>NC_069501.1:276406023-277076023 GCF_027579735.1 Bombina bombina
GAGTTGGAGGTAGTGTGAAGACATCCAAGAGAAAATTGCAGAGAGACAGTCAGAAATCTGGTTGAGTAAAGAGGGAGAGATATCAGGAGAGGAAAGATAGATTTAGGTATCATCAGCATATAGGTGGTACTGGAATCTAAAGGAGGCTATAAGTTTTCCAAGGCAGGATGTATAAAGAGAGATAAGCAAGGGACCCAAGACAGAGCCTTGCGGTACTCCAACTGAGAGAGGCATAGGATCACAAGATATGTTGTTAAAGGAAACTGAAAATGAGCGGTTTGAAAGATATGATGCAAACCAGGAGAGGGCTGTGTCTTGGTTGCCAAATGAATGTAGTATTTTTAGGAGGAGAGGATGGTCAACTGTGTCAAAAGCTGCGGACAGGTCTAGAAGAATTAGTAAGGAGTAATGGCCTTTTGCTTTAGCTGATAACAGGTCATTTGTTACTTTGGCAAGAGCAGTTTCTAGTCGTTCCAATAATTTTGAAGCAAAGGGAAGTAAGGAGACCGGTCGATAGTTAGAAGGCGTGGAGGGGTCAAGCGAGGGCTTTTTTAGGATTGGTATGATTGACGCATGCTTGAATGTGTCAGGAAATGTGCCAGCAGTGAGAGATTGGTTAAAGGGACAGTCTAGGCTAAATATATTGTTTTATTAACTTACTTTTAAATGCCAGACAAGCCATTTTTAACATGTCCCACATCTCTCTGCTTCTATTAAGTGCAGCGAATTTTTAAATATACATTGCTAGTTAACAGTTGAAAATGGAAGCTAAGCTCCGCCCGCCGTTTGGTATATAGTTGTGTATGTCTTGTTGTGGCCAATAATGATCGACTTGTAAATTAATTTTAACATGCACACGCCACTTTGCACATGCGCAGTTTATGCATAAGTGTGCCGTTTCCTAATCATTCCCCAAAACCTCTATTTCAAAATTGTAGTTCCGGAAGAACTGGTGATTATTGTTTACGGCTCTGCAAGCATAACACTATACTGGTATAGAGGTGTGTGTCTCAGTTTGCTATTAAATCAATTTTGTTTGAATTTGCATTCCTTTTGTGTCAGGCTGTGGATAGTATGAGCAGAGGGAGACCGCTCTGAATAAAGGTAGTGAAATGTTAGTACCGGGGCTGGAGGGATTTTCATGGCCGCAATTGGTTGGACAAGGCGGGCGGGTGCAGCCTAACAATTCATTTTAATATTTATCACATACCCATGTTTTTTGCAACAGCGTTTGTCTTTAGCTTTAACTTAATCCAGCTCAGCACAAAGTCCTACTTTCTTTTTACTGGCTTTCTCCTGCCTTCAGTGCTGTCAATATGCAGCTATGCGCAGGGTAAGGCTGGCAGAGACTGTGACATCTACATTGAGGTAGTAAGACTGCACGCTGTAGTAGCTATCTATGCTGTGTGTTGTTTTTGCACAGAGCACTCCCCCTATTCCCCATGTCTGCTACACTAGAAAATAGATTGGAAAACAGAAGCTTCCATCAGTAGGCACAGGAATGGGGCAAGCAGTCAGAGAGCAAAGCACACAGAGGTAGTTACTTGAAAGTTGAAACCTTGTGGGTCCTGTGTGTTCCGTAGCTACTAATCTGATGCGTTCCTGCTGTGCGATGTGATGTGACAGCTTTAGGGCTAGATGATTTGTGGCTGCTGCATGAGGATCTGCTAGGGCAGCTTTATTGTCTCTAGCCCATCCTTTACTGTGTCTTTTAACTATTAACATGCTTGCCTGCCTAAATATATATGTTGCAGGAGGAAGGTCTGTAACTTAATTGAGCTGCTTTTAAAATGTGTGTTTATATGTGTATGTGTGAGTATTTCTGTGTGTGTATGAATGTGAGTGTGTATGAATGTGAGTGTGTATGAATGTGTGTATGTATGTATGTGTGTGTGTATGTATGTATGTGTGTGTGTATGTATGTATGTGTGTGTATGTATGTGTGTGTATGTATGTGTGTGTATGTATGTATGTATGTATGTGTGTGTATGTGTATGAATGTGTGTATGTATGTATATATGTGTGTATGTATGTGTGTGTGTGTATGAATGTGAGTGTGTATGAATGTGTGTATGTATGTATATATGTGTGTATGTATGTATGTATGTGTGTATGTATGTATGTGTGTGTGTATGTATGTGTGTGTGTATGTATGAATGTGTGTGTGTATGTATGTGTGTGTGTGTATGAATGTGAGTGTGTATGAATGTGAGTGTGTATGAATTTATGTATGTATGTATGTATGTGTGTGTGTATATATGTGTGTATGTATGTATGTGTGTATGTATGTATGTATGTGTGTGTATGAATGTATGTGTGTATGTATGTATGTGTGTGTGTGTATGTATGAATGTGTGTATGTATGTATGTGTGTGTATGAATGTATGTGTGTATGTATGTATGTGTGAGTGTGTGTGTTTGTGTGTGTATGTATGTGTGTGTGAGTGTGTGTGTTTGTGTGTGTATGTATGTGTGTGTATGAATATGTGTGTGTGTGTGTGTATGTATGAATGTGTGTTTGTGAGTGTGTATGAATGTGTGTGTATGAATGTGTGTGTGTGTATGAATGAATGTGTATGTGTGTGTGTATGAATGTGAATGTATGAATGTGTGTGTATGAATGTTTGTGTATATTTTAAGTATGTATGTATGTATGTGTGTGACTGTGTATGTGTGTGTATATATATCTATCTATCTATATATATATATATATATATATGTGTATATATGTGTGTGTGTGCTTTTATAATTTTTTTAAATTGTATAGTTTAATAACTAGTAACTAAATATTTGTAATAATATATGTGTATCTATGTGTGTGTATATGAATGCGTATGTGTGTATATGTGTGCTTGCATGCGTGGGTAAAGTCTAAAGGAAAACACTCCGCAGAAATCAGTAACACTCCCTCCACCACCCCTAGTTAGGGCTCGCTTCCATTGAGTCGTTAAAAATGGAGCCGTAAGCTACCGAAGCGGACGACAGCTAAAAGTAATTTACGGCTCCATTTTAGTACCAGGTTTCCATTGAAAAGATTAGCGTGTTGCGCGCAGTCGCTCTTTTCGGCCGTACGTAAGTTTGCGTTGCCAACCGATGTCGGATTTGTCGAAAAGCGTGCCATAACAAGTGCATTGCCATGGTAACCCGACCTCTGTCTATAAGAATAACGGTTTGCGCCTGCGCTCTTTACCTGTGATCGCCTCTAGAGAAAAAGACACGGGAGCTAGTTGCGTTGGTAGGAGTTTTGGGTGTTTGAGAGTTGTTTGAGAGTTAGTGGAGAGTTTGATATTTTATTTTCATATATTCTTATTGTAGGCCTCATATAATATTAGGAACACACACACACATCCATACATTAGTTAATTAACACACATTAGTTTATACACACAAACACACACACACACACTTTTATTTGATACAAACACATTCACATTTTTTTTATTTCATTAACCCCCCATATCCCTATCTTCCTTTATTACTCCATTCATTAACCCTCTTATCCCACTACCCATCCCCCCTTTGACTACCCTTCCCTTCCCCACTATATAACTTTTTATTTTTTTTTATACATTTTGACCATCATTTTTTTTTTTTTTTACATCCCATATTTTTTGTTTCATTTGACTATATAGCCCACCCCTTTATTCATTTGCATCCCTTATTATTTTTCGATAATTTTGTTAGAATCCTCTTTTTTTTAATCTTTTTTCATTTACATCCCTTTGTTTATTTTCACCCCCACATTTTATTTTTATTTTGAGGGATATAGAATAGAGATAGTTAGGGTCTAGATAGGTTAGGTAGTTAGTTTTGGGGATATTTAATTTAGGGTTTAGTTAGGTGAATTAGTGTAGTTAGATAAGCTAGGGACTTTAGTGTTAGGTTAGAGTTAGGGAGGAAGGAGAAAGGGATGGATAGGCCTAGTGGAGTTGGGAAGGGGGTGGCTAGGGGGAGGGCAGTGGAGAGGGTGGATAGAGGGAGGGGGAGGGGGGAAGTAGGGAGTAGTCTGGGCAGGAATAGGGGCCGAGGTTTGGGTGGAGGATTTGTCCTTCCTCAAACCCTGGCAGAGGAGGGAAGGAGAGAGGGTGGAAGAGGAGTGGAGGTGGGAGGAGTGAGGAGGAGTCAGCCTCAGCTAGGCACAAAAAGAAAAGGGAAAGTGAGGCAGACTGTGGCAAGTGGGAGTGGGGCTAGTGGTAGCCTGTCACAGCCTGCAGGGACAGAGGAGGGAGAGAGGGCTGGTCCCCAGTCACAGGAGGGAGAGTCTGTGTCTGCTGGCCCTTCAGGTGTGAAGGGCAGGCTAAGAGAGGAGAGGTACTCTGAGGAGGAGAAGGAGGCTCTTGTTGAGGCCTACTTGGAGAGGGCAGCTCAGCTGGAGAACGCTAACCTGAGGGCGGGTGTCCGGAATAAGCTGTGGGAGGAGATTCAAGTGGGAGTCAGCTGCTTAGGACGTAATCGTTCTACTGCTAGTATAAAACATCGATATCATGATTGCAGGCAAGAAACAAAAGCGAAGCTGGCACAGCAGGCTAAATATGCACGTGGGACAGGTGGTGGTCCTAGCAAGAGAATACACCTAAGGTCATGGGAGGAGATGCTGTCCAATGTCATCTCGGATGAATCTGTTTACGGATGTAAGGGGACAATGGACACCTCTGTGCCACCTGAAGAGGTGTATGAAGGTGAATATTCAATATTAAATATAACCATATATGTGATGTATATATGTTGTATATCATAAATACCCATCTGTGTTTAGCTATGAATCTAAATTTACATAGTTGTATTTAATATGTTCAGCAAGCACTCTGTATTGTATATCTGCTCCGACAAGCAAGAATATTGATAATATAATATCCAAGAATATTAAGCATTTCATATAAATCATGTGTCATTGTCCTTAAAGGGACACTGTACCCAAAATTTTTCTTTTGTGATTCAGATACAGCATGCAATTTTAAGCAACTTTTTAATTTACTCCTATTATCAATTTCTCTTCATTCTCTTGCTATCTTTATATGAAAAATAAGACATGTAAGCTTTTTTCTAGGTTCAGAACTCTGGACAGCAGTTTTTGATTGGTGGATGCATTTATCCACCAATCAGCAAGGACAACCTAGGTTGTTCACCAAAAATGGGCCACCATCTAAACTTACATTCTTGCATTTCAAATAAAGATACCAAGAGAATAAAGAACATTTGAAAATAGGAGTAAATTATAAAGTTGCTTAAAATTGCATGCTCTATCTGAAGCACAAAAGAAAATATTTGGGTACAGTGTCCCTTTAACAATGTTCCTTTAAGACACAGTCTATAAAGATTCATCAGTTATGGTCATATATGCTTGGATTTTATCCCAAACACACTATATGTGTGTGTGTGTGTGTGTGTGTGTGTGTGTATGTGTGTGTGTATAATAGTCTGTATTGTTATGCTACAAAGTAATATATTCTATTAGATAGATAATGTAAACATACCGTATATTTATTTGTAGGTTCCGAATAGGAGGAGTATGAAGCTGCACCAACACCACAGCAGGATGTTCCTACATTCACTGAGGAGGATGAAGATATCTATGGCGACACTACCTCCTATATCAGCCTCTTAGAAGGTGATATGCAGCAGCCTAGGGCATATGAGGTGGAGGATGTATCAGGCCCTTCTCCATCTACCTCGGAGACAACATTTCATGTTTTGGGTTCTGAACCCCAGCAGACTCATCCTCCTCAACACTGGCAGTTCATGCATACTTCGCAGCAACAAATGGCACAGCCCCCACAGCTGCACCCACCGCAGCAGATGATGCACCCCCCACAACATCCTCCTCAGCAGCAGATGATGCACCCCCCACAACATCCTCCTCAGCAGCAGATGATGCACCCACCAGGACATCATCATCCTCAGCAGCAGATGATGCACCCACCACAACAGCATACAGATCTGCATAATCTGTACTATATGCCTCCCACTCCTATGGCACAACAGGAATCCACACCACCACCCACTGCACCCACCAATGTATTGCCAACAGTGCCATCACAGACAACCTCCCAGTCACCAATACGGAGAGACAGCCCTGGAACCAGCCAATTATTGGTTCCTGAGACACCAACTGTACAACAGGGTCCGGCACAGTCCCAGCAGGATGATCTACTGAGGCTCATAGATAGAGAGCTTAGGCTGTCCAGGCTCCAGCAGCAGCAGCAGACTTTTAGGAGGATACAGAGCCAAATGGACATCCATAATGCCTCACTCATCCGCCTGGCAGAGGCAGTGGAGAGGCTCGCGGATAGGCCCCAAACTCCACCCTCACTTGCATCCTCTGTCATCTCCCTGCAGGACCCTGAACCCCGGTTATTAGCCTCACATTCAGCTGGTGGGCATCGCACAAGACGCCACACTTCCCCCCCTAAGTACCTCTCCTCCAAAGTCAAAATCCCACGGCAAGAATTAATTAATATTCTTTTTTTCCACCCAAGATATATCATATCTAATTTTTGCACTAAAGCACTTTTTTAAGTGCGATTTTCATCTCATAAATATGCATCCATTTTTCTAATCCAAATTTGAACATATATCTTAATATTATTCTAATAGCTGTTTATCTGCTAAAAATTAACAGCTTTATTCATTTTTATTCATTTTTATTTCATTAAGTAATATGCAGTTGTACATTGTTAATGGAGGAATAAACCAAGGGATGGTAATAGAGTGCGCCAAATAAATCAAAAAGAGAATTTAAAAACTTGGTAAAAAACTGTGTCTGAAATATATATTGAAGAGGTGTGATGGAAGTGAAGTGAAACCAAGTGTGAAGCGAATACTTTTGAAATAGTGATTGTCAACTACTAATGTAGAATGTGCTATAGAATACAGACAGTCCCCGGGTTACGTACAAGATAGGGACTTTAGGTTTGTTCTTAAGTTGAATTTGTATGTAAGTTGGAACAGGCACTTTTTTTAGGTGAAACTCTAGCCAAACATTTTTTTTTTTGTTTTGGATAGCATAGGATAAAGTTTGTTTTGCTATCTGTGCCCCTGTTCAGAAAATTTCACATCACTTTCTGTCCTTGTGACAATTGGATTTTCAGTATTTTGGATTATCCTGGAAAGAAGGATTGTCGATAAAGCTCTATTTTCTCTGTATGTAAGTACAAGTTGTACTTAAGTCGGATGTCTGTAACCCGAGGACTGCCTGTATATAAAATAAAACAGTGATAAGTGTTCTTTTGCTGTACCAAAAAATATATCAATCTGTGAAATACCAATTTTTGTGTAACTGTAAAGTATCACATAAATATCATTGGCAATAAACACAAATAATAAAGCAATATAGCAACAAACTAGTGAAAAAAATGAAAAATATGTATAAAATGCCACAATAATAATGAAATAAAAAAGTGCTTATCGTGTAAATGAGTCCCAAATAGGTGCTATAGAAGAAAATTACTTATGCCGTCAAAGTCTCTGTGAATAGGATGAAAAAATTCTTGTCACAGTGTAGGTGTTCAATGTGCAGCAGGCAGCTGGTCTTTGATGATGTCTGATCAGAACAAATCTAAAGATGGAACAAGAAGAAGACAGCGCCTCATAGTGCAAATAAATTTCAAAAGAAGAAGGGGTGTGCAATCACATCAGAGAACGTCAAATGTCGAAATACTCACAAGAGCATTGGCACCCTTAGAGAAGAAGGTGCAAATGTGCAGGCTGACGCTTATTCAGCAGTCAGTACGCTGTGTAATGGAAATACAGGTTCCCACCGATGCAGCCGTGGACTCTCCTCCGCAGTCTAAGGCAGGATTCTCTGGAGCCGTGCTGTATGGGAGAAAACAGGCAAATCTCCCCTGCGTGTAAACCAACCGGAACCCGGGTCGGTGTTTAAGATGGACAGTTCACAATGAGAATAATCTGTCAGTGACAGAATGACTTGGCATGTGAATAAAAAAGCCGCAAAAGTCAGGCTATAATATAAAAGGATTTAAAAGTATTTATTGTTTGAGCTTTAGACGCGTTTCTCGGCCACAAGCTCCTGGCCATTTCATCAAGTAGAATGATGATGATGGGTACACAAAACATTGCATTGATACAATGGGTATAATAAAATAAAAAACAATAATAATACATATGCCCAAAAATTTAACATAGAACAGGTAGGAAATATATAATCAACAATGACAGGTGCATTCTGTTTTGAGATATGTAGAGAGGGATCTCTTTTTTTTTTTTTTTTATTTAAAGTATCAGTTGAGGGTACAGAAAAGAAAAAGGGTAGTCATTTGATTACATATTAGGGGATAAAACATATCTTCAGTGACTACAGTAGGTTATCACCTCTTGTTCATCATATAAGGAAAGAAAATCATTATATGTACCACATATAAAAAAAGAAAACCAAAAGAACAATATAGTAACGTCTAAATTTTACTACTAATAATATCAGACCTTGCTGTCTTGCCTTGGCCTTCCTGCACTCGTCGGACAGTCAGCTCAGCCCCATGTTGGGAGGGGGAGAGAACACCCGTCAATCCCCTTTTAATAGTCCCCTCTGCAAACAAATTAAATCTTCCACTCGGGCGGAAGTAAACCAAGCTCTAATTGCTGTATAAACCAAATAGAGCCCCTAAACGGAGCAAATAACTGACGTTGGGCGTCTACAGGGAGGGTTAATATAACTTTCTCCCATTTCAAGAGAAATCTTTGTATTGACTTATCACTAGCCTCTCTCAAATTAAATTGTTCCATTGTGATCTGGTTGTAAATTTTATTTACAAACTCCTTGAATTTAGGTTCACGTGGAGATTTCCAATTTCTAAGCATAACATTACGACCTATTAGGATTGATGTATTTATGAGCCTGGTATTTGTATAGGGTTCCTCCTGATTTACAAGGAAAAAAATATGTCTTGACTCAAATTTGAAATTGCACGAATTTACTTTGTTCACCCAAAAACACACTTTACTCCAGAACTGAGATGCTTTAGGACAACTCCAGAAACAATGCATTTCATCTGCCTCCTCAGCATTACACTTGGGACATTTAACTTCTGTCTTATACCATTTAGACATTTTGGCTGGTGTAATATATACCGAATTTATTAACTTAAAATGTGATTCCTTCCAATCTATAAAAACTTGAGTTTGGTCAGTTAATCTAAAGCTTTGTAAGATGTGCTCTTTAGTAACATTTGGCAACAACTTATTCCATTTCCTCTCTAAATCACCAATATGTAGCAGCCCATGGTGTTTAATAAGCAAGTTGTAAAGAATTGCGATGGAGACTTTCCCAGCTTGATATAATTTGATCGCTCCGTCTAAGTCTCCCAGTGAGGTAGTGTTTTCGCCCTCTGCTCGTAGAGACCCTATCCAATGTTGTACTTGAAGGTAGGCGTAAAAAGAATTTTTTTCTAGGTTAAAATTAGCTCTTAAGTCTGCAAATGTCTTAATCAGTAAGGTCTCATTTACACATATGTCTTTTATATTTTTGAGACCATTACTGGCCCAAATACGAAAGATTTTGTGTGAAAATCCCGGAATAAAGTCCGGGTTCCCTACTAGAGGAAGAAATGCGGATCTACGAAAATCAATATGTAATTCCGAACAAACTTTTTGCCACGCTAGAATTATATATTTAAATGTGTACATATGTGTCACATTTACTGGCAGTTTCACAAAGGGGATATGAATCAAAGCTTTCAGAGAAAATGGGTCTACCAATTGTGTTTCTATTTCAAGGGGAGAAACATATTCTTTTTCTGTTATCCAGTCAAAAGCAAATTTCACTAACGCAGCATAATTATAGAACTGGATATTCGGAAGTGCCAGACCACCATGCATTTTAAAGTAAGATAATTTAGCTAAGGACATCCTGGATTTCTTCCCGTGCCATACAAATTTAATAAATAGTCTTTGCAAAAATTTTAAATCTTTTCTAGTGATTAGAAACGGGAGATTCTGTAACAAATAAAGTAATTTTGGGAATAAGATTGCTTTAATTAGCATTACTCTCGCAGACAGTGAAATAGGTAAATTATGCCATACATCTAATTTCTGCTTAAACGTTTCAATACATTTCCGAAAATTTAATTCATACCAACACGCCGGATTCGTACTTAGGATAATACCTAAGTACCTGATTTCCTGTACCTCTTTAAAGGGGTGTGTAACAGATAACTTAGGTTTATATATCCATAGCAGTTCCGATTTCCCCCAATTAATCTTATAGCCAGAAATCGAACTAAATATTTCTATAATTCTTAGCAATTGGGGTATGGATTGTTTGCCGTTACTTAGAAAGAGTAGTATATCGTCTGTGAATAGCGATGTCACCAGCTTTTTATCCCCTATGCAAATTCCTTTTAGCTCTTTTCTTAATAGAATTGCCAGTGGCTCTAATACTATATTAAAAAGTAATGGGGAAAGGGGACATCCCTGACGTGTACCACGTTTGAGAGTAAAACTCTCAGATACTTCCCCATTAACAATAATGGCAGATGTTGGGGCCTGATATAATGTCCGTATAAACTGGTAGAAATTCCCCACAAAACCGAATCCTTTAAGTGCCGTGAATAGGTGATCCCATACTATACAGTCAAACGCCTTCTCAGCGTCTACTGTAAGTAAGGCTAAGTCTGTCTTGGATTGCATCTTTTTCTTGTTTATTGCTCTACTCCAAAAATGATCAATAACCAGCATTACTTTTCGGATATTCTTCACCGAACTTCTGCCCACCATAAAACCTGCTTGGTCAGAATGTATTAGTGGCTCCAAAATTTTCTTAACTCTAGTTGCAACAATAGCAGTTAGCAACTTATAGTCCTGATTTAGCAACGAAATGGGCCTATAAGAGGACACCATTTCTGGGTTTTTATCTTTTTTCAATATTAGCGCCACATTCGATGCTGAAAAGAGCCTCGACCACATCTGATTCTTAATGTAATACTGATTAAAAAGTGCTTCTAATGTAGGCAGAATTTGATCGTGTAAAAGTTTGTAAAGCTCTGCTGGCATAGCATCCGGACCTGGCGTTTTATTAGACTTAGCCTGCTTAATAGCATCTGAGATCTCGCTTATAGATATCGGTTCATTAAGTCGGCTCAGGTCCTGTGACTCTACTTTAGGTAGTATTACTCTTTTCCAGAAGTCTTGCTTATTATTTGAGTTAACTACTCCTATTGAATAGACCTCTTTAAAATATTTCACAAATTCACGTCTTATCTCCACAATATTAGTAATTCTTCTATCGCCGATCTTAATTGTGGCTATATAGTTCTTCTGGGACCACCCTTTAGCTAGTTTGGCTAGGTATTTTGCGGAATTACCATAATGTCCTCTAAATCTAGCTTTTTGTTTTTGGACTTCTATGGCTAAGACTTGTTTCAAAAACAGCTCTCTCTCTGTTCGCGCCGAAATATACTTAGCCCAAAGGGGCTGGCTTGAGCAATTTAGGTATCTTTTATATGCATTTTTGACCTGGTTGGCTAATTGTTCTTCTCTATTTTTCTTCTTTTTTTTCCATTTGCATAAATAAGCAATGATCTCGCCCCTCAGGACTGATTTTGCTGTTTCCCAAAAAATTTCTGGTTTATCTGCATATGCAGCATTAAACTGGTGGAATTCTTTCCACCTGGCTTGTAGCCAGTTCTTGAATTTAGAGTTATTAACCAGAAATTGGGGAAAGAAGAAGCGCGAGTTATATGGGCCTGAAGACCGGATTGCATTGATCTCTAAAGTGATAATTGCATGATCAGAGATAACAATCTCGCCTATCTCTGATTGAATCTCTAGACCTAGCATATTACTAGATATTAAAAAATAATCTATTCTTGAAAAAGATTTGAATGTTTTTGATTCACAAGTATACTCTTTACTATCCGGGTGTTGTAGCCTCCATATATCTTTAAGTGCCAGTTTATGTCCCAGGTTCTGTAGAACCTTAGCCTCCCTGTTATGCTTACCTCTTTGCGTAAATTTAGACCTGTCTAAACTAGGGGTGAATGTCATATTCAAATCTCCAGTCAAGACAATATTCCTCCCTACAAACGGTAACAATTGCAAACTCAGTTTCTCCCAAAACCCTCTATCCAAGGAGTTTGGACCATAAACATTACAAAAAATGAAATGGCATTTATTAATCAAGACTTCTAGAATCTGAAATCTTCCTTCTATATCCAGTACTTGCGATATAATCTGATAGGATAGCTGTTTATTAAATAATATGGCAACCCCTCTTTTCCTTTTATCATATGCTGTTGCCGAAATTTCTCCTACCCATTTCGTTTTTAATTCGCGTAGTTCATGGGGTTTTAAATGAGTCTCTTGTATAAAAGCAATATCAGGCTTATGTTTCCCCAATTCCTTGATAATCAACTTCCTCTTAATTGGGGAGGATATACCCCCCACATTCCATGAAATTAATTTCAGTCTATCCACCATTTAGAGCCACTGATAGATGCGCCCGTTGCAAATACCCAATCTGCTTCAACCAATAAAAAAAAAAAAAAAATTAAAATTGATCCCCATCTGTAGATAGAAACAGTATTAATATCTTTCCCCCTACCTCCTGGGGCCGACCATTTCACCAATCCACCATCTACACCCAGAAGTATCAAGCATAACATTTCCATCTTCAACATAAGCAGTCTTAAACTACTATATTATTTACAAAAATCTGGTACACCATTCCTGAGCTTCGGCCTGATTGTTTAACACTATTTGGGTATCCTCTTTTTCAAAGATAATTTTAGCTGGATATACTAATCTTGCATTAAAGTTAGCCTTAATCAGTCTGGAGCAAAATGGTGACATCTCCCTCCTCTTAGCTAGAGTCTCTGCCGAGAAATCTTGGAAGATCAATATCTTATGTTGATCTATCATTAAACTATTACTTCTACGGTAGTGTCTGAGTATGTTAACCTTATCCTGGAAATTTAGGAATTTTATAAGAACCGATCTTGCCTTGTAAGTGCCATCAGGTTTGTTTCGCATCGGGCCAACTCTATGGGCTCTTTCTATCTGTATTGGTGTATCTTCTACAGGAAACCCCACCAATTTCGGGAGACTGGAGGAGGCAAAGGACAGTAAATCCCGATACTCAGCTGATTCTGGGAGACCCACTATTCTTAAATTATTACATCGGGCCCTGTCCTCCAACTCCTCCAGTCTCGATTGTAACTGTGTAATCTGACGGCTATGTGTAGCACTCAACTGTTCTTGGATATTAGTTCGGTCCTCTATGTCTGAAACCCTCGTTTCAACTTCCGCTATCCTTGTAGCAAACTGTTTTACTTCTCCCGATAGATTTGCAATATCTTGTTTAATAGTTTCAAATTGAGGCATAAAGAGTTCTGCAATCTGCTGTAGTAACTTCACATTATCTGATGTACTCACTGGGAGGTCATTAGCGACTTCTGTACTAGTGTCAGTTTGTTTCGCCTTTCTTTCTTTGTGTTTAGGCGCCATCGTTGGCGAATTATTCTTAGAGTGCAATACAAATTTTTCCATAGGGAACCCAAGATTAGTCCCAATGTGTAGAAAATATAAAAAACACCCGTGAAAGAAATTAGTGCGAGGCGGCGTGGATTTTAAACATACAGAGATTACGACAAATTGTGTTACTTAATATTCGTGCACGAAAAGGAGATTTGTGATAACTATTCCACTTACCCTACTTTATGTAGGAGAAAATTGTGTCTACATATATAAAGTCCTTGAAAAGGTAAAAAACAAACCAACCAGAGGTTAAAAGTGTATGTGATCCTTACAAAAGAAAAAAAGAATCCCAACAACGTGTATAAAAAGTGAAAAAAAGTGACAAAAGTGAAAAAAAAAGGGGCGGACGTCCGCCCAGAAGAAGAAAAAGAAAAGCAGAAATAATCCAGTCAGCACACCCTAACTCAATCTTAGCAAGCCATGTCTTTATCTAAAAATATCAACAGTCTTATTCCTGGTCTCGCCTTATATACTTCTTAGCTTCAACAATACTCTAAGCGGTCTATTGTAACACCGGCTCTTATACCTAAGTGCAGAAATTAATGAAAATATTGGTGCACGTTACTATTTTTAAAGAACTACCTTATACCAACAAGAAGTTTAGCTGAGAGAAAACAGAAATCTTGCTCTCTAAATAGAATGTAGTAGGATTTATAACCTAATACTTCTAGCTTTCATAGATAATCCAAATTATTAAGCTATCTCAGATTTATTTATACAGACATTTTATCTTTTATTTACCACACTGTTATTATAGTGTTGATACCTCCAGATTCTTAACCAACTCAGTATAGCAGAGAAAATCCCAATTTATCAGACCAGCCAGAAAGTGCTTAGCCTGACTTAACTAGCGAATTTAAGGTGCTTAATAAATACATAAATGTCCAGCAGTGAGGATATCAAGTTATCTTAAATAAAACAACTTTCTTCAGACAGGTTCATAACCATATGGAATCTGTCTTTGTTTTCTGATCCAGCTGGAGGCGAGATAATATTGTATCTCCTAATTAAACAGTTCACACTTGTTTCAGAAAGAGCTCACTGTGTTGTCAGCATCCGCTGTTTGTAGTCTAATTATATCACTGAATTGGGCTTTTACTTCAGGGGCACATATTTGGGGCTTAGAAGCAAGTGTATCATCACATATAGCTCAATATGACCCAGCACAGCTATTGGTAATCTTAGATAGTACAGTTTTTCCACATATGATCCGTATACCGTCTGCACTTGGTAAATGACTCACTTGTAAAATGGCGTGCTGTGACTGTGATTTACTAACACCAGGGTCAGCACTCATGTGTTTCTCAAGGTTTTAACCTGCATCGCTGTAGCCAGCATCCATTTTCAACAGTCGAAATGGCCCCTTTTAAGAGTATCTTTTAACAAAATATGGCCCCACTAAATTACAAACATAATGCCCAGGTAGCCGTTGTAGGATTTCGGCTCTTCTTCACATTTACTCAGCACACGCTTACCGGTTTCCCAGCGGAGTCCTTGCTGCTCACCATTATCACTGTCTTCCTGGACGTCGTACAGTCTTTCACTTAGCACGCAGGAATCTGGATCCAGGCCAGTTCAACCGCTAAAAGTGCATCGATATCCAAATAGGCGATCACCACCTTTGCCACTATTCTGCACGACTCGACTTCTTCTCCTTCTTGGCAATCGTTGTGGGTATCCTTACCCTTTCTTGTACCCGCACCTCGTCGTTAGCCGTGGACCAGACCCATACCCGGTCTGTCTCACTCTGCTGCAGACGGCTGTTTCCAGGTGTCGAACAAAAGGTGGCTCTGCTTTGAGCCTGTCAGCATCCAGAGACTTCCTTGCCTGAGGTAGGACCGCGACGGCCCACTACCCGTGCCTGTGACCGACCAGCGCAGCCAAGGGATCCAGGCGTTTTGGGGAGATTTTTCCGGCCCTTTCGTCTTCAGAGCCCTCTGTCAGCGTGCATCTGCTTACTGACTCCACCCATCCGGGAAGTCGCAAATTACACTCCTCCAGAGAGGCATCTCTTAAAGGATATTAGGCATGAGGAAGGTTTGAAAGTGTGCGGGAGGGTCGCTCCATAATTGTGGTGCTTGCATATATTTTTATATGTACATATACATATTGATATTTCTATTGACAACATGGGTGCAAATATTCCTATACATAGGAACAAAAAAATGTAGCATATATAATGTTATTTGTACATTGAAACACTCATAATTTCTTTGGATTTGCAATTTCAATGAGAAACAGGCCTCAAAAAAGCTCTTTTTCCTCCTTTACACCTAGTTGAGCTGGGGGTAATATTTCTCAATGTATCCACAGCCTCCGACAGTGTATTAACGGTTAGTGCTTTCATTGGAAACCTGGTATAATTTATAGATTAACGGCTTCTATTACTTTCTATGGGACGCGAAGATCTTTTCGGCAGCCGAAGTCCGGCTGCCGATATTGAGGTATAACGCGCCATTGGAAACAGTCGATAAACGATATTGCTTTCGACAGCATATTTAACGGTTTGCGAGTGCACGCAAACTGAATAACGACTTAATGGAAGCAAGCCCTTAGTTGGTGATTATGGCGCAGCTACACCTCTGCAGATTCTCTTCTGGTCATATTATAGACTGGGCTGTGATGTTTTGGCTGAGTGCCAGCCCAGGGCTGTACATTTGCACACTGCACAAAGATAGCCGACAGAGAGCGATCCACAATACCACCGTTTCCCCTTATAAGACTGCTGAGTGAGCTGAGCACAGAGAGCACTCCACCAAACCCCAACCCTCTGTACAAACATTTTGAATAGTAATTTTTCCTAATTTAGTTTAAAAAATAAAATTAAAAAATAAATAGAATTATTTTAATTAATGACTAGGCGATAAGCCTGCATAGTCTATTTTTTTTAAATGAGGTCCATCTATCCCTATCCTCTATCCCTGTCCCTATACATCTCCCTCTGTCCCTATCCCTCTGTCCCTATCCCTCTGTCCCTATCCTTCTGTACCTATCCCTCTGTCCCTATCCCTCTGTCCCTATCCTGCTGTCCCTATCCTTCTGTACCTATCCCTCTGTCCCTATCCCTCTGTCCCTATAATGCTGTCCCTATCCTTCTGTCCCTATCCCTCTGTTCCTGTCCCTATCCCTCTGTCCCTGATCCCCCCTCAAACAGCTCTCTACCCTCCCCTCTATTGCCGCCATCTTAGGTACTGGCAGCTGCCTGCCAGTACCTATAAACCACCCTTTTTTTCTATTCTTTTTTTTATTTAATTTTTTTCTGTAGTGTATGTGTTTGAGTAATATGAACATTTTTGTTTTATTCTATAAACTACTCACATTTCCCCCAAATTGTAAATACAAATATTGTTATTTAAAGTATTTATTTGCAGAAATTGACAACTGGTCAAAATAACAAAAAAGATGCAGTGTTTTAAGACGGCAAAGAAAACAAGTTCATATTGTTTTTTTTTATCAATAATTAAAGAAAATACATTTTCTTACCAGAAGAATATAAGATAATATGATAATAATCACTCACAGTAGAAAAAATGCACAAGTAAAAAGCAAACAGAACTGCCAATTGACAGCCACAATAACTATTAATAGTTGTTAGTACTGATGCTGGTCCGTCTACAATAAATGTCCCCTGCATTTCCAGTTGCACATGCAGAATTTTAAATAGCTAACTGAAAAATATTAAACGTGCACTGCTAAACTGTCACACAAGAAAAAGACTAACTAGACAAGAAGAAAGCTGTGGGCGGAGCTTAGTGGGCATTTTCAGTTGCTAACAAACAATGATTATTTAAAAGTTCCATGTACTTCTTTAACAATAAGTAATAAAGAATAAACATTGGGTCTAGACTGTCCCCTTTACAGAGATGTGTATGTGCATTTATATGTGTATATATATATATATATGTGTGTGTATATATATATATATATATATATATAAATGTGTGTGGTGTGTGTGTGTGTATGTATGTGTATATGGGTGTGTGTGTATATATATATATATATATATATATATATATATATATATACATATATATATATATATATATATATATATATATGTATGCATATATATATATATATATATGCATACACATATATGTGTGTGTGTGTATGTGTGTATACAGTGGCGTCACTAGGGTTGGTGTCACCCGGTGCGGTAAGTTATGGTGTCACCCCCCCTGCCCCCAGAAAGCAGACACACACAAACACAAAAACACAGGCACACACACATACAAACACTCAGACACACTTAAAAACACACTCAGATTGCACACACAAACACTCGGAAACACACATCAGGACACACACACAAAAACACTCAGACACACACACAAACACATCAAGCACACACCACAAACACTTAGACACACACACAAAAACACTCAGGCACACACACAGAAACATTCAGACACACACACACAAAAGCACTCGGACACACACACACACACACACACAAAAACTCAGACACACACACATTAATTATAAAGCTTATGCCTAGAGATGCTCCTGGCTCAGCAGTGCATCAAATGAAAGATAAACAGAGCACTAAAGAAAAGGTTTATGCACGCAACTATGAAAAATTCTGCTCTCTGACTCTGTTCCAAGTCTGTCAGTGCACAGCCCCGGGCAGCGTGCCTACCACTTCTTATGGCCAAGCACCTCTGCTCTTTGCCCACCCTTAGGCCCCCGTCCGTCCTCCCCTTCTACATCTTCAGTGTGCACTTAGTGTACCGTAACCGTACCGGTTTGGTGGGCATCATACATGGCTCCTTCACTTTAGAGACAGTGTCAGACAGTCATGCGGTCAGGTGCCAGGGCCATCCCCCTCATGATTTCCCAGTTCCCGTTTAGAGAGACAGCACAGCAGTGAGTGACTCCACTGCTCCACATGTCACTGAGCAGTGAGCACAGATAGGCAGGCAGGTTTAGGCTAGCAGGACAACTTTGCAAACCCCAGGGCAAGCCCACAACATTCATAGTGAAATTGGGCAGGGGAGGAGCAAAGTACAAACAAGCAAAAAGCAGCCTGGAAAACTAATTTGTGGAAATTGCAGCTCTGGCTCAAGGGGCAAAAAAATGAAATGTCTACAACTTCCCCAGTCCCACTAATGTTCTCAAATGCTGGCCCCTCTAATAAAATAATCCTATGCATCTCTACATTGAATTTCTTTGAATTTCATAAAATAAAATTAAAAAAAAAAAATGTTTCGTGGTGTCACCCCCTGGAGGGTGTCACCCGGGTATATATGTGGGTATATATGTTGTGTATGTGTATATGTGTGTATGTGTATATGTTTATATATATAATTGGGTAGGAAGAGTGGTATTAAGGCGCACTGTTCACAGAAATATAGTACTAAACCAATATATTATTAATAATGGTGTCAGAGTATTGAGTGTGCTGCAAGGCTCAAAGTATTTTAATATAGATACTTCTATGCAAAATAATAGATCTAGTACAAAGTATTTGTACCAGCAGCGTCTGAATGATAGTGTACCAATCAGATAAATAGTGGTCCTGAAGATATTTTTATCCTTGTTTCACTGTTAACCCCTTAACGACCAAGGACGTACGCCACACGTCCTCAAAAAAAATACACTTAATGACCGAGGACGTGTGGCGTACGTCTTGGTCTGGAAGCAGCTGGAAGCGATTCCTGCTCGCTTCCAGGCTGCTTTCCGGTTATTGCAGTGATTGCCTCGATATGGAGGCATCCTGCAATAACCCCCCTTGGCCATCCGATGCAGAGAGAGCCACTCTGTGGCCCTCTCTGCACCGGACATCGATGACCGGTTATCGTTGGTGGGTGGGGGTCTTACGTGGGAGGGCGGGTGGGCGGCCATCGATGTTGTGTATGGAGTGGAGGGGGCGGGATCGGGGGCGGGACCCACGGGGGCGCGCACCGGGGGCGCACGCGTGCACGGGGGGTTGGGGGGGGGGGGGGGTGCACGGGGCGGGAGCGGGTGGGAACCGCTACACTACAGAAAAACATAAAGAAACAAAAGTTTAAAGTTTAAACTTTAAAAATATAAATCTAAGGGATCTGGAAGGGGTGGGGGGTTGGTCTTGGTGGGGGGGGAAAGCTACACTACAGAAAATTGGCTTTTTTTTTTAATAATATGGCAAATTTTTGTGCAAAACGGGTACTGGCAGACAGCTGCCAGTACCCAAGATGACGGCACATTAAGGCAGAGTGGGAAGGTTAGAGAGCTGTTAGGTGGGGGATCAGTGAGGTTGGGGGTCTAAGGGGGGATCATTACACATCAGCATATGTAAATATGCTTTTTTTTTTTTTTTAAATGGCCAAATACCTTTTATTTTAGTACTGGCAGAGTTTCTGCCAGTACTTAAGATGGCGGGGACAATTGTGGGGGGTGGGGGAGGGAAAAGAGGCTGTTTGGGAGGGATCAGGGGGTCTGATTGTTTCAGGTGGGAGGCTGAGCTCTACACTAAAGATAAAATTACCCCTGCAAGCTCCATACAAGCTACATAATTAACCCCTTCACTGCTAACCATAATACACGTGTGATGCGCAGCGGCATTAGAGGCCTTCTAATTACCAAAAAGCAAATGCCAAAGCCATATATGTCTGCTATTTCTGAACAAAGGGGATCCCAGAGAAGCATTTACAACCATTTGTGCCATAATTGCACAAGCTGTTTGTAAATAATTTCAGTGAGAAACCTAAAATTGAGAAAAATTTACTTTTTTTTTAATTTGATCGCATGTGGCGGTGAAATGGTGGCATAAAATATACCAAAATTGGCCTAGATCAATACTTGGGGTTGTCTACTACACTACACTAAAGCTAAAACTATCCCAAAAAGCTCCCTACATGCTCCCTAATTAACCCCTTCACTGCTGGGCATAATACACGTGTGGTGCGCAGTGGCATTTAGCGGCCTTCTAATTACAAAAAGCAACGCCAAAGTCATATATGTCTGGTAGTTTCTGAACAAAGGGGATCCCAGATAAGAATTTACAACAATTTATGCCATAATTGCACAAGCTGTTTGTGAATAATTTAAGTTAGAAACCAAAAGTTTGTGAAAAAATTTGTGAAAAGTGAACGATTTTTTGTATTTGATTGCATTTGGCGGTGAAATGGTGGCATGAAATATACCAAAATGGTCCTAGATCAATACTTTGGTTGTCTACTAAAAAAAAATATATACATGTCAATGGATATTCAGAGGATTCCTGAAGATATCAGTGTTCTAATGTAACTAGCGCTAATTTTGAAAAGAAATGCTACTTGTATTTATGGCCCTATAGTTTACAAAAAAAAGCAAAGAACATGTAAACATTGGGTATTTCTAAATTCAGGACAAAATTAAGAAACTATTTAGCATGGGTGTTTTTTTGTGGTTGTAGATGTGTAACAGATTTTGGGGGTCAAAGTTAGAAAAAGTGTGTTTTTTTCCATTTTTTTCCTCATATTTTATAATTTTTTTATAGTAAAATTATAAGATATGATGAAAATAATGGTATCTTTAGAAAGTCCATTTAATGGCGAGAAAAACAGTATATAATATGTGTGGTACAGTAAATGAAGTAAGAGGAAAATTACAGCTAAACACAAACACATCAAAAATGTAAAAATAGCCTTGGTCCCAAACGGACAGAAAATGGAAAAGTGCTGTGGTCATTAAGGGGTTAAGGTACTAATAATTCACTTAATATGACATCATAGAGTGCACAAAGTTCACAAAATTCACAGGTATTTTCAGTCCCAAAATTCAAGTAGATCGGATAAACAAATGATAGTTTTCTGTCTAATCCTTATGCTGTATTTAATGCCCACTACTAGATGTACCTCAATCCTATGAGGTAAGTGGGAAGCGTCTTTAGTAAGTATAGTTGTCCTCAGGCAATCTGGATCTTTGCTTCTCTGCTCTTTAGTGTGATGAGGAAACACTGCTTTCCTGCTTCCTTAGTATGGTAGAGATTTCTTTCTCCTTCCTTTTAGTGTGCCTTGGTTATTCACTCAGCTCCCAATAAACCGTGATGTAGAATACATAGATAAGGGAACAGAAATATGGAAACGATAGTGCAACACTGTTGTACAAGTTTAAAACATATATTTTTATTTCATATGTAAAATATGCTTACATTCTTCCACCTCAATCCAATATGAGGTATCAGTTAGGCATAATAGTGTTATATGAACAGGATAAATTCCAAGGTGAATAATCAAAAGTGCAGGAAAACATCATACAAGCAGTTTATAAGATGCAGTTCAATATATTTTTGTTCAAATCTCTCCTTACGCGTTTCAAAGGTTTCAAATAATGGGTTACCTTCTTCATCAGAGGAAAATTTTGAGTGTGGAAGAATGTAAGCATATTTTACATATGAAATAAAAATATATGTTTTAAACTTGTACAACAGTGTTGCACTATCGTTTCCATATTTCTGTTCCCATATCTATGTATTCTACATCACGGTTTATTGGGAGCTGAGTGAATAACCAAGGCACACTAAAAGGAAGGAGAAAGAAATCTCTACCATACTAACGGCTAGATTTAGAGTTCGGCGGTAGATGGCCTGCTAACGCCACGCGTTGTTTTATGTCTAACGCACGGCATTGTTTTACTCCAGTATTTAGAGTTCAATAAGACCATCTAACGATGCTCTTAACGCGTGTATGTCACACGCGTAATCCTGCCCTGCGTTAGACAGTCTCCCATAGAGATCAATGGGAAAGGCAAAAAATGCTTTTTTCACCTAATACTCGATCTCGCGAGAATACGCACAGCTCGTTCATATGACGCATACCACATCATGCACAACAATAACACGCCGCAAATGTCACAACAACAATCAATCAACAAAGCACACAAGCATTACACATTCACAAGCGGGGGGATTTTAAATAAAATTTAATACGGGGAATACGCATATACTTTAAGATGCGGAAGGAATAAAAAAGATATACATACACTAGAAAAAGAATCGCATTCAATATCACTATATATTAGGACAAATCATACATATACAACACTTCACTAATAACCCACCATCGCAATTTCACATTTAAACATAATACTATTGGACAATGTTAGAGAAAACGACCACTATGACATCTTCGCATTCTACACATTCCACAAATACCAACTCAAAATGAGGGCATGCGCAAATTCACACACCTAATACACATTGCAATAATATTATTTGCTAATAAAGCACACCTGAACACTAATTACAAGGGAAATTGGTACATCATTAAACATTTACACAGGGTATATAAGCACCACACAAGCCAGGGCTTCTTTGACTGTGTTTGCTGTTGGGTCTTTGGAGATTGGAGGGTTTAATAGTAGAGAGTTGGTGAATTTTTGAGAGTGAGTTAGTGTTAGGCGTGAGAGAGTCAGTTGTTAGTGTTATCGTGAGTGAGTTAGTGGGAGTTAGTGGGAGTGGGAGAGAGTCTGTTAGTGGGAGCGTGAGTGAGTTAGGGGGTGGAGTTATTAGTGAGAGTTGTTAGTGGGAGCGTAAGTTACTGGTAGTTAGTGAGAGTTAGTGGGGTGTTTGTTAGTGAGAATTAGTAGTAGTGTGAGTTAGCGAGCGAGTGATTTTTCTGTACACTTAACACATTTACACGCAAACACATTCAATACATACATACACTTATCAATAACACTACATACACTCCATACCCCCTCATACTACACTCCATACCCCATTCCCTGTAGTCCCATTCCCTGTAATCCCATTTACTCTTATCCCATACCCCATACCCATCCCATACCCATCCCCTAGTTACATTTAGTTTACATATCCTCCTTTTAGTCTTCTTCTTCTTTTGGTTTATTTAAATACTCCTTACCCTCTTTGTTTTTTTACATCCCTCTCACACTTTAAGCACCTTTTTTGTCTTTTTAGTTCTTTATTTTGACCCCCTTTCATTTCATCACACTCACTTTTTGTTTGATTATTTGGGGTTTAGTTTAGGGAACAGATGGAGGCCAGGCAGGGGACAGGTAGAGGGGGGAGGAGAGGGAGGGGGAGAGGAACAGGGCAGGAAGGGAGCAGGAAGGGGGGACAGGGAAGGCGGGGGTGGAAGCGGTGGGTGGACCCAGCCACTTGGTTCAAGATGACCAAGTGGCTGGGCCAGTGGCGGTCAGAGTAGGGCTTCACAGTCCGGGAAACAAGGGCATCGGTCACAGGGGAAGGCCAAGGCAACTAGGGAGGCGAGGTTTTCGATGGGAGAGAAGGAGGCCCTCGTAGAGGCCTATATGGCCAGGCATAGGAGGCTGCAGCACCAAAAGACACCCCGACTGACAAGAGGAGGCTCTGGAATGAGATCAGAAATGCAGGTCAATGCAGCTGGTGGCCGGGAACCAGAGGATATGGATTCGATCAAACATCGCTACCGGGACTGTAAACTGGAACTCAAAAAAAAAGTTAGGTCTGGAGGCACGACCATGCCGACAGGAAACGTGGCGGACCTGCCCTTGAAATCGAGTACTGCCGAGGTTGGGTGGAAATGTCGCGGCCCAGCATCTTCTCCGAGCTGGAAGTAGCGGTATCGTAGGAATTGATACAGGGAACCTGCCACTCTACATCTGACGGTAAGCTCATTGAACAGATAATTTCACATACGAATGTATTTCAAGGGACACTATAACGCAAACATTTACTTCATGATTGAGGTAGCGAATACAATTTGACAAAACATTCAAATGTACTTAAATTACCTAATTTGGAATCCTTCTTGAGATATATTTAATGAAGAAATAGCCATGCACACTGAAACAATCACAGAGGCAGCTATATTCAGCTATCAATCAGCATCTTCTAAGCATATTTAGATATGCGTTTCACCATAAGAATATCCAGAGAATTAAGCTAATTAGATAAGAAAAGTACATTCGAAAGGTTGATAAAAAATGTATGCTTCGAAATCATGAAAGATAAAACATTGGGTTTCATGTGTTAAGGATCCGATTAATGCTATAACGTTTGTTTACACGCATTCAAATTACTTGCGGTTACATCGAGTATCTAGGCTATAGGGTAGTGTGCATTTAACAGACTGGAAAACAAATGCGAAAAACATTCACATTGACCAGAGATATCACAAACCACGGTTTAGAAAACGCTGAAATCGTATGGATTGTTTGTTTAGATTTCAAAGTGATTAATGATTCTGCTTTGTAATTGTATAGTAAGCTAAGTCATTTAAAGCTTGAGTTGCAAATATGCTAATATATACTTTTTATTTTTTATTTTTAAATATACAGAGTCTGTGGAGGAGGCAGCACAGGAGAACACAGCCTCATGCATCTCCCCGGGATGAGAGTGGTGGGGAGGAAGTTCTCACTTTGGAGGAAGAGGGCCCCTCGTGGCCGAGGAGCGCACGGGAGATGATGAAGAGGCCCCGGATGGCAGAGAGGATCCCGCGGAACCCGAGGACCCTCAAGGACCCGCACAGCCCCCGTGCACGGGCACCCCGCCGTGCACGGGTACAACAACAAGCACAACAAGAGGAAATAGCGGAGGTGCAGGTTCTACTGACTACATAGACCAGATGCGTACCTCCCGGATACAAAATATCGAAGGACGCAATAGAATACTTGATGGCCAAAATCAAATTATTCAAGGACAAAACCAAATATCACCATACTCAATCGAATCGAAGAAGGACAAAACAGAATATTTCAGGCTTCACCAAGAAATGTTCAATTTTTTCCGGGAGGCGCGCATGCTGGTCTACCTCCTGGTCCGCCTCTTGCTGCTGGGGCCTCTTGCTGCTGGCCTCTTGCTGCTGGGCCATCTCCTCCTGCCGGCCCATCTCCTCCTGCCGTGCCCATCTCCTCCTACCCGCCCCATCTACTCCTGCCGGGCCATCTTCTCCTCTTCAGGCCATCTTCTCCTCCTCAGCCATCTTCTCCTCCTCAGCCATCTTCTCCTCCTCAGCCATCTTCTCCTCCTCACCTTGTCCGTCCCAGTACTCTTCCTTCCACTCTTTCCCACAACATCTCCCAAGGAGAACTCTTCGGAGTCGGCGATTGCCTCTCCCAGAGCCTCAGCCCCGGTGAAGAGGGGAAGGAAGAGGAAGTAAGTATTTGTTTTCATCTTTTAATGGTTTTTTTATTTAATTGTAATGGATAGGTATGGGATGATGTGGGTTTTCATACACTTGTGGACCACCACTCTGTATAATATCGACTTCTATTGGACCGGGTCCGATGGAGGCAGATTGTTGCAGAGTGGTGGTTATAAGTGTGTGAAAACCAAATCATCACAACCTAGCCTTGTTTCATGGATATTGATTGGGTTTCTGTGATGTGATGTCCAAACTTGTTTCCCATATCGCAAACAAAATTACCATTACAAATTATACATGATGGCATGATTACTGTTTGAATGCCAATAACACAGCTTAAAGGACAGTCAGAAAATTATTGATTACAGAAAAAACACTGTATTACGCATTATCAAGTTGGAAACAACAATATATGAGAAATACGTGTGACTTAGTATGCTTAAGCCTTGTATCTATGACTATGAAAAATGACCACTTATTTGTTGTTCAGACTAAGCAACATTTAGACATCAATGATCAATACATGGTCAATAATATGCTGTATGAGCACAAGGTTTACATATACAAATGCTATCCAAATGCCCTCTAGTGGTCAAATTGTATAATGATTAGCATCACTCTTCAAGCTCGAAGAAATGAGCACACGAACCTCATAGTTTAGCTAGCAAATTTAAATAAACGACAGACAAATGAGCAATTGTGAGAAACATTTGAGATCATTGATATTACATAATTGACTTTTAGAATAATAAAAACATTATTTGTTTTCTAACTGTCCCTTTAACAAAATGTACATATGCTAACACATAATTTGAAGCTTGTTGGTATATCTACATGGACTTTGTGAAAAAAATAAATATTGAAGATCACAGTTATATTGACGTGTTATATAAAGTCTATTTCTTAAAGAGACATTATTGGTGTTAATATTTTATGGAAAGACATTTGTTTTGAACAATGAATATGGTTTAAAGTCCTTTTAGGAGTTGGGGGGGTTAAAATATGCTAACAATAATATATTTGAAGATTAAACAATGTGTAGACCATACATGATACAAAAAACACATTTGCATTCAAGGGACAGTATACTATATATTTTAACAGAACTGTATGTAATAGAGACACTACTACAAACAACAAGATTAACATGATACTGATATCAATATTACAAAGCTTCAAACACTTTCAAATAAAATCGGGTTAGCTCTATTAGAAAATATAGAGGAACCCCCATTACAAACGTAAAACAGACTATACCACATCATTAACATATGAAAAGACCCAGTTACACAAACAGAGGAGAAGCTGGGAGATGTACTCACATGAAACTCTGAGGCTTTGCGAGGAGTCGGAAGAATTACTTAAATTTTCGTAGAACAGAAGCAAAAATAAACGTATTGGGTTAAACAATGGACTATCTAACTAGAGACAAAATAAAAGCTTTGATTTATAATGTGGAGTGTCTAATGAACCTTTAATAAAATATACAACGAAATTACATTTAGAAGTCGGCATCATATATTTAGCATATGATAAATATAAATGCATATTGATTTACTTTATTCAAACACAATAGCGCATATTTATTAATTAGATATGTTTAACATTAAACACAACAGTCATTTTTCATAAAAAAGGAACTTTGTTGACAAACATATTAAACATGGATTGGACTATAGAGAGTTGCACTTGCCTCGAAATATCATTGCATGAAAACATTTTGCTTTCGTTCGTTTATTCAACCAGACATCCAGCAAAAGAGAATGTGTTGGTCCTTTATCACTACGGTCAACAATGTTAACATGATCAAATAATACATATTCGGCAAGGGTTTTAAAAGTGGCTGCACACAAACGTTTTAAACGTGCACAAATATTGCGGGACTACGTAATACAATCAGACGTTTTTTTAACCTTTGCATGTGACGTCTTAACATGGCGCGTTCCTTGATCACGTAAGAAACGCCATCCAGATGAAAGGCACATTCTTGATCACGTAAGAACGCCCAAAAAAAAAGGCGCATCCTTGATCGCGTCAAAACGCAATCCAATAAAAGGCACATCTTGATCACGTAAGAACGTCAGTCAATACAAGGAATCATTGGACAGCCTGGCAGGTGACGTCTTAAGCAACATGGCGCATCCGAGATCGCTGAAAAATCGCAGCCAATACAAGGACTCAGTGACATCTTGGCATATCACTAAGAAACGTATTTATATTTTAGGAACTAGTATGTGTCTAGATTGCTATCTAGGAATGTCACCAAATCATGAATCATCTTTTCGGACTTGACTGTCCCTTGAACTATAGCTATGGTGTATATCTTTAACATTTAAAAGATACACATGAGAAATACATATGCCATTGATGTTTTAAGATATGTTTGGATTGTTGTGGAATAACAATAGTTATACATGGATTGATTAAACGTGTCATTTATTCAAGTTTAATTATTGTCAGCCTACCTATAGCCATTATGGGAGGAGATGTATTTTGTTAACATATTTGTTAACAAATATTCATCATCTAAATTATTTGCATTACACACAGAGATTTATTTGGTTACACTTTTACAATAATATAGAATTGAAAATGAAATACATGTGCTGTCAACATTACAATAAGATTGTTTATTAATAAGATTATATGTCCTTGTTCATGTAAAAAGGACAAAAAAGCTTTAGAAATGGAAATACATTCATTAACAATTGTGCTCACCATCACTTAAAGGGACATGATTTTGATTTTAAAAAGAGCATACACATAGACAATACTATTTCAATAAAATGAACACTTTACAGGGATTATATCATTGTATCAATACTCAGATCATTTGGTAAAGGTGCATCAATTCATGCAGAGTTTCTAAATACACACATGGATCTAAACATTGAAATATACATATATACACAAATAACAATCTATATATACATATATAAAACAATTACTATGCTAATCATAATCATGCAATGATAAAGCTAAGAGAAAAATATATAAAGACAAATAATAAGATTACATTGGAGATGTTAATCTTAAAGTCATTTACAATTGTCTTACATATATGATTTTATTCTTAAAAATTTTTTTGGTAGGTCCCTTTAAGGATCAACAACATAAACTAGAGCTTTC
Organism: Bombina bombina; assembly: GCF_027579735.1. Classification (NCBI taxonomy): domain Eukaryota; kingdom Metazoa; phylum Chordata; class Amphibia; order Anura; family Bombinatoridae; genus Bombina; species Bombina bombina. The sequence goes on from NC_069501.1 coordinate 276,434,688, forward strand.
AAAAAAATAACATGAATAATCAGGACAAAGATTCCTGCAATAAAATGTCTTTTATTAGTATGTAAGAAAACATCCACAACGTTTATAAATAATCTTGTAAAAATAAGGAATATATGAGCCATATGACAAGGTAACACAGTGCATCACAGTCCATGAAGAGAGTTGCCAAGGGCCACCATAGCCCCATTGGAGACATATGACAAGGTAACACAGTGCATCACAGTCCATGAAGAGAGTTGCCAAGGGCCACCATAGCCCCATTGGAGACATATGACAAGGTAAAAGAGGGCATCACAGTCCATGAAGAGAGTTGCCAAGGGCCACCATAGCCCCATTGGAGACATATGACAAGGTAACACAGTGCATCACAGTCCATGAAGAGAGTTGCCAAGGGCCAGCATAGCCCCATTGGAGACATATGACAAGGTAACACAGTGCATCACAGTCCATGAAGAGAGTTGCCAAGGGCCACCATAGCCCCATTGGAGACATATGACAAGGTAAAAGAGGGCATCACAGTCCATGAAGAGAGTTGCCAAGGGCCACCATAGCCCCATTGGAGACATATGACAAGGTAAAAGAGGGCATCACAGTCCATGAAGAGAGTTGCCAAGGGCCACCATAGCCCCATTGGAGACATATGACAAGGTAAAAGAGGGCATCACAGTCTATGAAGAGAGTTGCCAAGGGCCACCATAGCCCCATTGGAGACATATGACAAGGTAACACAGTGCATCACAGTCCATGAAGAGAGTTGCCAAGGGCCAGCATAGCCCCATTGGAGACATATGACAAGGTAACACAGTGCATCACAGTCCATGAAGAGAGTTGCCAAGGGCCAGCATAGCCCCATTGGAGACATATGACAAGGTAACACAGTGCATCACAGTCCATGAAGAGAGTTGCCAAGGGCCAGCATAGCCCCATTGGAGACATATGACAAGGTAAAAGAGTGCTACAGGCACAAGCAATAAACTTTTAAAAAGGCCAAATGGCAACAATAAAACAAAAAAATCACATGTGGACGGAGGATTCTTATCTGCCACCATGGAGCATCTCCAGATCCTCCACTTACTGGTCATCCTCTTCATCGTCCTGTGCATGTCCAGCTCCAGATTCAGGGCCATTGAACTTAATCTCATAATTGCACGCAGAGTCAAGTCCTGATCCCGGAGCTGGCCCTGCATGGAGTCGTTCATCCCTCTCAGGACAGCTGCGGTATCCTCAACACGGCCTGCTCTACTCTTGCTATACCTTCTAGCATGAGCCATGCTGATCACAGCCTAAGAATAAAGATAAATTAAATATTAAGGATAATTACAGCAACAGACGAAAAAATTATAGAAACATACATTGTCATCATAAAGACAAATAATTCTTTACATCAATTAGTTTACATTTATTCTTTACACATGAATTAGGTTATTCAGACAGACAAAATCATTAAAGGGACATTTAAATCAAACATGTTGTCCCCTTTAATTGTTTTAGATTGATCCACTTAAACAGCTTGAGTGTATCAAATCTTGTTAGAAGGATTTACATTGTACTTACATTAGCAATTTAAATATTCAATTATACTGTGGGAGGGCACACCTATCCTTAAAGCATTTGGCATTGAGGACAAGCTGTGTAAACATAGCAACCTGAAGAAATTACATTCCCACTGGTTAGACAAGAGATAATGTATCAACATTTGTACATTAATTGTTTGGATCCAAGTAGTGGTGATTGGTATATGTTATGATATCCAATTAAAGGGACACTGAAACCTAAATATTTAATGGACTGATTCAGATAGAGCATGACATTACAAATCTTAAAACTTACACATATTAATTAAATGTTTGAATTCTATAGCTAGATTTTGAATGCAAGAATGTTGCTTTTTAGGGAAGCCAATATTTGTTTATCAACTTTGTTTGTCCCTGCTGGTTGATGGATACATTCATCCAACAATAAAGAAATGATGGCCAGAATTTTTTTATTGTTTAAACTAATTATAGGCATTTCTTTGTTTCAATAAAGATATCAAGAGAATGAAGAATAATTCATAAGAGTATTAAATTATAAATTTGATTAACATTGCATGCTGGATTTGAATCACAATTTAAAATATTTACCTTCACTGTACCTTTAAGTATCTTATAACGTGTATTTTGAATGATACTTACAGCTGTGCCTGGGAAGGACAATCCGACACCCAGGACAATGAAGGTTGAGACAGGGGTGAGGGATGGGATTGGCTTGGGGAGGGGTGAGCTGCCGCTCCAGGGTAGGCCGTACAGCTGGGGAGTGGGGAGTTTGGGTCTGGGCAGCTGTACGGGCCATAATACGGGGTGAGCGGCAAAGGGGGGTGTAGGGGCATTTTTTGGGAGGGACAGGAAATGATAAATGGAGGGCCCGGCAGGGGTCGGGCAAGGGCAGGAGTCATGGTCGAGGGCAGGGGTCTGGGTCTGTGCAGGGGGGTCTGGGCATGGTCACGGTCTGGGTCTGTGCAGGGGTCCCCCCCCCCCCCCACACCCCCCCCCCCCCCCCTGAGGCTTGGTCAGGGGTCTGTGCATGGGGAGTGGGTCTGTGACTGTGCAGGGGACTGGGCAGCGTGGCGGAAAACCAGAGGAACCAGAAGGTGGTGGTCCATCTGAAAATTTTAAAAAAATACTATTAACATCTCATACATTCCTGACTTCAAATCAACGCATTTCAAATTGATTATGGTGTTCAATATACTTCGAAGTGTGTTTTGAAGTTTTTAAAAAATTCTGAAATGAGGATATGGTATGTATATAGGCACTCAGATGAATATCAATGACTGTCTGTACATTATAACATTATTATTGTGTTTTGGCCTGGAATATGCATGTGACATAATGATGGCATGATTTTTAAATATTTTATATTCAAAAATTTTCATGCTGCCTGATATGAAAGGGGGCAGTAGTGTATTTGAACAGACAAATAATATTCCTTTTTAAAGTGCAAAAGCTGTAGACTTTGAATGTCTTCAATGAAATTATTTGAAATAAACAAACATGTTAGAAACATGATAGATATATTTCACATACCATTAGACTCCAAGGCAGCCTCTTCCTCTCCGTCACATATGTTAAATCAATCTCTGTAAAAACATAACATGTTGTGTACACGTTAACAACAGATATTATAACATATGTTACTGTTGTTCAAGAGAGACACACATCAATGTTGCATTAAAGATATACACACCAAAAGTTATGATTTACATCATTTTGATGGAGCATACAAATTACATTATATTTGTTATTCTCAATGATTCATTATTTCAATGTATTGTTTGGATTAATGTAAAAATCATAAAAGCATAGTACATAGAACATTTAAGATTTCTCATTTGTATCACTTGATGACTGTTGTCAAAAAAGAACATGGAAACAAACATATGTTTATACATCTTCTGAATAACAAATGTGTAGACTAATAATGTTTAAATTATTAATCGTTCAATATTAAAAGAAAATTATATATAATCAGAAGAGATAAATTATATGTTTGTATCAAATGTTATGCTTCATCAGAATCATGCTCATAATATTGATTACCAATACACCTTCAATTACATATAAATGAGTCAATGGACTTACCAGGAGACCGCAAAGGCGGCTCTATGTCACTGCCTGGATTCCTGTGGGCTCACCACACCAACTCTCTCTATGAATGATATAGATATATATTAGGAAACACATTTGGATATCACTAAATCACATCTGTCTCGAATTTTAACCATTAATCAACTTGAAAATGTGAAGAATAGAGCAGTCATTACACCAGAAAAGTGCTTGATTGATCAAGGGGATTCTGTTAAAAATTCTGTATTGAACATATGTTTAATTTCAGACTATTTAGACATCAAAATCATCTCATACGATGCTATTGCATATCTAAATATACCCATTGATCAATGTTCTTAAAGAATACACACAAAACCACATTTTGAAGAGCATCTGTTGACAAATCTAAACAAACACATGTGGCACATCGAGCCATTTGTGCAATGTACAGTAATCTTGTTTAGGACACAACACATATTTATCACAATACAAAACAAAATTGATTATTACAAATATGTAAACATGGTGCTGTTAGAGTATGCAGATATCTATAAAGTAACTCCAACAGTGAATATGTGGAATTATATATCAATATTGTTTAATCCAAAGAATGTAAAGATGAATTAATCTATTTTGTCTTAAAGGGACACTGACATGATTAATTTAAATCATTGATTTCTATGTCAAACTGTTCAAAATGATTTAACATTGACTCCTATTATAATTAGAATGTTGCTAAATTTAATCTTAAAGGCAGATAAGCAATATTGGATTCAATAAATATGTTTATTGAAGGTATCCACCAATCATCAATAAAAACCCAGGTTGGTCAACCAAAATTGAGATGCAGATAAACGTATATTCTTGATTTTAAAATACATTTAGCAATAGAATATGTCCACATATGATGATAGTATTATATTTTAATGTTTATTAATATTGCATACTCTATCTGAAATGACAACATTAATAATTGTAGCTCAGTATCCCTTTAATATAAAATTAAATTGATTTGACAATGTTGTTGTTAATGAATTCTCTACTCCATATGTTGATGTAATGAATGGTATTGAGCATGCAATTCAAATCTAATATGTTATTTAAGTATATCCGAAGAATTATTTAAATTTACATCTATTAAAGTGACATTACATATAAATATTGAACAATGTGGATTTAGTATGTAATGTTCTGTCCATGTTTCTAAGACAAATGTCAATTAAAATGAGACATACCATACTGTGACAAGCCCTGGCTTGAGGATCCAGCAGCAACATCCATATCTGTAATATATTAAATGAGGATTGCATATCATTAATACAAATCATGCCATGTTTAAAAACTTTACATTATTAACAAATCAATTTAAAAATATTAATCCTTTGGTAGTCCCATGAGTTAATTGTTTCCTCAATTAAATTCATGAAAAATATATCCTGACTCTTATTTTCAATCAGTTGTGGTTGTGTACTGTATCTTTAATATTTTTTTTGTTTGTTATTTCATAATCATCAATTGATGCCTTAGTTATAATTTATTTGTATTCTTCGTTTTTGATACTATAATATTAGAAAATAAGACCAACAATGTAAAGCAATGCCACTTACAGCAAAGCCATGTTAAACGTGGGATGAGAGAATTCCATTTTCGCGATCATTGCGCAATGATTCCAAGCGGAATTACGCATCTGTCATTTGACCAACATGTATAAAGCAATGCCACTTACAGCAAAAGCCATGTTAACGTGGATGAGAAATTCAATTTTCGCGATCATTGCGCAATGATTCCAAGCGGAATTACGCATACCGTCATTTGACCAACATGTATAAAGCAATGCCACTTACAGCAAAGCGCATGTTAAGCGTGGATGAGAAATTACATTTCCGCTCTGTGACGCATATTCTGCAGAGCGCAAGAAACATCATTCCTATTTCATGTTTCACTAATCTTAAATCAGATATCTAAACATCATATGTAGTGTATGTTTGTGAGATCTGTATAGGTTTAGTATTTGACTATATACACATATTTGGATAAAAATAACAAATATTAAGATATTATATGAAGTTGATAATTACCTTGTTCATATTCTCTATCTCCTCCCAGGCCACCGGGACGGAGAAGCATCTGCCCTGGCCCCCGCGTCAGGACTTTCAGATCCATCAGCTGGGAGGGGAAGAAGAGGAGGCCGATGATGTCGAGGATCGAAATCTTTTGGGGGACCCGGAGATTGAGGACTCGCATAAAGTCACCTCATAAGGGAGTAGGTACAGTTTCCTCCGCGGGCCTCTCTTTTGCCACCTCTTTACGGGCTGTACCCAGTCCCTTATGAGGTTGACTTTTTTGATAAACGCAACCTCATATCTCCGAATCTCCTCATGATCTGATCTGGGTCCTCTGGACGTCACACACCAATCTAACCGCATTGGTGATAGACTCCCAGAGGGCCTTCTTAACAGGCGCATCTGTCAACCTCCTCTTGTTCCCAAACAGCTGGGGGATAAAAGTCCTTGACGGCGTGGACCAGTGCAGCGCTCTCCTCCTTGGTGAACCTGGGACTGACATGCCTGCTGGGGTTGTAGAATATATGTAGGGATATAATATAATACTGCCTGCAGGCATTAGAGAACTGACAAAGATGGCAACGTGTAATGGACTTTTATATGGTGGAAGTAAACATGAGATGCACCATGGGACAAGTTATCTGTACATATGATTTGGATAAAAGTTTTAAATATTGTTAGAATGTCTGTGAGACCATCCTGACTCAAGTTGTGTTTGTGTGATGAACTCGGATTGGCCCGTTCCTTAATGTTTCATATCTTAGTAACTTCCTTACACATACCGCTTGGTGGTGCTGTTACTTCATTTTTCATGTAGACTTATTTGTACTCATGGGCCTGTCATGCGGATATGTGTGAACGCAGAGTTTAATATCCGTGATCCGTTAAATATTAATGATTAGATAAACTTTAAAATCTAATACTGTCACATTATTAAATGTTGTAGACATTTCTCGTTTAATAACAGTCTGTTTCTTTAATACAAATACACATTTAATATTGAATGTCTTTATTGTTCTTAAAATAAATTTGTTGACTTATTGAGAATTATTGACATTGCTCTATTAAATGTCTTTATAATGCACATTGATTCTGTGCTATTGCGTGACATTAGACTAATGTTTAAAGATGCTAATCTGGTGTTTCAAGATGCGTTCCTCCACGCAATATTTCTTAATGTTCAAATTCAGGTTAGAATGTCAGTAACTTTGATAATCTGTTTAATAAATGTTAAACTACATGTTTGTTTGTTATTAGCAAATAAACCTCGAGCTTGTATTTCTCTGAAGTGCTCATATATGTTATTGTGCAATGGCGTCTTTAGTTTTAAATAGACAATTACAAACAGAACAATTGTATCAAATGATCTGTAGAGATAGAAGATTGTTTAGACTTTAAAATGTAAATCAATTTCTCTTAGTATTTATATATCCTCAACAGAAGAAATTTCAATGCACATGGTTGAGCCAATCACATAAGCATCTCTGTGCATCCACCAATCTTCATCTACTGAGCCGATCTCGATATTGCTTTTCCAGCAAGTATGTCAAGATAGGAAGATAAGTAAATACACTATTTAAAGCTCTTAAAGGGACACTGTCCAAAATAATTAGCATTGGTGAGTTCAGATTGAGCATGAAATGTTAATCAACTTTTATAATTATAATCCGATAATCAAAATGTTAACATTTTATCTTGTTATCTTCTTTGCAAATCAATAATGATATTTTATATTACGGACAATTGTTTCCAAAAAACCTGGGTTGTCCTTGACGATTGGTTTGGATCAATTATTCCAAACAAAACAAGCAAGTTCTGTCCAGAGTACTGAAGCAAATAAATTATCTTTTAATGCCTTTATTTTAAAGTAATGATAGCAACATCACAAGGAGCATTCATAATACAAGACAATTTTTAAAGTTGCTTAAAATAGAATACTCATTCAGAATGTATAAATCATTAATTTTTTTAACTGTCTACCTTTAAGTAATATTTTTAGTTCATGTCCCTTTAAAGAAACATTTCACAATAATGCTTAAAATATCAGAAACCTAGGCACCTTCCTTTTGCTAAATTAGTCTAACATATGAGTAAAGCAAATTTAATTTAACTTCTAGATTGTTTTACACACGACTGAAATATATTTATTAAAGGAGGTATTTTGAGCCTTCAGCTTAGAGGGACATTAAGCTATATGTTATGTATGCATTTGTATAATATTCTAATATTTGACCAACTTAATATGATTTGTTATTCAATCATTATATTGTAATTATATATATTCTTGGATTAAATACATCTCTACATAGGCTATTTTGATGCTGATTGTTGGTTGCATATAGATGCCTTATGTAATTGACTAAGATATGTGCATTGATGTATGTTTTTGAAAGTATATTTTAAAGACTGAATGTAATTCTATATTACTTTATAAATATGTTTAAATTCTTGTATGATATTTTTAACAATCTATACACAATATACTTTGTGAATGTCCCTTTAAGGACCCAAAACATTTGGAATGTTGATTTAACATTGACAAAATAAACTAAAAGGGGACTTAAAATTCTATATAGATATTTGATGTCTAACCCAAGAGGTAAGATTTTAAAAATACATAATATTACTAAGTATAGTTAAATGACTCCACTAGAAAATTACATAGATTAACCTGGCATCCAATAACTAGCTTGTGAAAAATATCAAGTTAAATGACCTACCATTATACAAGTAAAGTTTTAAATAATTTTTTAAAAAAATGTTTAGAGATACCTAAGAATATACAAGATCTTATAAAATTAATTTTACATTCAACAACACTGTCACTTTAATGTAATTGAACCACTTCCCTTTCTTAAAAGTTAAAATAAAAAATTTTTGAATACATATCCAAAATTAATTTAATATCTACATTTTCAAAAGAAAAGCATCGAAGGATCTCACTCCCCAATTAATGTTATAAAAGATAGTTTAATGTAATATTCTCAGAATCAGTTGATTTTCTAATATTAATGCATTATTTTTCTTATGCATGTGCTTGTCAAATAGCCAACTACCAGTCATGGGAGTCAAACTTTTTTTTATTGATAATTATATTGATATTTAGTATAAATCTGTTCAAAAGAATGTATTTAATAATAAAATGTTTATTATTAACATGTAAAAATTAAAAAAAAAAAAAGTTTATTGAAAAAATAAAAAGATTCCTGGAAGTCCATCAGATGCCAATCTGAAATGACAAATAAAAGGAAATGAACAAAGTTAATACACACATTGTCAAATATTCATAAAATACATTTACAATCATCTTGTGTCTATGCTCTAACTTTGGTTCAACATTTTGAAAGATATTTATTAAATTGATTTAAAAAAAAATACAAAACATACACCATTATATTGTTGAATCAAAATTCCTATTTAAATATCCAAATTTCTAATTATACATAATAATGTATATCACATTTCAACAATATATGTATGCTGAACATAAATGTAATATTTCATGTCCATTCAAATACCTCTATATCAACTATAATATGTATTCTTTTTCGGATTGTGATCCCTAAATATCTAATGATGAAATAAGTATGACTAATGTATGTAAGCTAACATAATCAACATTCTTCATGTGATTCTTAACTAGCATGCACCAACCTGGATAATGCATGGTCTTTGAAAGTCAATTCAAGGGTAAACAGTTGATCTTCAATAGGTGTCTTATTCATCATTTCATTAAATAGAGGACTGTGAAATACCATCTAAAAAAGTAAAATCATCTAAGTGTCTGATTGTGATTCCCTAAATATCTACTAAAGAACTAAATATGACTAATGTATGTAAGCTACTAATATTCAACAGTCTTCACTAGCATTCAATTGGTACAACCAACCTGGACAATGCATGGTCTTTGGAAAGTCAATTCAGGGGGTAAACAGTTGATCTTCAATAGGTGTCTTATTCATCAGTTCATTAAATAGAGGGACTGGGAAATACCATCTAAAAAAGTAAAATCATCTAAGTGTCTGATTGTGATCCCTAAATATCTACTAAAGAACTAAAATATGACTAATGTATGTAAGCTACTAATATTCAACAGTCTTCACTAGCATGCATTGGTACACCAACCTGGACAATGCATGGTCTTTAAAAGTCATTTAGGGGGTAAACAGTTGATCTTCAATAGGTGTCTTATTCATCAGTTAATTAAATAGAGGACTGGAAATACCATCTAAAAATTAGAAAATCATCTAAGTGTCTCCAATAGGATGTCTACACAGCCTTATTCTATCAAATAGTTTGCACTTACCATGTGAACATGTCTTTGTATGGTTTTCAAGGTCAGCAGAATTGAAAGATAATGCCAGACATGATCCCATTGGTATACTTCAATTTCAATCTGGCTTGTTTCCCACTGTCAGTCTGGCCAATCTTCACTGTTCAGGGCTTCTAATTGGTTCCCTTCAGTCTTTAGATTAAGTCATCTCCCTAATGGAAGAAATATTTTAAATAAAATTCATACAAGTTGTGAAATCAGTTCTGTACCCCTCTCCCACCCCCCATTTCATAATAAATTTCTGTCACTAGCTTACTAAGCGTGTGTAGCAACTTGTGTTATTTTCTATCAAGTGTGAAGATGAGTCATATTGAGCAGAACAAACCTCTAATGTGTGACATTGAACCATAGTCATTCTAGAGGAGCCCTTTCTGAGTATGTACATTGTAAGTAATGTTAAACTAAATACTATTTTTGAAAATGTATGCCATATGATGTATTTGTGTACAATTCATGCCAGCAACAGTCCAGACATTTATACCTTACCAGCTGATTCCTCTTTAAAAACCAGGTGGCAAAGACTCGCTACAGGACCCAATGGCCAGAGCATCACCTATATTAATAAATGAAACACATTTTTAGCATTTGATGAGCAATCCTAACATGTTTGCACAATTCTCTACTTGTCATTTCCTAGAGTTCACATCTATTGAAAATACTACAGTCTAACTTATATTCGTTTACCGTCTAAAGGTGGCGGTTGATGACGTCTGCTCTGACATCGAGTCCCTCGTCCTGGAATTCCCCCTCTAGAACAGGATCATCCTCCTCATCTCTGAGGAGGTCTCTGTCCACCGTGACGGCCTGCAGCATCCCAGCCTGCTGTGCAATATTATGCATGGACGCTACAGGGCTACAACAATCTTAGCCACCTTCTTTGGTGGTTGTACTGGAGTGCTCTCCAGAACGTCCAGGCACCTGAATCTCATCTTCAGGAGCCCGAACATCCTTTCAACCACCGCCCTGGTTCTCTTATAGCCCTATTGTAGCGCTCCTCAGACACATCAGTTGGGCTACGCAAGGGGGTAATGACCAAGGGCCGGCTCATGTACCCAGAATCACCTATAAATTATGAACAGAACATAATTCAAACAGAATCCTTAAAATAGTATATTGTTTTATAAATAAATTTGGGTACACGATAATCCATATTAAAAAATTGTTAAGAAAAATCCAAAAATAAAGTTCTATATTATTCTGTATCTTGCCATTTCAGCTAAGACATGCTACATATGCTAATTCTCCTAAACCAAACCTTGTGTAAAAATGCTAACTACATGGTTACATTGCATTCTCTATTTGAGCATATAAGGTAAGACATGCTACATATCTGCATTGAACTAAAAGTACACATTAGCGGAAAGAGACAATGACATGGTTAAATTGCATGAGCTAATATCTTCCCATTTCAGCTAAGACATGCTACATATGCGTATTTCTCCAAAAAAAAAACTTATGTAAAATGCTAAATACATGGGTTACATTGCATTCTCTGAGCATTTAAGGTATGACATGCTACATATCTGCATTTTAATAAAAGTAGACATTAGCGTCGGTAAATAACAAATGGTTAAATTGCATCCTATAGCTGACATGACGCTAACATTTTAAAACTACAGTGGCAATTGTCAAACTAATTAACCATGTTGTGCACAAATACTCACCAACGAGATAACCAGGGGGCATTTGTCTTTCCTCAAACTGTCTCCACAGGGACGACAGAGAGAGGATGCGGGCATCATGACAAGCACCTGCAAAATTTGCACACACATGCATAATCCTCATCCGTGCGTCACAAACATACTGCACGTTGAGGCTATGAAAAAGTTTGCGATTTCTGAAGGGCAAGTCATCAATTGGAGCACCGCAGCGCAATGTGGTTACAATCTATGGCTTCCCAAGACATTGGGCAATTGAGCAATATCAAAGAATTCCCCGCTTCAGGCGCCTCCAATCACCATCATTCTGTGGGAATCCTATGTATTGATTACTGATACGTACCATGGCGTCCAGAAAGTTATCAAACACCACAGAGAATGTACCTTGAGCCAGGCCATGCATGTACAGTTGTCCGGATTGAAAACTCCCCGGAGGCCAGGACGTAAAGACAACTTAGCATCTTACTCATGCCGGGGAACAGCAGTCCTTATTTGTATACGTGGCTCCAAATGAGGTTTTAAGAAGCTCGTAAAGGCCAATGAGCTGTTCGCGATCGAGCCGATACTTATCAAAAACCTCATAAGTCACTCATGTTTTCCAAGGTGGGGGTCTCACCCTGGAGACACGAGGACCTCGAACCAGACGACCCCTTCGTCTCGGTCTGAGCCGCCGAGGCTGCCTGATTCGACCAACAGCTAGTTCGCCAATAGCAGCACCAGCAGCGTCTACCATGTCATCGTCATCCATCTTTCAAAACAGCGTAACAAGGTAAGCACTTTATCTGATGTGGATCACAAGTGATGCATTGGCCATGTTGTTTGTGGGGATTTATAGTACAATTAGTCCAATGGTAGTGAGTTTGTAATGATTGCTGATTGTATTCACCTGTTTGTATGTGAGTGGCGCAAATGCTTTCACAGTGGGGCTTTTTTTTTTTTTGGGAGGAAATGTTGTTTTCACCCAATGAATCTCAATGTGAAAGTGTCAAATATCACACATACAGTGCATGTTTGTAATGTTGTTCATATGCGTAATAAATATTTATTAAACGCGATCTTATAGTAACAAGCACACGTCCAGGCTAACATGAATGAAAGTGCATAGTTGTGTATAATGTGCATCGAATGTGATCGATCAATGTTGCTGCAATATTGTTTGTAAACGATAAAGTAACATCTGCCATCTGTAGTATTGTTACATATAAGTGATTGCCGAGCTGTCAATATTGTATGCGTCCCTTTAAAATCGCAATAATAATTCAGAACTTCCCGTCTGCCATCTGTAGTATTGTATATATAAGTGATTGCCGAGCTGTCAATATTGTATGCGTCCCTTTAAAATCGCAATAATAATTCCGAACTTCCCGTCTGCCATCTGTAGTATTGTATATATAAGTGATTGCCAAGCTGTCAATATTGTATGCGTCCCATTCAAATGGCACTTATACTGAATAACTTCCGGCTGTCATCTGTAGTATTGTATATATAAGTGATTGCCGAGCTGTCAATATTGTATGCGTCCCTTTAAAATCGCAATAATAAGTCCGAAATTCCCGTCTGCCATCTGTAGTATTATATATATAGTGGATTGCCGAGCTGTCAATATTGTATGCGTCCCTTTAAAATCGCAATAATAATTCCGAACTTCCCGTCTGCCATCTGTAGTATTGTGTATATAAGTGATTCCGAGCTGTCAATATTGTATGCGTCTCCCTTTCAAATCGCCATAAAAATCTGAACTTTCCGGCTGTCATCTGTAGTATTGTATATATAAGTGATTGCCGAGCTGTCAATATTGTATGCGTCCCTTTCAAATCGCAATAATAATTCCGAACTTCCCGTCTGCCATCTGTAGTATTGTATATATAAGTGATTGCAGAGCTGTCAATATTGTATGCGTCCCTTTCAAATCGCAATAAGAATTCCGAACTTACCGTCTGCCATCTGTAGTATTGTATATATAAGTGATTGCCGAGATGTCAATATTGTATGCGTCCCTTTCAAATCGCAATAAGAATTCCGAACTTCCGTTTGCCATCTGTAGTATTGTATATATAAGTGATTGCAGAGCTGTCAATATTGTATGCGTCCATTTCAAATCGCACTAATGCTGAATAACTTCCCGGCTGTCATCTGTAGTATTGTATATCTAAGTGATTGCCGAGCTGTCATATTGTATGCGTCCCTTTCAAATCGCACTAATACTGAATAACTTCCGGCTGTCATCTGTAGTATTGTATATATAAGTGATTGCCGAGCTGTAAATATTGTATGCGTCCCATTCAAATGGCACTAATACTGAAGCACTTCCGGCTGTCATCTGTAGTATTATATATATAAGTGATTTGCGATCTGACAATATTTCTTAATTGTCCCATTGAAATTTCAATAATAATGCTGTTCCAAACTGTTGTTTTACGTATATGTTGTATTGTAGTATTGAGTGTTAAAAGTTCCTAAAGGGGGCGGTACAGTGGTGGAATCTGTGATGTGTATGGTTGAATCTTCTAATGACGTCATGATATTCTTAACCTGCCTATGTAGTTCATAAATCCTCATTGTGTTGTTGTATTTGACTACATTGTTATTGTGTGCTGAATAAAATCTAAATGTGTGCTTTGTGGTTGCGTGATGGGTGATGCGTGTTATGTACATATACGTATATATTGTGATTGTGTCCCACATATGCTGACTTCTATATAGCGGTCTGACATTGTTGTTCCTTCCCATAAAGTGACATCTGTAATCTGGTGTAATGATGTTCTTGTTGTACGTAATTCCTAATGGTTTATTGTGATGGAATCATGATGTTAAAAGTACAGTAAAATCCATATGTTGTGTTTTGTGATTCCTCTCGAGAATGTAATGTGTTTTTCCCCCATCATTTGAATGCACATGTATGAGTGAATGTTAAAAGTAATATATGTGCATTCCATGAGTGATCATGTGTTAAGCCTATGTAGATATGCAGTTGCTGAAAGCATATGAGTTTGAATAACTGAAATGCAATAATAAAGGTAAATGAGAGGCGTTTTCCCATTGTGTACTGTTTGTGAATCCAGAAATGTTTAATGAATTTTTTTTTAAGTTTAAATGTAATTTTATTTAAATAATAATGTGTTACTAGTGATGTTGATTTGTAGTTGATGTAATCTAAAAGTGTGAAACAATTTAATGGTGTTGTGAATATTCAATAATTAAAATCCATAAATCCACCATAGGGAAATAGTCATTTCTTGATCTATTTATCATAGCTGGGTCTAAACGCATAAAATCATGTCTTTTCTAGCGCTGGTATTTGGAGTTTTTCTGTCTACTCTATTTGCGTGCGTTAGGGAAAATGAGGGTTTCGCGTGCACGAGCACGTCTTCCCAATAGAAGTCAATGGAGCCTCTAAAAATTTTTTTTTTTTCCTAAGACTGGTTTTCCTCGTAAAGTGAGTGACGTCCATGAGCTTGTGTGAAAAAGTAACTAAATCGTGTTATTTTTGTAATAAATAAATAATTGTTGTATGTCATGTTGTGTGTATATTGTTTGTATGCATCGATGAGTGTATTTTGTGATAATGTTATTAGTTAGATGTAGGAATATGAGGGGTCTTTTCCCCGTGTGTCAATGTAAGTCAATGGGAAAATGGATTTGTGTTGTTTTTTTTCAAACACCCGAGATCTCGCAACTTTAATCCTTTGTATTTTGATTAAAAAATATTAAATATGAAAAATAAACATAGTGTAGTGTTTGTATGAGTGTAAGTGTACTTTGTGTAATATTTTTAATTTGATTCGTGGGATTTTTTTTTTGTCGGTATATGTTTACTACTGGGTCTGAGGTGTCGGTAGAAATTTCAGCGTTAGGTGATTTTGGAGTGTCGGTAAATAAACTCTAAATACCGGAGTCCGTAAGAAACCCGCGTTAGGGCCTCTAACGCTGGTTTTCACGCTAACGCCGAACTCTAAATCTAGGCCTAAGGAAGCAGGAAAGGCAGTGTTTCTCATCACACTAAAGAGGCAGAGAAGCAAAGATTCCAGATTGCTGAGGGACAACTATACTTACTAAAGACGCTTCCCACTTACCTCATAGGATTGAGGTAACATCTAGTAAGTGGGCATTTATTTACAGCATAAGGATTAGACAGAAAACTATCATTTGATTATCCTACATAATCTACTTGAATTTTGGGGACTGAAAATACCTGTGAATTTTGTGAACTTTGTGCACTCTATGATGTCATATTAAGTGAATTATTAGTACCTTAACAGTGAAACAAGGATAAAAATATCTTCAGGACCACTATTTAATCTGATTGGTACACTATCATTCAGACGCTGCTGGTACAAATACTTGTACTAGATCTATTATTTTGCATAGAAGTATCTATATTAAAATACTTTGAGCCTTGCAGCACACTCAATACTCTGACACCATTATTAATAATATATTGGTTAGTACTATATTTCTGTGAACAGTGCGCCTTAATACCACTCTTCCTACCAATAGTTTTCTCTGCTAATTGAAATAGGACAGTGCAGGGTGGGGGACCCTGCAATTGCCCTCATTTCAGGTATAAGGGCAGCCAGTTCATTCATCCACATAACAAATCACATACCTCTCAGGGGGGGGGGGTGGGGGGGGACACAGCGCTGAATTACCCTTTGCTCTCTTTTTTTACACTGTCTTATATATATATATATATATATATATATTGTGTGTATGTGTATATGTGTTTGTATGTATGTATATATGTATGTATATATATATATATAAATATATGTGTGTGTGTGTGTGTGTGTGTGTGTATAGCTACATATTATTACATATTATTGTCAGGCTAATCTTTGCTTTGAATACATTGTAATATCTACCATGTATTTAATGTTTAAATATTTAAAGGGACAGTCTACACCAAAATTGTTATTGTTTAAAAAGATAATGCATTCAATAACCATTCTCCAGCTTTGCACAACCAACATTGTTATATTAATATACTTTATAAAATTTAAACCTCAAAATATCTGCCTGTTTCTAAACCATTGCAGACAGTCCCTTATCACATGTTTTTGTATTAGCTTTCACAACAGGAGACTGCTAGTTCATGTGGGCCATATAGATTAACATTGTGCTCACGCCCGGGGAGTTATTTAAGAGTCAGCACAACACAGCACTTATTGGCTAAAATGCAAGTCAATAGATAATAAATTAAAAAGTCATGTGATTAGGGGACTGTCAGAGGATGCTTAGATACAAGGTAATCAGAGAGGCAAAAAGGTATTTTAATATAACTGGTGTGGTTTTTTGCAAAACTGGGGAATGGGTAATAAAGGAATTATCTATCTTTTAAAACAATACAAATTCTGCTGTAGACTGTCCCTTTAAGGAGATTTTGCACGTATCAGGACAATTTTACACTTAGACTCACACATCAACGGCCCAATATGAACACACAAAATGTGCAAAAAAAACCAAAAGCGAATCCTAGGACATTCTAGTATAGCAGTGAAAGTTAAGCCTAGTATACTGTGGTACTAGGATCATTATGATGTGGACATGGTTTTGTTACACTGGAAAATAATGAGATGTGTTAAATGATTCATGTACCACTCTCCAGTGCCTGATAGAAATACAATTTCTGTATAATGCATTGACAGTCTGGAGACAAAGGTTCTTTAGGATCAATCTATGTGCTCATATACTATCATGTTTCAGTGATAAATTTAGCTTCACTATGTGCTGCTTGTTCCAACAACAACCAGGTAATGTGCAATGATCTAGCAACACTACTATGACTAATTTCTTTAGCACCAATGTGATAAAAAAATCACATCTTTTGTTTGTGCCTCATGTTCTTAATGGAACATTTCTCTATATAAACAAAAATTCCCCTTCTCCATTTCTCAATGTTTAATTAGTGATTTATTTTAAAGCGTTTTGCAATTGAAAATATGTGAAGTTTTACAAATATGAAATTAAAAGGATATGAAACACATTTTTTTTTATTTCATGATTCTGATAGAGCATTCAATTTTAAGCAACTTTCTAATTTACTCCTATTATCAATTTCTCTTCGTTCTCTTGGAATCTTTATTTGAAAAAGCAGCAGTGTAAGCTTAGGAGCCAGCACCCTAGGTATCACTTGCTGATTGGTGGCTACATTTAGCCACCAATCAGCAAGCGCTACTCAGGTGCTGAACCAAAAATGGGCCATCTCCTAAGCTTCCATTTCTGCTTTCTCAAACAAATATTAAAATTTTCAAAGGATTTTAAGTGTATATAGCGCTGGACTTAAAATGCTTAAGCCTCCTTAATTGTCCTCCTCCTAGACAGAAACCACAGTAAATAAATAAAAAATATTTTAAGGCGGCGCTAGACAAGCTCTAAGCATTATAGACAGGGATATAGTATGATGTGGCAATAGGGATTTTAGTTACACAGACGGATATTGCCTAAGTATATGTTATTCTAAAACCTTTTTGCTAAGGTGGATAAGGTATGATTAACAAATGAAAAGTGCCTGATTGTGTATACTATTTAAGACCTTGTAAATGTATCTTTCAATAAAGATTTTGTTTATACAGTTGTTGTGTAAAAATAATTGTGTCAAAATGTATTGTCTTTCAATAAAGATTTTCGATATTATGTTCTACAATAAAAATTTATATTTATACAGTTTGTATCAATTGTGGTCTCTTGCAAAAAGATTATTTTTCTTTGTATAGTTGTTATATCTGTTATCAAACCATTCCTAAATTTCTTAATCTAGCTTAGAAAAATAAATGAATGATTGGATCAGTCTTTTAAGATTCCATCTTTACTGATAATACTTGTTAAAAACAGAATTATATACAATACATCAATCTAAAAAATGTTTTAAACTGTGACTACGATATAAATATGAACAGTAATTAAAATCACGGTTTACAATTGAACATACACTTTTTTTTAAATTAGCATGTATTGTTGGCAAAAAATATGCTTGTATATAGTTCAGGTGCTCCTTGTATGTGCAATTGAAAAATATCAGCAGCCCAAAAATATATAGCAGTTTTGCGGTACCTCCATTTTCTTATAGATTTTGAATAAATTAAACAAAGTCTCTCCTAATATGTTATATTGGTAACAGTATAACAATACCCCCTCTTCTTGACAAATAAAATGTCAATATGTTTAACAACAAAGTCAGAGCGGTAGAATAAGCATAAGTACTTGGGAGGAAATCGCCTATCAGAAGGGTAAGACTACCTGCATAGCAGGACTCCGACAAAGTCTACCAAAGGTACGGTGCTTTCCATTTAAGACTGTCAGTATTTGAAAAAACATCATTACCACTTACACTTCTCTCTGTAGCGATTTGGAGAGGCAAATACGATACAAAGTAGTTGGCCACTACTGTTTTCTACTGTTTCAACAGAACGCATCAGGAGAGACTTTGTTGTCAAACATATTGACATTTTATTTGTCAAGAAGAGGGGGCATAGTTATACTGTTACCAATATAACATACTAGGAGAGACTTTGTTTAATTTATTCAAAATCTATAAGAAAAAGGAAGGTACCCGCAACACTGCTATATATTTTTGGGCTGCTGATATTTTTCAATTGCACATACAAGGAGCACCTGAACTATATACAAGCATATTTTTTGCCAACAATACATGCTAATTTTTAAAAAAGTGAATGTTCAATTGTAAACCGTGATTTTAATTACTGTTCATATTTATAACGTAGTCACAGTTTAAAACATTTTTTAGATTGATGTATTGTATATAATTCTGTTTTTAACAAGTATTATAAGTAAAGATGGAATCTTAAAAGACTAATCCAATCATTCATTTATTTTTCTAAGCTAGATTAGGAAATGTAGGAATGGTTTGATAACAGATATAACAACTATACAAAGAAAAATAATCTTTTTGCAAGAGACCGCAATTGATACAAACTGTATAAATATAAATTTTTATCGTAGAACATAATATTGAAAATCTTTATTGAAAGACAATACATTTTGATACAATTATTTTTACACAACAACTGTATAAACAAAATCTTTATTGAAAGATACATTTACAAGGTCTTAAATAGTATACACAATCAGGCATTTTTCATTTGTTAATCATACCTTATCCACCTTAGCAAAAAGGTTTTAGAATAACATATACTTAGGCAATATCCGTCTGTGTAACTAAAATCCCTATTGCCAAATCATACTATATCCCTGTCTATAATGCTTAGAGCTTGTCTAGCGCCGCCTTAAAAGATTTTTTATTTATTTTCAAACAAATATACCAAGAGAACAAAGAAAAATTGATACTATGAATATATTAGAAAGTTACTTAAAATTGCATGCCGTATCTGAATCATGAAATAAAAAAAAAATGGTTTCATATACTTTTAAGTTTATCTGTATGGATTTATTACCTTCTCCCTCATCCGGTGCCACATACTGCAGGACCAATGGCAAATTACATTTTCAAACAAAATCTCCATTATTCGCCGTTAGTAAATGGTCACTTGACTCCACCCCAATGCTTCTTCTTCCCTTTTGTCAATTTTTTGTGTTTCTTGTTATGCTCGTTCTCGGTAGTGTGCGTGACATCACAATGCCGTGCTTGTGACGTTGCACATGGTCAGTCAGGGAAAAATTTGAGTATGGGACCGTGGATGATTATAATAAATGTAAACAATTTAGGGCATCATCACTGCGTGTTTTTTTATAGTGCATTGATTCATTGGGATATTAAAATAAACAATTGTAAAAAAGGTTCATGTAATGTTTATGGTTTGTGGGTACTGCTGGTTGCACTGCTTATAAATGTGCTTACAGTATTATCAGGGTATTGGTGCAGTTGAGATATTTAAGTATTCTTAGCACCAATACATTTATAATACTGTAAGCACATTGATAAGCACCGCAACCAGCACGCACCCTGCCTCCTTACCCACAAACCATAAACATTACACTAACTTTTCTTTCAATTGTTTATTTTCAATTCCCAATGAACCATAATCAATTCGCTATAAAAACACGCAGTGACGATGCCCCAAATTGTTTACAATAATTATAACGCTCTATAGAATGGGACATTCTGCCGTTCTGTGATTGCAACACTTCCGGGTTTTCTAGGACAGTGACGTTTCAAAACACATGGAGCGCATGCGCAAAACACATCAAAAGTGTACACATCAGTCTTCAATAGACATGTGTGTTTCGTTTCGTTCCAAATTTAAATTCGGACGAATTTGTCAAATTCGGAGATTCGGATCGATTCGAATTTCCGAATTACCATAGCACTGAATCTAACAAATAAATCCGAATTAGTTCGGATTTATTTGTAACATTCGGATGGCCATGGACTAATCACAATTAAACTAGTATTGTACTGTATATTAGGTTATATCACTCTGCTATGGGTTACACCTAATATTACAGTACATAATACTAGTCTAATACACAGCACATCCCATCTAACAAATACCGAACTTCCGAATTTACGAATCGAATCTGAACCGAATACATCCGAATTTATTCGAATCCGAATGAATCCAAACAAATCCGAAACAAATGCATTCGAATGTATCCGAATTCAAATCGATCCGAAAACGAAATTAGAAAACATCCGAATCGATCCGAAACAAAGTTTTTCACCACGCACAAGTCTAGTCTTCAATGGGTTATGTATGATTCCATATTATGCATAAGCAGTAAGAAAGTAAGCTGGAGTGAAGATGTTATTAATAGGTGGAGTCAGGTGGCCATTTCCTAGGTGGCCGAATAATGGAGATTTTGTTTGAAAATATAATTTGCCGTTGGTCCTGCAGTATGTGGCACCGGATGAGGGAGAAGGTAATAAATCCAAACACTTAAACTTAACAGTGTAGACTGTCCCTTTAAGTTTTTACTAATCTCTATCTATACATTGAACCATACAGGATATTTCTTTTGGAACTGAATAAGCCCTTCTCACTGAAAGGAAAATCAAACAGAAATGTATTTACTATAAAGGGCTAGATTACAAGTGGAGCGAAATCAATAGCTTAGGGTGTATTAGCGTGTGCTCAGTCTCACGCAAATAATAACAATCTAATCTTACAAGTTGATGGTTACAATTTTTAATCAGGACACCTTTAAATACTTTTTGAGATCATTATCTTTTGTTAGGTTGCATAACAAAACACATGCTATGGAAATAAAAAATTTTGCGCTATATTTAAATGTAATACTTAAAGGGATATAAAATATAGTAATAATTCATGATTCAGATAGAGCATGCAATATTAAATAGCTTTCTAATTTACTTCTATTATCAATTTTTCTTTGTACTCTTTGTATCCTTTGTTTAAAAGCAGAGACATAAGCTTAGGAGCCGGCCCATTTCTGGGGTAGTATATTTCAGCAGTTTTGCAAAAATGTTATCCATTTGCAAGAACACTAGATGGCAGCGCTATCGTGGCAGAAAAGGATGTGGTATAGGACAAGGGTGAAACTTGGAAAGGGTCAAAGGTGTATTTGTGTATTATGTGTGTGTGTGTGTATATGTATGTGTGTGTGTATTATGTGTGTGTGTGTATATATGTATGTGTGTGTGTATTTTAGTAAGTTTGTATGTATGTGTGTGTTTGTGTGTATGTATTTGTGTGTGTATGTATGTGAGTAAGTTTGTATGAGTGTGTATGTATTTATGTGAGTGAGTGTATGTATGTGTGTGTGTGTGTATGTATGTGAGTAAGTTTGTATGTGTGTGTATGTATTTATGTGAGTGAGTGTATGTATGTGTGTGTGTGTATGTATGTGAGTAAGTTTGTATGTGTGTGTGTGTATGTATGTGAGTAAGTTTGTATGTGTGTGTATGTATTTATGTGAGTGAGTGTATGTGTGTGTATGTATGTGAGTAAGTTTGTATGTATTTGTGTGTATGTACGTATGTGAGTGTGTGTATGTATGTGAGTAAGTTTTGATGCATGTGTGTGTTTGTGTGTATGTATTTATGTGAGTGTGAGTGTATGTATGTGTGTATATGTATGTGATTGAGTAAGTAAGTATGTATGTGTGTGTTTGTGTGTATGTATGTAGTATGTATGTGAGTGTGTGTATATGTATGTGAGTTTGTGTGTATGTATGAATATGAGTGTATGTATGTATGTGAGTGAGTGAGTGTATGTGTGTGTGGGTATGTATGTGTGTGTATATGTATGTATGTATGTTAGTGGTTGTGTGGGTATGTATGTGAGTAAGTGTGTGAGTATGTGTTTGTGTGTATGTATTTATTTGAGTGAATGGGTGTGTATGTATGTGTGTGTGTGTGTATATGTATGTATGCTAGTGGTGTGTGTGTGTTAAATGTTTTATTCCTTTAATCTTATTAAAAAAAAAAAAGAGAATCAAGCACTCTTTTTTGTGTCAATGAAATTCATGTATTGATCTTTAAATTTTCAAAAAGCAGTTCAAGCAAAAAATAATAGAAATTTTTTTCCAACAGTACTTTTAGAACAAACAATATACAGAAAGTACCATAAACATACTATAAATGCACAGTGCAAAAAAACTAAAAATCCCCATAAATAGTAAATACAAAAATAAAAATAAAGATAGACTTAAAAAAGACAGTGACATCACTTATTGGAGATCCTAATGATAGAGGATTGGAGAGACCTGCAACAACAACCAGATGGCAGCCCCGCCTTAGTGCAGGAGGGTAATTGCTGTCATGGTTAACACCGGGATCTATGCAGTCCCCACTATCCCTATAATTGAGACAAGCTCACTACAAGTATAAATATTCACGCTTGTTATGAATGGCCAAACAATGTATAACAATGGAATAAACATAAATGTATCCACATTCCAGGCATGCAACTTTAAAGCATTCTTCCCAGTGTAACATTCATATGCGAAAAAGTTCCAAGTACATTGATAAAAAGTTTGAGCATGTTGCTGATCTTCCACACACGTATATAAGTATCAATCCACTCAATTGAAAAAGTTTATACATACACAAGAAGGCAGAAGAGTGCAAAGCAGAAAAGATAGCCTCTTGAAGCGCATAAAGCAGAGATGTTAGTATGCTATTAGATTGCATCAGTCCCAATGCTAGCAACAAGGAGCCGTAAGCAACAAGGAGTTTAAGCCGTAAGTAAGCCTGTATCCAAAATCATACGGACCATGTCGTGCTTGCCAGTGCTAATGCTTGCCAGTCTTATTGCAGAGTGATAAGGACCCTGAGGAAGTCCCAGAAGTCATTGGGGATGAAACGCGCGTAGGCTGTTTTCACAGTAGCACGCCACCTTCATCTTAACTTGTATGTTGTTTCCTCAGAGAGGCTGGAGAGTATTCTGTGCACAATGACTGGCTGTTAACACGCAAGAGCTTATTTATATCTGTTCAATTTGCTACAACAACAAATTTAAAATAAACAGCTTTCCACAGGCTCTACAATTGGTGTAATGCTTATTTTACTAACAAAATGACAGTTTAAAATTGTTGTAATGCATTTATTTTTCCATGAAGATCTTTTGTAATGCTATTAATCATTTTGGATGCATCAATAAAAAATAATTTTAATGTCCTTTTAAGTCTTTCAGTACAAAGTGTTGAGGCAGTCCAGAAGCAAATTTCTCAATATCACTCTCCTAACAAGAGGAAAGAGAAAATAGATTTAATTATATGTATTGTTTCTAAGCTTCCTTTGTTTGAAAATATATGTGAATTTTAGCTATACAGAGACAGATTACAAGCAGCGCGCTAACAGTTACGGGCGAGCGCATAGGGGTTTGCGAGCATCCGGTTTAGTATTCGTATTACTAGTTGAAAATAAATGTGATTGCTTGAGCGCAATTGAAGTTAAAACACATCGGGATAGTGAGTCCTCAAAGCTCAGAGCTCTGGTCAACTGTTTTGCGACACAAAAAAGTGTCACAAAGCACATTAAAAATATATTACAAAGTACAGTTACACTCATAATAACACCATCTGATAAAAATAATTTTAAATATTGCACAAAAAAGTTATAAGGGCTCTAACATATGAGGTCTCAGGTGTTAGAAGAAAAAAAAAGGCAGACGAAGGGCTTTAACATAAAGATACATACATATACATGTCTAAAGATGTGTGTATATATATATATATATATATATATATACACAGTATGTGTGTATGTGGTGTGTGTGTGTTTGTTTACATATGTATTTATATATGTTTGTATGTATTTACAGACATATATAAACACATAAATACTCATGTATACTGTACATATATATATATATATATATATATATATATATATATATATATATATATATATATATATATATATATATATATATATATATATATATATAGAAGTACATTGGAGCCCTTTGCAGTTAAGAAGATGAAAACAGGAAAAAGCATATTTATGTAATATTCATATTTAATAAAGTGTATTTACTGTAAATATTTTACATTCCAATGTTCTGCTCATATGTTCTATGTATTTCTAAATAGATACTGTATTCCTATAAATGTCTGAATAAATCTATACCTATATATAATCATATATATATATATATATATATATATATATATATATATATATATATATATATATATATATATATATATATAGGTATAGATAAATATTTTACCAAAATACCGTCATATATATATATATATATATATATATATATATATATATATATATATATATATATATATATATATATATATATATACATTTATGAAAAAATAGAACATATTTTTCTATGTAAATAACATTGTAATGTGAAATATTATATTTTTATGTCGTGTTAGTGCACCTAAAAATGTGCAGTCGGGTTTTCACACGAGTAGGATGTTAGTATTTCCCCCACTTTCTTTGCTCCATCGACTTCGATGGGGAACACGTCACCGTTTGTGCAATATCCCAAGTTTGGCTTTTTGCATGCATCTGGTTAGCTCTTGTGCAAAAACAATTTACTTTCAACTTGTAATACAAGCGCTACCCAATGCCCAAGTTAAATGCCACTCCACTTGTAATCTGGCACAAGATATGTAAAAATATTAGCATCAAACACCATATATGTCATGTTCTGCTGTTCAAGCATATGAAACAAATAACATGGTGTAATAAATAAATAAAACTTGTAGCCTACAGTTTCATATTAAAATTAAAGGGACATTCTATTGTAATTTTTTACCTTTAATGTGTTCCCAATTATCTATTTTCAGCCAATTTTAATAGGTTGTGGTTTCAAAGAGCAAAACTAACTAGTTAACCTAAAGGAACAATTTCCCATATATTTTTGTACCCTTCACCTGGTATAACAAATCAATGGAAACACATTAAATGGAATCCAATTTTACAGTTCAATGTCCTTTTAATTTGCATTTTATATACCATGTTATCTCTCCCTGCCTCGCTGTATATTACAGTCAGTCTCTAGCCAACAGTAGAGTTTGTCTGAGCTGTATATTTATAGGCCTAAAATGAGGAGTTTGATTTAATGTTGGTCTCCTCGGTTCGGTGATCATTATATTACAAAAGCTACTTACACTAATTAATAAGAGCACCAGTTTTTAGAGGGCATACACACACATTTGTTTGTTTCCAGAATGGTACTAGGATTGCTAACTAGCGGCCAGATTACGAGTTTTGCGTTATGGCTGGTTCGCTACTAACTTGCAAGTTATTTCTACCGCTCACCTTTAATAGCGCTGCTATTACAGGTTTGCAAAAAAAACGGTGTTTGTGGGCAATATGGCAGCGTTGAGCTCCATACCGCACACAAATACCGGCCGCCCACAATGTCGCCGCCACCTACCTACACTTATTAACCCCTAATCTGCTGCCCCCAATGTCGCCGCCACCTACATAAATTTATTAACCCCTAATCTGCCACCCCCAATGTTGCTGCCGCCACTATAATAAAGTTATTAACCCCTAAACTTCTGGCCTCCCACATCACTAACACTAAATAAATATATTAACCCCAATAGGATTGAGCTTCAATCCTATTGGCTGATCCAATCAGCCAATAGGATTGAGCTTGCATTCTATTGGCTGATCCAATCAGCCAATAGAATGCGAGCTCAATCCTATTGGCTGATTGGATCAGCCAATAGGATTGAAGCTCAATCCTATTGGCTGATTGCATCAACCAATAGGATTTTTTACTTTTTAATTCCGTATTGACTGATAGAATTTTATCAGCCAATCGGAATTCAAGGGACTCCATCTTGGATGACGTCCCTTATAGGGAACCTTCAGTGTACGGCTGGGACCGTATGAAGAGGATGCTCCGTGCGGGATGTCTTGAAGATGGAGCCGCTCCACTTCAGAAGGATGAAGATAGACGATGCCGTCTGGATGAAGACTTCTGCCCCCCTGAAGGACCACTTCTTGCCGGTTGGATGAAGACTTCTCCCGGGTTCGTTGACGATTTCTTGCCGCTTGGATGAAGACTTCTCCCAACTGGATAAGGATGGATGTCCGGTCTTCTAAAACTGTAAGTGGATCTTTGGGGGTTAGTGTTAGTTTTTTTAAAGGGTTTATTGGGTAGTTTTTATTTTTAGATTAGGGACTTTGGGCACCTTAAAAGAGCTAAATGCCCTTTTAAGGGCAATGCCCATCCAAATGCCCTTTTCAGGGCAATGGGGAGCTTAGGTTATTTAGGTAGGTTTTTATTTGGGGGGGGTTGGTTGTGTGGGTGGTGGATTTTACTGTTGGGGGGTTGGTTGGTTGTTTGTTTGTTTTTATAGGTAAAAGAGCTGATTTCTTTGGGGCAATGCCCCGCAAAAGGCCATTTTAAGGGCTATTGGCAGTTTAGTGTAGGCTAGGGGTTTTATTATTTTGGGCGGCTTTTTTATTTTGATAGGGCTTTTAGATTAGGAGTAATTAGTTTTTATTTTTGATAATATTTTTTTTTATTTTGTGTAATTTAGTGTTTATTGTTTTTTGTAATTAAATAAATGTATGTTTTTTAATTTAATTTATTTAATTTTAGTGTAATGTTAGGTTTTACTGTAAAACAGGTTAGGTTTTATTTCACAGGTAAGTTTGTATTTATTTTAACTAGGTAGTTAGTAAATAACTATTTAATAACTAATCTACCTTGTTAAAATAAATACAAACTTACCTGTGAAATAAAAATAAAACCTAAGATAGCTACAATGTAACTATTAGTTCTATTGTAGCTAGCTTAGGTTTTATTTTACAGGTAAGTATTTATTTAGTTTTAAATAGGAATAATTTTGGTATTAATTGTAATTTTTATTTAGAATTATTTTAATTATGTTAAAGTTAGTGGGTGTAAGGGTTAGGGTTATGTTAGGGTTAGACTTAGAGGCCAAATTATCAAATGTTTTGCGGACCTGATCCGACAGTGTGGATCAGGTCTGCAAGACATCGCTGAATGCGGAGAGCAATACGCTCTCCGTATTCAGCATTGCACCAGCAGCTCACAAGAGCTGCTGGTGCAACGCCGCCCCTTGCAGACTCGCAGCCAATGGGCCACAGCAGGGAGGTGTCAATTAACCCAATCGTACTCAATCGGGTTGATTTCTGGCGATTCCTGTCAGAGCAGGCGGACAGGGTTATGGAGCAGCGGTCTTTGTGACCACTGCTCCATACTTGTGTTTCTGGGGAGTCTGAAGACTAACCAGAAACACGGGGCGTCATGCTCCATACGGAGCTTGATAGATAGGCCCCTTAGGGTTAGGTTTAGGGGTTAATAACTTTAGTATAGTGGACGCGACATTGGGGCAGCAGATTAGGGGTTAATAAGTGTAGTTAGCTGGCGGCTATTTTGGGGGCAGCAGATTACTGGTTAATAACAGTAATGTAGGTTGCAGCGATGTTAGGGACAGCAGATTAGGGGTTAATAAGTGTATGTAGGTGGACTGCTCACTTTTTGGCCGAACAGGCAAACTTGTAATACCAGCGCTGTGAAAGTCCTATTGAAAAAGGACTTTTTGAAAGGTGCGGTAGTTACGTTGCGTGACGGCCAAAAAGTGTGCGGTACAGCTGTACCTACAAGACTTGTAATAGCAGCAGTAGTGAAAAAGAGCCATAACAATGCTTTTTCACTCATAACGCAAAACTTGTAATCTAGCCGAAAGTTGGCCACAATATAAAAAATGTAGAGTGGTCCTGGTGGTGGACCTCATGTTCTGCTAATTGTCCTTCCCTTTATGTATTAAATCCTTGTCAACGTCTTTCCTTCTCCTGGGCAAAATACTAGACATCTAAAAAATTGACTGCCATGCAAATTTAGGTCAGTTGGCACTTGTGTAGAAACCACTGGCATTAAAAATAATTAAATGCATAGGGGCCCATTTATCAAGCTCTGAATGGAGCTTGTGGGCCCGTGTTTCTGGCGACTCTTCAGACTCCCCAGAAACACCAGTCATGAAGCAGCGGTCTAAAGACCGCTGCTCCATAACCCTGTCCGCCTGCTCTGATGAGGCGGACAGGAATCGCCGGAAATCAACCCTATAGAGTGTGATCGGGTTGATTGACACCTCCCTGCTGGCGGCCAATTGGCCGCGAGTCAGCAGGAGGGCGGCGTTGCACCAGCAGCTCTTGTGAGCTGCTGGTGCAATGTTAAATGCGGAGAGCGTATTGCTCTCCGCATTCAGCGAGGTCTTGCGGACCTGATCCACACTGTTGGCCCCAACGTGTAGCATAAAATATTGTGAACAGTTTATCTAATAAGAGAATTCAATTAATGTGTTGTTAGTATAATTAGGTGGCCAAGCAACATAGTTGCTGGACAACCTATTTTTATTGTCAGGATTATTATTATTTTTATTATTCCAGCATTTTTTCTATTGCCCATAACTTTTAAACTGCTAAAGCAAAGCTCTTGAAATCAGGTATGCTAGTACAGCCTATAGCTCTGCTACATCTCATGCATCATTGAACTTATAGCTCATAAGGTTAGGTAGCCATATTGTTTTTTGAGACAAATTTCGAGAAACGCTTAATAATCTTTAGCTCTGGAACTGCTTATGCTACAACTTTGAAACTTGCTATGCTCAGTGCTGCTATGACCTAGATTTGCCATTGCTCAACAGAAGTGCCTTGGTCACATGATGTTGCAGCCATCTTGCATTTTGCAAAAATTTTTAAACATCTCTTTAACCACTTAGTGCAACGAAGCACAATTTTGCACATATGCTCCTTGCAAGGTCCTCTGCCAAGTTTGTTCAATCTGCGATGTTTCCATAATCAACATGGCTGCCGTGAGACATTAACCATTTTATCGAAGTTTCATTGTGTAACTTTGCACTTTATGCACTATTTTTACACTTTTCAACCATATTACAGTGTAGTAGACACATGATTACACATAGCTAGGGTGACCATATTGCCGTTTTAAAAAGGGACACATATGAAAAATACATATGTCAGGGTTCTTATACAAAACATTTCTTTTAACAGCCCTGAAAACAGCCCTGACATATGTATTTTTCATATGTGTACCTTTTTAAAGCGGCAATATGGTCACCCTACACAAAGCCATTTCCCCCAAAGACAATGTTGCAGTCAAAGTTCGCATTGCTCAGTTGCCTTCGTGAAATAAAACATTTACAAATTTTCATGAAACTTCAGCAAATTTTAGATGTCTATGGTGAGCATTATTGTGTGCAATTTGAAAGCCATACAATACACTGTTTCGTATGCGCTGTTTTTAAAACCTACAAAAATCTTCTTCTCCGAAACCGTTTGTCACAGGAGTGAAATTTAGTTTATAGAGTTGTCTTATGACCAATACTCAGATTTGTTAAAGAGAAGTCAATCGGTCCTGTGGTTTGGCAGCCATTTTGAATTGTTCAAAAAAGCTTAACGATATTTTTAAATTAATAATAAAACAAAAACGCTTTATTTTTGCCATATTTATTAACATCTATGGTGAGCACTAAAGTGCATAATATGGAGGCTCAATATCACATGATTTGGCAGCCATCTTGTGCTGCGCAAAAATGTTGAAAATATATTTTCTCCGCAATCGCTTATGTTAGAACTGTGAAACATGCTTTATAACCTTATATTGTGACCTAGAGTCACCGTTGTTGATGTTGAAGGAATTGGTCACAAGCTGTGGCAGCCATATTGGTTTACGCGAAAATGGGTCACCAAACTTATTCTATTGCCCATAATTCTTGAACTGCTAATGCAAAGCTCTTGAAATTAGGTATACTAGTACAGCCTATTACTCTGCTACATCTCATGCAATATTGCACTCATAGGTCACATGCTCTAGCAGCCATATTCATTTTTACAACTAATTTCGACAAACACAAAAATCTTCAGCTCTTAAACTGCTTATGTTACAACTTTGAAACTTGCTGTGCTCAGTGCTACTATGACCTAGATTTGCTATTGCTCACAAGTGTTGCCTTGGTCACATGATGTGGCAGCCATCTTGCATTTTTCAAAAATCTTCAACTATCTACTCTTAAACCGCTGAGTGCAATAAAGCACAATTTTACACATATGCTCCATGCAAGGTCTTCTACCAAGTTTGTTCAAACTGCAATTTTTGCATAATCAACATGGCTGCCACAAGATATTAACCATTTTATTGAAGTTTAAATGTGTAACATTGGGGGGCGGAGCCAACTTTGAAACCAGATGGTCTCACATCTCAGCAGCTCTGAATATACAGGGAGTGCAGAATTATTAGGCAAATGAGTATTTTGACCACATCATCCTCTTTATGCATGTTCTCTTACTCCAAGCTGTATAGGCTCGAAAGCCTACTACTAATTAAGCATATTAGGTGATGTGCATCTCTGTAATGAGAAGGGGTGTGGTCTAATGACATCAACACCCTATATCAGGTGTGCATAATTATTAGGCAACTTCCTTTCCTTTGGCAAAATGGGTCAAAAGAAGGACTTGACAGGCTCAGAAAAGTCAAAAATAGTGAGATATCTTGCAGAGGGATGCAGCACTCTTAAAATTGCAAAGCTTCTGAAGCGTGATTATCGAACAATCAAGCGTTTCATTCAAAATAGTCAACAGGGTCGCAAGAAGTGTGTGGAAAAACCAAGGCGCAAAATAACTGCCCATGAACTGAGAAAAGTCAAGCGTGCAGCTGCCAAGATGCCACTTGCCACCAGTTTGGCCATATTTCAGAGCTGCAACATCACTGGAGTGCCCAAAAGCACAAAGTGTGCAATACTCAGAGACATGGCCAAGGTAAGAAAGGCTGAAAGACGACCACCACTGAACAAGACACACAAGCTGAAACGTCAAGACTGGGCCAAGAAATATCTCAAGACTGATTTTTCTAAGGTTTTATGGACTGATGAAATGAGAGTGAGTCTTGATGGGCCAGATGGATGGGCTCATGGCTGGATTGGTAAAGGGCAGAGAGCTCCAGTCCGACTCAGACGCCAGCAAGGTGGAGGTGGAGTACTGGTTTGGGCTGGTATCATCAAAGATGAGCTTGTAGGGCCTTTTCGGGTTGAGGATGGAGTCAAGCTCAACTCCCAGTCCTACTGCCAGTTTCTGGAAGACACCTTCTTCAAGCACTGGTACAGGAAGAAGTCTGCATCCTTCAAGAAAAACATGATTTTCATGCAGGACAATGCTCCATCACACGCGTTCAAGTACTCCACAGCGTGGCTGGCAAGAAAGGGTATAAAAGAAGAAAATCTAATGACATGGCCTCCTTGTTCACCTGATCTGAACCCCATTGAGAACCTGTGGTCCATCATCAAATGTGAGATTTACAAGGAGGGAAAACAGTACACCTCTCTGAACAGTGTCTGGGAGGCTGTGGTTGCTGCTGCACGCAATGTTGATGGTGAACAGATCAAAACACTGACAGAATCCATGGATGGCAGGCTTTTGAGTGTCCTTGCAAAGAAAGGTGGCTATATTGGTCACTGATTTGTTTTTGTTTTGTTTTTGAATGTCAGAAATGTATATTTGTGAAGGTTGAGATGTTATATTGGTTTCACTGGTAAAAATAAATAATTGAAATGGGTATATATTTGTTTTTTGTTAAGTTGCCTAATAATTATGCACAGTAATAGTCACGTGCACACACAGATATCCCCCTAAAATAGCTATAACTAAAAACAAACTAAAAACTACTTCCAAAACTATTCAGCTTTTTTGGGTTCATTGAGAACATGGTTGTTGTTCAATAATAAAATTAATCCTCAAAAATACAACTTGCCTAATAATTCTGCACTCCCTGTATTGTATATAAAAATCAAATTTAGCGACCGTCTATGTTCATTTATTCATCTATTTGGCTATTATGGAAGACCAGAAACCACAGCCGCTCTCAGCAAATAATTTTAAAGAGAGCAATTCTATATAAACGGATCCCCACAAGCCTGGTGAGTTCAACGCTGAATACAGGGTCTGAGGCAGCCATCTTGCGGCCTAAACGGCACTTCCAGTAGAGAGCAAAATTGATCTAACCCCCAACTTAGGGGCCTGCTACCCTGTCTAATCATGGAGGATGCAGAGCGCATTGTGGAAAAGATGCATATCTTTTTAGATGGGTGTAGAGATGTGTTCAGACACCAATTAACAATGGAGCCCCAGCAGACAGCTATAGCGCTTAAAGCACACGCTGCCCACTCACTCATTCTTAAAAATGTCCCAGAGAATAGGAGAGCTATGGGATCACAGAGTCCCTCATCTACTTCGCATCAGGTATGGAACTCTCTGGGAGTGAAACATATGATGGCAGCATTCCGCATGACAGCTTTGGACACAGGGGACAAAGCTTCCATGACTGAATGCTCACGATTCCCAAGCAGTGTTAGCCGAGCCTACATACCATCTTATGATGCAGACCGCAGTGTTCCAGAGAAATGCCAAGCATCTGGTATTGTGACTTGCAGTGGCCCTTGGGCTCAGTCCCGGGAAGGTCAGTTCCGCGGAGCAGCAGCTCGGAAAGACTCTTACCTCATATGCTTAGTATTGTTCCCTCATCCGGATGGCCTTATCCAGCACTGCCTAGGCATCACGGCTCAGAATTCCAGCATACTACACGGGCTTATTCCTACGGCTCCCATCAAACTCATCACGGTTGGCAATACCAATATCGCAACCAGGCGAGAGGGTGTGGGTTAGCGACTTACTCCCAATATGAGACTGTCTTACTATATCTAGCCCTAACTGTGTGAATTTTTCAATTGGGCTTTATGATTTGACCGCCATTTTATTTTATTTTACTTTATATCCCTGGCCGTTGCATTCTATATATTTGTTTCATAAAGTATTTATAAGTTTATCATTATGAATCTCCATATTGTCTGATAGTTGCAGTTAGAGACATTTTATTAGAGTTTCCATGCATTTGAATATGTTTATGCGGGTCTTTCTAGATACAACCGTTTACTCTATATATTATTCTTGTCTATCATTAATAAGGAGCCATATAATTATATAACCCTATGAAAAGGCTCATAACTTATTATATAAAGGTGAATATGTGTTAGTTTAGCTCTTCTGTCATGGCTGTAGATTTAGTGTTAGTTATTGCATGGTCTTCAGTTTATGAATCCAGTATGTCTCTCTCTGCCTGACCATGCATCCTTTGGGTCTTAATCTTAATGTGGATTTGGCAGCATTTTAGATCCACCTATTGATATTTACCCACCAGTGGTGTCTCTCTCTGCCTGATCTTGCAGGAGTTCTTCATTTGAAATTATAAAGAAATGATGTTTCCCTAAACACATATACAGGGAGTGCAGAATTATTAGGCAAGTTGTATTTTTGAGGATTAATTTTATTATTGAACAACAACCATGTTCTCAATGAACCCAAAAAACTCATTAATATCAAAGCTGAATATTTTTGGAAGTAGTTTTTAGTTTGTTTTTAGTTTTAGCTGTTTTAGGGGGATATCTGTGTGTGCAGGTGACTATTACTGTGCATAATTATTAGGCAACTTAACAAAAAACAAATATATACCCATTTCAATTATTTATTTTTACCAGTGAAACCAATATAACATCTCAACATTCACAAATATACATTTCTGACATTCAAAAACAAAACAAAAACAAATCAGTGACCAATATAGCCACCTTTCTTTGCAAGGACACTCAAAAGCCTGCCATTCATGGATTCTGTCAGTGTTTTGATCTGTTCACCATCAACATTGCATGCAGCAGCAACCACAGCCTCCCAGACACTGTTCAGAGAGGTGTACTGTTTTCCCTCCTTGTAAATCTCACATTTGATGATGGACCACAGGTTCTCAATGGGGTTCAGATCAGGTGAACAAGGAGGCCATGTCATTAGATTTTCTTCTTTTATACCCTTTCTTGCCAGCCACGCTGTGGAGTACTTGGACGCGTGTGATGGAGCATTGTCCTCCATGAAAATCATGTTTTTCTTGAAGGATGCAGACTTCTTCCTGTACCACTGCTTGAAGAAGTTGTCTTCCAGAAACTGGCAGTATGACTGGGAGTTGAGCTTGACTCCATCCTCAACCCGAAAAGGCCCCACAAGCTCATCTTTGATGATACCAGCCCAAACCAGTACTCCACCTCCACCTTGCTGGCGTCTGAGTCGGACTGGAGCTCTCTGCCCTTTACCAATCCAGCCACGGGCCCATCCATCTGGCCCATCAAGACTCACTCTCATTTCATCAGTCCATAAAACCTTAGAAAAATCAGTCTTGAGATATTTCTTGGCCCAGTCTTGACGTTTCAGCTTGTGTGTCTTGTTCAGTGGTGGTCGTCTTTCAGCCTTTCTTACCTTGGCCATGTCTCTGAGTATTGCACACCTTGTGCTATTGGGCACTCCAGTGATGTTGCAGCTCTGAAATATGGCCAAACTGGTGGCAAGTGGCATCTTGGCAGCTGCACGCTTGACTTTTCTCAGTTCATGGGCAGTTATTTTGCGCCTTGGTTTTTCCACACGCTTCTTGCGACCCTGTTGACTATTTTGAATGAAACGCTTGATTGTTCGATGATCACGCTTCAGAAGCTTTGCAATTTTAAGAGTGCTGCATCCCTCTGCAAGATATCTCACTATTTTTGACTTTTCTGAGCCTGTCAAGTCCTTCTTTTGACCCATTTTGCCAAAGGAAAGGAAGTTGCCTAATAATTATGCACACCTGATATAGGGTGTTGATGTCATTAGACCACACCCCTTCTCATTACAGAGATGCACATCACCTAATATGCTTAATTGGTAGTAGGCTTTCGAGCCTATACAGCTTGGAGTAAGACAACATGCATAAAGAGGATGATGTGGTCAAAATACTCATTTGCCTAATAATTCTGCACTCCCTGTATATTCAATATTACATATATGCATGTACATATATACGGGGGGTCATCCTAATGAAAATTTTGTTTCAGAATAATAACATAAACATGGATAAAAGAAGATGACAACACATCCTTATAATCATGATTAAGGAATGTGAATTAAAATCTTTTATTTTTAAAAAATAAGTTTTTAAAAAAATAAGTTCTATCCCAATTATAATGTGACTCATTGCAAAGAGTGTTATATAGCAAGGTTACTTCTTATTTAAATTTTAGATTTTATATCAGTTATACATACACGTATTCACTAATAAGATTTAAGTTATATACACCTTACCAAATCTTTCATAACTTAGTTACTATAATGTTATATTATTTTGTATGGCACTATCACTATTAAACACTAAATATCAACAGTCACACTTATAAGCAATGCAACATCACAAATAAGTTGTATTGCTATCATAGCACTACTTTTATCACCACATTACACTCAGACTCACTATGCTAAAGGAATATACCCAGTATAGGGACTTTAGTGATTTTAGCATTACGTTATTGATTTACTTATTCACGTTAATGAAAATTTCCCATTTATTTTAGCATTATGCTATGGACACACTCACGAATGTTAACTTTAAACATGGGGAGTCCGAAGTTGAAGTTTAGGATTATATGGTAATTTATTTTTAAAACTCACATTATCGTTTAGATTCAAAACTTTTCATCTATATACCAGATTACTATTATTTTTATTTTCACAAAAACCAATATAGACCTTAAATGTTTAGAAATATTTCAAGACTTATTAACTCTAAATGAACATTATAACACTCATTTATTAAATTACAACTTCCATGTATTAGGTTATCCAATTGAAATTATATATGTATTATGTATTATATTATGTATGTATTAGGTTATGAAATTTAAACTATTTAAACTATATATGATTCAGGTATAGTAATACTATGTATTATGAGGATATTCTGTAGTTATCTAGCAACAATACAGTGTGAGTCATATTCATTTCCGGACCACACCTGCAAAAGTGCACATATGTTAGCAGGAGATACCTCCTAAAATTTAGAGTATTGTGCACACCTCAAATATAGGATATAAATCTGTACACCACGTATAAAGTTTAGACCATCGCGCACATCTTGTGTATCAAATATAAGATGAATTTGTATACCAGGTTTATCCGCAACAAGTTGTATAATGTTGTTAAATTTGCAATCTGTGTGTTATATGTTAATATATTATTATTATTATTTGTAACAATGTATCATTGACAGCCGAAACACAATCCTGTTAGTTGTTTAGTTTCTGTGAGAGGCGTAGTTCAAATTTGATTAATGCACATGTTAAGATGGGTGTGTAATGTGTAAACTATTCTCATTGGTCAATCCAGCCTTTTTAAGGTAGCAAGGTAGTTCACAAAATTTATGTAGCCTGATGAAACGGCTTGCAGCCGAGAAACGCGTAGCGAAGTTTTAAGATTTTTAATAAAAGTTTTTATATTGTTCTACCTTGCTTGGAATCATTATTCCGACTGGACATTAGAGAGTAGTGTGAGAAGGATCGCAGATTGTTCTGTTATTAGCAGTGTGCCCCCTGGTTGGCAGCCAACTCTGTATACAGATCTAACATCCTTGCTCAGCAGCAGTTACCATTGTTGGAAGTCAGCCGAACGGCTTTATAAAGTTTCGGTCCGCCTGATATTGCACTGATTGTGCACACACGTTTGTGAGTATATACATCTAACTCACTGTTGTTTGTCCGACATTGGTCGGGGTTATCTGCACCAAAGGTGTTTTGTGTTTCACTCCTCTTAGGGGCGTGATTATCGCCAGGAGCAGACCGGGAGAAAAAGAGTCAGCCGAACGGCTCCGAAGTTTCGGATTGCGAATTATTGCACTGGAAGTGCAAATATCCATGTGAGTATTAGTTTTTCTTCCATTGGAAAATCTCACTCATTGTTGGGTTTATCTGCACCAGAGCGCCTCTTCTTTTTTGTCATTTCCAGGACGAAGTCTATTCGCAAATGTGCTTAGCCTTTTTGAGCTCTCTCAGAAGCAGAGTTTCTATATTTATTCACACTTATACCTCCTAGTAACTCCTTATGTTTTCCTTTCCCTTGGATATATATAATCTTTAACTATAAGGGATTGTGTGCGCTGGGCATAGGGCCCGTGCCCAGTTGCTGGGATTCCACTAAGTGAAAAGGAAAAATATGATTCCGTATTAAGATATAAATACCTTTACACTCTGCTTTATGTCAGTGAATGTCATATGACAATGCTGCTGCTCCTATAGAAGTAGTTGCACTACCACATTTTACACCTAGAATATCTCTGTTATGAATAGGTGAGTACTGTGGTTTACTCATATGAGACATGCAAGACCTGCTTAATAGGCTCTTACTATTTATTAAAGAGGAACTACACCTGGACCCACCTTAATTAATTAATTAGTATATTGTAGCTGT
Source organism: Bombina bombina (assembly GCF_027579735.1). Classification (NCBI taxonomy): domain Eukaryota; kingdom Metazoa; phylum Chordata; class Amphibia; order Anura; family Bombinatoridae; genus Bombina; species Bombina bombina. Next base: position 276,473,045 of record NC_069501.1, read on the forward strand.
ATGACAATATTACTCGATTATTAGTGGATTTAACTTTGTTACCGGAATAGCTCATTTAAAAAAAAAGGAAGAAAAAAAAAAGGGGGGGGGGAAAGGGAGAAAAAGAAGCCTCCTAAGCCATATATTCTACTCCTTATATTCAACTTACCACCTCCCCCCCCCCCCATAATGCACCTCCTAATTTAGGAGGGCTAACTATACGGCTTATCTTGCCTATGCCGTAACCTAATTATTTATACTTACCTATCTTACCATACTATTTACACAGCAAAATTATATTTTCACTCTTACTATTATCTACAATACCAATTGCTAAACTACTCTAAGCTTACAGGTCCAAAAGTGACTACTCAAATTGCTAACTTTAGTTCATAACAAAATAAAATAGAAAAAAGAGGTTCCAGTTTTTCCTATAAGATTATCCATCTGGAGAAGTATATATTTTTGTCTATACTAAAGTTGTTAAATTGAAATGTACCATTTATGTTTGGTTAATGCTTTGATGTTCCATGGAAATTGTATTGTTTTCACACAGCCTCAATAAAATAAAAAAAACAAACAAAAACAGGTAGCTCCATATTACAGAGAGACAGATGGGCATGTAAGGCTTAAGCTGGCTTGTCAGGTTATGAGCTGTCTCTGTGTCAGGTGAGAGCTCACTGCCCTCCCTGAGCAGGTCTGTCTCATTCCTTTATCTCTGCGGTCTCTCATGGATTCCCTGGAGATTTGGAAACCCAACACACCAAACCAACCCCAGCTGTCATTCTGTTATTCGCATGCACCCTCTAGTGGAATGATGAGGTATTGCTGATCGATCATGATATGTTTGCTTTCCAGACACTTATAATATGAATAAGTAAATGGAATTAATTAAATGTCTGTGGGCTTGCAATATTTTGTAGGAAATCTTGCTAGTACTATGAAGTACCTGGTGGATTTCTATATGTGAAGTAGATGTAAACATTAATAGAGCTCACAACATTTTTAATTTACATATTGTATAAAATGAATACATTTAGTATTGGAATAGAAAAGCACAGTTAAAAAAATTTATTGTTATGTCACATTTAAATTTGTAAAGAAAGTGTTCTATAAAAATCATATTTTATGGAAAAAGTACAATTTATATTGAAATTACGCAGAATTTATTTTTTAAAACATAGAGTAGAAATTGTAATAAAACTATACTGTAAAAAAAAATACTGACATGAAAAAAAAAAAAAAAGTGTAACGCACTTTATGCATACTTTTTACACTTTTCAACTATATTAGTGTAGTGGACACATGATTACACATAGCCATGAGCCCGAAGACAATATTGCGGTCAAAGTTCGCATTGCGCAGTTGCTTTCGTGAAATAAAACATTTACAAATTTTCATTAAACTTCAATGAAATGTAGAGGTCTATGGTGAGCATTATTGTTTGCCCTTTGAAAGCCATACAATACACTGTGTGGTGGCCATTTTGTTTCATATGCACTGTTTTTAAAAGCTACAAAAATCTTCTACAAAACCGCTTATGACACAGACGTGAAATTTGGTTTATAGAGTTATCTTATGACCAATTTTCAGATTTGTTCAAGAGAAGTGGATAAGTAATGTTGTTTGGCAGTCATTTTAAATTTTTCAAAAAAGCTTAACAATATTTTTAAATTAATAATAAAACAAAAACCATTTCACAAAAATGCTTTAGTTTTGCCATGTTTATTGACATATATGATGAGCACTAATTGTGCATAATATGGAGGCTCTATATCACATGATTTGGCAGCCATCTTGTTTTGCATGAAAATTTTGAAAATCTATTTTCTCCGCAACCGCTTATGTTAGAACTGTGCAACTTGCTTGATAACCTTATATTGTGACCTAGAGTCACAGTTGTTCATGTTGAAGGAATTTGTCACAAGCTGTGGCAGCCATATTGGTTTACGTGAAAATTTAAAAAATGTGTTTTCTTTGCAACCGCTTATGTTAAAGCTGTGAAATTTGCTGTATAACTATATATTGTGACCTAGAGTTACATCTGTTCATGTTGAAAGTATTGGTCATATGATGTGGCAGCCATCTTGAATAGGGCAAACATTTTGAAAATGTATTTTCTTTCCAACTGCTTATGCTAGAACTGTAAAACTTGTTTTATAGATTTATATTGTGACTTAGCTGATCTTATGCCATTGCAAAGGCAATGTACTTGGCCACCTCTATTGCTGCTTGCAGCTATATTTTTGTATAGTTTTATGCATTGGAAATTTATTTTTCCCCCATATATTTATTTGAAGCCAATGCCACCTTTAATGATTGTATTGATTATTCACTAATGATTTATGTCATAATTTAAGCATAATGATTATCAATTATTATGCAATTTTCTAGAGGGTCCACTGGGTGCAGTGTGTAGAATTCATTTCCAGGTAGTGATATCATAGACCAGCCTACCTGCTATAGTACAGTCTTTAACACACTTTCTCTGGACCATCATTAACCAATTTATCTCTCTCCCTTTACACAGTCTAAGAACACAGAAAAAATCACAGACCTTCTCACTTAACTGAAACTGCCACATAACTTTCTACAGTCTAAGAACACAGAAAAAATCACAGACCTTCTCACTTAACTGAAACTGCCACATAACTTTCTACAGTCTAAGAACACAGAAAAAATCACAGACCTTCTCACTTAACTGAAACTGCCACATAACTTTCTACAGTCTAAGAACACAGAAAATATCACAGACCTTCTCACTTAACTGAAACTGCCACATAACTTTCTACAGTCTAAGAACACAGAAAAAATCACAGACCTTCTCACTTAACTGAAACTGCCACATAACTTTCTACAGTCTAAGAACACAGAAAAAAATCACAGACCTTCTCACTTAACTGAAACTGCCACATAACTTTCTACAGTCTAAGAACACAGAGAAAATCACAGACCTTCTCACTTAACTGAAACTGCCACATAACTTTCTACAGTCTAAGAACACAGAAAAAATCACAGACCTTCTCACTTAACTGAAACTGCCACATAACTTTCTACAGTCTAAGAACACAGAAAAAATCACAGACCTTCTCACTTAACTGAAACTGCCACATAACTTTCTACAGTCTAAGAACACAGAAAAAATCACAGACCTTCTCACTTAACTGAAACTGCCACATAACTTTCTACAGTCTAAGAACACAGAAAAAAATCACAGACCTTCTCACTTAACTGAAACTGCCACATAACTTTCTACAGGTAGCCTTCTGGGAAACAGCTTCATTATATTTTACCTGCTAAGTTGTTTATTGTATGTGTTTGTATATTTAGTGATAATTCCTTTTGTTTTGTTTTTACTTTAAATGTATATATTACAGGCTGTGCTAGTCATAATTTGCATAGTTTAAGCAGCTGTTGTACATTTATCTGTCTATTTGTCTTAATGGTTTTATTTCACTCTTATATGTCTGTCTTATCTCTAATATTTTGTTTTTTGATGTGTTTTTTGGTTTCTGCATGACTGACCCTTAGCTTAAAATGTCCATAAATGTACCCTCCCACTCATTTTAACACACTTTCTCTGGACCATCATTAACCAATTTATCTCTCTCCCTTTACACAGTCTAAGAACACAGAAAAAATCACAGACCTTGTCACTTAACTGAAACTGCCACATAACTTTCTACAGGTAGCCTTCTGGGAAACAGCTTCCCTCCCACCCCCCCCCCCCAAGTTCACTTCCTCATTTATAGATAGTCTCCCACACAACTTTAACTCTCCTGAAATGACAGGTGCACACACTGATCAGCACATCCTTCCATTCCCTTAACCCCATAGAATACACAGTACTTTTATTATATTATGTTTCATATACCTTTCATTCCCTTATGCAATTGCTACAGTAATTCTGTGTCTTATGTTTTTAACTGGTTCCCAATTCTGTAAAAATGCTCAATATATTCATATTCCTTTTTGCTACCCTTTGTCTCTATAACAAACTACACTATTCAATTACTCCTTCTCCCTCTCCACCTGCACTGTTCATTAGCCCATCTCTCCTAAACTCACCTTACTTTTCTACTCATGAACTTTACCTATTCCTAAACACTCTCTCTACCCCCTCCACCCCATCTCAAAAGCAGTCTCACTACTGCAAATCTGTATCTCATCTCATGTCACTCTCCCTCTTGCTTCTACTTACTGCTGGTGACATCTCCCCTAATCCCGGTCCCCAACCACTGACAAGCCATGCACATCCATGTGTACCATCCCATAGACTCAGAAAACAAAAACTATGCACACCTTTCTCACATTCCTCTTGCATCTAAAGCCACTACCCCATTCACCTGTGCACTCTGGAACTCTCGCTCTGTTTGCAACAAACTCACTTCTATACATGACCTCTTCATCTCCCGCTCCCTCAACCTTCTGGCCCTAACAGAAACCTGGCTCTCTCCCCTAGACACAGCATCCACTGCTGCTCTGTCACATGGGGGTCTACACTTCAGCCACACTCCTAGGTCTGGTAATAGACAAGGAGGTGGTGTAGGTATTTTACTTTCCTCTCGTTGCACCTTTCAACAAATACACCCTATCTCTTCCCTCACTTTTCCCTCATTCGAAACCCACATGATTAGCTTATTCTCCCCTCTCTCTGTACGTGTAGCAGTCATATACCGACCCCCTGGCTCCGCAACTCAATTTCTAGATCACTTGGCTGCCTGGCTACCCTACTTCCTTTCCTCTGACACCCCTGCCCTCATTCTTGGCGACTTCAACATCCCCCTTAACAATCCCACTGCCTCATCTGCTAAACAACTTCTGCAACTCACTTCCTCCTTCGGTCTGTCACAATGGACTGATTCTCACACTCACAAAGACGGTCACTCCCTTGACCTGATCTTTAGCTATCGATGCACTCTCTCAAACTTCTCAAACTCCCCTTTTCCTCTGTCTGACCACCATCTCCTTACCTGCAACATTTCATCCCTTCCTACAACTCTCCCACCTTCTACTCCTCACACCAAACTTCACAGAAGCATTAGGTCTTTAGATCAGCAACAACTTGCTAATTCCCTTCATCCACTCCTCTCATCCTTCTCCTCCTTTTCCTGCCCTGAACAATCTATCTGCCACTATAATTCCACCCTTATATCCGTCCTTGACAATCTCGCCCCTCTTACCACTGCTAGGAAATCACACACTCATCCCCAGCCCTGGCATACTCCTCTGACACGGTACCTACGCAGATGTTCCCGTACTGCTCAACGGCATTGGAGAAAATCACGGAGTTCTGATGATTTTCTTCATTACAAATTCATCTTGAACTCCTACTACTCTGCCCTTAATTTCCACAAGCAACACTACTTCTCTACCCTTATCTCTAATCTTTCTTCAAACCCAAAACGTCTGTTCTCCACTTTCAATACTCTCCTCCGCCCTCCCCCACTTCCTATTACAACTTCTCTGTCAGCCCAAGACTTTGCCAGTCACTTCATTAACAAAATTGACTCCATCAGAAATGAAATCAGCTCTCAACACAATTCCATTCTCTCCTCCCCTCAAATACTCTCACCCAACCACAACCCTCATAACCTGAAACTTAGTTAATTCTCCCCTGTTACTGAGGATGAAGTTTCAGCACTTATACTGCGCTCTCACCTCACTACCTGTCCCCTTGACCCTATCCCCTTACAGCTGCTCCCCTCTCTCTCTGCTACCCTTACCCCTATACTAACACACATTTTCAACCTCTCCCTCAGCACTGGTACATTTCCCTCATCATTGAAACATGCGCTGGTCACACCTATCCTCAAAAAACCTTCCCTTGATCCTACCTCCCCATCCAACTACCGCCCAATTTCCCTCCTCCCTCTTGCTTCAAAGCTTCTCGAAAAACTAGTATATGCACGCCTATCCCATTTCCTTACGTTAAACTCCCTTCTTGACCCGCTGCAATCTGGATTTCGTCCCTATCACTCCACAGAGACAGCTATTGTTAAGGTCACCAACGACCTACTTACAGCCAAATCAAAAGGCCACTTCTCTCTGCTTATCCTCCTTGATCTGTCCGCAGCCTTTGACACGTCGACCACCCTCTTCTGCTCCAAACCCTCCAATCCTTCGGCATCTGTGACACAGCCCTTTCGTGGCTCTCTTCCTACCTGGCAAACCGTACCTTCAGTGTAGCCTTCTCTGGGGCCTCCTCTGCCCCGTCACCACTTTCTGTCGGAGTACCGCAGGGCTCTGTCCTCGGTCCCCTTCTCTTTTCTATCTATACGTCATCACTAGGTTCCCTAATTAAGTCCCACGGTTTCCAATATCATTTGTATGCCGATGACACCCAAATCTACTTCTCTGCACCTGAACTATCTCCTTCCTTGCTTACCCGTGTCACTAACTGTCTTTCTCACATCTCTTCCTGGATGTCCTCTCACTACCTCAAGCTAAATCTCTCCAAAACTGAGCTCCTCATTTTCCCCCCTTCTTCCAAAATCTCCACCCCCAATATCTCTATAACTGTCGACAACTCCATCATCACCCCTACCCCACACGCCCGATGTCTCGGGGTCACATTCGACTCAGATCTTTCCTTCACTCCTCACATTCAGTCATTGGCTAAAGCCTGCCGCTTTCACCTTAAAAACATCTCTAAAATTAGACACTTCCTTACACAAGACACAACTAAGATTTTAATCCACTCTCTTATTCTTTCCCGCCTTGATTACTGCAACTCTGTCCTCTCTGGTCTCCCTACCTGCCGTCTAGCTCCTTTACAATCCATAATAAATGCCTCTGCCAGACTCATCTTCCTTACACGTCGCTCTTCATCTGCTGCGCCTCTCTGCCAATCCCTTCACTGGCTTCCTCTTGCCTCTAGGATCAAACACAAAACCCTCACTCTGACATACAAAGCACTCAACTGCACTGCTCCCCCCTACATCTCAGACCTTGTCTCCAGATACTCTCCCTCCCGTCCCCTTCGCTCTGCTCATGACCTCCTACTCTCCTCCTCTCTTGTCACCTCATCACACTCCCGTTTACAGGACTTCTCCAGACTGGCTCCCATCTTGTGGAACTCTCTGCCTCGCTCCATAAGACTCTCTTCTAGTTTTAAAAGCTTCAAGTGCTCCCTAAAGACTCTACTGTTCAGGGACGCATACAACCTACGCTAACCTTTCCTAATACCAGTTCCTCTCCTCCACTGCAATCCCCTGAACCCTCTTAGCATGTAAGCCTAATAGTCCAGCTGTTTGTGGATCACCTTCTTAAGAGCTGACTACAACAGTGCAACTCTTGGCAGGGCCCTCTACCATATAATTGTTTTGTTGTACTCCCCCTATGGTTATAGCGCTGCGGAATCTGTTGGCGCTCTACAAATAACCAATAATAATAATAATATAGTACCTCCCATTTTTAGAGTAAATTGAGGGATTTGGAAAAGGCTTATGTTGGGCCCAGCTGGCAGGCTGGGCCCTGTAGGTTATAATGTGTACTGTTGTGAGTATTGTTTTTGACTCATGGTTGTGTTTATTGTATTATGTTATCACTGTGTTGAGTATTGTTTCTGTCTTTTGTACTAATATTGTTTTATTGTGTTAACTTTTAATATGGATTGCCAAGTAAATTGTCAATTGATATTATATAGTTTTGTGTGTTTTTCTTCCACATATTCGACCATAATACCAAGAACTAAAAAATATTAATGTTGTAATTCGGTGCTTTGATTGTTGCATATTAATTATTAATTGATATTCATAAATTATTGATGCCTAACATAACATTTGGGGATGAGTATGGGATTATGCTTGCATATTGGAGAAAATACAAATGTTTGGCTTTAAAAGTTACAGTAACTTGTGTGTCTTTGTAGATAAATGAATGAATGAGTAGATGATGCATTGTACCCAAGTTTTTATCATTTCTGCCTGTGCAAAGATATATCAGATTTGTGAATCAATGTGCAACACCTGTAAATGGAATTTAAGTTTAATATTATGTTTATTGGTGTAGAAGATAGAAATTAATTATTGTGGTTTTCTATTTAAATCTTTGGTGTTTTTTAGAAGCTATTTTATTTTGTGCCACTGACTGACCATTTGGTAGCCACATGGTGTGTGTTGAGGCCTAGTGTAATATACATATGAAAAGACCTTTTGACAGTTCACTTTGAAATTGGTTAAACTAGTTTTTTAGGTTTTTGTTTTTTGTCCTGCCACGATAATGAAAAACAAATAGATTTTGTTTAAATCTGTGTTATTTAGTTAGAATCACCATTCTTTTTATGATTTGTGTTTTTATTAATTAATTTCTCTCTTTTACAGGAAGAAAAAGTAAAGTTTAGTAGAGTAAACATTTAATAATATGCAGTTTAGTATGTTTATATAATATATATATATATATATATATATATATATATATATATATATATATATATATATATATATATATATATATATATATTAATGAATTGTGAGATAAAGACCATCCTTTTAACAGAGGATGTGTGCAAAGCCATTGTGTTAGAATATAGTGTACACATTGGCTAGCAGTTGGAGCCAGGGGGAAGAGCTTTTCTTTAGTTACATTGTGGGAATGGTCTTATTTGTAAGTTAAGTAACAGAAAGCCACTGTCACTACAGTGTGTAGCTGTGCATGCCCTTTGCTGCAAGGAAAATTATAAAGCGCTCTAAGAGTTGCGGATACATGTCCAGGAGAAAGTCTGAAAGATGGGGAACTTATCTAATGGTTGTGATGGTGTTGTTTGAATTGCAGGCATATTGGCCTATAGCCTTTAACAGAGCTGGAAGAGGAGTTGTAGTTTACATCTCTAACTTTATATGTCCGGAAGGATTAAAAGATGGGAAACATACCCATAGTTGTTATTGAGACATATTGGTCCAATATCCTTTACTGATCCAGAAAAAAATGCTGTATGTTTCGCATTTCTAAATTTGACATGGCCAGGTAAGGGTGGAGATGGGAAGCATGCCCATAGCTGTTATGTGAAGACATATTGGCCCATAGCCTTTAAACGAGCTGGAAGAGGTAAGCTACATGTTTGCTCCTCTATAGAAATTAATGTGGAGAAGGCAAAAGGTAGCCTTCTCCACATTAATTTATTAGTCCCTGAATAAGGGTAGTGGCTACAGTCTTTAACCCGATGATGTAGGAACATTTGTGGTTTAGTTTATGGGGCGGTCACCTCTGGATAAACACATTTGTGGCCAATCAGGAGGGAAGAAGTAGAGGATAATGCCCAAAAACCAAGGGGTGGAGAGAATTTTGAAATTTTGCTGGTGTGCTGCTGCCAACTCAAATCTAGAACTGTGTATGCAGATAGAGAGGAGAAAGCAGCTACAAGCTGGTAGTTTAAATTGCCAGAATATATATAATTATATATACATACTTGCTAGTGTTGGATCCTATATGCTATAAATGACCGGTAAGGTGGCCTTCCGGCTGGAGGAGGGGCAGACAGGTAGCTCCAGGTGTTGCTGTTTGCCTCGTGTCTCTACGAGAGGCTCTGTTTCAATGCCAGCCTATGCTGTTTCCCTTGGCCAGATTAGGCTTGGGAGTTAGGGTCAGCGACCCCGCATAGGAAGCCCGTCTACACAGCCCATTTGTGCATGGTGGTTGCTGCACCCCATTTCTTTAGGTGTTTACCTGGTGCTTTGACAGTTTTTTACCTGGTCAAATAACAAAGGCAATTATTACCTAATATCTGTTAACTATTTACTGTGGCACTGTGGCTGGGAAAATTACTATACGCATGGACCTGAGCGATAGTGGAACGACTGATCTCCCCCACAGCTGTTTGGAGTGATAACTTCGGATTAGAATATGGAGGAAGCCAAATGCTATAACAGCCTATAACAGATCACTAACCTGTATACTCATAAGGCGGGATGCGCTCACATAGGCGTGCCTGGATGAACCGATAATTGTTGAGCAGTTCCCGCTGGACGCTAAATGACTAAGGTACAGAGCAATTGCTTCTAAGAGATCGGGTTAAAGCTGGTTTCTCTTGACCGATAACCTGTGGAGCTGTGGGCTTGCACTGTTGAGCTGTATACGCTTTCTCACCCGGAGGCCCTGACATGGAAAATCTCCCGGCTGAGCTGTTTGGTCAGGTGTTCTTGTTCTCTGTGACGCCAAGCTGACCCCCTGAACCATAGTTGGAATTCGAATGTGGCGTACCTAAACGGAGGATGGTGTGATCTCCTGCCCATTGAATTACTGAAGGTGTGTCCACCAGGTGAGCCGGGTGTGTAGTGGCTGACACTCGGAGAAGGGAAAGAGATCTGTAGTCCGCATCTCTAGGCTCCGCTGGCCGATGATCACAACCGAAGATTCGTCTGGCTCCATGGGAAATAAAAGCCTGCAACCTTTAGCTTAACCCTAACCTCTGGTTCAGAGGTGGGCCGTGCCTCCGCCCCTTTAGAGTCTACGGAGAGAAGGTAAGGCAGCTGGAAGTGCTGTGGTGTACCGCCGGGTACCTGGAGGGAGTACTTGGGTCTGTTGCCTCAGATGAGACCGGATTGAGACAGAGGACTTTCGAAGAACGTGGGAAGAAAAAGGTTTGCAGTCTGGTATTCTGGTTTCCCGGGGTTCTATAAAGGCAGCACACAGGTCCTAGGTACATCAGGTGAGAGTGTTTTTGAGACTGTCTGGTGGCGGCCCTGGAACATCATTGGGTTTATAACGAGATTTAAACCCGAATTTGTGCAATATTTGACTTTAGGGTACTCCAGTAGATGAGACTGATAGCGATATACATGACAGGTATTTAATTGTTAATTACTATCTGTAACAATATGAGACATACTTGTCAGTTTATACTGTGGATATATATTGGTCGGTGCTGCTGCAATTTTTATTATAAGTCTTTATTTAATCTTGGTCTACAGATAGTTGAGGTCATAACTGCTACTTTTGCTCAAGTCCTATATGCTTTGGGGTATTTCAGTAGACGATATATAATTTCTGTGGGCAGCCTAGCTTAAATTCAGGGACTAAGATAACCAAAGAATAAATTCACACTATAGGAAGCACTTTTCGTATAATGTGTTCACTAAGAAATATTACTGGTATAGTTTGCACTTTAAATTATACCGTGTAGGAGGTTTGTTTTGTCTCCTTTGTGATAGTTATAAATAAGTTAAGCACTAATATTGAGGTTGTATACACTATAAAGTAGTTGACACAGGTTTGATCCTGGTCACATGTTAGAATATTATTTAAATTTTTGCAGAGTCCACACAAGACCCGATAGGGGTCAAGAATTTTTTTTTGTGTGTGTTAGTTAAGGATAATTTGCACAAATTAACTCATAGTACTTGCTAAGCATAGTTCTGCTCAAAGTGTTAAGAGGCCCTACTATAGGTGAAGGATCGTTTCTATTGTATTGACTAGGAACAACTTACACAAATACTAGAAGTATAAGTAGTAAACAGCAGATAATTTTACTCTTAAGAAGTATAAGCACTATAGGAAGCACTTTGTCTCTCCTTTTTTCTGTGTTAACTAAGAATAAAAATAACACAAATAATAGACACATAAGCACTATAGGAAGCACTTTGCAATAGCTTCTCTGGGTTAGCTAAGAATAAAACCAGCACAAATAACGGAAGCATAAGCACTATAGGAAGCACCTTGTTATAGATTAAAGATTACATTAAGGTGGTATACTTGTAATTCGGAAACTTTGGACAGGAGAAGAGCTGTAAGCGTTAGAGTAATCTTATACTATAAAATATACTAGGCACGAAACTTGCAGAATCCCGGGTTTATTTTAGAACCTTTGTGTATCTCTCCTCGTTCTCTTTAAATACCCACGGCACCCAACAAAAGGTCCCTGGGAATTTTTGGTTCATGGACAGATACATGCTCCAAAAGAGCTCACCTTCCAATATACCCCCCAAGCAAAAGGATAAGAAGGGGAGTAGCAGGAATTTTGACTCTAACATTGATACATCTCATGAAAAAGGCTCCACTATTCCCATGTGCAATAATATGGCATAATTTGCAGCTGAAGTTGCTAAAATTTTGACACCTCAATTTAATTTGATCAAAATTGAGATCAGGAATGAGATATCAAACCTTACGGCAGAGGTCAGGCAGTTCTCTTCAAGACTAGACGAAGTTGAAAATAGAGTCTCTGATTTGGAAGATAGATATAATGTACAAGATCCAATTATAGATACACATAGTAAAACGATCGCATCATTACAAGCTAAGATTGAAGATCTTGAGGATCGTTCAAGACGTAACAATCTGAAAGTGATTGGCCTTCCCGAATCGAGAGAATTCCAAGACTTGATGGCCTTTGTGTCAATTACTTTACCACAGGCATTGCAGATTCCAGTCCCTGCTACTCCCTTTCAGATAGAGAGGGTGCATAGGATAGGATACCGCAGAGAACATAGTGAGGGCAATAGACCAAGGCCAGTGATCTTTAAATGTATTAATTTTCAAGACAAACTGTTATACCTTAAGTACTATAGAAAATGTAATCCCTTTGTACTAGGTTCTCACAAGTTATTAATCTTTCAAGATTTCTCATCAGAATCCTTGTCTAAAAGAAGAGATATGTCTTTCTTCTATGGTAGGTTACAGAAGGAAAACTATAACATCAGATTGATCTACCCTGCAAAGTTAGTTGTGTTGAGAGAGGGATCCTCTCACATATTAAATAAAGTTATGGAAGCTGAGACTTTTTGTAGAGATGCCGGTGTACCATAAATTAATACCGTTGTTATATGATATGATTCTTGAGTTAGCAGATATGATGTATTCCCAGCTAAGAGGATTTATATTTGTTTTATGTGGTTTTTTTTGTGTGATTCAACATTGGTCATTATACTTCATGATTTATGATGTCTGTAGAAATGGATTTGTAGGATTTTTTGTGTTTTTCTTTTTTTTCTTTTTTTTTTCTCTCTCTCCTTGTTTTCTCATTCCTTTATATCTCTTACGCTCTCTCTCGTTCTCTCCCCCATTCTAAACTGATTTACCCTGCAAAACTAGTTATAATAAGAGAGGGCACTACGCACATACTAAATAATGTTATGGAAGCTGAGACCTTCTGTAGAGATGAGGGGGTACCATAAACGAGTTACGCCAGAAATGACGGTGGTTTTTGTGCAATGGGAAAAAGATGTATCCCTATCACAGGAGTTTGTTTTGGTTTTTTGGTGCTACTATGTGTTTTTTTTTTTCCCTCCTTTTCGCCCCGGCATGCCAGGTCTGTTTGTCTGTCGTCCCCCCACCACCTACATGATGAGGGTAAGAATTGATGAACCCTAAATTTAATTTATGGTCCTTGAACGTGGGGGGCATAACCTCCCCAATCAAAAGGAAGTCTATAATAAAATATCTGGGGAAACTTAATCCTGATATAGTTTTACTTCAGGAACTACATCTTAAGCCCCCAGAAATTCCCAAACTTAAATCTAAGTGGGTTGGGGAGGTTGTTGCCGCCCCATCTTTGTCTAGAAAGAGGGGGGTGGCCATATTACTGAATAAGAACTTGGAATATCATATAGATAATATTGAAGTAGACCCCGAGGGTCGATTCTTAATCTTGGAGATCGAGATCAATAAAATACACTATATAATATGTAATATCTATGGGCCTAATCAAATTGATCACAACTTTTGGAATGCTCTAACAGTGAAATTACATAGATTTATAGGGCGTAACTTAATTATTGCAGGAGATTTCAATCTACGCTGGATAGTCTTAAAAAAAGATTGCTTAACACTAGATGTAGGAAGGTGCAGAGTTTTCAAAAGCTTTGTTCACAGCTAGGCCTGGTTGATATATGGCGAGTACAGAATCCTGATAGTCGAGTATTCAACTTGTATGTCACATGCCCAACAAGCATTTTCTAGGATTGACTACTTCCTTATTTCAGATTCTCTCCTTAGATGGAACTGGCTCCCTAAAATTGAGGACATTATAATCTCTGACCACGCTGTCATTTCGCTGACGTGTAATCCGGTTTTAAGGAATCCAGGTAGCAACCATATTTTCTTTCCTAGATATTTAAGCAACAATATTACTTTTCAAAACTGGCTACGATTAAAGTGGGCGGATTATTACAAGAACAATGAAAATTATTTAGATAAAATTGAGGTGTTCTGGGAGGCCTCTAAGGCTGTCCTACGGGGGGAGATAAAATCTTATTTGGCTTATTGGAAGAAGAAATGTAGCCAGGTCGGTAGGCAGCTTGCTAACCAAGTCAAAAATGCCTGTAGAGCATATATCAACAACCCCTCCAAGCACTATTGGGGGATATACATGAGGGCGAAGGCATTGTGAGATATACATATCAAGTAAAATATTGCCCAAGAAGATCTTTGATTAAAAACTATATATGGAGGACATACAGGGAGATCGGCGAAGTTTTTAGCTAGACTAGCTAAATCTTCTCCAAGACATGCAATTTCTGCCATTAAACAATGTGCAACCAGGTATACCAATCATCCTGACATTGAAAGAGTCTTTTTTGAATTCTTTCAAGGTCTGTATAAGCCAGTATCGCCAAATCTGATAAAGAAAAGAGAATTTTGGGAAAGGATTAAGGTCCCGAAATTATCAGCGGAAGTTAGAGATTCTATTAATGCTCCCATCACTGAAGAGGAGATTGTATTAGCAATCAAACATGCCAGACCAAATAAAGCAGCGGTGCCGGATACATTTCCAATTGAATTTTATAGAATTCTACAACCGCAGGTGTCACCAATACTGAATAAACTGTATAACCTTTATTTTGTAGAAAACACTAGATGCTCTCCGTATTTTGCAGTAGCAAATATCTCATTAATCCTTAAAAAGGGTAAGGACCATAAGCTTCTAGCGGCTATTTTAGCCAACCGTTTGAAATCATGTATTGGAGACCTAATTCACGGAACCAATCAGGTTTTATGCCAGGTCGGAATCCGGTGAGTAACATGCGGAAACTGCTAGTTTTTATCGAGTCTTATTGGAACAGATATGCGACCTCTAGTTCCTGCAAAAGTGTAGATAAAGCGATCTTAACGGTTGACGCGGAGAAGGCCTTTGATCGGGTCAGCTGGGATCATTTATTCTTCTCCCTAGACCAATTTGGTCTGTCAGGGCGGTTTAACAACTACATGCGATTAATCTATAGCGCCCCTACATCGGCGGTGGTGGTTAATAATGTTATAGCCCAAAGATTTACTATGTATAGAGGGACCAGACAGGGCTGTCCACTCTCTCCCCTGCTATTCAACATCAGCTTGGAGCCCCTGGCTATATTATTAAGCCAGGAGTTGACGGGCATCCCATTGGCAGGTGAGAAATTAGTCTTGCTTCTATACGCTGATGACCTGCTCTTATTTCTATCTAACCTTAAGACCACACTACCAACCTTGCAAGGTATTATTCAAGATTTTTGTGAGATCTCAGGATACAAGATAAATACCACGAAATCAGAACTATTGTGGTTGTATAAAAAACCTTCACTTACTATTGAGCACCCGTTCCTGGAAGTTTTTCAAATTTCATACTTAGGCCTACGATTATCGAGAAACCCGGCGGAGTGGTATAACGCAAACTATGCGTATGGCCTGGTACAATGCTGTAAAAAACTTGAGGATTGGATGTCGCTACCCATATCTCTTTCTGCTCGAGTGGTATTGACTAAGACAGTTATTTTCCCTAAATTTTTATACATCTTACAGAATATTCCGTTGTTTTTACATAAGAAGGATATCGCTACATATAACAAAGCCTGCTCTAGATTTCTGTGGAAGGGGTCCAAATCACGGATCGCTTGTCAGCGACTTATGAACAGCAAACTGGCTGCGGGTCTTGCTCTTCCTAATATTCAGGCCTATAACCTAGCTAGTATTGCTAGATTTGCGATGGACTGGTTAACTGAAAAAGAGCAAATTTCCTCCTACGTATGGGAATCAAGGTTGGTGGCTCCTTTTCATTTGAAGGCTTTACTCCATTGCCCGCTGACCTCACTCCCCTCAAATATATTTTATCTATCCATCTTTAGAAATGTCATAGTGGCATGGCAGAAACTGTGTGCCGACTTAGATTGCTCGTCATATGTATCACAGTTACCTATCTGTGGTAATCCCAACTTTACCCCTGGGCTGTCAAATCAGGTCTTTAAGGTTTGGGAATCAAAAGGTCTGAAATTTATGGGTCAGATCCTGGGAACCACAGGACACCCAATAACCTTTGCAGAATTAGCAAATAGTTTTGACTTAGGGGTTCGTGAGTTCTATGCATATCTTCAAGTTAGACATTATCTTCAAGAATTACTCAAAAGCTACGGAAAAAATTGGTCACCAGGTGATCTACAGGATAGGATATGTAGTTACGCATCAGGCTTGTATGCAATCTCTTCACTATATTTACTCATAATGCAGAAATCTTTCTATCGCACAGGTCAGTGACATGATAGCAAAATGATCATTTCAATTTCCGGACATAGACGATCAGACCATTATTGGCAGTTTTAAAGTTGCTCAACAAAGCTGGGTTCCAACCTCATGGTGAGAGTCTCAGATCAAAATAGGACTACAGAGGTATCTTACACCGGGAATGTTATCTAAATGGTATAAAACAAGTATCCCCTGTTCTAGATGCTCTGCAATAGATGCTGATTTATTTCACTGCCTTTGGGCTTGTCCCAAAATTTTTCAATATTGGAAGAAGATAACCTATTGGATGAATACAACCCTACAGTTGGATTATGAATTGAAGCCCATAGATATTTTTTTCTTGGTGAAATACCAAGGTATGTTAAAAAACTATAGTCTTATAAACACAATTATATTGACGGGACGTAATCTCATTCTTAAACTATGGAAAGCGCGTGAAGCACCCAAAATATCCCATTTTAAAAAGGCTTTACTGAGCCAGTTTATGACAGAACAATTTAATATACCTTATCCACAAGGAGAACACCTACCTAGTTTTTTTAAGAAATGGGAAATGTTTGTTATATCACTGCCTTTGGCAAGTCAAAGAAAAGTGATTAAACCATTTTGTGAGTCTGAGTTTATCCTGACAAACATATATGTAGGCCGCTTCCCTGGAAGCTGGGTTGAGGACATTGGGTGAGTGATTGGGGGAGGACAGGGACTTGGTCGAGTGGGGTGGATCGTGAGGGCTCCCTTTTTTTTTTTGTGTGTTGTTCTTGTCTTCTTGTGTGTGTGTCTGTCTACGGTTTTTAAGTTTGTATTTGTTACAGAATGAGGAAAGGTTAAAATAAAAACGTGAAAGCAAAAAGTTATTCTTTCACGACATTTGATCATACGTCTATGAACCGCCTGTATTAATGGAATTGATGTAAAAAAACTCTTGTCTGGGTTTCCGGCTTGTTAACCTGTTGTATTTATATACAATTTATATCATTATGTGCTATATATGATTTTAACGGGTTCTTGTGAATTTTTGTATTTTTTTTCTATGTAATAAACTTTGAAAAAAATAAATGACCGGTAAAGTAATTTATGACCTATGTTCTTTCCTTTTAGATATAACAGAGGTGAAAACGGGAACATTGTTACGATCCAAGAAGAAGACTAGTGTTTAAATTCTGATCTAACGTGTTTTATATTATTGCATCTATTTAACATGTATATACTATGATCTCATTCATACCCTTCTCTTATAAGTTAATGACATTTTTACAATGCTTCTATAACTAAGGTAACTTACCCAAAGTTATTTAGTAGGTGGATGGGTGAGGGTTTTTACCTTTTTATTCTGGTTGGGCTATTAATTGGTGGCCCTTACCCCTTTTGGGTTTAAATTTAGAACCAAGTAGGAAGGATTGTAATGCATACCACTGTCATTGCAAGGTATTAAAATGTCAGCATGGAGACAGCAATGGAGTTAAGAGGAATAATAGAAAGTAGTCATTTTGGTTAAATAACATATGTGTTAATAGTAAGGGTGATGAATTTTGTTTTGCTTTTTTTGTTTGGGGTTTAGTTAACAGTCCCAACAAGATAAGACACCACAACCAAATAGTTACTTGTGATAATTGGCCTGTGTTTTTTCATTTAAGAACTTTTCAGCAATGGGAATTTTATTTCCACTCAGGAGCCATAAGAAGAGGCCACACCTCTGGACACGAAGCTCATCTTTTATTGTGAGAAGTACTGCAGCTGAGAGTAATGGGAGTAGGGGGGGGGGGAAGGAGCAGGAGCCTGTGTTACATCAAGATGGTAAATGAAATAAAGAAAAATCTAAGTGACCACAAAACACAGAATAGTCCCTACATGCAAGAACTGTTATCCAACATCCTTCGTCTATGTTATTTTGTTGGGCAAATTATTTCTCTCATCTGTCTCTGTTCATCAAGTTCTTTGAGACTTTAAAAACTGTTCCAGATCCAGTTTCCCGGGATTAAAGTTTAGGAAATGTCAGGCACACAGACCAACCATTGGCTACAGGAGTCCAATTCCAGTGACTGTCCAACATGATTTAGAGGTGCTATTGGGTTGTTGTGTCTAATAGTATATTAAGCTCCACCTCACATGAATACAATATCATTGGCTTATAATTAAAAAAAAAATGGGTTTGAGTTGTTCACGATTGTAAGGGTGAGTACGTGCCTATTTTAGGCTATGGTTTCTAAATGGTGAGGCACTTGCTCAATTGTGTACGTTTTAAAGAGCAGATAATATGTATTAACTTTCTGGTGTATTTCCATAAGAGTATGTAATCGAAAGCAACTCTAATGGGTAAATGTCTATTGTTATATGGAATAATGGGTTTTGTTGTGGGGTCGGTAATGGTGAAAGCTGGGGAGAGTTGAGAGGTAATTGTTTTATAAATGCTTGTTTATGACATAAGTCAAAGGGTGGTTTGTATTGATTATTCACTAATGATTTATGTAATAAATTAAGCATAATGATTATCAATAATTATGCAATTTGCTAGAGGGTCCACTGGGGGTAGTGTGTAGAATTCATTTCCAAGTAGTGACTTCATAGACAAGCCTACCTGATATAGTACCTTCCATTTTTAGAGTAAATTGAGGGATTTGGAAAAGGCTTATGTTGGGCCCAGCTGGCAGGCTGGGCCCTGTAGGTTAGAATGTGTACTGTTGCGAGTATTGTTTTGATTAATGGTTGTGTTCATTGTATTCTATTGTGCTATCACTGTGTCGAGTATTGTTTCTGTCTTTTGTACTATTATTGTTTTATTGTGTTAACTTTTAATATGGATTGCCAAGTAAATTGTCAATTGATATTATACTGTTTCGTGTGTTTTTCTTCCACGTATTCGACCATAATATCAAGAACTAAAAAATATTAAAGGGACACTGAACCCAAATTTTTTCTTTTGTGATTCATATAGAGCAGGCAATTTTAAGCAACTTTCTAATTTACTCCTATTATCAATTTTTCTTCGTTCTCTTGCTTTCTTTATTTGAAAAAGAAGACATCTAAGCTAAGGAGCCAGCCAATTCGTGGTTCAGTACCATGGACAGCACTTGTTTATTGGTGCTGTCCAATCAGCAAGGACAACCCAGGTTGTTCACCAAAAATGGGCAGGCATCTAAACTTAAATTCTTGCTTTTCAAATATAGATAGCAAGAGAATAAAGAAAATTTGACAATAGGAGTAAATTAGAAAGATGCTTAAAATTGCATGCTCTATCTGATTCATGAAAGAAAAAATTTGGGTACAGTGTTCCTTTAATGTTGTAATTTGGTGCTTTAAATGTTGCATAATAATGTATTAATTGATATTCATAAATTATTGATGCCTAACGTCACAATGATTAATACAATTCTATACAAAATATAATATTTACTTAGATACTTTAAAACTGTTTCATATTATAACATTTTCTTCAGTTCACAAATATTTAACAATATGTCTCCAAATTACAGGCACACTACAAATACCAATAAATGTTTTTCCATACATATATTTACATTTTAATCAAAAATGTATTGTTAAGAAACTTTACATTTTAAAATAAAAACTAAAATAATAAATACATTAAACTAGCCTCTAATTGCTTCTTTGAATATCCATTCCATTGGAGCATGCTCCAATCTATTTTTTTGCAATTAGGAAGAAACTGAAAGCTTTAATTGGAATCAACATAGACGGTGCACACTTCATTCTTTTACCCTGTGGCAAACATACATAGTTTCTGATTAACTGTATTTTTTCAATTCTAGAAAGTATACTCAATTCTAAAGCTAAGATAATGCATTAGTGGCTTCATGAAAGACAAAGTTTAATTAATAGTTTTAATAAAATTGCAAATAAATTATCTCAGAGCCAGGAGTCTATGTTTTGTGACAGCAACTGTTTAAATGTGTTGTCATATTGGTGCTATAATTATATTCTGAGACTGGGGAAGCAACAATGCTACACTTGGGTAAGTTAGAAGTGGTTGGTTGCACATTGCTGCTAATTTAAACAGACAATAAACACAATTTTTTTTTCATTTCATGATGCAGGGAGAGCATGCAATTTTAAATAACTTTCCAATGTATTTCCATTATCTAATTTGGTTTGTTGTTGTTTAATGTCTCTTTAACTCCTTAATGACCAAGGACGTGTCAGGCACGTCCTACAAAAAAATACAGTTAAGGACCAAGGACGTGTCAGGCACGTCCTCTGGGGTTTCAAGCGCTGGAAGCGATGGTGATCACATCCAGATGCTTTCAGGGTATTGCAATGATGCCTCGACATTGATGCAACACTGCAATAGCCTTTTTTAAACACTGATGCAGAGCGGTCCCTCTCTGCATCGGCCATCGATGGTGACAATCGTTGGTGGGTGGGAGCAGCAGCAGGGAGGCTGGTGGGTGTCCCATCAATTTTTAGATCTGTATCCGGTCACACAGAAGTGTGCTTAATGCGGCGGGGGGGGGGCTTGTGCGTAAATGTATGTGAAGGAGGGAGAGGGGGGTAAATGTTGGGCAAAGGATCTGGGAGGGGGAGGAGAATTAGGGTATTGAGAGGGGCGCAGATACACTATAGAAAATATTTTACTGTGCATATAAAAATAAAAAAACATTTTTTTGGGCAAACTGGGTACTGCCAGTATCCAAGATGATGGCAAATAGGTAGAGGGGGGAGTGTTAGAGAGCTGTATGGGAGGAATCAGGGAGATAGCGGGCTAAGGGGGAACCCAACACTGAAAAATTTATATAAAAAATATTACAAAAATTAAAGAAAAAAAAAAATGCTTTTTATTTTAGTATTGACAGACTTTCTGCCAGTATTTAAAGGGATACTGAATCCAAATTTTTTCTTTCATGATTCAGATAGAGCATGCAATTGTAAGCAACTTTCTCATTTACTCCTTTTATCAATTTTTCTTTGTTTTCTTGCTATCTTTATTTGAAAAAGCAGGAATGTAAGCTTACGAGCCGGCCCATTTTTGGTTCAGAACCCTGGATAGCACTTGCTGATTGGTGAATACCATTTAGTCACCAATCAGCAAGAACAACCTAGGTGCTGAACCAAAGATGGGCTGGCTCATAAGCTTGCATTCCTGATTTTTTAAATAAAGATACCAAGAGAATGAAGAAAAATTTATAGTATGAGTAAATTAAAAAAGTTGCTTAAAATTGCATGCTCTATCTGAATCATGAAAGAAAAAAATGTGGGTTCAGTATCCCTTTAAGATGGCGGTGACAATTGTGAGGTGGGGGAGGGGGGGAAGTTTTTTGAGGGGGGTCAGGGAGGGATCAGAGGGTGGGATGTGTCAGATGGGAGGCTGATCTCTACACTAAAGCTAAAATTAACCCTACAAGCTACCTAATTAACCCCTTAACTTCTGGGCATAATACAAGTGTGGTGCTCAGCAGCATTTAGCGGCCTTCTAATTACCAAAAAGCAACACCAAAGCCATATGTCTGCTATTTCTGAACAAAGGGAATCCCAGAGAGGCATTTACCAACATTTGTGCCATAATTGCACAAGCTGTTTGTAAATAATTTCAGTAAGAAACTTAAAGTTAGTGAAAAAGTTAACGATTTTTTTAATTTGATTGCATTTGGTGGTGAAATGGTGGCATGAAATATACCAAAATGGGCCTAGATCAATACTTTGGGTTGTTTACTACACTACACTAAAGATAACATTAACCCTACAAGCTACCTAATAAACCCCTAAACTGTTGGGCATAATACAAGTGTGGTGCGCATAAGCATTTAGCGGCCTTCTAATTACCAAAAAGTAAGCCATATATATATATGCTATTTCTAAACAAAGAGGATTCCAGAGAAGCATTTACAATCATTTGTGCCACAATTGCACAAGCTGTTTGTACATAATTTCAGTGAGAAACCTAAAGTTTGTGAAAAAATTTGTGATCGCATTTGGAGGTGAAATGGTGGCATGAAATATACCAAAATGGGCCTAGATCAATACTTTGGGTTGTCTACTAAAAAAAAATATATACATGTCAAGGGATATTCGGGGATTCCTGACAGATCATTGTCCCAATGTAACTATCACTCATTTTGAAAAAAAAGATTTAGAAATAGCAAAGTGCTACTTGTATTTATGGCCCTATAACTTACAAAAAAAAGCAAGGAACATGTAAACATTGGGTATTTCTAAACTCAGGACAAAATTTAGAAACAATTTAGCATGGGTGTTTTTTGGTGGTTGTAGATGTGTAACGGATTTTGGGTGTCAAAGTTAGAAAAAGTGTGTTTTTTCCATTTTTTCATCATATTTTATATATTATTTTTTTTTATAGTAAATTATATGATATTATGAAAGTCCATTTAATAGCAAGAAAAACTGTATCTAATATGTGTGGGTAAAGTAAATGAGTAAGAGGAAAATTACAGCTAAACACAAACACTGCAAAAATTTAAAAATAGCCCTGGTCCTTTAGGGTAAGAAAATTAAAAAATGATCTGGTCAAGGGGTTAAGGGTTAAAATAAGTGAAAATTCAGAGTGAGTATTATTGCATTGCCTTTTTATTATGCACTTGCTGAGCTTGCAATTTTACTGTGTTTAATTACCCTTTAATTTGTTTTAAGAATGTAACAGGGATGCTGTAAAATGGTGATTGAATATTTCAATATCATCAATTTGTAATAATGTATTATTGTTGTTTCAGTCAGAAACTATAATGGAACATTATCAAACAATGGTTAAGATTCAATTAAACTTGTCTGTGAACCTAATATCTTGTGGAAACTATTTTTTGCAATTTAAAAAAGATTTGTAATCGGCCCTCCTCACTTGTGCACGTTGTCAGTTGCTCTTCTTTATAAACAATGCAGCAACATGTCTCATAATTATTCACTTCACTGGTTATAGAACTACTGTGAATGATGCAAGCATAACTAAAACAAAAAAATCTATAAAAAAAAAAAAAGTCCACACCAGCATATGCAAAAAATAAAACTTAAAAACAGAAAATGAAAAGAAAAAGAAAAACAAGACAACTTTGTCAGATGTGAAATAAAGAGACACCATTGGGAGACAAAATACTTGACAAGGGAAATAGAGTGTTTATGAATTCCGCATGCTGGGCTTCTAGAATGACCCAGAACACCAACATCCAGACCCTTGCTCACATCTGGATGATTGCCAAAACATATTTTTTTCTACCCTGCAAGACTACTTAAATGGACATGAAACCTATTTTTTTTTTCTTTCAAGATACCGATATAGCATAAAGTGTTAAACAACTTTCCAATTTACTTCTATAATCAATTTTTATTCATTTTTTTGGTATCCTTTATTGAAGGAGCAGCAATGCACTACTAGGAGCTAGCTGAACACATAAGCCAATGACAACAGGTATTTAAGAGCAGCCAGCAATCTGCTACTAGCTCCCAGCTCCAGAACCTACCTACAGTAGCTATTGTATTCAACAAATGATACCAAGAGAACAAATTAGATAACAAAAGTAAGTTGGAAAGTTGTTTAAAATTAAAATGTAGGGTTTCATGTCCCTTTAACCATAACAAAGCAGACAAGAGAATATGTTACCATTACAAACATTTACATAAACCAATTTGCAATTATTGTTTTTCCTTGCTTGCTAATGATTTGTGTCTGCAATACAATACATCTATTGTCAGGCCACTAGGTCCTTACGTAAGCATTGTATGGGCTATGCAATGCAAGGCTAGAGGCATTTTAGGAATTCAAGGTTGTGCTGTGATGCTATGAGCACTGCTTTAGTCCAAGACTGTGCTAAAGAGAGGAGGCTTAGCACTGCTGATAGCTCAGGGTGCGCTATGGGCATCTTACTGTCGGAAGAGGAGTATATCCTGCAGACTTCTAGACTTCTTCCATTAATACCTATGCTAAAAGTATCTCCATGAGTAACCTTGATGTTGGAAGTGACCCTGTAGTTTTTTTGCCACCAAGTCCTATGAGGGGGGTTAAAAGGCCCTTGCTAACCCCAGTTAGTTATTGGTTATTCTTGTGGAACTACTGTTGTTTTTGTCTCTGATCTGCTTCCCTGGTTTTGACCACTGCTTATGTTCTGGTTTACGCTCCAAGCCTTACGCAAGTCTGTTCCCTGAACTAAGGACTGATTTACTGATTGTTGACTTCTGGAAGAAAACTATTGACTATCATTTGCCTGCTGTGCTGCTTGGTTCCTGACGGATTCTCTGGTACTAAACTTTGGCCTGGCATTCTCTGAGTGCTGATGACATTGACCTGTGACATCTGTATACAAATTAGTCTGAACACACTAAGGGCTGGATTGCTAGTGGAGCTCTAAGTTATCGCAGGCCTGTAAATGGGCAAATTCACCAGTATTTGGCCGCACAATAAATAACCAGCCATTGCAAGTAGATGGTTATTGCTACTGTGTTAAAATTAAGGACAGACATCTGGTTAATTTTAAAAAGGTCCCCAATTGCCCCCAAAATTTAGAGTTTGCATATACAAATAAAAAATATCAGCATCTTTAATTTAAAAAAAAGTAACTGCACAAAACAGTTTTATGGGCTTAAAGTGATCAGGTGTGTGGTGTTAGGAAAAAAAAAAACGGCACTGGATAGTGCCTTTACATTTCAGTCTATGGGAATTTGTGTGTTCTCTATAAATATATATGTATATGCTTATGTACATATTTATATGTTAATTTGTGTATATACACATATAAACACATAAATATATAGGTATATGCTTATGTACATATTTATCTGTTAATTTGTGTATATACACATATAAACACATAAATATATAGGTATATATTTATATACATATATATTTAATATTTGCTGCCCATTACTCCCTTCGCTGCGCTAGGTTCTCTGTCATGTGTGACGGCATGAGAAGGAGGCTCTCATTGGAGTCTATGGAAGTGCGCTCTCGTGAAGTCGCGTTCAAATTGTGCTTTACTTGTAATACCAGCGCACATGTGCGAGCGCTGGTATTACTGAGTGGAGCCCAAATATTGCGCTTGTGTAAGCGATATTTTGCGCTCCACTCGTAATCTGGATCTAAATATGCAGAGATTATTCATATGGGCTTCAATTAATTAAAGGGTTGTGAAACCCATTTTTTTTCTTTCATGATTCAGATAGAGCATGCAGTTTTAAATAACTTTACATAGCTCAATTACCTACATTTGTATAGCTTAGAGGAGAGAAGGTAAAGCGGCGATATTTAGTAACTTTCAAGTATATTAAGGGGCTTAGTAAAGCTGGGCCTCTGAATATTTTTCATAAAAATAAAAGTTCAAGAACAAGGGGTCATGATCTGAAGCTAAAAGGGACATGAAACCCAAAAATGTTCTTTCATGATTCAGATAGAGAATACAATTTTAAACAACTTTCTAATTATTATCTAATCTGTTTCATTCTCTTTGTATCATGTGTTGAAGGAGCAGCAATGCACTAATGGTTTCTAACTGTACACATGGGTGAGCCAATCACATTCAATATATTTATGCAGCCACCAATCAACAGCTAGATCCTAGGTTCTCTGCTGCCCCAAGCTTGCCTAGATAAACCTTTCAGCAAATGATAACAAGAGAAGGAAGCAAATTAAATAATAGAAGTAAATTGGGAAGTTGTTTAAAATTGTATTCTCTATCTGAATAATGAAAGAAAATGTTGGGGTTTCATGTCCATTTTTGGATAGTAGATTCAGGAGTAATTTGAGGAATCTCTTCATTACAGAAAGGGTGACTGATTCATGGAATAAACTTCCACAAGAGGTGGTAATGACAAACACTGTGGGGGACTGGGATGAGCATAAGGCTATCCTATGAACTAGATACGTTTGTATTTTTAGAAACTATCAGGCATACTTGCTGGGCCTATGGTTCTTAACTACTTTCAGAGCCTATGTTTTATGTATATATTTCTATGTTAATTTTGAGCACTGTGCGTGTAGTTTTTGGGCAAGTGACCAAAATGTGTGTGCACTTTATTATTGAGTGTAGTCAAACTTGAAAATGTTTTAAATGTAAGAACACACAAACTCACTCATTGACAGCCACATACTCACTCTCCCTCCCTCACGCACATTCTCCACCTCTCTCTTTCACACACACACCCAACCTCACACTCACTTTCTCTCACAAACTCACTCTCTCCCAATCTCCCCCTCTCTCTCTTACTCTACCCCCTCTCTCTCTCACACTCTCTCCCCTGTCTCTCTCACTTCCCTTCTCTCTCTATAACTCTCCCCCTCTCTTTCTCTCTCTCCTCGCCCTCTGTTTCCCTCCCCAACCCCCTGTCTCTCACTATTCCCCTTTCTCTTACTCTCCACACACTGTTGTTTGACCTCCCAAATTTCAAGATCTAGAATATTTCTATTTATGTTAAATATTTATGTGTGATTCCTTGACAGCAGTCTATTATCTATTTAGCATGTATAAGATCTCCAAATGAATTCACAGAAAATAGTATTTTTAAAAGAAAATGAGATTCACATTTTGGATGACTATATTTGTTTAAAACAAAAATGCAGAAATATGAGAAAAAAATAAGGAGGCATGAAAACAATGTGTTGCAACCTAAGGATTTTCTATCTGCTGTACCATAACCTTACAGTGGGAACCTGCATTGGCCCTTCTGCAACACAAAATAAGAACTCTCTGATACATGTGACATAGATCACCCCAAGTGAAAGAAGAAATAATTGTTAAAATGTTTAGGGCTGCACAGGTCTATAAATAATCCCTTGGATGGAAAAGGGGCATTGGGTATATATAGTTTAGAATACTGCTGTTGGGTAGGAAGTAAAGCAGTTGAATTATTGGAAGATGCTGTTACAAACCGGACCTGTTGCGTGCACATACTGATTAAAGATAAGAAATGCAGGAACACTTCTCTGATCTTAGGGCTATGTTATGTTTTTGTATAAACAAGTACACTGATAATTTTATTTATTTTGCAGTAGTGTAAAAAAAAAAAATCTATTATATTTAAAGGAGAAATATTCAGTAGTTTAGCCTGCAAATTGATACCTAAATATGTCAGATATTCCCAAAGAAGCCCACATAATCTTTTGGCTATATTGACCATGTAGCTAGAGAAATATCAGAGTTCTTGTGTTGTAGCCTAAATCAGGGCTTCTTAAACTTTTTCCACTCGTGACCCCTTTTCGCACAAGATATTTTTACGTGATCCCGGGTATATATAATAGGTATACAAATCAAACATTTACAGATAATAAATCATACTCATACTCCCCCCTTCCATGCTCCCAGTACTTTCTCACCCTTACCTCCCTAGTCCTTTCTACTCCCGGTACTCGCTGTCCCTTGGCATTCTCTGCTGCTTGCCACCCGCATTCTCTCTCTCAGTAAATACTCACATCTATAAATGTATCTGCTTCTGGCAATGCCATTCAGCCCACTCTGCCAGCCAAAGTGTTAACCTTATGACACTGTCACCTTGTAGTGATGCCACCCTGTGCTGCAGCAGCCAATATAAACTGTACACTAGTGTGTACAGCTGAGCACAGGGTGTCATGGGCACACCCACCCCATTATTTGCTGTACATGTCCATATTTAACACTGTGTAACAGGTATTAATGCAGCAGTTATAAGTGTAATCACCCGTGGGTTCTTCATGCCGGGCACAAATATGGAAAAGTTACCTTCCCGCCTATTACCTCATGAGCATGCAGAAAGGCAGCAGCAGGTCTCACACCGCTTGTCCACAACCCTGTGCCACCAGGTGCCTTGCACTCTGCCCTCTGCTAGGCTCCATATTCCCCCAGCACTCCTAGTACTGCCATGTTCGGCCCAATAAAAGCATAGCAACATGGTTGCAACTTGAGAACCCAAAAAGCTTCCATGTGGTAACCTGGGTAATGTCAACAGCAACATGCTCATGCTGCCAACTGTGTGATGGAATAACTATAAATCCCGCTCTCACTACACGCTGCAAATAACACTCACTGTACTGCACATATGATCACTTCCTTCCAGCGCAGCCATGGAGGAGGGAAGAGGGAGTACTGGGAGGAAGTAGGCAGCCGGCCAGTGCTTGGAGTGTGTGCCCTGTGCAATGGCACAGGTCGCACACTCCTACGACCGCAACCTCCACATTACTTTGAAAAATAGTTCTAAAGAATTTAATACATTACCAAGCAATGTCTTTACTTTATGAGGATATAATAGGCAATGCACTGCTGAGGCGGCTATCAAACTAAATAAACGACCATTAGAAAAGTACATTACGGATTTTAAAAGGTGGGCACCAGACACACTCTAAAAAAATCAATTCAGGTCTTTCAAACACAGTGGAGGACGAACTCGCAAGAACAGATATACCCACAACTCTTGATTCTCTAATGTCATTATCTATTTCCATTGATCGGCGTATATGAGAGAGACACCAGGAAAAGGGTACCACAGATTATTTCGTGAAAAAAACTGTTTTCACCTCCAATACCTGATAGTTTAAAAAAACTTGGAAGAACCCATGGATAGTGCCTTTGTTAAAGGTCCTCTTAAACCTGAAGAAAAGGCCAGATGTAGGATTAACAATTTGTGCTTGTATTGTGCCTTGAAGGACCATGCCATCAAAGAGTGCCCAATACTTTTGAGACAGCAATCTGGTAAGATAAGTTTACCCTATAAAAGTAATACCTCAGAGTCTGAAATGTTAACTCACTGTCACTATCTCCATACAGTGGTATCTCCAAAGAACAAGAACTAAAGCCATTATTGGCTCTGGGGCCTGTGCCAATTCCATGGATCAATCTTTTGCTCTTAGTAATAAGATTCCTAGAAAAAAAAATGTAACTCACTTGCTATACATGTAATTGATGGCTCTTTTATTCCTTCAGGTGTATTTTGCATTTTTTTTATATAAAATATGGTTGGTTCTGATATAAAAATCCTGTCTTGGAATGTGGGAGGGATAACTTCCCCCAGTAAAAGAAAATCCATCATTAGACAGGCCGGGAAGTTAAAACCTGATATCCTTTGCTTGCAAGAGACCCATCTTAAAGCCCCAGAATTAGCCAAATTAAAAATTCAATGGGTCGGTGAAGTGATTGCTACTTCATGCACCCAAAGAAAGAGAGGGGTTGCAATTCTAATTATAGTGGAGGACTTCAACATGGTTCCTGACTCTAAGCTTGATAGACTTGATAAAGGACAGAAATGTAAAAAACTTGTGAAAATAGATTGCTTCGGAATTTTTGTAATTCTCTGGCTCTCAAAGATATCTGGCTCCTACAAAACCCGGATCTGAGAATGTACACCTGCGAGTCGAAAAGTCATAAAACATTCTCGAGAATTGATCTGTTTTTGGTTTCAGACAAAATATGTGGACTAAATATAGTAACAGACATTGCAGATATAGTCATCTCGGACCATGCTATATTAACTTTAGTTATTAAATCTAATCTCAAGAAGGAACTAAACAATTTCTCTAAATTTTTCTTTCCCAAATATTTGCTCCATAATATTAAATTTAAAAATTGGTTACAGTCCAAATGGACGGAGTTTTACAATTTTAACAAAACATATATAAATAAAACAGAAATCTTTTGGGAGACTGCTAAATGTTTTTTTAGAGGGGAAATAAAAGCATATATGTGCAAATGGAAACGTAAGAATAAGCAGAGGGAGTATCAATTAGCCAATGCTTTGAAGAATAGTTTTAGGGCATATATTTAATCTGTAAGTGAACAAAATTGGGATAAGTATATCAAGGCTAAATCAGAGAGAGATTTATTTTTAAAGCAACAAACACCAAGCAGAGAACTGAGACAGAAAGCACTATATGGGGGTTTCTCAGGGCATTCAGCGAAATATCTTGCTCGACTCACTAAGAAAAACTCAAATAACAGGATAATTGCAGTCAAATCTAATAAGCAAAGATTCACTAACAATGCGGACATAAAAAAGTTTTCCATCTGTTTTATCAGGACCTATATGCAGAAAGAGAGATACATCTTGAAAATAAAGAAATATTTTGGCAGAGCATTAAAATTCCAAAACTATCTCTGGAGCAATTAAATAATCTTAATCAACCTATTTCTATGGATGAAATCAAAGCAAGTATTAAAACCTCTAAATTAGGGCCTGATTTCCTTCCTTCCGAATTTTATAAAATGCTCCAAGAACAAATAAGTCCAATTTTACTTAAGTTGTTCAACGAGTATTATCAGAATGAAAAAGAGTGCTCCAGTAATTTTGCAGCTTCAAATATAGCCCTGATTCTTAAAAAAGATAAAGATGCTGAAAATCCCTCCTCCTATCGTCCCATATCTCTACTTAATGTAGATTATAAGTTAATAACAACTATCTTAGCGAAGAGATTGCAGAAATATCTTGACCCATTAATTCATAGTGACCAAGTAGGATTCATGACAGGCCGTAGTTCAATGAAAAGCTTGCGGAAAGATACAATCCTGCTGGATTGGTACCGGAATAAAGCCTATTCAAAAGGAACCCATTTAAGAAATGACTCAGCAATCCTTACAGTCGATGCCGAAAAGGCATTCGACTCGATTACCTGGGATCATTTATTTACCTCGCTGACAAAATTTGGCCTTATAGGACAATTCCAACAATTTATTCATAATATCTATAAGAATCCTTGTTCTTTTCTGATTATTAATGATGAAATCTCTGAGAGATTTAAGCTAAACAGAGGTACTAGACAAGGGTGTCTGCTCTCGCCACTCTTGTTTAATTTATCCCTGGAACCACTAGCAATTCTACTAAGACAGGAACTTAAAGGGATATGTCTGGGGAAGAATATTCTGACTCTCCTTCTGTATGCAGATGACCTGCTTATCTTTCTTAAAGGGCCACTGTAAGTAAATATTTTCTATGCCTGTTACTAACTGCCTACCCCAAATACGCTTTTTATCAATAGCATTTCATTAACATATCTCTACCGTATATCAGAAATCTTGTCTGCAAATTTAATTGTTTTCCAAACCCACTCCGTGGGTATCCTTTGCTCTGTACCAATCCGTTTACAATACCTAGGTTTCAAAATGGCGCTTTAAACACAAAGTTATTGGTTTAAGTATTTTGAACACTCAGTGCTGAAAAAAGTGGGCAGGATAATGTGAGATCATCGGCGAATAAAAGATATAACTTTTAGAACGTTATGAAACTTTGTTTTGGAGAAAATATAGGTCAGTAGGTTTTAATTAATGTTTATTAACTTTAATATGTTAGTTGTTTAGCTTAAAAATTATAACAGAAAGTAATCCTTTAATAATACAGTACAGAGTATCCCTCAATTGATACGTATCATAGAGGTTTATAGTTCCATTTCAGGATATAAAATAAACACTTCAAAATCAGAGTTACTATGGATTATGAGGACCCCATATAGTATAAGAAGCCACCCTTTCAAAGAAGTCACAAGTATTAAATATTTAGGTATTGTTCTTAGTGCAGATCCGGCGCATTGGTACGCATTAAATTTTCCTGAATTCTTTGAATACGGGAAAAAAAAATTAGAACAGTGTATGAATTTGCCTCTATCTCTCTCCGCACGTGTGGCTTTAATTAAAATTGTTTTATTTCCTAAACTATTATATTTGTTACAAAATCTTCCGCTTTTATTATCCCGGAGAGATCTAAGTTCGTTCAACCGGGTTTGTTCCTTTTTTATATGGCAGGGTAAAAGGCCACGAATATCTATGCAGAAACTGGCCATGCGTAAAAGTATGGCTGGGATGGCATTTCCAAATATTCAATATTACAATTGGGTTTCCCTGTTTAAATAAGCAGTAGATTGCATCACCAAAAAAGAATATCTGACCTCATTAGAAATAGAATCGGACCTGGTCTCGCCATTTACCTTAAATGCGATTTTACACTGTTGCCCATCTAAATTACCAGCTAACATCAGTAATATGATAACCTTTTCTAATATTATTCGAGCCTGGCATAGAACATGCTCACAGATCAATGTAATACCATATGTATCGAACTATCTAATGATTACTGGGAATCCAGAACTTATTGCAGGTTTGGGACGATCAACCTTTTTAAAATGGAATAATCAAGAATTAATATACCTTGTTCAAATAGTGGACACTCCATCTGGCCATATCAAACCCTTTTGCCAGATTACTAGAGATTTCGGAATTCCCCAATCTGAATTTTTTGCATACCTGC
The DNA here is from genome assembly GCF_027579735.1 of Bombina bombina. Lineage (NCBI taxonomy): Eukaryota > Metazoa > Chordata > Amphibia > Anura > Bombinatoridae > Bombina > Bombina bombina. The sequence goes on from NC_069501.1 coordinate 276,505,601, forward strand.
AACTTCGACATTTTTTACAGACGATTAAAATTAAATATAGCCCAGATTGGGAATTAGGAAATCTAGCAGATAATATTAAAGCTTATTCGAAAGGTAATTTTGCAATTACTAATTTTTACACTACCCTGATTTGCCATACGGGACATCAACTTATGAGTGCAATATTAACTAAATGGAATAGATTGTTCCCAGAGGTGACTTTGGAAAATATTCAAGCAAGCTTTTCATTGGTAAAAAAAACAAAAACTTCTAATGCCTGTAAAGAATCACAATTTAAATTGATTAATATGATCTACATTACCCCTAAAAAAATTGCAGGGTGGTATACAACTAGTAATTTATGTCCTAGATGCAGCTCAGATAGGGCGGATCTACTCCACTGTTTCTGGTGGTGTCCAAAGATCAGGCAGTTCTGGTCCAAAATTAATTTCTGGCTTAATAAATTTCTGGACACACAGATATTATTAAAATCCCAACAGATCATTTTTCTAGTTAGTCCCGGGGAAAAGTATAGGAATACTTACTTAATTAATACTGTTATTATGATTGGGCGGATACTAGTTTTAGAAAAATGGAAAGCTTCTGCAGCCCCTAGTATGGCCGAGTTTTCCAAACGTATAGAAACACAAATAATAATGGACCAATATAATATACAGATCTGGAATTAAAAACAGATAGAAAACAGATAGAATTTTTTTTTGCCAAATGGACCAGAGTTATTCGAATAATGCCAATGGGAGTACAAAAACAAATAGTTTTCCCATTCAAGCAATCTATTTTTTTTTCAATTAAACATTCTTAATGGCAATTTTCCTACTAGTTGGACGAGCTAGATAGAGGGATTAGTTCTCCCCCGCCTTAACCTTTTTTTTTTTTTCTCCCCCCCCCCCCCCCGCACCAGCTCTGCAGACCTAAGATTTCATATTTTCTTCCTACGAAATAAATGAAATTATTGTTTAAGTTTAACAAAAAGAACAGTGAAATTTATAACTGTTGCAGTTCGGAAGGAAACGAGAGAAGGAGAAATAATGGAAATATTTTTGAATTTTGCTTTTGAACTGTATTCTTGATTGTTGTATAATTGGTTTTTTGTACATTGTATTTTTTTTTATTATGTCATCAAGAGAAAAGAAAAAAGTATCAATAAAAAGAAATTAAAAAAAAAAAAAAGATAAGAAATGCAGGAACACTTCTCTGATCTTAGGGCTATGTTATGTTTTTGTATAAACAAGTACACTGATAATTTTATTTATTTTGCAATGCAGTAGTGTAAAAAAAAAATCTAACTATTATATTTAAAGGAGAAATATTCAGTAGTTTAGCCTGCAAATTGATACCTAAATATGTCAGATATTCCCAAAGAAGCCCACATAATCTTTTGGCTATATTGACCATGTAGCTAGAGAAATATCAGAGTTCTGGTGTTGTAGCCTAAATCAGGGCTTCTTAAACTTTTTCCACTCGTGACCCCTTTTCGCACAAGATATTTTTACGTGATCCCGGGTATATATAATAGGTATACAAATCAAACATTTACCGATAATAAATCATACTCATACTCCCCCCTTCCATGCTCCCAGTACTTTCTCACCCTTACCTCCCTAGTCCTTTCTACTCCCGGTATTCGCTGTCCCTTGGTATTCTCTGCTGCTTGACACCCACATTCTCGCTCTCAGTAAATACTCACATCTATAAATGTATCTGCTTCTGGCAATGCCATTCAGCCCACTCTGCCAGCCAAAGTGTTAACCTTATGACACTGTCACCTTGTAGTGATGCCACCCTGTGCTGCAGCAGCCAATATAAACTGGTTTATAGGGTCCTGGGGCAGATTGTGTAACATTCTAGTGTGTACAGCTGAGCACAGGGTGTCATGGGCACACCCACCCCATTATTTGCTGTACATGTCTATATTTAACACTGTGTAACAGGTATTAATGCAGCAGTTATAAGTGTAATCACCCGTGGGTTCTTCATGCCGGGCACAAATATGGAAAAGTTACCTTCCCGCCTATTACCTCATGAGCATGCAGAAAGGCAGCAGCAGGTCTCACACCGCTTGTCCACAACCCTGTGCCACCAGGTGCCTTGCACTCTGCCCTCTGCTAGGCTCCATATTCCCCCAGCACTCCTAGTACTGCCATGTTCGGCCCAAAAAAAGCATAGCAACATGGTTGCAACTTGAGAACCCAAAAAGCTTCCATGTGGTAACCTGGGTATTGTCAACAGCAACATGCTCATGCTGCCAACTGTGTGATGGAATAACTATAAATCCCGCTCTCACTACACGTTGCAAATAACACTCACTGTACTGCACATATGATCACTTCCTTCCAGCGCAGCCGTGGAGGAGGGAAGAGGGAGTACTGGGAGGAAGTAGGCAGCCGGCCAGTGCTTGGAGTGTGTGCTCTGTGCAATGGCACAGGTCGCACACTCCTAAGACCGCAACCTCCACATAACTTTGAAAAATAGTTCTAAAGAATTTAATACATTACCAAGCAATGTCTTTACTTTATGAGGATATAATAGGCAATGCACTGCTGAGGCGGCTATCAAACTAAATAAACGACCATTTGAAAAGTACATTACGGATTTTAAAAGGTGGGCACCAGACACACTCTAAAAAACAACTCTTGATTCTCTAATGTCATTATCTATTTCTCCAACATTGGTGTGTCCGGTCCACGGCGTCATCCATAACTTGTGGGAATATTCTCTTCCCCAACAGGAAATGGCAAAGAGCACAGAAAAAGCTGTCCATATAGTCCCTCCTAGGCTCCGCCCACCCCAGTCATTCTCTTTGCCGCTGAACAAGCAGCATCTCCACAGAGATGGTGAAGAGTATGTGGTGTTTAGTTGTAGTTTTTTATTCTACTATCAAGAGTTTGTTATTTTAAAATAGTGCTGGTATGTACTATTTACTCTGAAACAGAAAAGGATGAAGAGTTCTGTTTGTGAGAGGAGTATGATTTTAGCAGCAGTAACTAAAATCGTTTTCTGTTCCCACACAGGACTGTTGAGATGAGATAACTTCAGTTGGGGGGAACAGTTGGCAGACTTTTCTGCTTAAGGTATGACTAGCCATATTTCTAACAAGACTGTGTAATGCTGGAAGGCTGTCATTTTCCCCTCTTGGGGACCGGTAAGCCATTTTCTTAGTCTCAAACAGAATAAAGGGCTTAATATGGGCTATAAAACTGGTAGACACTTTTATGGGCTAGATCGATTGCTTTATTTGGGCATTTTATACAGTTTGATGTTGAAATTCACACTTTATATCTTTGGGGAACGTTTTTTTACGTCAGGCACTGGTTTAGACACCTTCCCAGTCAGGAAGGGCCTTCTCTGTAGTAGGCAGATCCTCATATTCGCGCCATTACTGCGCAGTTACTTTTGAGAGCAGTACATGCAGCTGCATGTGTGTGGGTCTGGAAGTAGTTGAAAAAGTTCCTAGAAGGCTTCATTTGGTATCGTATACCCCCCTGGGTTTGGTAAAGTCGCAGCAAAGGCTGGAGCTGGGACTGTAGAGGGGTTAAAACTGTAAACGGCTCCGGTTTCCTCATTTTAAGGGTTAAAGGTCTGAAATATGGGGTGCAATGCTTTGAATGCTTTAAGACACTGTGGTGAAAATTTGGTTAAAATTTAACAATTCCTTCATAGTTTTTCACATATTCAGTAATAAAGTGTGCCCTGTTTAAAATTTAAAGACACAGTAACGGTTTTGTTTTAAAACGTTTTTTGTACTTTATTTTAAGTTTAAGCCTGTTTAACATGTCTGTGCCTTCAGATAGACTATGTTCTGTGTGTATGGAAGCCAAAGTGTCTCCCCCTTCAAATATGTGTGATAATTGTGCCATAGCATCCAAACAAAGTAAGGACAGTACTGCCACAGATAGTAAAGTTGCCCAAGATGATTCATCAGATGAAGGGAGTAGACATAGTTCTACATCATCTCCTTCTGTGTCTACACCAGTTTTGCCCACGCAGGAGACCCCTAGTACTTCTAGCGCGCCAATGCTTGTTACTATGCAACAATTGACAGCAGTAATGGATAACTCCATAGCAAATATTTTATCCAAAATGCCTGCATTTCAGAGAAAGCGCGATTGCTCTGTTTTAAACACTGTAGAGCAGGAGGGCGCTGATGATAATTGCTCTGTCATACCCTCACACCACATCATACCCTGATTCAGGAAGAATTTCTCAGCAGGCAGAACCTGATGTTGTGACATTTAAATTTAAATTAGAGCATCTCCGCGCACTGCTTAAGGAGGTGCTATCTACTCTGGATGATTGTGACAACGTGGTCATCCCAGAAAAATTGTGCAAGATGGACAAGTTCCTAGAGGTCCCGGTGCACCCCAACGCTTTTCCAATACCCAAGCGGGTGGCGGACATAGTGAATAAGGAGTGGGAGAAGCCTGGCATACCTTTTGTCCCTCCTCCTATATTTAAGAAATTATTTCCTATGGTCGACCCCAGAAAGAACTTATGGCAAACAGTCCCTAAGGTCGAGGGGGCAGTTTCTACACTAGCCAAATGCACGACCATTCCTATTGAGGACAATTGTGCTTTCAAAAATCCTATGGATAAAAAATTGGAGGGTTTGCTTAAAAAGATTTTTGTACAGCAAGGTTACCTCCTGCAACCTATTTTGTGCATTATTCCTGTCACTACAGCAGCTTGGTTCTGGTTCGAGGAACTAGAAAAGTCGCTCAGTAGAGAGACTCCGTATGAGGAGGTTATGGACAGAATTCACGCACTTAAGTTAGCTAATTCTTTTATTTTAGATGCCGCTTTGCAGTTAGCTAGATTAGCAGCGAAAAATTCAGGGTTTGCAATTGTGGCGCGCAGAGCGCTCTGGCTAAAGTCTTGGTCAGCGGATGTGTCTTCCAAGACAAAATTGCTTAATATCCCTTTCAAGGGTAAAACCCTTTTTGGGCCAGAATTGAAAGAGATTATCTCAGACATCACTGGGGGTAAGGGCCATGCCCTCCCACAAGATAGGCCTTTCAAGGCCAAGAATAAATCTAATTTTCGTTCCTTTCGCAATTTCAGGAACAGACCGGCCTCCAACTCTGCAGCCTCTATATAAGAGGGTAATGCTTCGCAAACCAAACCAGCTTGGAAACCGATGCAAGGCTGGAACAAGGGTAAGCAGGCCAAGAAGCCTGCTGCTGCTACCAAAACAGCATGAAGGAGTAGCCCCCGATCCGAGACCGGATCTAGTAGGGGGCAGACTCTCTCTCTTCGCTCAGGCTTGGGCAAGAGATGTTCAGGATCCCTGGGCACTAGAAATAGTTTCTCAGGGTTATCTTCTGGAATTCAAGGAACTACCCCCAAGGGGAAGGTTCCACATGTCTCACTTATCTTTAAACCAAATAAAGAGACAGGCATTCTTACATTGTGTAGAAGACCTGTTAAAAATGGGAGTGATACACCCAGTTCCAACTGTGGAACAAGGACTGGGGTTTTACTCAAATCTGTTTGTAGTTCCCAAAAAAGAGGGAACCTTCAGACCAATTCTGGATTTAAAGATTGTAAACAAATTTCTCAGAGTGCCATCGTTCAAAATGGAAACTATTCGAACGATTTTACCTACAATCCAGGAGGGTCAATTTATGACTACCGTGGATCTAAAGGATGCGTATCTACATATTCCTATCCACAAAGATCATCATCAGTTCCTAAGGTTCGCCTTTCTGGTCAAACATTACCAGTTTGTGGCTCTCCCATTCGGGCTAGCCACTGCTCCAAGGATTTTCACAAAGGTGCTCGGGTCCCTTCTAGCGGTTCTAAGACCAAGGGGCATTGCAGTGGCACCTTACTTGGACGACATTCTGATACAAGTGTCGTCTCTTTCAAATGCAAAGGCTCACACAGACATCGTTCTGGCCTTTCTCAGATCTCACGGGTGGAAGGTGAACATAGAAAAAAGTTCCCTGTCTCCGTCGACAAGAGTTCCTTTCTTGGGGACAATAATAGATTCTTTAGAAATGAAGATTTTCCTGACAGATGTCAGAAAGTCAAAACTTCTAAACGCTTGTCAAGTTCTTCACTCTGTTCCATGACCTTCCATAGCTCAGTGCATGGAATTAGTAGGGTTGATGGTTGCAGCAATGGACATAGTTCCTTTTGCGCAAATTCATCTAAGACCATTACAACTGTGCATGCTGAAACAGTGGAATGGGGACTATACAGACTTGTCTCCAGTGATTCAAGTAGATCAGAAGACCAGAGACTCACTCCGTTGGTGGCTAACCCAGGATCACCTGTCCCAGGGAATGAGCTTCCGCAGACCAGAGTGGGTCATCGTCACGACCGACGCCAGTCTAGTGGGCTGGGGCGCGGTCTGGGACTCCCTGAAAGCTCAGGGTCTATGGTCTCGGGAAGAGTCTCTTCTCCCGATAAACATTCTGGAACTGAGAGCGATATTCAATACTCTCAGGGCTTGGCCTCAACTAGCAAAGGCCAGATTCATAAGATTCCAATCAGACAACATGACGACTGTTGCTTACATCAACCATCAGGGGGGAACAAGGAGTTCCCTGGCGATGAGAGAAGTGACCAAAATCATAAGATGGGCGGAGGATCACTCCTGCCACCTATCTGCGATCCACATCCCAGGAGTGGAAAACTGGGAGGCGGATTACCTGAGTCGTCAGACATTCCATCCGGGGGAGTGGGAACTCCACCCGGAGATTTTTGCCCAGTTGACCCAATTATGGGGCATTCCAGACATGGATCTGATGGCGTCTCGTCAGAACTTCAAGGTTCCTTGCTACGGGTCCAGATCCAGGGATCCCAAGGCGACTCTAGTGGATGCATTAGTAGCGCCTTGGACCTTCAACCTAGCTTATGTGTTTCCGCCGTTTCCTCTCATTCCCAGGCTGGTAGCCAGGATCAAACAGGAGAGGGCCTCGGTGATTTTGATAGCTCCTGCGTGGCCACGCAGGACTTGGTATGCAGACCTGGTGAATATGTCATCGGCTCCACCAGGGAAGCTACCTTTGAGACAGGATCTTCTAGTACAGGGTCCATTCGAACATCCAAATCTAGTTTCTCTCCAGCTGACGGCTTGGAAATTGAACGCTTGATTTTATCTAAGCGTGGGTTTTCGGATTCTGTGATAGATACTCTGGTACAAGCCAGAAAATCTGTAACTAGAAAAATTTACCATAAAATATGGAAAAGATATATCTGTTGGTGTGAATCCAAGGGATTCTCATGGAGTAAGTTTAAAATTCCTAGGATCCTTTCCTTTCTCCAAGAAGGTTTGGATAAGGGATTATCAGCGAGTTCTCTAAAAGGACAGATTTCTGCTTTATCCGTCTTGTTACACAAACGACTGGCAGCTGTGCCAGATGTTCAAGCTTTTGTTCAGGCTTTGGTCAGGATCAAGCCTGTTTACAGACCTCTGACTCCTCCCTGGAGTCTGAATTTAGTTCTTTCAGTTCTTCAAGGGGTTCCGTTTGAACCTCTACATTCCATAGATATCAAAATGTTATCTTGGAAAGTTCTGTTTTTGGTTGCTATTTCTTCTGCTAGAAGAGTTTCTGAGTTATCTGCTCTGCATTGTAATCCGCCCTATCTGGTGTTCCATTCAGATAAGGTTGTTTTGCGTTCTAAACCTGGTTTCCTTCCAAAGGTTGTTTCCAACAAGAATATTAACCAGGAAATAGTTGTGCCTTCTTTGTGTCCGAATCCAGTTTCAAAGAAGGAACGTTTGTTACATAATTTAGATGTAGTACGTGCTTTAAAGTTCTATTTAGAAGCAACAAAGGATTTCAGACAAACGTCTTCTCTGTTTGTCGTTTATTCTGGCAAGAGGAGAGGTCAAAAAGCTACTGCTACCTCTCTTTCCTTTTGGCTGAAAAGCATCATCCGATTGGCTTACGAGACTGCCGGACGGCAGCCTCCCGAACGAATCACAGCTCACTCTACTAGGGCTGTGGCTTCCACATGGGCCTTCAAGAACGAGGCTTCTGTTGATCAGATATGTAAGGCAGCGACTTGGTCTTCCCTGCACACTTTTGCCAAATTCTACAAATTTGATACTTTTGCTTCTTCGGAGGCTATTTTTGGGAGAAAGGTTTTGCAAGCCGTGGTGCCTTCTGTTTAGGTAACCTGATTGGCTCCCTCCCTTCATCCGTGTCCTAAAGCTTTGGTATTGGTTCCCACAAGTTATGGATGATGCCGTGGACCGGACACACCAATGTTGGAGAAAACAGAATTTATGCTTACCTGATAAATTACTTTCTCCAACGGTGTGTCCGGTCCACGGTCCGTCCTGGTTTTTTAATCAGGTTTGATAAATTTCTTTCTTTAACTACAGTCACCACGGCACCCTATGGTTTCTCCTTTTTTTCTCCTGTCCGTCGGTCGAATGACTGGGGTGGGCGGAGCATAGGAGGGACTATATGGACAGCTTTTGCTGTGCTCTTTGCCATTTCCTGTTGGGGAAGAGAATATTCCCACAAGTTATGGATGACGCCGTGGACCGGACACACCGTTGGAGAAAGTAATTTATCAGGTAAGCATAAATTCTGTTTTACATTGATCGGCGTATATGAGAGAGACACCAGGAAAAGGGTACCACAGATTATTTCGTGAAAAAAACTGTTTTCACCTCCAATACCTGATAGTTTCAAAAAACTTGGAAGAACCCATGGATAGTGCCTTTGTTAAAGGTCCTCTTAAACCTGAAGAAAAGGCCAGACGTAGGATTAACAATTTGTGCTTGTATTGTACTTTTGAGACAGCAATCCGGTAAGATAAGTTTACCCTATAAAAGTAATACCTCAGAGTCTAAAATGTTAACTCACTGTCACTATCTCCATACAGTGGTATCTCCAAAGAACAAGAACTAAAGCCATTATTGGCTCTGGGGCCTGTGCCAATTCCATGGATCAATCTTTTGCTCTTAGTAATAAGATTCCTAGAAAACAAAATGTAACTCACTTGCTATACATGTAATTGATGGGTCTTTTATTCCTTCAGGTCCCATAACCCACCAGGCAGTTCAACTTAGTATTACTACTGACACAGGCCATAAAAAGTCTGTACATTTGTTATAATACCACTTTCACTTTTTCCTGTAATATTAGGTATCACAACCATTTCCTGGAAAGATTCCATTGTAACGTTTAATTCTGAATTCTGTACTAAGTGTTGTTTTTCATCCCAGTCTATATTAGTTACTACTGAAGTACAGCTTCCATCATGCTACTCTGATTTTGCTGATGTCTTCGAAAAAATGGAGGCAAACTCTTTACCTCCGTGCAGATAGTATGACTGTCCCATAGAGCTCTTACCCGGATCTACGATACCATATGGGCACATTTACCCATTATCAGAGCCAGAATTACAGCATCTGAAAACTTAGCTAAAGGTTTTATAAGGCCTTCCACCTCTCCCGCTGGGGCAGGGATACTTTTCGTAAAAAATAAAGACAAATCCCTAAGACCTATTATCGATTATAGGGAACTGAATAAACGTAAACAGGTACCCCCTGCCCCTCATTTCGGAATTGATAGAACGGTTGTATGGTGCAACAGTGTTCACCAAACTAGATCTACGTGGGGCATATAACCTCATCAGAATTAAACCTGGAGATGAGTGGCTCACAGCATTCAGAACCAGATATGGGCTATTTGAATACACTGCGATGCCATTTGACCTATGCAATGCCCCAGCTACATTTCAGTGTCTCATAAACAACATTTTCAGAGACTTGCTTGATGTGTGCATGGTCATCTATCTTAATGACATTGTTATCTACTCCAACAGTTTACGTGACCACATCAACCAAGTCAGACTGGTACTCTCCAGATTGTGTGATCACCACCTCTACGCCAAATTTTAGAAATGTATATTCAATACTGATACCATTACATTCTTAGGTTATCGCATTTCTTCTTCTGGACTAGAGATGGAGAAACAAAAGGTAGAAGCCATTACCTCGTGGCCTATATCCACTTCTAAAGTAGAAGTTCAACGTTTTCTTGGGTTTGCTAACTTCTACAGGAAATTCATGAATTCATTTTCTACAATAGCTAAAACACTAACAGCTCTCACTTTAGATAACAACAAATTCAAGTGGACTCCTCAAGCAGAGCAATCCTTTACCTTGCTAAAACATAGATTTTCTACAGCACCAATATTACAACTTCCAGATGCCAACTTACAATATGTATTGGAAGTTGATGCTTCCGATTTTGAGATAGGTGCAGTCCTCTCTCAGAGACAGTCCTTAAAGAAACCTCTCAATCCCATAGCTTATTATTCCAGGTTGATGAGTTCATCTGAAATTAATTACTGCATTGGAGAAAAGGAGTTGTTGGCTATCAAGGCATCTCTGGAACACTGGAGACACCTTCTCGAGGGTACCACTTTACCCATATTGATTTTCACAGACCACAGGAACTTAGAATACCTCAAGATTAATAAAACCTTGTCATCCCATCAAGTCAGAAGGAATCTATTCTTCTCTAGATTCTATTTCCACATTACCTATAGACCTGGTACAAAGAATGGAAAAGTTGATGCTATCTCTAGAAGCTTACCGAAACCTCTTTACACAGGTTCACCTTCCACAGTCATACCCCAAGACTGTATCATTGGATTAACTACGCAATCCACCTATAAGTTCCTAGAGTCCCAAAAAAATGATCGATTGGTTAACCAAGGAACCCTACAGAACCAATCTGATGGCTTATTTTATCACAACACTGCTCTGAGAATGGACATTATTCATGCCCTACATGAATCCCTTCTTTCTGGTCACCCAGGTTTGAATAAAACCATGCACTTTCTGAAAAGGGACTACTGGTGGCCGCAGATGGCTAAAGATGTAAAGGAATACATAAAATCTTGTCCAATCTGTGTTAAATGCAAAACTAAAAGAAATCAACCCTACAGTCTTTTGATGTCCCTTCCCATTTCAGATAGACCTTGGACAGACATAGACTTCATTGTAGATCTTCCTCCTTCTTCAAATTTCACCACTATTATGGTAGTGGGAGATTTGTTCTCTAAAATGGCACACTTTGTTCCTAGCCATTCCTTACCGACTTCTTCTGAAACTGCCAAGCTCTTTCTAAATAACATTGTAAGATTACATGGTCTTTCAGTCAACATCACATCTGATAGAGGTACTCAATTTACCTTGAAATTCTGGACACATCTTTGTCAAAAACTTCATATTGAGAGGAGACTTAGCACTGCTTATCACCCCCAAACAAATGGTCAGACTGAGCGCACAAATCAATCTTTGGAGCAATACCTGCGCTGCTATTCTACCTCACAACAAGATAATTGGGCGACTTTGCTCCCTACAGCAGAGTTTGCATACAATAATTCAGTCAATTCATCCACTCAAATCTCACCCTTCTAGCTAAATATTTATTCCATCCCAATTTCCACCTATATCCACGGACTGAAACTTCTACCCCACTAGCCAATGATACTGTTAACACCATTGCTCAAGGTTTCAAACAGATGCAGCAACTCATACAGATGGCTCAAGACAGACAGAAACATTATTACGTTCTCTGACACCGACCGGCTCCAAATTACCAGGTCGGAGATAAAGTCTGGCTTTCTACGAAATTCTTGATATAACAAATTCCTTGTAAAAAGCTTGGTGGCTTGTTCATTGGCCCTTTTCAAATAGTTAAGGTGGGCAACCCTAATTCAGTAACCCTTGAATTACCCAGTTCATACCACATACATCCCACATTCCACATATCCTTGCTTAAGCCATTTCACCCTATAAGACCCAGTGGTCAAACTTCTGACAATGCTGTCCCAGTATCCCAGGATTTGGAATATGAGGTTGAATCCATACTTGACTCCCGTTTCCATGGTAATGTCCTTAAGTATTTGGTCCATACAGTTCAGATGAAGATTTTTAGGGAGCCTGCGTCTAATTTGTCTGCACCATGTCTCATCTCACTCTTCAACCGAAGGAATCCGGAGAGACCCCGGCCTTAAACTGCAGAGTGGTTTCTTTGGGAGAGAGTCATATCACGGACTTATCCTGGTTATGTATTGTTATGACTTTCCCTTTAATTTGTTCAACATCAACTCACATCCTATTTAAGCCTCCTCCCTTTTCAAATCATTGCTTGGAAATATTTCCTGTTAATAATAAGGTGGTTGCTCCTTACTGCTCCTCTGCTACTAAGCCCGCTGTCTGGGAAGACAGTTACTACAGATTCCCCTGCTACACGAATCGACTTGATAATTTCTACAGGGAAGATTTGGGAACCAACTGCTACTCCCTCTTGTCTGGTTATCCTAAATACTTTTTCAACTTATGATTTCACAGATTACCTTCAACGCCTGTTATGAAATGTTTCAGTCACTGGTCTGGGGCGTCATTCTCAGCCGCGATACTCTGCTGTGTCTCTGTCGGTTCACACCTTAACCAGCTTGCTTCTGCCTCATCCTACTTCTGTGGAAAGGACTTTCAGTGAGTATTCATCCTGAGCTAACTCCTGTCTGTTTCTGCTTCCTGTTGCAAACCGTAACACATCATTTAATCCATAGAGGAGTAACGCTGCCATCCTGCTCACCACGTACCGTGAGTATTGTCATATCAACTTTGCAGCACACTGGATCAAAGGTAACGTTCTGCTTGCTACAAACTTGTTCATGTTGTTTGCTAAGTCCTGCTAATCTTCCTACTGAGCTTGCCTAATTATACTAACTTTACACTGTATAACAGCTTTGCTTCTCTTACCTTTACCTACAGTTGATATTGTGGAAACCAACTAAACTGTCTGTAATCCATCATCGCTTCTGTTTATTGAGCATCAGCTGCTAATGTGGAAATCCTTTAACCTCTTGTATCCTATGATATTGCAAGTATTATTTCTAGTTTAACGAGTTGCATTGCATATATACAGACTGCCACTTGTTACCAGAGGCTGTCACATAACAGACTTACACCAGTACTACCTGGTCTCATATAACAAACCTATACCTGAACTACCTCCACTTAACCCTATGGTCTTGTACCTGCCTGCAATCCATAGTGGTTCCCTTAGTTTATGATCATAATAGAACCTCAGTTACTTCCTGGTTCGCAATTGTGTGAAACTGAGTGGAACAAAAATAACCTGTTGTATTGTTAGCTATAACACAAACTCACTAAAGACACTCATACACACACTCACTAAAGACACTCATACACACACAAAACAAACACTCTAACAAAGCAAAATTATAAACCAGCCTAATGAGAAAAAAGTTGCCATTGCTCTTAGCAGGCTTCAAATTACTGCTCTGACTCTAATGCCATCCCTCTACATTCAGTCACTACAGACAAGCAAGTATTACCAACTCCTAACTCCTGCTTGAAATAGCACACACACACTCGCTCAGAGGACTAACTTCTTTTAAAATAGCGCAGTAACTCCTCTAGAAGCTTTTTGTGCATGTCAGGTAGCGTTCGTATTACAAGTTGAAAGTAAAAAAAATTTGCTTGTGCGCTAACATGTTGTGCGCAAAAAGCCGAACTTATTATATCACATGCACATTAACGTATTCCCCCATACACAACTCTCACACAAACCCAATCGCATATTCAGAAGTGCACTAACCCAACATGAAAATATGAATACTTTTACATTCTAATTTTCTTTACTTAGCAGAATATGCTCTATGTATTTAAAAATAGATATTCCTATATATATCTGTATATCTATACCTATATATAATCATCTATATATATAGGTTTAGATATATATATATATATATAGATAGATATATATATATATATATATATATATATATATATATTGCTATGTAAAGAACATTAGAGTGTAAAATATTCATATTTTCATGTTGGGTTAGTGCACTTCAAAATATGTTCTATGTTTTTATAAATAGATATTCCTTTATATATCTATATATATATTATATATATATATATATGTATACCTATACATAAACATCTACAGTATGTATGTATGTATCTATCTATCTATCTATCTATCTATATATATATTTGCACAACAAAGAAGGCACTCTCCGTTTAAATATGCCGTTTATTAGTAAACGTTTTCGGGGTCTCCCCCGTCCTCAGACCACTTACAGGCATCAATGAAACATCACCTTAAATACCTACTTACCCCCACCGTGAGACACCGCCATCAGACTCCCAGCTTCCGTGTAGCGCAACTGCGCATGCGTGCCCGGAACTAGGGAGAGCCAACGGGGACAAACTACAAAACAAAAGTGCAAAGTCAAAAATCTTAACGAAAACATCCATAAGTGCAGCAATTCATCTACAACAAAGTAACTAAAATAGGTGCAGCGTTACATATTAGTATTTCTGCCTTTGTCTAAGCACACTGTCACTGAAAAAGGTCGTACAAACCTCTTCTGCTAATTCGTAAAAAACATATCTAGTGTTTGTCTACACTCTAATCTTTAAAGAAAAATATATAAAAGGGGTGCCTAAATGTACTGTATCCACTCATTATGTGGTAAACTAATGCCCCCAAGTGGACTTAAGTACATAGTCAAAACCGTTACTTCAGTACTTATTATACAGACCTAAAGAAATTAATTAATCATCTATGTACCTATTTTAGTTACTTTGTTGTAGATGAATTGCTGCACTTATGTATTATTTCGTTAAGATTTTTGACTTTGCACTTTTGTTTTGTAGTTTGTCCCCGTTGGCTCTCCCTAGTTCCGGGCGCACATGCGCAGTTGCGCTACACGGAAGCTGGGAGTCTGATGGCGGTGTCTCACGGTGGGGGTAAGTAGGTATTTAAGTTGATGTTTCATTGATGCCTGTAAGTGGTCTGAGGACGGGGGAGACCCCGAAAACGTTTACTAATAAACGGCATATTTAAACGGAGAGTGCCTTCTTTGTTGTGTGAATATTTAAGGCTTGTAAGCGCACCCCGGCAGCTGTATAAGAAAAAAAGAGTGCTGGTTCCCTGCTTTTGTATACATGTATTGATTGGACCTGCAGCACCTTGTTGAGATAATTGTCCTCACCCTGGGATTACATACGGGGACACTATTTGTTTAACAGACTGATTCTGTTAAGTTGTTTTTAAACGGTGACGGTGTGGTGCAGCATTTATTTGGACAGTACATACACCGACTGAATTATGAGTCAAGAGGATACAGAGGCCTCCCAGGTGGATTAACAGTTTGAAGAAAACATAGAGGGAGCAAATGTGTTCCAATTTTCTGATGCAGATGCTAACAGAATTCGGTTTGATGCCATCACTATTAGAAAGCAAAGGGAACAGCCTGATCAGATCTTTAACTATGTTGTGAAATTAAGGAAGAAAAAAATTGATTTGCAACTTCATGGATGCTACTTATCAGAATACCATAGGAAGGCATTCATTCCAAAAGGGTTTAGGATTAAAAACATACCCACTATAGGGCGCAATAACCCTACCTTCTGCCTCAAGTGGTGTGGTATTCTGAATAAGGGCTCTCTTGATTTAATGTTGTTGGTCATACAAGAGGTAAGTGACCAATTGAAACAGATTGAATCAGAACTACAGAACTTCGAGTCCACTCATATGACTAAGCTCACTGAGGATTCTAGTGAGGCATGGCTTGACAAGTTAAAAGCGAGCATTGACACTTATGAAAAAGAATTGTTAACCTTTAAAGAGCGTAAGTGGGAAGCAGTAACACAGGACTATAAAGAGAAGCGCATTTATAGGTGGCTGCTGGGTCCCCAGGAGAGGGCTAACTTTTCTAGGAATAGACGTGCACGAGTGTTCAAGCCAAGGTCATTAACTACAGTGGAGAGCTCTGATAATAGTTCTGATCCAGAAGGCAGTATGCCCACTAGGAGTGAGTTCCCTCATGGATCCCAATCTATGACCACTCGTTCAAAAAACGGGCAGGGCATAGGCCACACCAGAGGCGAGGGCGGCATGGGTCGCAGAACAAGGGGAAGACCTCCCCGGCAGTGGCGCAAGTAGAGAACATTGATGGGTCCAGGAATATCATTATGAATTTAAGCTCCTATGTTTTGACTAAATCTGAAGAATCACTATTACAGAAAGGTCTGAAATTCATCCCAACCTTATATGCTAATGAATTTTTCCTCAATGTTGATCTCTTTAAATTCCAGAGATCCTTGAGGTTGAAGGAATATTTTGGGATCCCCAAAGATGATCCAGTGGGCCTACGTAAGAAGGGCAAGTTTGATCCAAAAAGCACTAATACAATCATTGCCACTTACGCAAGAATGATCAAGGGGGACATGATTACAGATCTTTATGACCATAAAAATAACTTTCGGAATAATTTGAATAAAGAACAGCGCCTAGCTCTTAAAAGTCTACAGAATAACAGACTTGGTGATACGGGAAGCGGACAAAGGAGGAGCCCTGGTCTTGCAAGACTATCGTGATTATAAGCAAGAGATTGTGCAGCAACTATTCGATGGTGAGACATACAGACGATTACCGGGCAATCCTACGGGATCATTTAAAACAAGAATTGACAATTATCTTGAATGTCTACATCAACAAGGCATGATAGATAAAGCCCTGAGGGATTATTTACAAGTGGAACATCCCATTGTCCCTGTGATCTACACCTTACCTAAGGTGCACAAAAATCCCATCACTCCTCCAGGAAGGCCAATTGTGTCGGCCAGGGGATCTGTGTTACAACCCCTGGCTACTTTTGTGGACACTATTTTACAACCAATTGTGAGACACACCAGTTCCTTTCTTTTGGATTCCATGGAGCTTATCCAGCTGCTGAAGACCTGCCAGACATATGGTGAGGATGATATTCTGGTCACATTGGATGTGACCAGTCTATATACCGTGATTCCCCATGAACAGGGGATGGCGGCTGTACTTTATCACCTTCTCAGATACCCTTACATTGGCCCTCCGGTCGATGTGATGTCTGAACTACTGGACTTTTGCTTAAGGTGCAATTATTTTAAATTTGAGAGGGACTTTTTTCTACAGATTTCTGGAACAGCGATGGGGTCCAATGTGGCCCCATCTTATGCTAATCTGTTTATGGCCCATTTTGAAATGGTGGCTACCACCGCCTTTGAAGATCACAGGATAAGGATGTACCGACGGTACATAGATGATCTCTTCCTTATCTGGTGTGCTACTGAGGATGATCTACTGGTGTGGTATTCTGAACTGAACAAAGTGAATCCACAAGTACAATTTAAGATGACTTATAATTCAAATACCATCGATTTCCTAGACTTAAGAAGAGGACACAGCCATCAGTACTACCCTATACCACAAAGAAACGGACAGGAATTTGTTACTGGATGCCACAAGTTGTCCCCCTCCCAGCTTGAAAAAAATCACTGCCAAGGTCACAGTTTAAGCGAGTGGTACGCAATAATAGCAGCCAGGAGAAGAAGGAACAGCAATTACACGAGATGTATAAGAAATTTACAGATCGTGGATATGGATCCAAGCATCTTGACCAGTCACTAGTGGAGGCATCATTGCTTACACAGGAACAGGCACTCACTAAGTTGGAGAAAGATAGGAATGAAAAGAAAATGATCTTCACCACCATATTTTCACCGGAAAAAGTACAGTTCTCCAATATCTTGAAGGAACATTGGGACATTCTGGAGAGTGACAAAACCTTACCCTTTGCATCCTGTGTGACTCCACTTGTTGGGTTCAAACGTGGGAGATCACTGAAAGATATGTTACTAAGACCTGACAATAGTGAGAGATATATGCCAAGTACATGGTTAAAAACCACGAAAAAAGGTTGCTTCCGCTGCAGTGGTTGCACTACCTGTAGTGGGTTAACCCAGAGCAACACTTTCCAACATCCATGGTCTAATAGAAAGTACCACATTCAACACAGGGTTACTTGCACAACCACGTATATTGTTTACCTATTGCACTGTCCGTGTGGTAAATTTTATGTGGGCAAGACCCAGGATGATCTCAGGACGAGGATTGCGAACCACCGGTCAGCGATTCGGCTGGCAATCAAGAATGGTGATTCGGACCAACCGGTGGCTCGCCACTTCTGTACCAGTGGTCATGCTGTGTCTGACCTTCGCTATATTATCATAGACCACATACCACGTAATTCTAGGGGTGGTGACAGGGGCAGACGTCTACTACAACGGGAGTCCCAGTGGATTTTTAATTTGGAGACCATGTACCCAAAGGGGCTCAATGTCCAGTTGGACTACCAATGCTTTTTATAAATGTTGTAGTGGATGTACGCCCACTGCCTCCTTTTTTGCCAGTAGGGTATGTAGGGACAGTTTGCACCTACACTTACTATGTGGGCCACTTGTTTTAATAAATGGATATAATGAGGTTATGGCAGTGGGCGTTCTTTTAACACCTAGGACCTCTATGCTCAATGAGATATTTGCCGAAGTAAGAAACTCTAGGCTGCATTGAGTAAGATGGAATAGATAGTATTTTCTATTTTAGGTAATTTCAGTTAAGATGAATTGATAGGTCTATATGTGTCCTATAGATGATTAATTAATTTCTTTAGGTCTGTATAATAAGTACTGAAGTAACGGTTTTGACTATGTACTTAAGTCCAGTTGAGGGCATTAGTTTACCACATAATGAGTGGATACAGTACATTTAGGCACCCCTTTTATATATTTTTCTTTAAAGATTAGAGTGTAGACAAACACTAGATATGTTTTTTACGAATTAGCAGAAGGGGTTTGTACAACCTATTTCAGTGACAGTGTGCTTAGACAAAGGCAGAAATACTAATATGTAACGCTGCACCTATTTTAGTTACTTTGTTGTAGATGAATTGCTGCACTTATGTATGTTTTCGTTAAGATTTTTGACTTTGCACTTTTGTTTTGTAGTTTGTCCCCATTGGCTCTCCCTAGTTCCGGGCGCGCATGCGCAGTTGCGCTACACGGAAGCTGGGAGTCTGATGGCAGTGTCTCACGGTGGGGGTATTAGGTATTTAAGGTGATGTTTCATTGATGCCTGTAAGTGGTCTGAGGACGGGGGAGACCCCGAAAACGTTTACTAATAAACGGCATATTTAAACGGAGAGTGCCTTCTTTGTTGTGTGAATATTTAAGGCTTGTAAGCGCACCCCGGCAGCTGTATAAGAAAAAAAGAGTGCTGGTTCCCTGCTTTTGTATACATGTATTGATTGGACCTGCAGCACCTTGTTGAGATAATTGTCCTCACCCTGGGATTACATACGGGGACACTATTTGTTTAACAGACTGATTCTGTTAAGTTGTTTTTAAAAGGTGACGGTGTGGTGCAGCATTTATTTGGACAGTACATACACCGACTGAATTATGAGTCAAGAGGATACAGAGGCCTCCCAGGTGGATTAACAGTTTGAAGAAAACATAGAGGGAGCAAATGTGTTCCAATTTTCTGATGCAGATGCTAACAGAATTCGGTTTGATGCCATCACTATTAGAAAGCAAAGGGAACAGCCTGATCAGATCTTTAACTATGTTGTGAAATTAAGGAAGAAAAAAATTGATTTGCAACTTCATGGATGCTACTTATCAGAATACCATAGGAAGGCATTCATTCCAAAAGGGTTTAGGATTAAAAACATACCCACTATAGGGCGCAATAACCCTACCTTCTGCCTCAAGTGGTGTGGTATTCTGAATAAGGGCTCTCTTGATTTAATGTTGTTGGTCATACAAGAGGTAAGTGACCAATTGAAACAGATTGAATCAGAACTACAGAACTTCGAGTCCACTCATATGACTAAGCTCACTGAGGATTCTAGTGAGGCATGGCTTGACAAGTTAAAAGCGAGCATTGACACTTATGAAAAAGAATTGTTAACCTTTAAAGAGCGTAAGTGGGAAGCAGTAACACAGGACTATAAAGAGAAGCGCATTTATAGGTGGCTGCTGGGTCCCCAGGAGAGGGCTAACTTTTCTAGGAATAGACGTGCACGAGTGTTCAAGCCAAGGTCATTAACTACAGTGGAGAGCTCTGATAATAGTTCTGATCCAGAAGGCAGTATGCCCACTAGGAGTGAGTTCCCTCATGGATCCCAATCTATGACCACTCGTTCAAAAAACGGGCAGGGCATAGGCCACACCAGAGGCGAGGGCGGCATGGGTCGCAGAACAAGGGGAAGACCTCCCCGGCAGTGGCGCAAGTAGAGAACATTGATGGGTCCAGGAATATCATTATGAATTTAAGCTCCTATGTTTTGACTAAATCTGAAGAATCACTATTACAGAAAGGTCTGAAATTCATCCCAACCTTATATGCTAATGAATTTTTCCTCAATGTTGATCTCTTTAAATTCCAGAGATCCTTGAGGTTGAAGGAATATTTTGGGATCCCCAAAGATGATCCAGTGGGCCTACGTAAGAAGGGCAAGTTTGATCCAAAAAGCACTAATACAATCATTGCCACTTACGCAAGAATGATCAAGGGGGACATGATTACAGATCTTTATGACCATAAAAATAACTTTCGGAATAATTTGAATAAAGAACAGCGCCTAGCTCTTAAAAGTCTACAGAATAACAAAGACTTGGTGATACGGGAAGCGGACAAAGGAGGAGCCCTGGTCTTGCAAGACTATCGTGATTATAAGCAAGATATTGTGCAGCAACTATTCGATGGTGAGACATACAGACGATTACCGGGCAATCCTACGGGATCATTTAAAACAAGAATTGACAATTATCTTGAATGTCTACATCAACAAGGCATGATAGATAAAGCCCTGAGGGATTATTTACAAGTGGAACATCCCATTGTCCCTGTGATCTACACCTTACCTAAGGTGCACAAAAATCCCATCACTCCTCCAGGAAGGCCAATTGTGTCGGCCAGGGGATCTGTGTTACAACCCCTGGCTACTTTTGTGGACACTATTTTACAACCAATTGTGAGACACACCAGTTCCTTTCTTTTGGATTCCATGGAGCTTATCCAGCTGCTGAAGACCTGCCAGACATATGGTGAGGATGATATTCTGGTCACATTGGATGTGACCAGTCTATATACCGTGATTCCCCATGAACAGGGGATGGCGGCTGTACTTTATCACCTTCTCAGATACCCTTACATTGGCCCTCCGGTCGATGTGATGTCTGAACTACTGGACTTTTGCTTAAGGTGCAATTATTTTAAATTTGAGAGGGACATTTTTCTACAGATTTCTGGAACAGCGATGGGGTCCAATGTGGCCCCATCTTATGCTAATCTGTTTATGGCCCATTTTGAAATGGTGGCTACCACCGCCTTTGAAGATCACAGGATAAGGATGTACCGACGGTACATAGATGATCTCTTCCTTATCTGGTGTGCTACTGAGGATGATCTACTGGTGTGGTATTCTGAACTGAACAAAGTGAATCCACAAGTACAATTTAAGATGACTTATAATTCAAATACCATCGATTTCCTAGACTTAAGAAGAGGACACAGCCATCAGTACTACCCTATACCACAAAGAAACGCAATTACACGAGATGTATAAGAAATTTACAGATCGTGGATATGGATCCAAGCATCTTGACCAGTCACTAGTGGAGGCATCATTGCTTACACAGGAACAGGCACTCACTAAGTTGGAGAAAGATAGGAATGAAAAGAAAATGATCTTCACCACCATATTTTCACCGGAAAAAGTACAGTTCTCCAATATCTTGAAGGAACATTGGGACATTCTGGAGAGTGACAAAACCTTACCCTTTGCATCCTGTGTGACTCCACTTGTTGGGTTCAAACGTGGGAGATCACTGAAAGATATGTTACTAAGACCTGACAATAGTGAGAGATATATGCCAAGTACATGGTTAAAAACCACGAAAAAAGGTTGCTTCCGCTGCAGTGGTTGCACTACCTGTAGTGGGTTAACCCAGAGCAACACTTTCACATTCAACACAGGGTTACTTGCACAACCACGTATATTGTTTACCTATTGCACTGTCCGTGTGGTAAATTTTATGTGGGCAAGACCCAGGATGATCTCAGGACGAGGATGGCGAACCACCGGTCAGCGATTCGGCTGGCAATCAAGAATGGTGATTCGGACCAACCGGTGGCTCGCCACTTCTGTACCAGTGGTCATGCTGTGTCTGACCTTCGCTATATTATCATAGACCACATACCACGTAATTCTAGGGGTGGTGACAGGGGCAGACGTCTACTACAACGGGAGTCCCAGTGGATTTTTAATTTGGAGACCATGTACCCAAAGGGGCTCAATGTCCAGTTGGACTACCAATGCTTTTTATAAATGTTGTAGTGGATGTACGCCCACTGCCTCCTTTTTTGCCAGTAGGGTATGTAGGGACAGTTTGCACCTACACTTACTATGTGGGCCACTTGTTTTAATAAATGGATATAATGAGGTTATGGCAGTGGGCGTTCTTTTAACACCTAGGACCTCTATGCTCAATGAGATATTTGCCGAAGTAAGAAACTCTAGGCTGCATTGAGTAAGATGGAATAGATAGTATTTTCTATTTTAGGTAATTTCAGTTAAGATGAATTGATAGGTCTATATGTGTCCTATAGATGATTAATTAATTTCCTTAGGTCTGTATAATAAGTACTGAAGTAACGGTTTTGACTATGTACTTAAGTCCAGTTGAGGGCATTAGTTTACCACATAATGAGTGGATACAGTACATTTAGGCACCCCTTTTATATATTTTTCTTTAAAGATTAGAGTGTAGACAAACACTAGATATGTTTTTTACGAATTAGCAGAAGGGGTTTGTACAACCTATTTCAGTGACAGTGTGCTTAGACAAAGGCAGAAATACTAATATGTAACGCTGCACCTATTTTAGTTACTTTGTTGTAGATGAATTGCTGCACTTATGGATGTTTTCGTTAAGATTTTTGACTTTGCACTTTTGTTTTGTAGTTTGTCCCCATTGGCTCTCCCTAGTTCCGGGCGCGCATGCGCAGTTGCGCTACACGGAAGCTGGGAGTCTGATGGCAGTGTCTCACGGTGGGGGTATTAGGTATTTAAGGTGATGTTTCATTGATGCCTGTAAGTGGTCTGAGGACGGGGGAGACCCCGAAAACGTTTACTAATAAACGGCATATTTAAACGGAGAGTGCCTTCTTTGTTGTGCGAATATTTAAAAATATTTCTATACCAAACACCATTATATTATATTAAAGCAATTTATACTGCTAACTATTCAAGATTGATAATATTTCACTCCTGACATTGTATTCATGTAAATACAGCATGCTTCACATTTTACAATTTCTGCATATATGAATTGATGCCTGCAATAGAAAGGGAAATAATTGTTAGAAATGATTCAAGCATTCATATGTCTATTTGCAATATTGTTAATGTAGTTATTATTCAATACAGCAATTATTTATTTAATATAATATAATATGTTGTCTGAATATATGTACATGTTAAATCTCAAGATATTCTCTATGCTTCCAAAAATATATATAGGTATATACACATTCATTTCTATGCAGTGTTCAAAACCATACAAAAATCCAGCAGATCACACACTGTCATATATTCATTCATCCAGATATCTAATTAACTCAGTTGCTCTTATAATTTTCATTAGATTTCTGGAAAACAGAGAGAATAAAAAAAATTATTTTTATTTCTTTGATTCCATGTTTCAGTGCTTGCATACCCCCCCCCCCCCCCAGATGTAGTGTCTGCATTACGTGTATCTAAGTGTCAGGGCCACACAGCAGGGTTTATTTGCATGTGAAATGCTCAGGGTTACTTTCTCACAAGATATGTTGCCTAAATCAGAGTCTTAGGCAACATTGTGAGGGGTAAGAGATTTTATCTCACAATTCCAGGCAGTCACACATATGGTCTCCTGAAATGGTTGTTAAATTTTAATTAAACCAAATGCTCTATTGTTCTCACTTGTATGCCCTTTTAACTTTTGCATCCTGAGTGGGGGAGAACTAAACATGATTGAAGTCAGTTTTTTTTTTTTTTTAATGAAATTAATCATTTTCTACTGACCAGCCAAATATCTGATTAAATATATATATTTATTAACCTTGAAATATATGATTAAAATATATATATTTATTAACTTGCCATAAATCCCCCTTCCAATTTTAAATAGATGTAGGACACATGCATTTAAATTGGCTCAAAGTCAATGGTATTTGGTGATATTTTGTCAGTAATGACAAAAGGACCTTTCCACGAGGGAAGAAATTTCTTTTCCCTAACCTGATATCTTCCAAAGTTATAAAGATAAACTTTATCATTTATTTCATATTCCTTTTTGGACGTTTTGAGATCATAATAGGTTTTAGTGGCAGTTGAGGCTCTTTCTAAGTTCCTTTGAGCAAATGCAAAGGCATATTGCAGGTGCTTTCTTAGGTTCTCCACATAATGATGTGTATTGGCAGCATTTATCAAGTTTTGGTCTGATGTACGGTACAGTAGATACTGAGGTAGAACCATTCTTCTACCAGTCATCAGTTTAAAAGGTGACATCTTGGTAGTACTACTTGGGGTTGCTCTTAATGCCATTAAGACTAGAGGTAGTTTTACATCCCAGTCTTTACCCGTTTCACTCACAAACTTTTTGAGGATCTTAACAATGCACTGGTTGTAACGCTCTACACCACCACTTGAGGCAGCTCTATAAGCAATATGGAACTTTCGTTTAACCCCTAGTATTTTCCACATTTTGGTCATCACTTCGCTAGTGAAATGGGTTCCCCGATCTGATTTAATTCTTTGGGGTAAACCAAATCTGGAAAACACGTGGTTGATGAGCAATGCTGCGCATGTTTCAGCACTATTGTTAGGTGCACTGATGCACTCTACCCATTTAGTGAAGAGGCATGTCACGGTTAACATGTATTTGTTACCTCTTGATGACCTTGTTACTGGACCAATAAAATCGATTTGTATATCTGACCATGGCATTACCATCCCCCTTTTCTGCAATGGCGCTCTATGCGTTGGTGCAGTGGGTTGGAACTGTGGACAGATTAGACACCCTTGACAGTAGGTTTGAACATCTTTCAACATGTGTGGCCAAAAAGCGTAATCACGCAATATTTCATACGTGAGTTTGGCACCACAATGACCAGATGTGGGAGCATGATGGGCATGTTGAAGCATTAGACCTCTGAACTTAGCGGGTACTACCCATTGCTGAATGCTAGTTTTGGAGGTTCTAATTAACAAACCATCCTGTAACTTGAATTGTGATCTTGATTTCATTAAGATTCTAAGATCTGCTTTGCCAACACAATCATCTTTTGAGATGGGGTTGCTTTCAGGATCTTCTATGTGTTTATAGAAGGTGCCTACAATGGGGTCTTCCTTTTGACTAGTGATCAGGTCCTCACTTTGAGAATCCTGACTCCATTGTACCAGGTTAGGCTCACTCTGTTGTTTAGCCTGGTTTCTGGTAATGGCTTCTACCTGAATTGCACCCATTAAGTGGTCAATATTAAGGAGTTCTCCAGTTATGGCTCCTTGTTTGGCTAATGAATCCACTAGATCATTGCCTTCCTTATCTGGGCTTAGAACTCTGGAATGACCCTTGTTCTTTTTCCAGTGTATGGTTAAATCATTGGATACCACCAGATTATCAATCTCGCAGAACAACTTGCCATGCTTGACTGGTTTGTTATTGCTTTTCTGCATGCCATTTCTTTTCCAAGATGGCAGGTATTCAACAAAACTGTCACGCACATAATTTGAGTCAGTTATGATCACAAATTCATGAATACCATGTTCAATAGCCATTTCAATGGTTTTGAGAACAGCAGTGAGTTCTGCAACTTGACTGGATCTTGGTCCAATGTTAAAACCTATAGATATATTCGAGAATCCATTTGCCCAAGTTATACCAATGCCAGCGACTAATCTGGGCTCATTATCAATAGTGGCATGGTAAGAACAACCATCAACATATACCCAAGGTAATGTTTGACAATGGTCCTCATTGTACATTTTATATGGGGAAAGCAATTGTTCCTCCAGGAAATCATTTGATAATTCTTCCACAGGATCTCTAGCAGTACAGTCGTGGAGCTCAGCAAGCCCCTGTGCGACTGGATTCTTTTTATTCTGCTTGTAGCAAATTTCTAAAGGCCAGCCTTGTAAGGAAAGAGTTCACGCTGTTATGCGGCTGTTTGACAAATTCCCATCTCTTATTCTTTCGCTTTGCAAATATAGCAAAGGCTGGTGGGCCGTTTCTACAATAATATTCTCGCCCTGTATATAGCTGCGGAAATTTTGTAAAGCCCATACAGTAGATAAGAGGGCTTTTTTGCAATAGCTAAATTTTATTTCTACTGGGGATAGAGTTTTGCTCGCATAAGCAATGGCTTTGCTTAAATTATCATGCTTCTGGTATAAAACAGCACTCATGCTTACATCCATGTATCCTGTCTCTAAGAAGAAAGGTTTACCACCTTCAGGGTATGCTAAGCAAGGTGCTTGAGTGAGTTTTCTTTTCAGCTCTTTTATGGCTGTCTCTTGAGACTCACTCCAGTGCCATTTCACATCTTTCTTTAGAAGAAGTAATAGTGGTTGAGCTAATTCTGCATAATTATCAATGAATTTGCAAGAATAATTTGCATACCCAGGAAGGATCTTAATTCCTTTAAGTTAGTTGGGTTTTTAGAATTTACTATAGCTTCCACCTTTTTCTTCTGAGGATTTAGTCCTTCAGAAGTAACTTAATGTCCCAAGAAGTTTACACGAGTGCGGCACCATTGAGCTTTTTGTAGGGATAATTTGACACCTGCCCTTTTAAGTTGGCTGAGGACGTGTTTAAGCTCTGCGATGTGTTTTTCAAAGTCTGTGCTTTTGATAAAACATCATCAACATAAGATAAGGTCCCCCTTTCCAGTGCATAAGGCATAGCCTTATGCATGAATACAGCAAATTCATGTCCAGAATTTATGTAACCAAAAGGAAGTCTCTGAAATGCATACTGGATATTTTGGAAGGAGAATGCCAGCTTATACTGGTCCTCCTCATGTACCTTTATGGTCCAATATCCTTGTGCACAATCAATGGCAGTGAATATTTTGGATCCATGCATCTGTGTAAGGCACTGGTCAATGTATGGTACAGGCGAGCCAGACATGTACACTCGTTTGTTTAGCTGTCTTAAATCAGCACACAAACGCCATTGTCCATTGGGCTTAAGAACACCTAGAATAGGATTATTATAAGAGCTGTGCACCTGTCGTATGATACCCCTTTCTTCCAAGTTCCTTATGATTTCTGCAAGAGAATCATATGAGGCTAAAGGAAGTCTGTATTGTTTAACAAATACAGTTGGTGCATCGGGGTCTGTTTGTATTCTTGCAAAGTGCAAGTCTGTAGTACCACAGTCATAAGAATCCCTAGCAAAAATATCCTTGTACTCCATCAGGAGTTCTCGCAGCTGTTGGCGTTCATCATTGCTGGAACAGCCATTAGCTAAGGATATTTGCTCTTCAACTATTTGCTGAAATCCTGGAAATATGTCAGGCTGTCCTATCTCATAGTCCTCTTCCAATCTAGAGGTGAGATCACATTGATTATAATTTACATTGCCCCCATGATTCTGGGTATTGGGGTAATCTTGCTGTTTGATCGGCTGATCAAATACTAGAGAGGCTTCTTCAATTTTACAGATGCCTTCCTCTGAGCTTAAGGGATAAATAGAATGAATATTAAATAGACCCTCTGGCATAGATGCAAAGGATTGTTCTATTAATTGTTCTTCAGTTAAGTATCCTTCAGGTATTAGCCCAATTATATTATTTTGGAATCCAAAAGTTTAATAACTTGATTCCAGCGCATATCCTATAGTAGTTCCCTTAGATAAGGTTATATCCTGTGGGGTCATGTTATGCACAATAACATGTATTGGAATAGTTTCAATATTCACCAAAGGAGTGTGGGCCATAGTAACACCTAGATTTTGTATTCTATGGGAGAGACAAATTAGTGTTTCAGAAGTTTTTAATTTCTGACCTCTCTTTACCTGTAAGGGTAAAACAAATTTATCAGCCCCGGCAGGAATTATAACATCGCTAGATACTTGCATATTCACAGCATATGGCAATTGCTGGTTTGATTTCAGGGCTGCACTTTCATCCTGAAATACTTCAGGGTCCCCCTTTAACCTGCTCCAGAGGCAAGAGTTAATCAAATCTATTTGTATGGCATATCTATGTAAGATATCATTGCCAATGTATATTTGATTATGGGGAGTATTTAAAACTAAAAACAGGTGCTTCACTGACTTATTACCTATAGATATAGATAATAAACACTTAGCTGTGATGTTATAGCTTTAAAACCTGTCATCCAGGCCGTTGACCCAGTGGTCTTGGGGAGAAAGATATTTAATCACTTTAGGTTCAGCTATCTGCGCTAATAAGCCTTCGCTTATATAGCTAGCTTCCTGTTTTAAACTCAACTTGGCATATTTTGTTGTACCAAGGTCATGCATTTGTATAGGGATAAATAGATCCTCTTTAACTCTCTCAATACCTGTGAGGTATTGAGCGTGGCCTCCCCCCTTAGGGATTTTATGATCCCCTTGTGGAGAGATATGGTTAATACATCGCCATCTAGGGAAATATTCGCTATCTTTCCAGGCGAAATTTTAAAAGTATTACCATCAGAGTCACTTAAAGGAGTCTGATCATCTTTTGTAAAATAGTGATTTCAGGTACAGAGTTATTCCTGAAATGAATCTCCACAGCATCTGGTTTCTCTTCCACTACGTGACAGCTATGTTGGGTGCGAGATATACCGGATTGCTCATAATTTATTGGCCGTTTTACTTGTGACCAAATTACATTATTTATTCAATCAATTATGGTGCTTAATCGCTTCAGGAGATCACTACCAATAATTAAACGATCAGTTGGCAGATCCACTATAATGACAGGGTGTCTTATGACCCTGTTCCCCAATTTAAATTTTAACCAGGCAGTGCCATAAACTTTTAGAGAGTCACCCCCAACTCCTATTAGAGAACCATCAAATTATTTTATTTTAGGTTTGTGGGGTGTTAGCTCATTTAGCTGTGTGTAGTACCTGTGGGATAAAATAGTTGCCTGAGAACCAGTATCAATTAATCCCATGATAAGGTTGGAGATTGAATCTTGCAGCTCAGCTAATACATAATATCTCCCTGCAGTTTCTACCATTTCACACATAAAATTTGCGTTATCATACATCTGTGGGCTTCGCCACATGTTACCTGAATCCGCCATGTTTTCCCGTGCAGAAGGAACTTCGTACCTACCGGTTCCCTCTATGATAGGGTTGGCTGGATTTTTGTGTACCGCATCTGTGGAAATAAGGTTAAGAGAGTGCTGCAAAAGAAGAGATTTGTTAAATTTTCCCGGATGAGGTTGCTTGTCATCACGGCTAAATCGCCCGTTTCCGGTCTGTGGGGAGAGAAAATGATTAGTACCATTTATATTTATTTTTACATTTTGTATATCTCTCCCCTCCCTTTTAGGTGATACTGCAGTATTTATGACTGTGCCTGTGGTCCACTGCTGACCACTGGCTGTACCCCTAAAAAAAGTATTGTTTGGTTGCTGAGCCGTAGAAAGTTGACTCATATTAGCGAATTGTTTGCTCAACCAATTTAACTGGGTAAAAAGCATATCTACCTGATTGTGCAAGTTACCTCTACCCCTGGGCCTATCTCTTGATGCCCCATAATAGTGATTCCTGGACCATTGGGTCCCCTCAGAATCAAGGCCGCTATTTCTATTTTGGCGTGGTTGCCCCTGGGGTTCAACTTGTTCAGTATTATTACTTTGGGGAGCATTATATACTGTGTCTGGTTACCCTGAGAATATCTTCGCCATCTATTGTATCTACCTTTGCGTGGGTACCAATTATTTGGTGAGCATTCTCTTTGTGAGTAATTATTCACCTGATTATGTCCCCCACTTTAGTTATAGTCTCTCTGCGCCTCAGCCCGTGTTGTGGGAGGGGCAGAGTTAAACCTCTGTGGAGATGGCCCGTTTTGACTGGCCACCTCCGCGTAGGTTTTCTTTTTAGACTCCAAATTGAGGGGGCTAGGTGACACCCTAGTTTCGGCTACAATTTTAGGTTTTGATTCCTTTTTAACCCCCTGCTCACTGGACTGCTGTATAGAGTATAATTTTGTACTCTCTTTGATCAGCCATTCCAATGAGCAGTCCTCATCAAAATCTCTAGCTAAGTTAATTTTCATGGGTGTAGGCAGTGCTTCAAAAAATACATTTACAAATTCTGAGCAATCAAATCTGGGATTATCTTCAGCCATACTGTACGCATTTTTCAATTCAGAAAGGAATTCGATGGGACTCTGATTCGCACTACATTTTAAACCATATACCGCTATTTTCACGGCAGTTTTAGTGCGATGTTGCCCGAATTCTTTTCTGCATTGTCGTTTTATTTCACCCCAGGAATGAATGTTCATATCCTTTAGTGAAGCAAAGAATTTGTGATGTTTACTGTCAAATACCCAGGGCAGAAATTCAATTTTTAATTTCTCACTTGTTACATTCATTATGGCTAATGCATTTTCAAAAGCCTCTAAGTGATCAATTACAGATTTTGTTCCCTTATTGGTGAATATAGGTACTGCACCCTGTATGAAAGTAACTATTTTATGGGAATCATAGACCTTATTAGACTTACTTTGGGATTCTCTATTAGAGTTTCCCTCACCCGCACCAGCTGAGTTACAGCAGTTCTCTGGATTTACATCATGAGGTGATTGTCTATTTGGGAAATCTATTTCTGACCCATTAGGGGTCTTTTGTCTACACTCTTCCATATATTTCTGTACCTCATCCCTGACGCGTTCTCGAAGGGAGTTGGCATTATCTGCATTATTCTCACTGTTAATATAGGGGTTTTCATTATGGCGATATGACCTTTTTAAATCACTTAATTCTCTCTGGCTTTGCGCAAGCTGTTTATTTAATTCTTGTATCTGTGCGAGTAAGTCTATGTTATGCTTATCTAAGGCGGCTAGGTTTTGGGCAAATTCATCCATTTTATTTTTGGCTATTTTTACATCCTCTTCGCATCTGAGTGAGGAACGAATACTACTTTCAAGCTCCTGTATCTGCAATTGTTGTCTATGACACAAAGCGACATTTCGTCAATAATGCATATTATAAGGGGCCAAGATTTTAGGATTCTATCAGCCAATCGGAATTAAGGTAGGAAAAATCTGATTGGCTGATCCAATCAGCCAATCAGATTGAGCTTGCATTCTATTGGCTGATCGGAACAGCCAATAGAATGCAAGCTCAATCTTTGAACTTAAATCTGATTGGCTGATTTAATCAGCCAATCAGATTTTTCCTACCTTAATTCCAATTGGCTGATAGAATTAATCGGCCAATCAGAATTCGAGGGACGCCATCTTGGATGACGTCATTTAAAGGAACCTTCATTCGGCGAGTAGGCATCGGTTGAAGAGGATGGATCCACGTCGGCTGGAAGAAGATGGTTCCGCTCTGGATGGATGAAGATAGAAGATGCCGCTTGGATGAAGATGTCTGCCGGTCCGGATGTCCTCTTCTGCCCGGATAGGATGAAGACTTCTGCCGCTCTGGATGTCCTCTTTTGGTCCATCGGTGCCCGGCTGGGTGAACACGACTCAAGGTAGGGAGATCTTCAGGGGGTAGTGTTAGGTCTATTTAAGGGGGGTTTGGGTTAGAGTAGGGTTATGTGGGTGGTGGGTTTTAATGTTGGGGGGGTTGTATTTTTTTTACAGGCAAAAAGCTGATTACTAAGGGGCATGCCCCGCAAAAAGCCCTTTTAAGGGCTGGTAAAAGAGCTGGTTACTTTTTAATTTAGAATAGGGTAGTGACCTTTATTATTTTGGGGGGCTTTTTTATTTTATTAGTGGGCTTAGAGTAGGTGTAATTAGCCTAATATTCTTGTAATCTTTTTTATTTTTTGTAATTTAGTTTAGTTTATTTAATTGTATGTAATTGTAGGTAATTTATTTAATTAATTTATTCATAGTGTAGTGTTAGGTTTAATTTTAACTTAGGTTAGGATTTATTTTACAGGTAATTTTGTAATTATTTTAAGTAGGTAGCTATTAAATAGTTAATAACTATTTAATAGCTATTGTACCTGGTTAAAATTAATACAAAGTTGCCTGTAAAATAAATATAAATTTTAAAATAGCTACAATATAATTATTCGTTATATTGTAGCTATATTAGGGTTTATTTTACAGGTAAGTATTTAGTTTTAAATAGGAATACTTTAGTTAATAAGATTTAATTTATTTCGTTTGATTAAAATTATATTTAACTTAGGGGGGTGTTAGGGTTAGACTTAGCTTTAGGGGTTAATACATTTATTAGAGTAGCGGCGAGGTCTGGTCGGCAGATTAGGGGTTAATAAGTGTAGTTAGGTGGCGGCGACATTGGGGGGGTAGATTAGGGGTTAATAAATATTATGTAGTTGTTGGCGATGTTAGGGGCAGCAGATTAGGGGTTCATAGGGATAATGAAGGTGGCAGCGGAGTGTGGTCAGCAGATTAGGGGTTATTATTATAGTGGCGGCGATGTAGGGGGATCTCGGTTTAGGGGTACATAGGTAGTTTATGGGTGTTAGTGTACTTTAGAGCACTGTAGTTAAGAGCTTTATAAACCGGTGTTAGCCCATAAAGCTCTTAACTACTGACTTTTTTTGCGGCTGGAGTCTTGTCGGTAGAGGGTGTGCCGCTCACTTCAGCCAACCGGCGTTAGGAAGATCCCATTGAAAAGATAGGATACGCAATTGGCGTAAGGGGATCTGCGGTATGGAAAAGTTGCGGCTTGAAAGTGAGCATTAGACCCTTTTCTGGCTGACTCTAAATACCAGCGGGTGGCCAAAAGCAGCGTTAGGACCCCTTAACGCTGCTTTTGACGGCTAACGCAAATATGAAAAATTAATATTTTTTTATGAATTTTGAAATATGAAAAATTTATATTTTTGATTAATTTTGAAATATGAAAAATGTATATTTTTTATCAATTTTTCAAAAATGAATCTTTAACAATATTTCAAAATATCAATATCAATCTCGAAATATGAACATCAATATTTCAATCTTCAAAAAAAAAATTTTTATTTTCAAAATATTAATTTCGAAATATGAAAAAAAAAATTCTTTTATAATAATTTCTATTTACTACAAAAATATGATATCAATATGATAAATATTAATAAATCTCAGCAGTGCCTCCATACAATATGTCAGTATATTTATAAGAATCTTTAGTATTGCTATCCAAATAATATATCAGTCTATGGCAGGGCTACAATACAATACATTTAATAATTATCCTTTAAAAATATCAACCCTCAATCAATATGCATCTACTAGAAACCATTAAATTAATATAAATATCTGAATTCTTTTATTTAGTTAATATCTATGAGCATATTGGAATATATTTGTGATACCAGAATATGACACAATATTATATACATTTAAAAGACTATTAAGATATGCTATACTTCTTACAAAACTCATAAAAGTTTACCTTTTAAAACCAGCCTTATTTACAATAGCCTTTCATTCAATTAACACAGTGAGACTCTAAGATATTTAGCTGCTATCATTCAAGCAATACACTCAGTTATTTAACCACAATTTATTCTAACACAATTCTAATTTAAAACATCAGAAATTGTATATATTATTTATGCAAAAACCCAATTCTGACTTATAATTATATATTTGCACAGATAATTTACTTAGCATCAATGATATATGTTTAAAAATACACAGGCTTATGAAATACTAACTTGAAATACAAACTACTTCTTTAAATCTGCTACATACAGCAATAATAAATGTTTACTTTAAATATTTGCATACAAACAGGCAAGCTAAGAGCTATTTAAGGCTATGCAATACAGTTTAAAAACACTGAGTGCTCCATTAAATCTTCTAATTATAATTTAAATATGGTCTTACCAATAACCTTTGTATACTTTACCAAATAAACAAATCGATATCCAGTTTCCAATGTTTCTTAATAGGAATTATCTCACCTCAGAATCACCAATAAGTATATATTGCAATCAATGAGAAAAGAGTAGATCAGCTTTGCCAAAGTAAAAATTGGTATCTCACGCCCAGCACACCAGTTATATCAGCACAGTACAAGAAATGATTAGAAATTATTCAAGCATTCATATGTCTATTTGCAATATTGTTAATGTAGTTATTATTCAATACAGCAATTATTTATTTAATATAATATGTTGTCTGAATATATGTACATGTTAAATCTCAAGATATTCTATGCTTCCAAAAATATATATAGGTATATACACACAGCAGATCACACACTATCATATATTCATTCATCAAGATATCTCATTAACTCAGTTGCTCTTATAATTTTCATTAGATTTCTGGAAAACAGAGAGAATAAAAAAAAAATGTTTTTATTTCTTTGATTCCATGTTTCAGTGCTTGCATACCCCCCCAGACGTAGTGTCTGCATTACGTGTATCTAAGTGTCAGGGCCACACAGCAGGGTTTATTTGCATTTGAAATGCACAGGGTTACTTTCTCACAAGATATGTCGCCTGAGTCAGAGTCTTAGGCAACATTGTGAGGGGTAAGAGATGTTATCTCACAATTCCAGGCAGTCACACATATGGTCTCCTGAAATGGTTGTTAAATTTTAATTTAACCAAATGCTCTATTGTTCTCACTTGTATGCCCTTTTAACTTTTGCATCCTGAGTGGGGGAGAACTAAACATGATTGAAGTCAGTTTTTTTTTT
The DNA here is from genome assembly GCF_027579735.1 of Bombina bombina. Classification (NCBI taxonomy): domain Eukaryota; kingdom Metazoa; phylum Chordata; class Amphibia; order Anura; family Bombinatoridae; genus Bombina; species Bombina bombina. The sequence continues at coordinate 276,540,361 of NC_069501.1, forward strand.
TTTTTTTTTTTAAATGAAATGAATCATTTTCTACTGACCAGCCAAATATCTGATTAAATATATATATTTATTAACCTTGAAATATATGATTAAAATATATATATTTATTAACCTTACATATACCTTGACAGCCAGCAAAAGAGGGGGGGGGAGAGAGAGCAAAAGAGAGGGGGAGAGAGGGAGCAAAAGAGAGGGGGGAGAGAAAGTGCAAAAGAGAGGGGGGAGAGAGAGCGCAAAAGAGAGGGGGAGAGAGAGCGTAAAAAAGAGGGGGGAGAGAGAGCAAAAGAGAGGGGGAGAGAGGGAGCAAAAGAGAGGGGGGAGAGAAAGTGCAAAAGAGAGGGGGGAGAGAGAGCGCAAAAGAGAGGGGGAGAGAGAGCGCAAAAGAGAGGGGGGGAGAGAGAGAGCACAAAAGAGAGGGGGGAGAGAGAGCAAAAGAGAGGGGGGAGAGAGAGAGCACAAAAGAGAGGGTGGAGAGAGAGCAAAAGAGAGGGGGGAGAGAGAGAGCGCAAAAGAGAGGGGGGAGAGAGAGAGCGCAAAAGAGAGGAGGAGAGAGAGAGGGGGAGAGAGAGAGCGAGTGCGCAAAAGAGGGGGGAGAGAGAGTGCAAAAGAGAGAACTCAAAAGAGAGGGGGGAGAGAGAGAGAGAGAGAGAGAGAGAGAGAGAGAGAGAGAGAGAGGGGAGAGAGCGCAAAAGAGAGTGGGAGAGAGAGCAAAAGAGAGGGGGGAGAGAAAGCAAAAGAGAGGGGGAGAGAGGGAGCAAAAGAGAGGGGGGAGAGAGAGCAAAAGAGAGGTGGAGCGAGAGAGAGCGCAAAAGAGAGGTGGAGCGAGAGAGAGTGCAAATGAGAGGGGGAGAGAGTGCAAAAGAGAGGGGGAGAGAGCACAAAAGATAGGGGGAGTGAGAGCAAAAGAGAGGGGAGAGAGAGCAAAAGAGAAGGGGGAGAAAGAGAGCAAAAGAGAGGGGGGAGAGAGAGAGCAAAAGAGAGGGGGGAGAGAGAGAGCAAAAGAGAGGTGGCGCGAGAGAGAGCGCAAAAGAGAGGGGGAGAGAGAGAGCAAGGGGTGGGACCTCTGTACTGCAAAATATGGCCTGTGTGAACGGGCTTTAGAACTAGGAGAACATATTCTGCTATATAAAGAACATTAGAATGTGAAATATTAAATATGAACATTGCATAAATACACTTTTACATCTTTTTAGCTACTTGACTGAAAAGGGCTCCAATCCACTTATATATATATATATATATATATATATATATATATATATATATATATATATATATATATATATATATATATATATACATATGTATTTATGTGTTTATATGTGTATATATGTCTAAAAATACATATATACCCATATAAATACAAAAATACATATGTACACACATATACACATATACATATTTATATATACAGTTGTATGCAAAAGTTTAGGCACCCCTGACAATTTCCATGATTTTCATTTATAAATAACTGGGTGTTTGGATCAGCAATTTCATTTTGATCTATCGAATAACTGAAGGACACAGTAATATTTCAGTAGTGAAATAATGTTTATTGGATTAACAGAAAATGTGCACTATGCATCAAAACGAAATTAGACAGGTGCATAAATTTGGCCACCCTTGTCATTTTGTTGATTTGAATACCTGTAACTACCTAGCACTGATTAATTGGAACACACAACTGGTTTGGTGAGCCCATTAAGCCTTTAACTTCATAGACAGGTGCATCCGATCATGAGAAAAGGTATTTAAGGTGGCCAATTGCAAGTTGTTTTTCTCTTTGACTCTCCTCTGAAGAGTGGCAACATGGGGGCCTCAAAACAACTCTCAAATGACCTGAAAACAAAGATTGTTCAACATTATGGTTTAGGGGAAGGCTACAAAAAGCTATTGCAGAGATTTAAGCTGTCAGTTTCCACTGTGAGGAAATGGAAGACCACAGACACAGTTCTTGTTAAGGCCAGAAGTGTCAGGCCAAGAAAAATATCAGAAAGGCAAAGGCAAAGGATGGTGAGAACAGTCAAAAACAGCTAACAGACCACCTCCAAAGACCTACAACATCATCTTGCTGCATATGGTGTCACTGTGCATCGTTCAACAATTCAGTGCACTTTGCACAAGTAGAAGCTGTATGGGAGAGAGAAGCCTTTTCTGCACACACACCACAAACAGAGTCGCTAGAGGTATGCAAACGCACATTTGGACAAGCCAGCTTCATTTTTAAAGAAAGTGATGTGGACTGATGAAACAAAGATTGAGTTATTTGGTCATAACAAGGGGCGTTATGCATGGTGACAAAAGAACACAGCATTCCAGGACAAACAATTGCTACCCACAGTAAAATTTGGTGGATGTTCCATCATGCTGTGGGGCTGTGTGGCCAGTGCCGGTTCTGGGAATCTTGTTAAAGTTGAGGGTTGCATGGATTCCACTCAATATCAGCAGATACTTGAGAATAATGTTGAGGAATCAGTCACAAAGTTGAAGTTACGCCGGGGCTGGATATTTCAACAAGACAATGACCCAAAACACTGCTCATAATCTACTCTGGCATTTATGCAGATGAACAAGTACAATGTTCTGGAATGGCCAATCCCCAGACCTGAATATCATTGAAAATCTGTGGGGTGATTTGAAGCGGGCTGTCCATGTTTGGCAACCATCAAACCTAACTGAACTGGAGATGTTTTGCAAGGAGGAATGCTCCAAAATACCTTCATCCAGAATCCATACACTCATTACAGGCTATAGGAAGCATCTAGAGGCTGTTATTTCTGCTAAATGAGAAAATCGAAGCAATATTTCTGTTGGGGTGCCCAATTTTATGCACCTGTATAATTTCGTTTCGATGCATATTGCACATTTTCTGTTAATCCAATAAACCTCATTTCACTACTGAAATATTACTGTGTCCTTCAGTTATTTGATAGATCAAAATGAAATTGCTGATCCAAACACCCAATTATTTATAAATGAAAATTATGGAAATTGTCAGGGGTGCCTTAACTTTTGCATACAACTGTATATATATATATATATATATATATATATATATATATATATATATATATATATATATATATATATATATATATATATATATATATATATATATACATATATATATATATATACATATATATATATATATATATATATATATATATATATATACATACATACATACACATCTTTAGACATATATATATATATATATATGTGTGTATATCTATGTTAAAGCCCTTTGCAGTCTTTTTTTAGAGACCTCATAACTTTAAACCTTATAGCTTTATTGTGCAATATGTTTTTAAAATATTTTTATCAGTGTTATTATGAGTGTAACTGTGCTTTGTAATTTATTTTTGATGTGTTTTGTGACATTTTTTTACTACCCAAAACAGTAATTCAGAGCTCTGAGGACGTGCTATCCCGACGCATGTTAACTTCAATTACACTTAAAGGGACAGTATACTATAACATTGTTTTTCCCTTAATGTGTTTCCAATTACCTTTTTTTACCAGCTGCAGAGTATAAAATGTATAAGCTTTATTTGTGTAAATGAATTAGCTGATTTAGTTTTTTAAAGCCACAACCTAATAAAATGGGTTGAGCTTGCAGGTATAATCAGATCTCATTACGTTATCACGTTGTGTACATATACCTGCTACTTTGTCTTATAGCTGTCCATAAACCAATCACCAATAAATACTTGGAGAGAACAATGGAAAATTATAATTGTATTACCTTTTCTCTTCTATACCCCACTGGGAGTGTAATTTCTTCTACTGGCTGTGTTTACACAGCTTGGCCTTCAGGCCAAAAACTTTCAGGATAGGTGGGGATACCACAGGCTAAATCAACTATTTCAAATGCCAGTATAAGGGTAATGGAAATACTTGTAAACAATTTAATACTCTACAGCAGATAAAGTGGATCATTGGAAACAAATTAAAGGGGAGTAAACTGTCTCTCAAGTTTTCTTTCAACTTGTAATACGAGCGAGTGTGAGTGTATGATACAGATAATGATGTATGACTCATCACAGGATGTATTCCTGCTTTTTTAATGTTTCCTTACTGGTTGCAAGTGGAAACTAAGGTAAGAACTAGGATATTTAGTAGTCTTTGTAGAAAATTCTACACTGAAAAGAAGAAATTGCAATAGCACTACACAAAAATAATTGAGGGATGCCTTATTTTATATGTGTACTTAAAGGGACAGTACACTGTAAAATTGTTTTTCCATAAATGTATTTTAAATGACTTGTTATACCAACTGCAGAGTATAAAATATTTGAGAAATTGCATTTTCGGGGTTATTTGTGTATATGAAGTAGCTGGTTTTGTGCTTTGAAACCACAGCCTATTACAATGGGTTGAGCTTCAGGTAATATCAGATCTCATTATGTTATCACTTTTATGTACACAGACTTGCTTCCTTATCTTATATTTGTCTGGAACACCAAAGCTCAATACATAGAGAGAACAATGGAAAATGATCATTTTATTACTTAACTATCCTGCATCCCACTAAAAGTGTAATCTCTTCTGCTGACTGTGTGTACTTAGGCTTGTCAATAGCGTATACGCCAGTATCAAAACTTTCAGTATAGGTTGGGAAACCACAAGCTAAATCAGCTATTTCAAATGCTGAAATATGAGTAAAGGAGCTACTTGCAACCAATTTAATTCACTCTAGCAGGTAAAAAGGATCATTGGGAATAATTTAAAGGGGAGAAAGTTTTTGGGTGAACTGTCCCTTTAAGGCTAGAGTGCTTGTGCAAATTCAGAGTTGTAAAGTAATGCCAAAGAAGAAAGAGGTCAAAGAGGTTTCTTTCTTCTTTTGCATTACTTTGTAGAAAATTACACCTAGATTACGAGTTTTGCGTTAGAGGCTGTGCGGTGCTAACGAGCAGTTTATGCTCACCGTTCACTTACAGAAAGCGCTGGTATTACGGGTTTTTACAAACCAGACAAGAAGTGAGCGTTGAGCAAAATTTAGCTTATTTCCACACTCCAATACCAGCGCTGCTTACGTTAGCGGTGAGCTGGTGTAACGTACTCGTGCACGATTTCCCCATAGGAATCAACAGGGAGAGCCGGCTGAAAAAAAGTCTAAAAAATAAAAGTTATGTTTACACCTAACACGAACCCCGAGTCTAAACACCCCAAATCTTACACTTATTAACCCCTAATCTGCCGCCCCCAACATCGCCGACACCTACATTATACTTATTAACCCCTAATCTGCCACTCCCAATATCGCCGACACCTACATTATACTTATTGACCCCTAATCTGCTGCCCCCAACATCGCCGACACCTACATTATATTTATTAACCACTAATCTGCCGCCCCCAACGTCGCCACCACTATTCGAAATTTATTAACCCCTAAACCTAAGTATAACCCTAACCCTAACCCCCCCTAACTTAAATATAATTTAAATAAATCTAAATAAAATTCCTATCATTAACTAAATAATTCCTATTTAAAACTAAATACTTACTTATAAAATAAACCCTAAGCTAGCTACAATATAACTAATAGTTACATTGTAGCTAGCTTAGGGTTTATTTTTATTTTACAGGCAAGTTTGTATTTATTTTAACTAGGTAGAATAGTTACTAAATAGTTATTAACAAACAAATTGACCTGTAAAATAAAACCTAACTTAAGTTACACTAACACCTACACTATAATTAAATTATTTCCCTAAATTAAATACAATTAAATACAATTAAATTAAATGATCTAAAGTACAAAAAAACAAACACTAAATTACAGAAAATAATAAACAAATTACAAGATTTTTAAACTAATTACACCTAATCTAATCCCCTAACAAAATAAAAAAGCCCCCCCAAAATAAAAAAGCCCTACCCTACACTAAATTACAAGTAGCCCTTAAAAGGGCCTTTTGCCTGTAAAAAAATTACAAATCCCCCCCAACATTAAAACCCACCACCCACACAACCAACCCTACTCTAAAACCCACCCAATACCCCCTTAAAAAAACCTAACACTAACCCCTTGAAGATCACCTTACTGGGAGAAGTCTTCATCCAACCGGGACGAAGTCTTCAACGAAGCCGGGAGAAGTCTTCATCCAAGCCGGGCGAAGTGGTCCTCCAGACGGGCAGAAGTCTTAATCCAGATGGCATCTTCTATCTAAATCCATCTTCAAGACATCCGACGCAGAGCATCCTCTTCATCCGACGGCTAACACTGAATGAACGTTTCTTTAAATTACGTCATCCAAGATGGCATCCCTTCAATTCCGATTGGCTGAAAGAATTCTATCAGCCAATCGGAATTAAGGTAGAAAAAATCCTATTTGCTGATGCAATCAGCCAATAGGATTGAGCTGGCATTCTATTGGCTGATTGGAACAGCCAATAGAATGCCAGCTCAATCCTATTGGCTGATTGGATCAGCAAATAGGATTGAACTTCAATCCTATTGGCTGATTGCATCAGCCAATAGGAATTTTTCTACCTTAATTCCGATTGGCTGATAGAATCCTATCAGCCAATAGGAATTCGAGGGACGCCATCTTGGATGACGTCATTTAAAGGACCAGCCTTTCGTCGGGTAGTCGTTGTGCAGGAAGGATGCTCCGCGTCGGATGTCTTCAAGATGGAGCCGCTCCTCGCCGGAAGGATGAAGATAGAAGATGCCGCTTGGATAAAGATTTCTGTCGGATGGAGTACCTCTTCTGCCCCAATTTGATGAAGACTTCTGCTTGGCTGGAGGACCACTTGTGCCCGGATCGGATTAAGACTTCGGCCTGGCTGGGTGAAGACGGCTCAAGGTAGGGTGATCTTCAATGGGGTAGAGTTAGGTTTTTTAAGGGGGGATCTGGTGGGTTTTAGAGTAGGGGTGTGTGAGTTGTAATGTTGGGGGGGGATTGTTCTTTTTTTACAGGTAAAAGAGCTGAGTACTTTGGGGCAATGCCCCGCAAAAGGCCCCTTTAAGGGCTATTTGTAATTTAGTATAGGTTAGGGCATTTTATTATTTTGGGGGGCTTTTTTATTTTATTAGGGGGCTTAGATTAGGTGTAATTAGTTTAAACTTCTTGTAATATTTTTTTATTTTTTGTAATTTAGTGTTTGTTTGTTTTTTGTACTATAGTTTAGTTTATTTAATTGTATTTTATTTTAGATAATTGTAGTTAATTTATTTAATTAATTTATTGATTGTAGTGTTAGGTGTATTTGTAACTTAGGTTCGGATTTATTTTACAGGTAATTTTGTAATTATTTTAACTAGGTAGCTATTAAATAGTTATTAACTATTTAATAGCTATTGTACCTAGTTAAAATAAATACAAAGTTGCCTGTAAAATAAAAATAAATCCTAAAATAGCTACAATGTAATTATTAATTATATTGTAGCTATCTTAGGACTTATTTTATAGGTAAGTATTTAGTTTTAAATAGGAATAATTTAGTTAATAATAGTTATATTATTTAGATTTATTTAAATAATAATTAAGTTAGGGGGTTAGGGTTAGACTTAGGTTTAGGTGTTAATACATTTAATGTAGGTGGCGGCGGAGTAGGGGGGTCAGATTAGGTGTTAATACATTTAATGTAGGTGGCGGCGGTGTAGGGGATCAGATTAGGGGGTAATAAATTTAATGTAGGTGGCGGCGGTGTATGGGGGGTCAGATTAGGGGGTAATAAATTTAAAGGGACACTGTACCCAAAATTTTTCTTTCGTGATTCCGATTGAGCATTAAATTTTAAGCAACTTTCTAGTTTACTCCTATTATCAAATTTTCTTCATTCTCTTGGTTTCTTTATTTGAAATGCAAGAATATAAGTTTAGATGTCGTCCCATTTTTGGTGAAGAACCTGGGTTGTCCTTGCTGATTGGTGGATAAATTCATCCACCAATATAAAAGTGCTGTCCAGAGTACTGAAACAAAAAAAAAAGCTTAGATGCCTTCTTTTTCTAATAATGACAGCAAGAGAACGAAGAAAAATTGATAATAGGAGTAAATTAGAAAGTTGCTTAAAATTGCATGCTCTTTCTGAATTACAAAAGAAAAAATTTGGGTTCAGTGTCCCTTTAATGTAGGTGGCGGCGGGGTCCGGGAGCGGCGGTTTAGGGGTTAAAAACTTTATTTAGGTGCGGCAGGGTACGGGAGCGGCGGTTTAGGGATTAATACACTTTATTAGGTATTGTGGTGGGGATTGCGGTTGACAGGTAGATAGAAATTGCGCATGCGTTAGGTGTTAGGTTTTTTTTGCAGGCATTTTAGGGAGTTACGGTGCTCCCATACTCAGCGCAAGGCCTGCTACGGCTGCATTTTATGGCGAGGTGAAAATGGAGTAAGATTTCTCCATTTTTGCCACATAAGGCCTTGTGCTGGATTTTGGATACCGACTTACGACGCGGTCCCATGTTAGCCTATGGGAGTAAAATTTGCGGGCGACGGGTGAAATATACGGGCGTAACTTGTATGCTATGCCGTATATGTGATACCAAACCCGCGCAAAATCTGGTGTCGCCGGCTTTTGCGGGCGACGCTGCATATCGGATCGGGCCCGAGGTGTGGGCATCATAAAAGTAACTCAACTGGGGACTTCAGTAATAATTTGATTGCACTTTCCCTACTCCAGACACCCTGGACAGACTTAAATACACGAGTCAGACACTTTGTGCCATATGTTCAAAAATCTACTTGGCCAGATATAAAAAAACATCAACACTCCCAGGAGCCACCATCAGGGAATTATCTAAAAAAGGCACTATCCCTGAGAGTTGTGAGCTATCTCCTATAGAAAGTAATAGAGCTCGCTGGAATAGGAAACTTTGCTGGGGAAAGCGAAGTTAGCAGGGGAGCACTTTAAAAATGAAATCCTGCAGCCAATACAAATCAGATATCTCTGCATTCAGCGTATAGTTCTTACAATCAACTCTATTTTCCTTTATATGTGTTTTTCTATTAGGGTAATAAGTGTTTTTTTTTGCACACAATCTAGCCATATTTTAGTTTGCAAGAAAATACAGGTATATTTGCAGGGGAAATGATTAGAAAATGTGCCAGACCTGATGGAGACATTTCAGCTACACCATTGTTACTCAACCATGGTCCTCAAGTACCCTCAACAGGCCAGGTTTTTATCATAGCTGAACCAGTACACTGGTGAAATAATCAGCTGATGGGTGAGAGCAGGTTAGTAACCGTTGTGTTACTGCTCAGCTGATTACTTCACCTGTGCACTGGTTCAGCTAGAATGAAAACCTGGCCTGTTGGGGTCGCGGTTGAGAAACCCTGAGCTACACCAATGGAACACTCTTTTCAGCCCACTCACAGAGACAGGGAAACTCATTTTACAAAAGAAAACCAAACGCTTTGAATTTTTTATTATAAATACCCTTTTCCCATCCTTTTTTGCATTTGCAGTGTAGTTTTATTATGATTTCTACAGTGCACCTTAAATAGTTTTCTTCCACTGTAATTTCAATATGATTTTTAATTTTTCCATAAATGACGGTGATTGCAAAACATTTTTTTTACAATTTATAACGTAATAAAACAGTACAGTTTTTGCTGTGTATTTTTATTTCACTATTTCATTTATTTAGGTTATATGATTTTTAAAGTATGATTTGTTTGTGAGTCCTATTGTAATGTATGTATCATCTTCACATACTCCTGTATCTGTATCTGTAACTTTTGTTCCCTTTTAGGTATTTTATCGATGTATTTGTTTGTTATGGATCTTACCAAGGATTTTTAACATCTGAATTAAGGATTTGTTTTCACTAGATCTTTAGTGCTTTTTAATATTATCACTGATTTTCTATTTTTGTCTTTTGATATTTTTGTCTTTTGATTTTTGTCTTTTGATTTTTGACCTTTGTTTATCATTTGAATTCAAGTTTTCCACGTGGATTTTTTCACAAGTTATTTTTATTTTTATTTTTATACACCTCACGGATTTACAATTTTTTAATTTAGCAGCTGAACCACAATAATTTGACCCACTCAACGTTTACATTCTACTATTATTGACTTCACGTTATATTTCTACACGTCACTTTGGAGGAAACACTACTGGATTCACTTACATATAACCGGTTGAACATTTGAACATTTTTTATGTACGCCAATTTTTGTGAACACTATTTTTTGTGAATGCTATTTTTCTTTCTTGAAAGCTATTGTGTGCCCTCAATCACTCACTTAGGTTGTTTATATTATTGAATGTACATGTCCTAACTCCTCATCACTGGCTCACTAAGTCAGCGTCACATGCTATACTCCATTGGATATTTTTAGATATTTTTAGATTTGTTTATTATATATATATATATTTTTTTTGTTAAGTCAGACATGGATCCATGCGTCTGATTGCCATTTGTAAATTTTTATATGTATTAAAATGTACCTTTTACTAGCCTTTTAAGCTTTTTAGCGCTTACTCTCTCCCCATTTTAACTTTTGTATCTGTAACTGTCTCTTATTTTAAGATATTACAGAAGCCAGTTGATAAATCTCTGTGTCCTTATACTGGGGTGTTCCATCTTTATATGTAGGTATCGTTGCATCCTAAGACAGAAGCAGTGCACATTCACAGATCAGTGACGTTACTTGTGTTTTGACAGCTGTATCTTGCACTTTGGATTAGCTCACATAATAGAACGCAGGGGTTACATTTTCACAGTTTTTTACTCAGCTTAAAAGTTAAATGGACAGTCAAGTCAAAAATAAACTTTTATAAATCAGATAGGGCAGCTTTCCAATATACTTTTATCATCAAGTTTGCTTTGTTCTCTTGGTATTCTTTGCTGGAAGCTAAACTTAGGTAGGCTCTTTAATTTTTAAGCCCATGAAGACTGTCTCTTATCTTGTCTAGTGCATTTTGACAGTTGTTCCCAGTTAGACACTGATAGTTCATGTGTGTCATATAGATAACACTATATTCACTCCAGTGGAGTTATTTATGAGTCAGCACTGATTGTCTAAAATGCAAGTCTGTCAAAAGCAACGAGATATGAGGCAGTCTGCAGAGGCTTAGACACAAGCTTATCACAGAGGTAAACATTGTATTAAAGAGACAGTAAATCTTAAATTTTTCTTTATTCTATTGTGTGTAATGTGTACTGAGGTTTACGTTTGCAAATATATGTCATTAATTATTTTTCTTAACTTCTTCACAATAATACATTAAATATGTATTGTTTTCCAAGCCCTCTGTTTTGGCCATCAAGCAAGCACTATCCATGAGTGCTATCCAGATAGGACCTCGGTGGCGAGCGTGTCACTTTAGCACATGCACACATCTATAGCACTTGATCTGTCTCTTTTCTGTTTGGCAAATTGCGGCGTACAATTGTGATGTTACAAATGGAAGCAGCGATATCTGATAAAGTTGCACAAGCGTTTAGCGTATTACGGCATTGTGTGTGTGCACGGGAGCATGCTTCATAATTAGGTATGCATAAATTTAGAGCAATGATTGGACACATTTTAAATTCGGAGGCTTGGTTTTTTCAATGGGCTAGAGATAAAGATGCACTCACGGACACTTTTAAAGGCTATGATCGGACTTAATAAGTTATTAATTGAAATGTAAGTTATATTGTAACATTGTTAATAGATACACAAGCGTATTTATAAAAAAAACAGACTTTTACTTTGAAAGTTTACTGTTCCTTTAATAGAACAGTGTTGGTTATGCAAAACTGGAGAATGAGCAATAAAGGGATAATCTATATTTTTAAACAATAACAATTTTGAAGTAGACTGTCCCTTTAAATAACAAAAATAATAATAAAAAAAAAACTCTCATGAATAATATAGAGCATTGCATCCACTGCAAAAGTGTACAACATCTCCATCTCTGTATTGTGCACACTAAACTGAAGTGCATGATACCACTTGTCAAGACAACAATATCACTAATATGTGAATGTGCAAGATTCTGTCACAGGGTACCACAATAAATACATTCTAAGATTGCAGCACCTAGTGTGAAGATGCAGAGCTTCACTAACCAGCACTTTTGAAGGGTTAAAATAGGAAAATAACTGAAGAGAACGCCAGTCACAGGAGGAATACAACAGCAGCAGCATTGTGATTAGTAACCATGAGATTGTAGTTTTACCCAGCAGTTTAATGTCCCTTTCAGTCACTGTAGCCTCTAGAGACCCAAGCCTGTCACAGCTGATTAGAGGACAAGTTACAGGCTAACTCTGTATAGAACTGGGAAGGCAGGGACTTCTAAATGTAATGTAGTAGCGGACACCGAGCAAGCAGCCACGGGTTAATGCGGAGGGATGGGAGCTTTCCCGGGTAAGTCCAGAGGAGCTGGTCCCCGGGGTTCCTCCTGGCACATGCCCAGCAGACCTTTTCCATCCATGACAGAGTGGCCAGCTGCACACACACAGGAAACGCCTTCCTCCCTGACACAGCCCCCCCTCTCTGTGGCCATGGGAAGCGATGCTGGAGACAGGATCCACTCACAGATAACTATTACCTGCCGCTTGCTCCGGCTGCCTGCACGAGGATATCCCAGTGCTCCCCTCTTTGCCCGGGGGCAGGGAGAGCCAACACCGAGGGTCTGCAAGTGCCCTTCCTGGATCAGAGTGACCCCAGCCCTGGGGAAAATGAAGAGGGTATTTCTACTAAGCAGACGATGATACTTTACACTGTAGTCAGGAGATGTTTGTGGTCTCACAGTGACAGCTGCTCCTCCTCCTGTCAGCCCTGAGCCAGCCCATAGCATTGCAAGCCGTGCAACAGTTCCATGCTGTGTCTGTGAGACAAAGGTAGTGAGTGACTTGAGCTGGAGGTTGCTGGGGCTACAGATCATCCCCGGACAGAAGATATCAAACAAAAGACCAATGTGATCAATGTTAATGAGAAGATCACATACATTGTCACAGGAGTCTGCTGGGTGAAACGCTGTCTCATAGATCTCTCTGGCAGCAGGAGAGCCTGTTTGCAACACAGAAGATCTTTCAGACCATGAGATCCCTGGATACCAATTAAGTAGAATTTGGGGGATTACTGGATTCCACTAAGTTGACAGCAGATCACTGGGAATCAGCAGATAGGTGGCACGGCTGCCTATAAGCAGTGCATATCAGTCTACTCGGGTCTAAGTCTACTTCAGTAAATCACTGAAACAAAAATCAATTTCTTTACATTGTGTTCATAGGAGCTCCACTTTGTTAAGTTTTGCTTCTCAGTAGAGGGGAACAACTGGGCAAGATCATTTGTTATTTCAGGTACTATAAAGTGTTAATATGACCAGAGAAGAACTGTGTGTAAAATGCACATTTCATTTGGAGAAATAAATGTGTTTATTAAAAATGGTTAAAGTGCAGTGTTGAACCTGGATGTTTTTTATCTGGATCCTGAAGAGGGAGGCACGTCCCTATAATTAATGTTCAGGGACCTTGTGATGCTTGTGCCACACTTGCTGGGTGTCTTCTTATCTGGGTCATTAACCTGTTGCATGCGGCTCCTCTGCAGCCTCTCCAAGCCTCGCAGATAATCCCATTTGCTCTGCCTTTAGCCCCCTGGGACCATTTCGGATGCCTCTCCTGCAGTTTCATTCACATTATCATGGGTACCAAGCAGACCAAGGTCTGCCAGGCTTCCAACGCTGGAGGGGAAAGCCCTCAGAACCCCCCGGGGACCAGGAAGGGCACTCCAGCCAGAGAAAGGGCGGATTTCTGGTCTTCTCTGGGGCTGAGGTCTGGGGATAAGTTTGGAAGGTGTGGGGCTGGCACTTTACCCCCTTATCACAAGAGGATCAAGATGGTACAAGACCTGATGCTTCTGGTGAGACAAGGGAAGCAAGATGAGGCCACTGAGATGCTCAGGCTGCTGAGACAGGTGAGGCAGTAAGGTGTATGGGGCTATATTAGCCATAAATGCTAGCAATACTCAATTAGATCCTATTGCATATTCAAATATTTTAAGCTTTTAGGATATTTAGAAGTAATCCAAATATTTTCCAAGGAAATCAAGTAGCATCGTTTATGTTATGAGATATATAGAGTGGTATTAGTTTTGCTTTTAATCTGTGTATTGTTATTTTTAAATACACTTTTACAATGTAAAACATTGCTGCAAATATGCTGTAGTTTTAAAAGTATGAAGGGAAATTGTAAAATACATTTTTTTATATAGTTGCACTGTTGTATGGGTTCCAAAGTAAACACATCATTCAGTTTTATAATAAAAGGTAACTTTATTTAATATAGGACAAGCATTAACTTGTGGTGATGTCCTGGAGTGGAAATGAGAAATCTGCTAGTATTATGTGACAGGAGGAAGCCTAACTACAATTCCTTACAAAACTAAAAATATGTACAGGACCTAAATATACACAATCTTCACAATATGTTAGCGGGATGTATTGCATTGTTGTGGGTTACACAGTCTATATAAAGTATGTCTTCTTGCAACTTGGTGCTGTTTTGTGCTGGGTAGAGAAATATAAAGGATGTTTTCAAAATGTCTTTCTACTTTTCTCCCATCATTCTAGAGTACAAACAAATTAGTTTTTAGTTCAGGGGACAGGTGAACCTAATTCAATTCCTACATTGAATAAAGCATACAAAGATAAATAACTTTTAAATGATTTCAGCTGGGTTAATTCCATTGTGAATTGCACTATGATATTTTCTTTCAACTGTTTTCTATTGGACAGATAAATATAGAGTATTTCCATAAAATTCCTTTCTTCTATTTTTAAAACTTCATTCTAGTGTACAACACGATCTATGTCTTTAGATCATTGCATTTTTAACATTATTTCTCTATAACCTGTGTAACGTTTGTAAACAGTTAAACTATATTTAAAGTAATGCACTTATGCGGCATTCTTTTTTATCATTGCATTTTACAACAATTTCTACATTTTTCTACTGTCCATGTAACACTGATAAGTGATAAGGGGTTAACAACTATTTAAAGAACTGCCCTGTGACAATCCATAGTGCCAGTAAGTGAACCTGGACTGGGCATACACAAGTATTATCCTCTCTAATCACTGTTCTGATGTGGGAAAGCAAAAGGGTGTTTTAGGTTTGCAAACCAGACTACATATTTAACCCATTGCAGGAGTTAAATGCACAGTAAGGAAAGAGGTTTTCATTTAAAAATAAAATGCTGTGACTAAATAGAGTATGTTCATTTTTACACTAAAATGTCCCTTTATAAGGAAATTGCTATTACAAGAACATAATATTGAATAATTCCTCATTGGTTCAGATATTGCTGTTACATAGCAAACAGATACAGAATTCAGTTTGGAGAGGTGGAAGACCAAATGAAATGCAGAAAATTACATTATGACTGTTTGTTGTGTTTACATACATTAGACTTTTTAATGATACCAAACTAGTGAAAATGTGTGTAAAATATATTCTTCTTGCAATAAAAATAAATTATTTTATTGAGGATTAAAAATATTCTGTTCTTGCTGCTCAGATTAAGCAGGAAAGGATTTGATGATACTAGATTTATCATGTTTGTAAGGAAGTATCAGCAGACTTTTGATAGGGCAGATCTGAGTTGTTGATAGGGCAGATCTGAGTAGCTGATAGGGCAGATCTGAGTTGTTGATAGGGCAGATCTGAGTAGCTGATAGGGCAGATCTGAGTAGCTGATAGGGCAGATCTGAGTAGCTGATAGGGCAGATCTGAGTTGTTGATAGGGCAGATCTGAGTAGCTGATAGGGCAGATCTGAGTAGTTGATAGGGCAGATCTGATTAGTTTATAGGGCAGATCTGAGTTGTTGATAGGGCAGATCTGAGTAGCTGATAGGGCAGATCTGAGTAGCTGATAGGGTAGATCTGAGTAGCTGGTAGGGCAGATCTGAGTAGCTGGTAGGACAGATCTGAGTAGTTGATAGGGCAAATCTGATTAGTTTATAGGGCAAATCTGAGTAGTTGATAGGGAAGATCTGAGTAGTTGATAGGGAAGATCTGAGTAGTTGATAGGGCAAATCTGAGTAGTTGATAGGGCAGATCTGAGTAGTTGATAGGGCAGATCTGAGTAGTGGATAGGGCAAATCTGGGTTAAGAGCTTGCTAAATGGGGGAGTATACTGTGATTTTTTTTTTCTCTCCTTGTATGTCTTCCCAGTGATCAATTTTACCTGTTGAGTGTATTAAATTGCTTACCGACAGCTGCCTTAACTTGATTTTATCAAGCTAGTTTTGCCTTATCCCCACTTATAATTCAATACTTACTGTAAGTATTGGTTACAGAAAAGGTTTGTAAACAATACCCAGTGGTGGGTTGGACAGAAAGGGTAATGAAATGTTAATTTTCCATTGTTATCTCTAAGCATGGGTCCCATTGTTTATATTGAGATGAGAAGTAGGACTTTATGTAAATATAGAAAGATAAGATAATGTGCTTTGCTCTCCCTGTAAGCTTATCCTATTTAATTGGGTTGTGGTTTCAATGAACAGAAACAGTTATTTCATATACAAAAATATTAAAGAAACAATTTCCATACATTTTATACTCAGCAGCTGGTGTAAACAAGTCATTGGAATACATTGTATATTGAGTGGAAACCAATTTTACAGTACAATGTCCCTTTAAATCAACTTCATCTAAAAAAACAAGTCTGGTTATGATCATAACGTCTAAAAGCACAAATGTGAGATATGCTGGGCTGCATAGCCCCAGTATATGGCTTTAAATGAGTTTCTTATATATAGGCATGTTTAAAAGATCAGCTGTGTATGCCCTTGAGCAGTATGCCCATTGGGTAAGAGACAATCAGTAACTGAGCATGCTCCAATATTTTTAAAAATGAATTTGCAGGATTAGAAAGAGTGATGATTTGGTGCCAGATGGGGTTATTGAATGGGATCCTTGACAACAAGCTGGCAGATGGAATATGGGTTTTATAACTATAGAGCTTGTTATGGCAGGGTTGTCTAACCTAAGGCCCAGGGGCCATGATGCAACCTTTCAGGTCTACTTAACTTTCTCTCCCCATTTTCAACACTATCAAATGCCAGATACCCCTTAAACATCACTTATTCATTAAAGTCTGCCATTTGAGAAATCCAGTGAGTGCGGCCCATATATATTGTGTATTCCTGTGAGGATTTGGCAGCTATGCACCCTGGCAGTCGTACAGCTGAACTTCTAATAAACTACAGCTTGTTCCTGGGTAATCATATCCAGTTATTGCTGCTGATTATGACATTTATAGACTATAGTAAAATTATGACTATTGCTTTATGTGTAACTTGTATTAAAACCACACACCCCTTCAAGAGATTTCACTTGGCTGCATCTATTTTATAGTATTCTCCGCCAAAGGTTTTTTCACACCCAGAGTCTGTTATTTAATAAAAAAATCCACATTTTTAGAAATGTTTTTCTTTAACCAGGTTAAAGGGAAAGTACAGTCAAAATTAAAATATCATGGTTTTAGCTATTGTCTTTTTTCTAATATCTTTTTATAAAATTTGCTTCATTCTCTTGGTATAATTTGTTGAAGAGTAAACCTAAATGGACTCATATTAGCTCAGGAGTGTGTATTTGTCTTTAGCATTTTATGGCAGCAGTGTTTGCAACAATGTATAACATTGCTACAAGACATGTGAACAATCTAAGGTCTACCTAGGTTTACTTGTTAGCAAAGGATACTAAGAGAATAAAGCACATTTTATGACAGAAGTGAATTTGAAATATTTTTTATTTAAAGGGCCACTAAACCCAAAATCTTTCTTTCATTATTCAGATAGAGAATATAAATTTAAACAACATTACAATTTACTTCCATAATTTATTTTGCTTCATTTGTTAAATATCCTTATTTGAAGAGAAAGCAATGCACATGGTGAGCCAATCACATGATGCTTCTATGTGCAGCAACCAATCAGCAGCTAGTGAGCATATCTAGATATGCTTTTCATCAAAGAATATCAAGAGAATAATACAAATTAGATAATATAAGTAAATTAGAAAGATGTTTACAATTGCATTCTCTTTCTAAATCATAAAAGAAAAAATGTGGGTGGCATGTCCCTTTAATTGCTTGTGTTGTCTAAACAAAGAATGTTTAAAATTGACTTTACTGTGCCTACATGCTACTCTCAGTCCAATTTAAAATGTATTTAGCCATCCTACTTCACTATAATGTGTTTATGTTGTTACTTTGCTTACTGCATAATGCTACTATATCTTGTCTCTCTTTCCATGCATAGGATTTTCAAAAAGTTTCTATTAAACATATGTGTATGATGTAAAGTTAATAGTGTTGCCATATTGCTGCTTTAAATGAGAACACATGAAAAATACATCTATCCATGTTCTTATAAGGGAACAATATGCAAAACAATTCTTTAAACAGCCCCTGACATAGGTATTTTTCATAAGTGTCCTCCTTTAAAGCGGCAATATGGCATGGCAACCATGGTTAATATGTCACTTCATATGCAGATACAGAATATATAGCATTTTATGTAGGATTTGTAATAAGCAGTTATGCACAGTATTTATATAATGTAAAGGGACACTGTACCCAAAAATTTTCTTTCGTGATTCAGATTGAGCATGACATTTTAAGCAACTTTCTAATTTACTCCTATTATCAAATTTTCTTCATTCTCTTGGTATCTTTATTTGAAATGCAAGAATGTAAGTTTAGATGCCGGCCCATTTTTGTGAACAACCTGGGTTGTCCTTGCTGATTGGTGGATAAATTCATCCACCAATAAAAAAGTGCTGTCCAGAGTACTGAAACCAAAAAAAAGCTTAGATGCCTTCTTTTTCAAACAATGATAGCAAGAGAACGAAGAAAAATTGATAATAGGAGTACATTAGAAAGTTGCCTAAAATTGCATGCTCTTTCTGAATTACAAACGAAAACATTTGGGTTCAGTGTCCCTTTAATGAAATAATATACTTAATAGTGTATATTATATTTTTTAATTTTAATATACTTGATGGCTTTACAGTTCTTAAGGCAAACGTTCATTTTCCTAAGAGGAAATGTCACAGAAAATTAAGTAAACCAGATATTTCTACATAGTTTTAGCTATTTCCTGTGTTGTTCTCTGATCTATAACTGCTTCTCCATATGTCGCTCTTAAAAAATGTTTCAGATTCCTTATGTGTGTTTTGTAACCCCTTGGTTGCCAGAAATATCCTGGAAAGCAAAACATGGCAGACCTCTCTGGGGGCTTTCTGGTGCTTCGGTGATGCATTGTTGTTATTTAAATGACTAAGGTTTTTGGATAGAATAAAGTGTGTTTCAACACTCAAGAGATTTAAATAATATAGTAAATTATATAGCAGAAATAATGTACACAGCATTGCACACTGTAAAGGGAACATACCTGACAATGTTTAAGTGAATGAATATTTAAACTAACATAACATTTTAATATAAAAAGAGCACTTACTCTGCCAGAAAATTGCTTTCTTTCTTCTTATAAAAGCAGCATAGGCACCACTGACTCCAGTGCTTCCCGCAGCCTTACTAATGTATGCTCCCTGCATTACAAACTGACTATATCCATGTCATTTTTTATAAGCACTTCATTTTGCATTTATTTGAAATTCCTCTTTGGTAGAAGAAGACATACATTTTAGGGTGTTATACAACCTTTACAACTGATTGTGATACTATAGAGAAGCAGTATTCAATTATAAGTTTACTGAGTGGTATAATTAACTTAATGCATAGGTGCCAATCTAAGAGCATATGTCAGGAAAGTAAGTGCTTAGTGTAGTCATACTAGTCCATAATGAATGCCTCTGCCAGACTCATCTTCCTTACATGTCGCTCTTCATCTGCTGCACCTCTCTGCCAATCCCTTCACTGGCTTCCTCTTGTCTCTAGGATCAAACACAAAATTCTCACTCTGACATACAAAGCCCTCAACTGCACTGCTCCCCCCTATATCTCAGACCTTGTCTCCAGATACTCTCCCTCCCATCCCCTTCACTCTGCTCATGACCTCCTACTCTCATCCTCTCTGGTTACCTCATCGCACTCTCGTTTACAGGACTTCTCCAGACTGGCTCCCATCTTGTGGAACTCTCTGCCTCGCTCCACAAGACTCTCCCCTAGTTTTGAAAGCTTCAAGTGCTCCCTAAAGACTCTACTGTTCAGGGATGCATACAACCTACGCTAACCTTACTTTATACCAGTTCCACTCCTCCATTGCTATCCCATGAACCCCCTTAGCATGTAAGCCTAGGAGTCCAGCTGTTTGTAGATCACCTTCTTAAGAGCTGACTACAACAGTGCAACTCTTGGCAGGGCCCTCTACCCATTTGATCCCTATAATTGTTTTGTTGTACTCCGCCTTTGTTTATAGCACTACAGAATCTGTTGGCGCTCTACAAATAACCGATAATAATAATAATAGTCAGTTAAAACCTGTACTAATGGTAGTGACCCTAAGGAATGAGTGACCAAAGTGGCACTAAAAACATTATTGCTGAGACTCCACCCCGTACTAGTGTACAATGCAATGTCTAGGAATCTACAAGGATCACAGGATTGGTGGAAGTGTGTATGAAAAAAATACATTATTAAAGGGACAGTCAACTCCAAAATTGTTATTGTTTAAAAAGATAGATAATCCCTTTTATTACCCATTCCCCGGTTTGGCACAGCCAACATGGTTATTTTAATATACTTTTAACCTCTGATTACCTTGTATCCAAGCCTCTTTTGACAGGCCCCTGATAACATGGCTATTTAATTATTATCTATTTACTTGCATTTTAGCCAATTAGGGCTGTGTCAGACACAACTTCTCGGGAGAGATCACAATGTTATCTATATGGCCCACATGAATTAGCAGTCTGTTTGTGAAAAGCAAATAAAAAAGCATATGACAAGAGGCTGTCTGTAGTGGCTTAGAAACAGGCAGAAATTTAGAGGTTTAAATGTTATAAAGTATATTAATATAACAATGTTGGTTGTGCAAAGCTGGGGAATGGGTACTAAATGCCTTATTTATCTTTTAAAACAATAACAATTTTGGTGTTGACTGTCCCTTTAAGTAAGGCATAGTCATGTTTTTTTATGTACACACTGCCACCAATGCTATGAGCCTTTGTATAAAAAATGTCACCAAAGTCTTCTATATCCCCTGCAACATATAATACTTTGGTTTTACTTTTTGCATATATATGGTTAGGATGTAGATATTGGTGACAGTCAGTCTTAATAAAAAAAAAAATTATGCCTTAAAGGGTCACTGAACCCAAATTTTTTCTTTTGATTAATTGAAAAAATAATGATTAACCAATTATGAAAGTTGATTATTTCTGCCGTGCGCAGGATAACTAATTGCAGACCAACTAATCGATAATTAGATTAGTTGACAGCTATTTTAATAACCGATTATTATCAATTTTATCGATTAGTTGTTGCAGCTCTACAGTGCATGCAAGATTATTTCCATTTAAACCCACATTGTCAAAAAAGGTTGTGCCTTCAAATGAGTGGTAGATTTTTTTGCTGACAAATTTCAGTTATGTCTCTTTCAACTCCTCCTGTATCATGTGACAGCCATCAGCCAATCACAAATGCATATACGTATATTCTGTCAATTCTTGCACATGCTAAGTAGGAACTGGTGACTCAGAAAGTGTAAATATAAAGAGAAAATGTGCACATTTTGTTAATGGTAGTGAATTCGAATTTTGTTCAAAGTTGCATGCTCAATCTGATTTCTAAGAGTTTAATCTTGACTTGAGTGTCCCTTTAACATCTTCAAATTTGCGGAAGGGGGAAGGGTACAATAACCCCAAAATAAGGTCTTTCTATCCCATCTGTAGCCAAGACTGAAATAACTGGTACAAGCAGGAAACTTTATTATCATATGTGATGCAAATGTTTTTTGTTTATTTATTTATCTATTTAGTTATTTAATTTATTTAAGCCTAGCTCTACAGATGTACTGGTGCAAATAATAGCATCTTTCTCTGACAGAACACAAAAGGTACCCACCGTAGTGTTATTACAAAAACCACCAATAAATAATGTCACTAAATAATTCCCACCAATAATAAATAATAGCCACCAATGCTATGAGCCTTTGTATTAAAAATGTCACCAAAGTCTTCTATATCCCCTGCAACATATAATACTTTAGTTTTACTTTTTGCTTATATACGATTAGGATGTAGATATTGGTGACAGTCAGTCTTAATTATAAAAAAAAATAATGTACTGTATTAGTTATGCCTTAAAGGGACACTGAACCCAATTTTTTTCTTTTGTGATTCAGATAGAGCATGCAATTTTAAGCAACTTTCTAATTTACTCTTATTATCAAATTGTCTTCATTTTCTTGGTATCTTTATTTGAAAAGCAAGAATGTATGACCCAACCTGGGTTGTTCTTGCTGATTGGTGGATAAATTCAGCCACCAATAAACAAGTGCTGTCCAGGGTCCTTAACCAAAAATTGTCTGGCTCCTTAGCTTAGATGCCTTTTTTTTTTCAAATAAAGAAAGCAAGGGAACAAAGAAAATTTGATAATAGGAGTAAAATAGAAAAATGCTTAAAATCGCATGCTCCATCAGAATCCCAAAAGAAAAAAATGGGGTTCAGTGTCCCTTTAAATTATTATTTGTTTTTATACATTCTGACATCCCATTACAATGTAATGAAAAACTGTGTATTAGGGCTGCAATTAAAGATTATTTTCATAATTGATTAATCATTATTTTTTCAATAAATCTTATAAAAAAAAAATCAATACAATACAACATTTTCCTTCTATTTAAAATAAAATCCACAAACTGAGTGTTACATTTATAAACTTCAGACTAAACCTTTACATTAACACAACTGTTTGTCCAATTTTTAAGCAGCAGAAGACATTTTTATATTTAAAAGGACATAATACTCATATGCTAAATCACTTGAAAGTGATGCAGCATATCTGTAAATAGCAAGAAAATATCACCTGAGCATCTCTAAGTAAAAAAGGAAGATATTTGACCTCAAAATGTCTTCGTTTTACCAGAGTAAGTGCTGTTTGTGTAAACAATTATACCAGTCAGCATAAGCAGTGATGAGGTAATGATTTGCCTTTGCTTGATCTCATGAGATATCACTGAAATCTAACGAGATTTCTAGGAAAATAACATGACCGTGGCTGCACATGACAGATGCACACTCCCTAACATGTCCTGTGACAAGCATCCTTAATGGCTGCTTAAAGTCTCTTTACAATGGGGTGTGAATACTTCGGAAATTTGAGATAAAATATCTTTCTTTTTTTACATAGAGATGTTCAGGTGATATTTTCTAGTCAGCTTTTTACAGCTATGCTGAATCAGTTTCAAGTCCTTCAACATTTGGGTATCATGTCCCTTTAAGCAAAACAAAACCACAAACCGTTTGAAAAGAGAGAGAACTAGTAAGAGGTAGACTATAACTGTTTATAACATTCTGTTATTTACTCTTCCAGAAGCTTTGCATTAAAATGCAAACATGTCAACATGTCCATATGCTCCTGGCTGAGGCTGACTCTCTTTTTGCAAGCTATGTTGCCTGCAGCAGAGAAGAGACGCTCAGATGGTATTGAGGCTCAATTTAGTTAATCTGTAAAGGTAAAATTGCCAAATTGTATTTAAATAGCTATATGTAGTGGTAAATAACCAGCTATAAGATTAGGGATACACTATCTAGTCTGCTCTTAAAATAACAGATATATACAGGTAGCCCTCAGTTTACGCCGGGGTTAGGTTCCAGAAGGAATGGTTGTAAAAGAAAAGAGATAGCTCCTTATTGTACCAGGTTAATTAATGCCGGCCTGAAGGCTAGACTAACATATCCTGCCAGGATAATTGTGGAGGAATTGGAGGGCAATGTTACTTTGGTTAATACAGAAGAAGTGAGAGACTTTTGTAAAAATAGGCAAATACGGTGAAACAAAGGGTTAAAGAAGAGACCTTAGTTGATTAAAATGTTAGTTTTAGGGGTCTTATGTTGTTTTTTAAATAATGTGGAGGTGCGTGTTTTTTTTTTTTTTTTTTTCTTCTCCTCTCTTCTCTTTGTCTTGTTCTGTTTGGTTTTGCCTCTTCTCTTTGTCTTGTTCTGTTTGGTTTTGCCCTGTACTCTCTCCCTCGCTGTAGCTCTCAGGAAGTAATGATAAAGGAAAAAAAAGAAGGGAAGAAAAAAAAAATAGGCAAGGACATAAAAAATAAAGGGCTACTAATAAGATGAGGAAGATCAAATTTATTTCATGGAATGTAGGAGGGATAACAACCCCCAAAAAAAGAAAGCTGATAATTAGATACTTAGCTAAATTTAAACCTGATATTGTCCTATTGCAGGAAACGCACTTGAAAGACACTGAAGCCCAGAAACTTAAGTGTAATTGGGTAGGACAAGTAATAGCATCAGATTGTACTAGGAGGAAACGGGGGGTCGCTTTTTTATTTAATAAAGACTTGGAATATAATATCCGAGAAAGTCAAATAGATTTTAATGATAGATGGATAATTTTAACAGTGGACATTAAAAAAATAAAATATGTAGTGTGTAACGTTTATGGGCCCAATGTCAAGGACCAACTGTTTTGGAGTGACATGACAGCAAGACTAATGTTGAAGGAAGATCCAAATATAATTCTTGTTGGAGACTTTAACTTAACTCCTATACCATCATTAGATAGGTTGTCCCACAGACAGAATAGAAGGCCTATGCAAAACTCTCAAATATTTTTTCAAATATGTGAAGAACTAAGTTTACATGATATATGGCGGGTTCAGCACCCCGAGGGAAAAAGCTTTACCTGTGAATCTCAGGTACATAGATCTCTCTCGCGCATTGATTTTTTTTTAGTCTCAAATGCTTTATTACAGGAAGAGATATGCACAGATATCGGTGAAATTACAATATCAGATCATGCTACAATATCACTGGAGGTAGGGGCGCGTGATGAGTATATACAGGGGGGAAATAATTTTTTTTTTCCAAAACATATGATTAATGATGGATTTTTCCAAATATGGATAAAAAATAAATGGCGCGAATACTGTGTCAACAATCAAGAGTATGCTAATAACTATGAAATATTTTGGGAGGCGGCCAAAGCATATCTAAGGGGAGAGATTAAATTATATATGATTACTCTAAAAAAAAAGGCCACAGCTCGTGAGATTCAGTTAACAAAAGCCGTTGCCAGGGCTCTTCAGAATTATACAAATAATACATTAAGGAAATATTGGCTAGAGTACAGAAAGGCCAAACAAGAAAGAGACTCGTTTCTTCTAGCTAAAATGATAAAGCAGGAAGCCAGAGTAAACTCTGCTTATGGTGGTAAATATGGTAAATCAGTGAAGTATCTGTCAAGGTTAGATAAAGCCAGAAACCGGAAGAATATAATTGAGAATGTGATTGTAGAGGGTCAAAATTACACACAAACTGAAGATATTAGTAAAGCTTTCTATGGATACTATAAGAATATATATGCCTCGAAAGCTATAGATAAAGAAGCCATTAAGACATTTTGGAGCTGTATTACTTGTCCACAGATCACTGCAGATCAAGGGAAGGTAATGAATTTGCCTATCTCCCCAGACGAGGTTATAAAAGCGATAGAGGCAACTAAATTGGGCAAGGCACCTGGACCAGACCAAATACCGGCTGAGTTCTACAGGCTCCTAAAATCAGAAATTGTTTTTATTTTAACTTGTTTATTTAATGAATATTTCATGGAGGGAAAATTAATGTCAAGGTTTTTCTCCGCGTCAGTCATAACCCTTATACCAAAAAAAGATAAAAATTTAACAGATTTAGGGTCATATAGACCTATCTCCCTGCTGAATATAGATTACAAACTGTTTACATCCATAATAGCGAATCGTCTTAAGGAAGTACTCCAAGAAATTATCCATCAAGATCAAGCGGGTTTCATGTGCAATAGGTCACTTACTAAAAATATTAGAAAAGCATATATGCTAATAGAATATTTTTGGAATAAAATTAATAAGGAGAAAATAACATATCAAGAGGATATTGCTATGGTTATGATTGACGTGGAGAAGGCATTTGACTCCATAATATGGGAACACTTATGTGTGGCCCTGACAAAATTTGGTTTCTCAGGAAATTTGATAGAATTTATTAAAACTATATACAATTATCCAATTTCCTCTATAGCGATTAATAATACCCAAACTTCTTTTTTTTAAATGGAGAAAGGTACCCGTCAGGGTTGCCCGCTTTCCCCCCTTTTATTTAATTTGGCCATTGAACCCTTGGCAATTTATCTACGTCAAGAACTTGAGGGGATAAATATAGGCGAGCAGAAATTAGTTTTGCCACTCTATGCAGACGACTTATTATTATATTTTAAACATACACATAAAAATATTCCCATAGCATTTGGTGCCTTAGAACTATTTAGCAGAATCTCAGGCTATAAGGTAAACACAATTAAATCTGAGATATTATGGATATATAAAAATAAGGATAGTAGGATTCAATATGATCTAAAAGAGGTCGAGAGTTTCAGATATCTTGGGATTATATTACATAGAGATCCAAATAGCTGGTACAGACTTAATTTTACTCCTTTCTTTACTAATATTAAAGCCAAATTACAACGTTGGGCATTACTTCCAATTTCTCTATCAGCTAAAATTACAATGATAAAAAATATTCTGTTCCCACAGATATTATTTGTAATGAATAATCTCCCTTTATTTATCAAAGCAAAAGATATTAAAATATTTAACCAGGCCTGTGCTAAATTTCTTTGGAATAAGTCAAGACAGATGATTTCGATTAAAAAACTATCTCAACAGAAGGAGCATGGCGGTTTAGCTTTCGCTGACATTAAGTCATATAACTTAGCTATCCTGGCACGTTATGGGATAGACTGGCTGCATGCTGGCAAAGCATTGACGAATATAAGTTTAGAAGAGACCATTATATATCCATTTTCTTGTAAAACAATTTTACACTGCGTTAGTGTCCAACTACCAAATAGTATAAAATTGTGCACCAGTATCTATAATGTAGTTAAAGCCTGGCAACTTCTATGCTCTCGGCTTAAGATCAACTTCCATATATCATCTTTTCTTTTGATTAGAGGAAATCCTGAGTTTCTACCTGGGTGTTTTTATAAGCCATTTAGAGAATGGGATAATAAAGGACTTTCTAAGATAATACAGCTCTTAGATGAGCAAGCTAATATAAGAACCTTTGAAAGCATTGCCAATGAATTTAATCTTTCCAACAAACACTTCTTTGCCTATTTACAGCTACGTAATTTTTTAAATAAGAAACTACAGCTCGGAAATTGGTCGGAATGCTTTGCAGAAATTGGAGGGTATATAAAGTTATATAAACAAGGAAAACACTCTATTTCGCTCTTATACAATATCTTACTGGCTAAGCAGGGTCAATTATACTCTGATCAATATATCTCACACTGGTTGAGATACTTTGAAGGAATTAATTATGATTTGATTAAAAAAAGTATTAAATGGCTGGTGGAAGCGCCCCTTCGCTTCTCCTGGCATGAATCCCACCTAAAATTACTCAATAATGCATATATCTCACCGAAAAGATTAGCCCAGTGGTCTCAGGATAGCATGGGCCTTTGCTATAAATGTTCTTTACCTTGGGCAGATTTGTTACACTGTTTTTGGTATTGCCCGAAAGTGTGGCAATTCTGGCAGAAAGTTAATTTTTGGTTAAATAAGAAATATTCTATTTCTGACCCAAAAATGATTGTTTTCTTAAGTGCAGGAGGTCATAATGCTGACCTGATTAATACGATTATATTAATTGCCCGCAATCTATTATTAAAAAGTTGGAAACATAGAAAATCCCCCTCTTTCACTATATTCTTGGAATCTGTAAAACAACAGATTATTTTTGAACAGTATAATATCTCTAAATTACATAGCAAACAAATCCAAAGATTCTTTAATAAATGGACCAAAATTATCCAGGTATATCCTCTTACCATACAGTATATTCTTACTAAAGAGTTCCATAAAACAGAATATTTTGAAGGCTTAATTTTGAGAGAAGTGTTCCCAGTGGCATGGTTCTGAGAGCTTATAGCGGGGGAGAGGTAACATTTTTTTTTTTTTTTTTTCTACGCACCAGAAAAGCGGCAGAATAGTCATAGTTTTACTTTTCTTTTTCTTTTTGTTTGGACAAGTATGCATGTAAACAAGATTATATACTCTGTATGATGCACTGACATAAATGTATTTCTTTATTATGTATGTATCCTAATTTACCCTGCGCGGTGCACAAACATGAGCGAATGTGCTCTTTTGTTACTTTTTAT
The DNA here is from genome assembly GCF_027579735.1 of Bombina bombina. NCBI lineage: Eukaryota > Metazoa > Chordata > Amphibia > Anura > Bombinatoridae > Bombina > Bombina bombina. Next base: position 276,568,662 of record NC_069501.1, read on the forward strand.
TTCTTTCTGTCAAAAATTAAATAAAGCATTTAAAAAAAAAGGAATGGTTGTAAATCGAAACCGTTGTAAATTGAAACCCAGTTTATAATGTAAGTCAATGGGAAGTGAGGGAGATAGGTTCCAGGCCCCTCTCAAAATTGTCATAAGTAACACCTAATACATTACTTTTAAAGCTTTGAAATGAAGACTTTAAATGCTAAACAGCATTATAAACCTAATAAAATAATCACACAACACAGAATATATAATTAAACTAAGTTAAATGAACAAAAACATTTGCTAAACAGCATTATAAACATAATAAAATAATCACACAACACAGACTTCACTTGCATTTTTCTGCAAACATCTCTTTCTATGCATTCCAATCTGGACTGATTTATAGACAAGAAGATCTTTTTCCTGTGAAATCTGCTTGATAGCTCAGGTCTGGTTAAACTGATTAATTTCAGCTTGCTTGGCTTTGCTGCAACACAAGCGGACAGCTCCACCTATTGGCTATTTTAATAAATGCACTGCTTCTCAATGCTTTTCAATACTGGAAAAAAGGTTGTTATTCTGAAACGGTGTAAATTGAACCGCTGTAAAACGAGGGCCACCTGTACTTATTGAGTACATATCACAACTTTATTAAAAATATAAAAAAAAGCTATTAAAAAAGATCCAAAGCCTTAATGACTATATATCAATAAAGCCTTACACAATTATATATATACTGCATATAATTAGAAATAGCAAGATGTGTCAATTTACAAATGTCTAAGAAAAAAGGTGGATGTAGCAATAAGTATTCTATCCATCATCTCAAATATTCTCCTAATAAATCTTAATTAAAAAATATATTTTTTTTAATTAAAAAAATAATTATCTATTGTAAATATATCATATAAGAATTATAGCTTTAAAGGGATAGTAAAGTCCAAATGTTAACTTTCACGATTCTGATAGGGCATGTAATTTTAAACAACTATCTAATTTACTTTAATCATCAAGGGGTCGATCCGATAAAAATCGTCGCCCGCAAAAGCCGGCGACGCCAAGAATTGCGCGGATTTGGTATCCTATATACGGCGTAAGCTAGAAGTTACGCGCGTATATTTCTGCCGTCGCCCGTAGTTTTTTGGGCCATAGGCAGGTATACCAAACCCGCGCAGTTTGGTATCCAATATGCAGCGTAAGGACTTACGTGGCGAAAATGGAGAAAACTTACTCCATTTTCACCTCGCCACAAAAAGCAGCCGTAAGAAGCCTTACGCTGACTATTGGAGCCCCGTAACTCCCTAAACTAGCTGCTAAAATAAACCTAACACCTAACGCATGCGCAATGTCTATCTCCCTGTCAACCGCGATCTTCTAAAATAAACCTAACACCTAACGCATGCGCAATGTCTATCTCCCTGTCAACCGCGACCCCGCCCCCCCCCCCCAAATCCCTAATAAAGTTATTACCCCCTAAAACGCCGCTCCCGGACCCCGCCGCCATCTACATAAACTAACCCCCTACTGTGAGCCCCTAAAACCGCCGCCATCTACCTTATCTATCCCGTAATCTGACCCCTTACACCGCCGCCACCTATATAAAAATTATTAACCCCTAATTTAATCTACCTACCCCGCCGCCAGCTATGTTATCTATATTAACCCTAAGTATATTATAGTTAATATAGTTATTACATTATATATATTAACTATATTAACCCTAATTATATTAGGGTTAATATAGTTAATATAGTTACTATAGTATTTATATTAACTATATTAACTCTATCTAACCCTAACACCCCTAACTAAATTTATATTAAATTAATCTAATTCATTTATAAACTAAAATATTCCTATTTAAATCTAAATACTTACCTATAAAATAAACCCTAAGATAGCTACAATATAATTAATAATTACATTATAGCTATGTTAGGGTTAATATTTATTTTACAGGTAAATAGTTAATTATTTTAACTAGGTATAATAGATATTAAATAGTTATTAACTATTTAATATCTACCTAGTTAAAATAATTACCCAATTACCTGTAAAATAAATCCTAACCTAAGTTACAAATACACCTACACTATCAATAAATTTAATAAACTACTAACATCTATCTAAAAATACAATTAAATTAACTAAACTAAATTACAAAAAAAACCAAACACTAAATTACAAAAAATAAAAAAAAGATTACAAGATTTTTAAGCTAATTACACCTATTCTAAGCCCCCTAATAAAATAATAAACCCCCAAAATAACAAAAATTCCCTGCCCTATTCTAAATTAAACAAATTTCAAAGCTCTTTACCTTACCAGCCCTTAAAAGGGCCTTTTGTGGGGCATGCCCCAAAGAATTCAGCTCTTTTGCATTCAACAAATACAATCACCCCCCCCCCCCATTACAACCCACCACCCACATACCCCTATTCTAAACCCACCCAAACCCCCCTTAAAAAATCCTAACACTACCCCCCTGAAGATCTCCCTACCTTGTCTTCACCACACCGGGCCGAACTCCTGATCCGATCCGGGCGATGTCGTCCTCCAAGCGGCAAAGAAGAATTCTTCCTCCGGCGACGTCTTCCTCCAAGCGGCAGCAAAGTCTTCATTCTTCCGGCGGCATCTTCAATCTTCTTTCTTCGCTCCGCCGCCGCGGAGCATCCATCCCGGCCGACTGCTAAACTTGGAATGAGGTACCTTTAAATGACGTCATCCAAGATGGCGTCCGCCGAATTCCGATTGGCTGATAGGATTCTATCAGCCAATCGGAATTAAGTTAAAAAAATCTGATTGGCTGATTGAATCAGCCAATCAGATTCAAGTTCAATCCGATTGGCTGATCCAATCAGCCAATCAGATTGATCTCGCATTCTATTGGCTGATCGGAACAGCCAATAGAATGCGAGCTCAATCTGATTGGCTGATTGGATCAGCCAATCGGATTGAACTTGAATCTGATTGGCTGATTCAATCAGCCAATCAGATTTTTTTAACTTAATTCCGATTGGCTGATAGAATCCTATCAGCCAATCGGAATTCGGCGGACGCCATCTTGGATGACGTCATTTAAAGGTACCTCATTCCAAGTTTAGCAGTCGGCCGGGATGGATGCTCCGCGGCGGCGGAGCGAAGAAAGAAGATTGAAGATGCCGCCGGAAGAATGAAGACTTTGCTGCCGCTTGGAGGAAGACGTCGCCGGAGGAAGAATTCTTCTTTGCCGCTTGGAGGACGACATCGCCCGGATCGGATCAGGAGTTCGGCCCGGTGTGGTGAAGATAAGGTAGGGAGATCTTCAGGGGGGTAGTGTTAGGATTTTTTAAGGGGGGTTTGGGTGGGTTTAGAATAGGGGTATGTGGGTGGTGGGTTGTAATGGGGGGGGGGGGGGTGATTGTATTTGTTGAATGCAAAAGAGCTGAATTCTTTGGGGCATGCCCCACAAAAGGCCCTTTTAAGGGCTGGTAAGGTAAAGAGCTTTGAAATTTGTTTAATTTAGAATAGGGCAGGGAATTTTTGTTATTTTGGGGGTTTATTATTTTATTAGGGGGCTTAGAATAGGTGTAATTAGCTTAAAAATCTTGTAATCTTTTTTTTATTTTTTGTAATTTAGTGTTTGGTTTTTTTTGTAATTTAGTTTAGTTAATTTAATTGTATTTTTAGATAGATGTTAGTAGTTTATTAAATTTATTGATAGTGTAGGTGTATTTGTAACTTAGGTTAGGATTTATTTTACAGGTAATTGGGTAATTATTTTAACTAGGTAGATATTAAATAGTTAATAACTATTTAATATCTATTATACCTAGTTAAAATAATTAACTATTTACCTGTAAAATAAATATTAACCCTAACATAGCTATAATGTAATTATTAATTATATTGTAGCTATCTTAGGGTTTATTTTATAGGTAAGTATTTAGATTTAAATAGGAATATTTTAGTTTATAATATGAATTAGATTTATTTAATAAGAATTTAGTTAGGGGTGTTAGGGTTAGATAGAGTTAATATAGTTAATATAAATACTATAGTAACTATATTAACTATATTAACCCTAATATAATTAGGGTTAATATAGTTAATATATATAATGTAATACCTATATTAACTATAATATACTTAGGGTTAATATAGATAATATAGCTGGAGGCAGGGTAGGTAGATTAAATTAGGGGTTAATCATTTTAATAGAGATGGCGGCGGTGTAAGGGGCTTACATTGGGGGTTAATAATTTTAATATAGATGGCGGCGGTGTTAGGGGCTCACTTTAGGGGGTTATAGATTTAATATAGCTGGCGGCGGGGTACGGGAGCGACGGTTTAGGGGTTAATAACTTTATTAGGTTGCGGCGGGGTAAAGGAGCGGCGGTTTAGGGGTTAATAGCATTTTTATTGTTAGGCTAGTGAGGGGGGATAGCGGATAGAGGGTTAGACAGTGCGGGCTATGTTAGGGAGGCGTGTTAGACAGTGCGGGTGTTTTAGACTTTAGTCAGGTTTTATAGGCGCCGGCAGATTCTAACGTGGCGCAAGTCACTGGCGACGCCAGAAATTTGTACTTACGCAGATTTCTGGACATCGCTGGTTTGTGAGACTTACGGCACGTTAGCATCTGACGGCGACCTATATGGGATAGCTCGAGTTGCGAGCTGAAACTGCGGGCGACGCCGGTTCACTCGCTTGCGCCGCAAACTGCGATCGATATCGGATCGCGCCCCAAATTTGCTTTGTTATCTTTTACTTCTTAGTTGAAAGCTAAACCTAGGTAGGCTCATATGCTAATTTCTTTCGGCTAGATTTAGAGTTTTGTCGGTAAGGACCCGCGTAGCTAACGCTGGCTTTTTTCTGGCCGCACCATAAAAATAACTCTGGTATTGAGAGTCCACATAAAGGCTGCGTTAGGCTCCAAAAAGGAGCGTAGAGCATATTTAACGCAGCTTCAACTCTCGATACCAGAGTTGCTTACGGACGCGGCCAGCCTCAAAAACGTGCTTGTGCACGATTCCCCCATAGGAAACAATGGGGCTGTTTGAGCTGAAAAAAAACCTAACACCTGCAAAAAAGCCGCGTTCAGCTCCTAACGCAGCCCCATTGTTTGCTATGGGGAAACACTTCCTACGTCTGCACCTAACACTCTAACATGTACCCCGAGTCTAAACACCCCTAGCCTTACACTTATTAACCCCTAATCTGCCGCCCCCGCTATCGCTGACCCCTGCATATTATTTTTAACCCCTAATCTGCCGCTCCGTAAACCGCCGCTACCTACATTATACCTATGTACCCCTAATCTGCTGCCCCTAACACCGCCGACCCCTATATTATATTTATTAACCCCTAATCTGCCCCCCACAACGTCGCCTCCACCTGCCTACACTTATTAACCCCTAATCTGCCGAGCGGACCGCACCGCTATCATAATAAAGTTCTTAACCCCTAATCCGCCTCACTAACCCTATAATAAATAGTATTAACCCCTAATCTGCCCTCCCTAACATCGCCAACACCTAACTTCAATTATTAACCCCTAATCTGCCGACCGGAGCTCACCGATATTCTAATAAATGTATTAACCCCTAAAGCTAATTCTAATCCTAACACTAACACCCCCCTAACTTAAATATAATTTAAATCTAACGAAATTAATTAACTCTTATTAAATAAATTATTCCTATTTAAAGCTAAATACTTACCTGTAAAATAAATCCTAATATAGCTACAATATAAATTATAATTATATTATAGCTATTTTAGGATTAATATTTATTTTACAGGTAACTGTATTTATTTTAACCAGGTACAATAGCTATTAAATAGTTAAGAACTATTTAATAGCTAAAATAGTTAAAATAATTACAAAATTACCTGTAAAATAAATCCTAACCTAAGTTACAATTAAACCTAACACTATACTATCATTAAATTAATTAAATAAAATACCTACAATTACCTACAATTAAACCTAACACTACACTATCAATACATTAATTAAATACAATACCTACAAATAACTACAATGAAATAAACTAACTAAAGTACAAAAAATAAAAAAGAACTAAGTTACAAAAAATAAAAAAATATTTACAAACATAAGAAAAATATTACAACAATTTTAAACTAATTACACCTACTCTAAGCCCCCTAATAAAATAACAAAGCCCCCCAAAATAAAAAATGCCCTACCCTATTCTAAATTACTAAAGTTCAAAGCTCTTTTACCTTACCAGCCCTGAACAGGGCCCTTTGCGGGGCATGCCCCAAGAAGTTCAGCTCTTTTGCCTGTAAAAAAAACCATACAATACCCCCCCCCAACATTACAACCCACCACCCACATACCCCTAATCTAACCCAAACCCCCTTAAATCGGAATTAAGGTAGTAATATTCTGATTGGCTGATGGAATCAGCCAATCAGAATCAAGTTCAATCCGATTGGCTGATCCAAGAATGCGAGCTCAATCTGATTGGCTGATTGGATCAGCCAATCGGATTGAACTTGATTCTGATTGGCTGATTCCATCAGCCAATCAGAATATTCCTACCTTAATTCCGATTGGCTGATAGAATCCTATCAGCCAATCGGAATTCGAGGGACGCCATCTTGGATGACGTCCCTTAAAGGAACCGTCATTCTTCAGTTGGACGTCGCCGGATGAAGATGGGTCCGCGGTGGAGGTCTTCAGGATGGAGCCGGTCCTCATCGGATGAAGATAGAAGATGCCGCTTGGAAGATGATGGTTGCCGGTCCGGATCTACTCTTCTTCCCGGATAGGATGAAGACTTTGGAGCCTCTTCTGGACCTCTTCAGCCACCGGATGATGGATCGCCAGCCCCCGCTTGGGTTGGATGAAGATTTTGGAGCCAGGACCGATCGGTGATACCCGGTGAGGTGAAGACAAGGTAGGATGATCTTCAGGGGCTTAGTGTTAGGTTTATTTAAGGGGGGTTTGGGTTAGATTAGGGGTATGTGGGTGGTGGGTTGTAATGTTGGGGGGGGTATTGTATGGGTTTTTTTACAGGCAAAAGAGCTGAACTTCTTGGGGCATGCCCCGCAAAGGGCCTTGTTCAGGGCTGGTAAGGTAAAAGAGCTTTGAACTTTAGTAATTTAGAATAGGGTAGGGCATTTTTTATTTTGGGGGGCTTTGTTATTTTATTAGGGGGCTTAGAGTAGGTGTAATTAGTTTAAAATTGTTGTAATATTTTTCTTATGTTTGTAAATATTTTTTTATTTTTTGTAACTTAGTTCTTTTTTATTTTTTGTACTTTAGTTAGTTTATTTCATTGTAGTTATTTGTAGGTATTGTATTTACTTAATGTATTGATAGTGTAGTGTTAGGTTTAATTGTAGGTAATTGTAGGTATTTTATTTAATTAATTTAATGATAGTATAGTGTTAGGTTTAATTGTAACTTAGGTTAGGATTTATTTTACAGGTAATTTTGTAATTATTTTAACTATTTTAGCTATTAAATAGTTCTTAACTATTTAATAGCTATTGTACCTGGTTAAAATAAATACAAAGTTACCTGTAAAATAAATATTAATCCTAAAATAGTTATAATATAATTATAATTTATATTGTAGCTATATTAGGATTTATTTTACAGGTAAGTATTTAGCTTTAAATAGGAATAATTTATTTAATAAGAGTTAATTAATTTCGTTAGATTTAAATTATATTTAAGTTAGGGGGGTGTTAGTGTTAGGGTTAGACTTAGCTTTAGGGGTTAATACATTTATTAGAATATCGGTGAGCTCCGGTCGGCAGATTAGGGGTTAATAATTGAAGTTAGGTGTCGGCGATGTTAGGGAGGGCAGATTAGGGGTTAATACTATTTATTAGTTGGGTAGTAAGATAGGAGCGCCAAAAGAGGCAAGGCCAGGGGTTAGGTGAAAATATGTGATATATAGCGTAATTGATAGAGTTAGGGACTGAATGGGTTCCCTGAAATAGTGGACTGCAATGATTTAGTTCGTCCTTCTCAAAGTGTTGATGAGTTTGTTTAAGAGCGTAGATTCCAAGCATCTAGCGCTTTGGAATGGGGGGTAAAGATTAATGTGTACTATGAAGGCATATACACATTAATCTTTACCCCCCATTCCAAAGCGCTAGACGCTTGGAATCTACGCTCTTAAACAAACTCATCAACACTTTGAGAAGGACGAACTAAATCATTGCAGTCCACTATTTCAGGGAACCCATTCAGACCCTAACTCTATCAATTACGCTATATATCACATATTTTCACCTAACCCCTGGCCTTGCCTCTTTTGGCGCTCCTATCTTACTACCCAACTACACCATAGCACTATTGCGGACTAATTTTGGGGATCCGCTCTAGACAGGAGCCACAGGTCACTTTATACACAAGCGCTATAAGGACAACAAATTTGCTTTAATACTATTTATTATAGGGTTAGTGAGGCGGATTAGGGGTTAATAACTTTATTATAGTAGCGGTGCGGTCCGCTCGGCAGATTAGGGGTTAATAAGTGTAGGCAGGTGGAGGCGACGTTGAGGGGGGCAGATTAGGGGTTAATAAATATAATATAGGGGTCGGCGGTGTTAGGGGCAGCAGATTAGGGGTACATAAGGATAATTTAAGTAGCGGCGCTTTGCGGTCGGCAGATTAGGGGTTAATTATTGTAGGTAGCTGGCTACGACGTTGTGCGGGGCAGGTTAGGGGTTAATAAATATAATAAATATAATATAGGGGCAGCAGATTAGGGGTACATAAGTATAACGTAGGTGGCGGTCGGCAGATTAGGGGTTAAAAAAATTAAATCGAGTGGCGGCGATGTGGGGGGACCTCGGTTTAGGGGTACATAGGTAGTTTATGGGTGTTAGTGTACTTTAGAGCACAGTAGTTAAGAGCTTTATGAACCGGCGTTAGCCCAGAAAGCTCTTAACTACTGACTTTTTTCTGCGGCTGGAGTTTTGTCGTTAGAGTTCTAACGCTCACTTCAGACACGACTCTAAATACCGGAGTTAGAAAGATCCCATTGAAAAGATAGGATACGCAATTGACGTAAGGTGATCTGCGGTATGGAAAAGTCGCGGCTGAAAAGTGAGCGTTAGACCCTTTTTGAGTGACTCCAAATACCGGAGGTAGCCTAAAACCAGCGTTAGGAGCCTCTAACGCTGGTTTTCACGGCTACCGCCAAACTCCAAATCTAGGCCTAAGACATTGAAGGTCACCTCTTATCTAAATGCATTGGACAGTTTTCACAGCTAGAGGGTGTTAGTTCTTGTGTTTCATATAAATAACACCAAAAATTGTATTGTTAAAACATATAGATAATCCCTTTATTTACTATTCCCTAGTTTTGCATAACCAACACTATTATAGGAATATATTGTTTACTTTTTAAATTACCTTGTATCTAAGCTTCAGTCCTAAGCTTCTGCAGACTGAATACATTCAGATAAGAGGCGGCCTTCAAGGGCTTAGAAATTAGCATATGAGCCTACCTAGGTTTAGCTTTCAACTAAGAATACCAAGAGAACAAAGCAAATTTGATGATTAAAGTAAATAAGAAAGCTGTTTAAAATTACATGCCCTATCTGAATCATGAAAGTTTAATTTGGACTTTACTATCCCTTTAAATATAGGACATCAGAGTGCTTTAGAGTGCAGCAGCTGGGCAGGTATACTGAAAAGTTGGGGTAGAGATTACCAAGAACTTGAAGTTACATACCTCAATATTGTAATGTCATTAAAGGGACAGTCAAGTCAAAATTAAACTTTCATTATTCAGATAGTGCATGCAATTTTAAACAACTTTCTAATTTACTTTTATCATCAAATGTGCTTTGTTCTCTTGGTATTCGTTTTTGAAAACTAAACCTAGGTAGGCTCAAACTGATTTCTAAACCCTTGTAGGTCGACTCTTATGTGCATTTTGACAGTTTTTTCACAGTTAGAAAGTGCTAGTTTGTGTGTTTCTTATAGATAACATTGTGATCATTCCCGTGGAGTTATTTATAAGTCAGCACTGATCGGCTAAAATGCAAGTCTGCCAAAAGAACTGAGATAAGGAGCAGTCTTTAGAGGCTTAGATACAAGGTAATCACCGAGGTAAAAAGTATATTAATATATTAGTTGGTTGTGCACAACTGGGGGATGAGTAATAAAGGTATTATGTATCTTTTTAAACAATAACATTTTTGGTGCCGATTGACCCTTTAATACCCATTTCCCAATTTTGCACAACCAACACTGTTATATTAATATGTTTACCTGTGATTTCCTTGTATCTAAGCCTTGGCAGATTGCCCCCCTTATCTCAGGGTTATTTACAATTAGTGCTGACTCATGAATAACTCCACGGGAGTGACTACAATGTTATCTATATGACACACATGAACTAGCCCTGTTTGACTGTGAAAAGCTATAAAATTGCATAAGATAAAATGCGGCCTGCAGAGGCTATGAAACAGGCAGATATTTAGAGGTTTCAAGGTTAGAAAATATCTTAAAGTTATTGTAAAGTTAAGGAATAAGTGCCCGGTATCTAAAAATAATCTTAAAAAACAGGGGCACTTCCATTTATTAAACTTTACAATAAAGCTTCTTTTTAAAAATATTTACCTTTGTTTTATGGAAAGCAGACCGGCGATCCTCCGTCCGCAGCTGCTGCTTTCAATAGCATATCAATGACGATCTGGCTTCCTCCAATCTTTGTGTGCCCCACGAGCTGGACACCAAAGGGGGCACACAATGATTGGAGGAAGCCGGGTTCGCCATTGTTCTGGTAAAGAAAGTAGGAGCTGCGGGCGGAGGATCAGCATTATGTTTACCATAACACAAAGGTAAGTATTTTAAAAAATAAGTGTGTTTGTAAAGTTTAATGAATAAAAGTGCCTGTTTTTAAGATTATTTTTAGATACTGGGCACTTATTCATTTAACTTTACAATCACTTTAATATAACAATGTTAGTTGTGCAAAGCTTAGGAATGGGTAGTACAGGCGTTATCTTTTCTTTTTAAACAAAAAATAATTTTGGTGTCGACTGTCCCTTTAAGAAATCAGTCTCGCTCTCTAGTGAAATCTAATGTGCATTTCATGTTTGCAGATGTTCATCACCTCCTGGGAATACTGTTCTTGAGAATATGATCTCATACCTTTTTTATGCCTATTTAGTTGAATTCATAAGACAGAGACATGCAGTGGTGCATGTCCCATTAGTTTTTCCTGTATCACCCACATTAAAACAAATAATTATAATAAACAAAATAATGCAGAGTACATTCATGTCTGTTTGAACTTAAAGGGGCCAGTCATCAAATAAATATGAATGACACAAATAATCAAATTAGATCAGATTGCCAGCATATTATATTATTTTATTTTCTCTTGCATTCATTGGTTCTTGTGTGCTTAACTTATTTTCTCTTGCATTCATTGGTTGTTGTGTGCTCATCTTATTTTTCTCTTGCATTCATTGGTTCTTGTGTGCTCAACTTATTTTTATCTTGCATTCATTGGTTCTTGTGTGCTCAACTTATTTTATCTTGCATTCATTGGTTCTTGTGTGCTCAACTTATTTTCTCTTGCATTCATTGGTTCTTGTGTGCTTAACTTATTTTCTCTTGCATTCATTGGTTGTTGTGTGCTCATCTTATTTTTCTCTTGCATTCATTGGTTCTTGTGTGCTCAACTTATTTTATCTTGCATTCATTGGTTCTTGTGTGCTCAACTTATTTTCTCTTGCATTCATTGGTTCTTGTGTGCTTAACTTATTTTCTCTTGCATTCATTGGTTCTTGTGTGCTCAACTTATTTTCTCTTGCATTCATTGGTTCTTGTGTGCTTAACTTATTTTCTCTTGCATTCATTGGTTCTTGTGTGCTTAACTTATTTTCTCTTGCATTTATTGGTTGTTGTGTGCTTAACTTATTTTCTCTTGCATTCATTGGTTCTTGTGGGCTTAACTCATTTTCTCTTGCATTCATTGGTTCTTCTTTGCTTATTTTCTCTTGCATTCATTGGTTCTTGTGTGCTTAACTTATTTTTCTCTTGCATTCATTGGTTGTTGTGTGCTTAAATTATTTTCTCTTGAATTCATTGGTTCTTGTGGGCTTAACTTATTTTCTCTTGCATTCATTGGTTGTTGTGTGCTTAACTTATTTTTCTCTTGCATTCATTGGTTGTTGTGTGCTTAACTTATTTTCTCTTGCATTCATTGGTTGTTGTGTGCTTAACTTATTTTCTCTTGCATTCATTGGTTGTTGTGTGCTTAACTTATTTTCTCTTGCATTCATTGGTTGTTGTGTGCTTAACTTATTTTCTCTTGCATTCATTGGTTGTTGTGTGCTTAACTTATTTTTCTTTTGCATTCATTGGTTGTTGTGTGCTTAACTTATTTTCTGTTGCATTCATTGGTTGTTGTGTGCTTAACTTATTTTTCTTTTGCATTCATTGGTTGTTGTGTGCTTAACTTATTTTCTCTTGCATTTATTGGTTGTTGTGTGCTTAACTTATTTTTCTCTTGCATTCATTGGTTGTTGTGTGCTTAACTTTTTAGTATTGTTTCTGTGCGCATCAGGGTTTTTATTCTTTTATTTTTTTGTGTACTAACTACTTTGTGGGTTTTTAAATATTGTTAGAGTGAAGAATATATGTCACAAGTATGCTTATAGGATTGTGAAGCCTGCTGTGTTCTCTGTTAGTTCTCAGAATTGGAAAACTCTTTATTTTCAGACTTAAATTACAGGAAAGGGAGCAAAATAAATCATTAAAGTATTTTGCAAACTGTTTTATTGCATATAAATCAAACGTATATTATATCTTAAAGCATTTACTGTCCATTTAAAAATATATTAGGACTTAGAGATTGTAATAAAAATGTTTAATTATGTGCAGTTAAATGCTTCGCAGTATATTTTCATCATGTATTTTTCCTGTAAATTTAAAGGGATATGAAACCCTAAAAAATGTATTTCATGATTCAGAGAGCGCATGCGATTTTAAACCTCTTTCTAATTTACTTCTATTATCAATTTTTATTTGTTCTCTTGGTATCTTTTGCTGAAAAGCAGGGATGTATGCTTAGGAGCCAGCCCATTTCTGGAGCACTATATGGCAGCAGTTTTTTGCAAGAATGTTATCTATTTGCAGGAGCACCAGATGGCAGCGCTATTTCCTGTCATGTAGTGCTCCAGATGCCTACCTAGGTATCTCTTCAACGCAGAATATCATGGGAATGAAGCAAATTTGATAATAGAGGTAAATTGGAAACTTTTTAAAAATTGTATGCTCTGTCTGAATCACAAAATAATTTTTTTGGGTTTCATATCCCTTTAACTTAAAATTAGGTTTTCTAATTCCTGTGAGACCTGGAAGTGCAGACGTTTACTCAGTCATTCTTTGATCACTTGAGTAACCCTAGTAACTCATTTATAACTGTCCCTAAATGGCTTAAAGGGATATAACGGTACAAAAAGAAAATGATGCAATATGTTAGCACATCTTATTATTGAACCTGTTGCTTGTATATAACTGTATTTAACCTCTTCAAAAGGATTAAACACCTAGTTAAAGGGACACTAAACCCATTTTTTTTCTTTTATGATTCAGATAGAGCATGTAATTTTAAGCAACTTTATAATTTACTCCTATTATCAATTTTACTTTGTTCTCTTGCTATCTTTATTTAAAAAAGCAGGAATATGATCCATAGGAGCCGGCCCATTTTTGGTTGAGAACCTGGGTTATGCTTGCTTATTGGTGGGTAAATGTAAGCCTCCAATAAGCAAGCGCTATCCATGGTGCTGAACCTAAAATGGGTTGGCTGCTAAGATTTACATTCCTGCAAACTTAGAGCAAGAGCATTTTTTTTTTTACAGTTAATGCACAACTATTTTTTAATGTGAGCAGTTACAGAGTTCCTGCACCACACTTTAAAGGGCCATTATACACTCATTTTTTCTTTGCATAAATGTTTTGTAGATGATCTATTTATAAAGCCCATAAAGTTTTTTTTTTATTTTTTTATTTTTTAAATATATAGTTTTGCTTATTTTTAAATAACATTGCTCTGATTTTCAGACTCCTAACCAAGCCCCAAAGTTTTATGAGAATACCGTCAGATACCTACTCCAGCTGGCTCCTGTTTGTGTAAAGGGTCTTTTCATATGCAAAAGAAGGGGGAGGGGGGAGTGTCTTATTTCCCACTTGCAGTGGGCTTTCCAGCTACCTTTTCAACAGAGCTAAACTGAGAGCTTCTAAGTAAGTTTTTAAACGGTTTTATACTGGATTTTTATATCAGTATCTGTGCATCTTATTCTTTATAGTAGTGTCTATTACATGCAGTTATATGAAAATTAGTGTATACTGTCCCTTTAACAATTTTAACTGCACTACAAAGGCGGGAACCCAACAATGAGTAGTTTCAGTGAGCAGCTGCAAGGCAGCCTCTCCGCTGTGCAGCTGCGCCACAAGTTATTACCGTGCTACATGAGAGGTTATGGAATGTGAGTCTCTGTACCCTGTATGATTCTGTTAGTGAGTGACAACCATAAGGGAGCATTGTGGAGGCACACATGGAGCAAAAGAATTTCCTTAATAAGCTGATCCACTTGGTTGAGAAAATAGTAAACCTACCTTAGAAGGTAAACATTTCAGGTTAACTTTTGTAACAGGTGCAGTGTCATCAATGAGAAACGCTGGCTGTATATCTATAGATTCTGTAATAGTAAGTAAGATGTACTCTGGGAATCAGATAAAAAGTACAGGTTTCTAAAGATGGAGATCAATTTTTGTATTGTAGCATTGGGGTTTTTAGGAACTTTGATTTAGATAATCTATTTTAAAGCCATGTTTTGGAGGGTATTGGTCACACTGTCTTGATGTATAAATAGGAATGTAGGCTGCAGAAAATTCCTGAACAGTGCAATCAAAGTGTAAATCTAGATACAAATGTGCATATATAAATAAATACAAAGAGCAATTATTTCTGGAACTGCACCATAGATCACAGTATATGCACTGGCATAGAGATTTAGAAGCTACACCTTAAGGGCCATCTGTAATAACTGTAGTACATTGCTGGATATTGTTTATGGCAGAATATTTATGTATGTGAGTTTGTGTATGTGTGTGTATTTGTGTGTGTGGTGTAGTATGTGTGTAAATGTGTGTATGTATGTGTGTATAAATTTGTATGTGGTTGTGTGTGTGCAAATATGTGTGTATGTGTAAATATGTATTGTGTGGGTGTAAATGTATGTGTAAATATGTGTACATAAGTGTGTTTGTATGTGTGTGTGAAAGTATATAAGTGTGTGTTTGTGTGTGCAGGTAAATTTTTTTACCTGATATGTTGTGCAGAGCCACACTTTGTCATATTGTCATGCAGAAATTAACCATTATAGCTATTACACATTACTAGAACATTTTGTTAAGAAGCAAAAATGGCAGGGTATATAAAAAAAAAATTTTTTTGGGGGGGGGTGCGGAAAAATGTGTCTTTGCCTGTGTAGCCAAAAATCCTTGCACCGGCCCTGCCCACCTTAACCAGTTTGTCACAGTCTAGCCACTCCAGGCAAGCCTGTAATTTAGTTCAGTGGGTGTAAGGGTTAACAAACACTATCTTGTCTGTTCTAGACCTAGAAAAAAATGCATAAAACTCCCCTTTAATGCCACCCACACTAAACTATTTCTAAGCTTCTATATACAAAGTAATTTGTGCCTGAACTCCAGACTGTATAGGTAATTCATCACACTTAGCTGTATTTTCCTGCGTGCCAACTTTTCAGGCCTGAAGATACAATGTAGATGAATAATAAAGTTCCACTCCAGAAATTTCTTGATAGACAAAAAGTGAGTAACTTTATTGAAGCACAACCATAACCATCAGTGCTCCGGGTCGTCGGTAGTCCCACCTCGAAGGCATGGCTTGGCTGGGGTACACCTAAAGCAGTCCGCCCTTGTTGACAGCTGTGCTGGGAGCAGGGGGGCCCCTTGCTGCCCCCGGGACCCACCCCCGGCGAAAGGGAAGGGGGGAGCGTGCCCGGGATGGAGGGGGAGGGTGCAACATCTGAAGGTTATGCTTCAATAAAGTTTCTCACTTTTTGTCTATCAAGAAATTTCTGCAGTGCAACTTTATTATTCTTCTACATTATATCTCTAAGCTTAAGATTTATAATATGGGAAATCTTATGGAAAACCCAGACTAACAAATTTAAGTCCCAGAAGACAATATAGTAAAAATGAAGCTAAAGAAAAGTATTAATACTACCAGTCTCTTTCAGTAACGTGGTTCAAATATTGGACAAAGGCAAAACTTAAAGGGACAATCTAGTATAAATTAAACTTTTATTATTCAGATAGGACTTTTAATTTAATCAACTTTCCAATTTACTTTTATCATCAAATTAGCTTTTTTCTCTTGGTATTCTTAGTTTAAACTAAACATAGGTAGGCTCATATGCCAATTTCTAAGCCTTTGAGGGCTGCCTCTTATCACATGATTTTAAAATCTCTTTTCAACACAAAGAGACAGAAAGTACATGTGGGCCATATAGATAACACTGTGTTCAGGCACAGGGGGTTATTTAAGATCTAGCACAAAACAATGCTAAATTTAAGACACTAGATAATAAACAGTCACAGTCATGTGATCAGGGGGCTGGAAGAAGGTTCCTAGATACAAGGTAATCACAGAGGTAAAAAGTGTATTAATATAACTGTGTTGGTTATGCAAAATTGGGAAATGGGTAATAAAGGGATTATCTATCTTTTAAAACAATAACAATTCTATGGTAGACTGTCCCTTTAATAAAGGAACATTTCTTATGAGCAAAAAACGAGTTGCACTGCACTGATAAATAAAAAAAACAGTTTTACACATAGAATATAGTTTTTGCTTTAAGGGAGATGGATTAGAGAATAGTTCAAATATGCTGTAGCAGACAGCTTTCCATTTAAAAAGGAGAAGCTTATATTGTTGGAATCAGAGCTATATACACTTTTCTCTGATATTACATTTCTTGACCAAACCTCCTTCCAGGGGGTCCCGGGAAATTCCTACCCCTCTTTTTTATGACATGTCAAAAATCTCTGAATCCTTGGCTGAAATTATAGAACGCCTTATAACTTCTGTTATGTATATCTAGTTCATTTACACAGATAGAAAATCCCTCTGTGATGTCATGAGTATTATTTTGATAACCATATATGACATGTCCAGCAGAAGAGGTGTCTGAAAAGCCTAATATTCATAAAATCTTATTCTACAACCCCAATTTCGAAAAAGTTGGGACAGCATGGAAAATGCAAAAAAACAAACTAAACGATTAATTTGAAAATGTAATTCACCCGATATTATATTGAAAACACATTCGGCTAGATTACGAGTTTTGCGTTAAGCTGAAAAGCAGCGTTAACAGGTCCTAACACTGCTTTTTCACTACCGCTGCTATTACGAGTCTTGCAGGTTTATGGGCACCGCACACTTCTTTGGCCTTACCGCAAACCGACTTACGTAAACATTGTAAACCCTTTTTTCTATGGGACTTCCATAGCGCTGGTATTACGAGTCTGTCCTTGGAGGCCAAAAAGTGAGCGGTACACCATTTACCTACAAGATTCCTACCGCATTTTAAAGTCAGTAGTTATGAGTTTTACACTACAACGCTGTAGCATAAAACTCATAACCAAAGTGCTAAAAAGTACACTAACACCCATAAACTACCTTTTAACCCCTAAACCGAGGCCCTCCCGCATCGCAAACACTATAACAAAATTTTAACCCCTAATCTGCCGGTCCGGACATCGCCGCCACTAGAATAAACATATTAACCCCTCGCAAACACTAGTTAAGTATTATTAAACCCTAACCTGCCTCCCCTAACATCGCCACCACCTACATTATACTTATTAACCCCTAATCTGCCGCTCCGGACACCGCCGCCACCTACATTATATTTATTAACCCCTAATCTGCCACCCCCAATGTCGCTGCGACCTACCTACACTTATTAACCCCTAATCTACCGCCCTAAACGTCACCGCTACTATATTAAATGTATTAACCCCTAAATCTAAGTCTAACCCTAACACCCTCTAACTTAAATATAATTTAAATAAATCTAAATAAAATTACTATCATTAACTAAATTATTCCTATTTAAAACTAAATACTTACCTATAAAATAAACCCTAAGCTAGCTACAATATAACTATTAGTTACATTGTAGCTAGCTTAGGGTTTATTTCTATTTTACAGGCAAGTTTGTATTTATTTTAACTAGGTAGAATAGTTACTAAATAGTTATTAACTATTTAATAACTACCTAGCTAAAATAAAGACAAATTGACCTGTAAAATAAAACCTAACCTAAGTTACAATAACACCTAACACTACACTACAATTAAATAAATTACCTACATTAAATACAATTAAATAAATTAAATAAAATTAGCTAAATCACAAAAAATGCAAACACTAAATTACAGAAAATAAAAAACAAATTACAGCTCTTTAAACTAATTACACCTAATCTAATAGCCCTATCAAAATAAAAAAAATCCCCCCCAAAATAAAAAAAACCCTAGCCTAAACTAAACTATCAATAGCCCTTAAAAGGGCCTTTTGCGGGTCATTGCCCCAAAGAAATCAGCTCTTTTACCTGTAAAAAAAAATACAAACAACCCCCCAACAGTAAAACCCACCACCCAAACAACCAACCCTCCAAATAAAATACTAACTAAAAAAACCTAAGCTCTCCATTGCCCTGAAAAGGGCATTTGGATGGACATTGCCCTTAAAAGGGCATTTAGCTCTTTTGCAGGCCCAAAGCCCTAACCTAAAAAAATAAACCTACCCAATACACCCTTAAAAAAATCCTAACACTAACCCCCGAAGATTCACTTACCGTGAGAAGTCTTCATCCAAGCGGCAAGATGTCCTCAACGAAGCCGGCAGAAGTGGTCCTCCAAACGGCAGAAGTGGTCCTCCAGACGGGCAGAAGTCGACTCTTCATCCAGACGGCATCTTCTATCTTCATCCTTCCGACGAGGAGCCTTCTGCCCGTCTGGATGACCACTTCTGCCGGCTTCGTTGAGGACATCTTGCCACTTGGATGAAGACTTCTCCCGGTAAGTGAATCTTCGGGGGTTAGTGTTAGGATTTTTTTAAGGGTGTATTGGGTGTTTTTTTTAGGTTAGGGCTTTGGACCTGCAAAAGAGCTAAATTCCCTTTTAAGGGCAATGCCCATCCAAATGCACTTTTCAGGGCAATGGGGAGCTTAGGTTTTTTTAGTTAGTATTTTATTTGGGGTCTTGGTTGTGTGGGGGGTGGGTTTTACTGTTGGGGGAGTTTGTATTTTTTTACAGGAAAAATAGCTGATTTCTTTGGGGCAATGCCCCGCAAAAGGCTCTTTTAAGGGCTATTGGTAGTTTAGTTTAGGCTAGGGTTTTTTTTATTTTGGGTGGGCTTTTTTATTTTGATAGTGCTATTAAATTAGGTGTAATTAGTTTAAAGATCTGTAATTTGTTTTTTATTTTCTGTAATTTAGTTTTTTTTTGTAATTTAGCTAATTTAATTTAATTTATTTAATTGTATTTAATGTAGGGAATTTATTTAATTATAGAGTAGTGTTAGGTGTTATTGTAACTTAGGTTTTATTTTACAGGTAAATTTGTATTTATTTTAGCTAGGTAGTTATTAAATAGTTAATTACTATTTAATAACTATTCTACCTAGTTAAAATAAATACAAACTTGGTTGTAAAATAAAAATAAACCCTAAGCTAGCTACAATGTAACTATTAGTTATATTGTAGCTAGCTTAGGGTTTATTTTATAGGTAAGTATTTAGTTTTAAATAGGAATAATGTAGTTAATGATAGTAATTTTATTTAAATTTATTTAAATTATATTTCAATTAGAGGGTGTTAGGGTTAGACTTAGGTTTAGGGGTTAATACATTTAATATAGTGGCGGTGACGTTGGGGGTGGCAGATTAGGGGTTAATAATTGTAGGTAGGTTGCGGCGACATTGGGGGCAGCAGATTAGGGGTAAATAAATATAATGTAGGTGTTGGCGAGTGGCAGATTAGTGGTTAATAAGAAAAATGTAGGTGTCGGTGATGTCGGGGGCGACAGATTAGGGGTTAATAAGTGTAAGATTAGGGGTGTTTAGACTCGGGGTTCATGTTAGGGTGTTAGGTGTAAACATAACTTTAGTTTCCCCATAGGAATCAATGGGGCTGCGTTACTGAGATTTACGCTGCTTTTTGGCAGGTGATAGACTTTTTCTCAGCCGGCTCTCCCCGTTGATTCCTATGGGGAAGCTTATAATGCAAAACTCATAATTTCGCTGATTATTAACACATTATTTGATGTTTTACTTTGTGAATGTAATGTATTTCTGAAAATATACAGTCATTTCAAATCTGATGAGTGCAACACATTCCAAAAAAGTTGGGACTGGGGCAATTTAGGACTAATAGCGATTGGGGTTGTAATTTGATCCAACAATAACCCTAATTGACCTCATCTCTCTCTGGGTAGAGGGCCCTGATTTGTATCATCTCTTTACTGACATCTCTAGAAAAGAAATAGAGTACAGCAGCAATGTAGCCATATGCAATGTATTGCAGTCTGTGAGTATACAGCATTTTGGATCTAACTATCCTTAATCATGTATGTAACAATTCAAAATGAGCAACCTTAAAGTGACATTAAACACTTTAAGATGGTAATATAAAATAATAAATCGTATATAGAAAAAAAACTTTGCAATATACTTTTATTATTTCTTTTGTCCCCTTTTCCTCTAATTCCATTCTGAAATTATAAGATTTTCAGTTCCTGTTAGAAATGAAAATGCAGAACATTATATACCATGCAGCCATTGGCTGCACACTCTAGTGACCAATTTATAACTGTCCCTAGTTGGCCACTGCAGAGAAGGTAACCTAAGTTACAACATGGCAGCTCCCATTTCTTTATAGACACTAAAACTTCTAAAACTTTACACTTATTTTGTCAATATTTAAACAGCTAATGAAACTTTAAAAAATACATCTATATGTTATTCTCAGAATGATTTTTTCTTTTAATACATCATTCTATCTAGCATTTATTTAGTGTTCAATGTCCCTTTAAATAGTCTATACAAATCTCCTCCTACTGTGACATCATACAGGTAATATAAAATGTAACCCTTATTGGTGCTAATGACCTAAAGATAAAAAACTATAGATTTCAATACAAAGTTTGTATCAATGAATCTATATACAGACAATCATATAACACAATAACCACACTTGATTTTAAGAATTAGGTAGAATAGTTATTAAATAACTATTTAATAACTACCTAGCTAAAATAAATACAAAAGTACCTGTAAAATAAAACCTAACCTAAGTTACAATTACACCTAACACTACACTATAATTAAATAAATTAACTAAATTAAATACAATTAAATAAATTACATATAATTAGCTAAATTAAATTAAATTATCTAAAGTACAAAAAACCACACTAAATTACAGAAAATAATAAACAAATTACAGATATTTAAACTAATTACACCTAATCTAATAGCCCTATTAAAATAAAAAAAAGCCCCCCAAAATAAAACAAAACAAAACCCTAGCCTAAACTAAACTACCAATAGCCCTTAAAAGGGCCTTTTTGCGGGGCATTGCCCGAAAGCAATCATCTCTTTTACCTGTAAAAAAAATTAACAAAATGGCAATACAGAGCCCAATAGAAATAAGTCATACAAATTAAATGTTTAAAAAAATACAGAGCGATCCCAATCCTTGTTCATACCTAAAAGGCCCTTGGTTTCTAGATGATAGATCCATAAAGCTTCTCTTTGTTTTAATATTTTCTCTCTATCTCCACCCCTTCTCTCAATAGGTATATGTTCTATAATTTGATATCTCAGTTGGCTTACCATGTGACCAGCTTCCTTAAAGTGACAGGCTACTGGGGATTTAGTATTATCAGTCCTAATATTGGACTTGTGTTCCGTGATACGATCACGGACCCTCCTGGTCGTTTCATCTACATAAAGTCTGGAACAGGGGCATTTTAAAATATAGATTACATACTCTGTGTTGCAAGTAAATAATCCTAAAATTGAATATTTTCTACCAGTACTGGGATGGAAAAAATTATTACCCTTAATGAAATTGTTGCAATCACTGCAGCCTAAACAAGGGAAACAACCATTTCTTTTGGGGCCTAAAATTGTTTGTCTTGATATTTTCTCTGAACTTATATCTGATTTGATAAGTTGGTCTCTCAGATTTTTTGCTCTCTTAAAAGCTGCCATCTGTGGTTTTTGAAATTCTACTATATGTGGATTACTCAACTTTAAAGGGACATGAAACCGAATTTTTTTTCTTTCTTGATTCAGATAGAGAATACAATTTTAACCCTTTGAGTGCTAAGCACTTTCCACCTGGGTTCTAATGTTTTTTAAAGGGTTTTTTTAGTTTATATTTTTTTAAATATTTTTTTTGATTTATTGCAGATCCCCAAGACTTACACTGTCTTGGGGATCTGTAGCTGCTTAGATGCCTGAGATACAGGCTTCTAAGCAGCATGCCCCCTGCTCCTATATTTAACATTGTTAACGTTAAATAAAGTTGCGCGGTGACGCCATCACGTCATTGCGCGTGACCTCACCGTGCATAACGTGAAGCCCTGGCGATGCCTGTCACTATGTAGGCCCGATTGCCGGGGTAGGAGCGGGTGGGAGCCCCCAGATCTCCCTCAAGGTGGGAGAGTGCTAGTAACGGCTCTGAGCCATCATTAGCACTAGAGTGGGAAACTCTGTGACGGCTCAGAGCCATCATTAGCACTCAAGAGGTTAAACAACTTTCCAGTTTACTTCTATTATTTCATTTTCTTCCTTCTCTTCTTATCCTTTGCAAAAAGGTTTATCTAGGTAAGCTCAGGAGCAGCAAATAATCTAGCTTCTAGCTGCTGATTGGTGACTGCATATATATACTGATTGCCATTCTCTCACCCATGTGTTCAGTTGTGCATTGCTGCTCCTTCAACAACTGATACCAAGAGAATGAAACAAACTAGATAATAGAAGTAAGTTAGAAAGTTGTTTAAAATTGTATTCTCTATCAGAATAATGAAAGAAAATGTTTGGTTTCCTGTCCATTTAATATATCCCATTGTCTGTTGATCAACAATTATTGATACAATCCACTGACATCTCTGCCTCATAAAAATTACTCTCTGGGGCATATTTATCAAGTGCCCCATGTTTATGGCGAGCCTGCAGGCTCGCAGGAAACAAAAGTTATAAACCAGCAATCTAAAGACTGCTGCTCCGTAACCTGCCCGCCTGCTCTGTGGTGGTGGACAGACATCGCCAGAAATCAACCCGATCGAATACGATCGGGTTGATTGACACCCCCTGCTAGCGGCTAGATTGGCCGCAAATCTGCAGGGGGCGGCATTGCACCAGCAGTTCACAAGAACTGCTGGTGCAATGGTAAATGCAGAGAGTGTATGCTTTCGGCATTTATCGATGTACAGTGGACATGATCCGCAATATTGGGTCATGTCCGCTCGCACAATGATAATTCGGCCCCTCTGTGTTAAATTGGTACAATAAACTGTCCTTAGACAATAAAGTTTCTTCAGTGAGGCTTACAGCTATGTATGACAGGGCCCTGGCTTTCTAAGAAAAAAACACAGGGACACATTTTTTCTGAACACCCCCCCCCCCCACAAATTATTTAGCACACAAGCTAAAAAGTTAACCCTTTACAACTAAAATCACGAGGCCTTCATGACAGAAAAGCTCTATTTAAATCATGCATTTAATTTTGAAAAAGTTTACAACCTGCTGGCATTATGGAGGCTAAAACATTACCCTTAATTTTTTTCAATATTTAAACAACTGAAAATTTTAAAATATATGTGTTTATATTTTATCAGGCTAATCATTATGTATGTCTAACATTTATATAGCATTTTGTGTCCCTCTAAATATTATAAACTTATCATCGGAATCTAAGGGACACCATCTTGGATGACGTCACTTAAAGGTACCTTCATTCTGTGTTAGTCGTCGGATGTCTTGAAGATGGACCCGCTCCGCACCGGATGGATGAAGATAGAAGATGCCATCTGGATGAAGACTTGTGCCCGTCTGGAGGACCACTTCTGCCCGGCTTGGATGAAGACTTCTGCCCGTCTGGAGAACCACTTTGCCCGGTTTGGATTAAGACGTCTCCCGGTCAGTCGATCTTCAGGGGGTTAGTGTTAGGTTTTTTTAAGGGTGTATTGGGTGGGTTTTTATTTTTAGGTTAGAGCTAACTGCCATTTTAAGGGCAATGCCCATCCAAATGCCCTTTCAGGGCAATGGGGAGCTTAGGTTTTTTTAGATAGTGTTTTATTTGGGGGGTTGGTTCTGTGGGTGGTGGGTTTTACTTTTGTTGTTGGGGGTTGTTTGTATTTTTTTTTACAGGTAAAAGAGCTAATTACTTTGAGGCAATGCCCCGCAAAGGCCCTTTTAAGGGCTATTGGTAGTTTAGGCTAGGGTTTTTTTTTATTTTGGGGGGCTTTTTTTTTAATACGGCTATTAGATTAGGTGTAATTAGTTTAAATATCTGTAATTTGTTTATTGTTTTCTGTAATTTAGTGTGTTTTTTTTGTACTTTAGATAATTTAATTTAGCTAATTACATGTTATTTATTTAATTTTAGTTAATTTAGTTAATTTATTTAATTATAGTGTAGTGTTAGGTGTAATTGTAACTTAGGTTAGGTTTTATTTTACAGGTACTTTTGTATTTTTTTTAGCTAGGTAGTTATTAAATAGTTAATAACTATTTAATAACTATTCTACCTAGTTAAAATAAATGCCTGTAAACTAAAAATAAATCCTAAACTAGCTACAATGTAACTATTAGTTATATTGTGGCTAGCTTAGGGTTTATTTTACAGGTAAGTATTTAGTTTTAAATAGGAATAATTAAGTTAATGATAGGAATTTTTAGTTAGATTTCTTTTAATTATATTTAAGTTAGGGGGTGTTTTGGTTAGACTTAGATTTCGGGGTTAATAACTTTAATATAGTGGCGGCGACGTTGGGGACGGCAGATTAGGGGTTAATAAATGTAGGTAGGTGGCGGCGATGTTACTGATGGCAAATTAGGGGTTAATAATATTTAACTAATGTTTGTGAGGCGGAAGTGTGGCGGTTTAGGGTTTAATGTATTTATTATAGTGGCGGCGATGTTCGGTTCGGCAGATTAGGGGTTAAAATTTTTCTTTTAGTGTTTGCAATGTGGGAGGGCCTCGGTTTAGGGGTTAATTGGTAGTTTATGGGTGTTAGTGTACTTTTTAGCACTTTAGTTAAGAGTTTTATGCTACGGCTTTGTAGTGTAAAACTCTTAACTACTGACTTTAAAATGCGGTACCAGTCTTGACAGGAGAGGGTCTACCGCTCACTTTTTGGCAGACTTGTAATACCGGCGCTATGCAAGTCCCATTGAAAAAAGAGGATACGCAATTTACGTAAATGGATTTGCGGTATTGCCAAGTCTGGCCAAAAAAGTGAGCAGTACACCTTTACCTGCAAGACTTGTAATACCAGCGGGCGTTAAAAAGCAGCGTTAGGACCGCCTAATGTTGCTTTTTAAGACTAACGCAAAACTCGTAATCTAGTAATCTAGCCGATTGTGACTTAACCCATTAAGGTGCAGATAATTAAAGTGTACCAATTATACTTTTAAATCAATACAAAAGGTATCAAAACAGAGGAAATACAGATATCCACATTATGAGATATAACACAATATTCTTCTATTTAATTTTACAATGTAGTAAAATAGAGTATACTAGTCTCAATAGAGCAGAACCAGTAGTTATGTTACTCATTTAAGATACACTAGACCAATACAGAAAGGTCCCAATCCTTATTCATACCTAGAGGGCCCTTGATTTGTAAATGGTAAATCAAAAACGCCTCCCTCTGTTTAAGTTTTTTCTCTCTATCCCCCTTTCCTTTCTAATATGCTCTATGATCCGATATCTAAGTTGGTGTACCAGATGCCCTTCTTCCTTAAAGTGGCAGGCTACATGGGATTTTAAATTGCCAGTCCTAATATTCGTGTTCAGGTCACGGACCCTCCTGATCGTCTCACCCACTTAAAACCTGAAGCACTGGCATTTTAAAATATAGATGACATACTGTGTATTACAGGTATGAAATCCTGAGATTGCATATTTCTTACCTGTATGAGGATGGAAGAAATTGTTACCCTTAATTAAATTGTTGCAATTACTGCAACCTAAACATGGGAAGCAACCATTACGTTTTGGGCCTAAAAATCTTTGTCTCGATATCCTTTCTGTACCTATGTGAGATTTGATAAGCTGGTCTCTCAAATTTCTTGCTCTCTTATTAACTGCTATAGGTTTTTTTTAAAAAAAAAATTGGTACATGTGGGTTACTCAATTTTAATATATCCCAATGTTTGTTCAATAATTTTGTTATCTTCCCACTCTGTGTGTTATACGGAGATACAAAAAGTAATCTATCTTTTCCCTTCACATCCATTTTTTCATTTTTTTACTTTTGATATTTTATTATCATAATGTTCAAGGATGCGATAAGTTTCACTCTCTAATAATTCATTGGGATAACCCCTCTCCTGAAATAGTCTAGCCATTTCTTTTAGTCTGGTTTTGAGTCTGTCTTTTTTAGTTGCAATCCTACTTACTCGTAGAAACTGACTGCGTGGTAAAGAATCCTTTAAGGGTTTTGGGTGTGCACTATCATATCTCAGGAAATTGTTGCGGTCTATGATTTTCTTATATAGATCAATCTGTAACCCCTCATCATCTTTATATATCCCTGTGTCAAAGAAATGAATGCTTTCCTCACTGTATTCCAAGGTAAACTTAATATGGTCAGTGGCCTCATTCAATTGAGAAACAAACTCCATGAGGGTTCCAACGTTGCCCAACCAGATTCCAAAAATATCTTCAATATAGCACCAACAGGAGGTGGCACATTGAGTAAATAGTTCATTTTCATAAACAAATAGTTCTTCAAAGGAATTCATAAAAATATTTGCATAGGTTGGAGCGACGTTGGAACCCATAACAGTTCCCTGTAACTGCAGGTAAAATTGGTCTTGGAAGAGAAAATAATGATGGTACAAAATGATTTCCAATAACTGTAGGATGAAATCACATTCTTGTTGACCATAGAGCTTGGATTCAGTTAACACCTTATTGTTAACCCCTAATCCACTGGTGTGGGGAATAGAAGTATATAAACTTGCTACTTCCAAACTATATAAGATATACTTATCAGTGGGAATAATTAAATCACACAATTTACCCAGAAAATCTCCAGTATCTTTTATGAAATAATTGGACTTCCTTTGTCTAGGTAAATAGCGATATTTGAAAAGACAGACCCCCACCCCTGACACAATGGGGCATCCGGGGGGGTTCTTTTTCATTTTTTATATATTACCCAAGGTGCATAAAAATGAAAAAGAACCCCCCGGACGCCCCATTGTGTCAGGGGTTGGGTCTGTCTGTTCATTAAATGTGTAACATAACTGCCGGTTCTGCTCTATTGAAACTAGTATGCTCGGTCTATTTTACTACATTGTAAAATGAAATAGAATAATATTGTGTTATATCTCATAATGTTGATATTTTAAATCTGTATTTCCTCTGTTTTGATACCTTTTGTATTGATTTAAAGTATAATTGGTACTCTCTAATTATCTGCACCTTAATGGGTTAAATCACAATGTATTATAGTTGATTACATTTTCACACCTGTATGATGTCACAGTAGGAGGTGCTATGTAAAGGGTATTTAAAGTTGCTTAGTTTGTATCTGTTCATACATGATTAAGGATCGCTAGATCTGAAACGTTGTAGAGTTTGTCACAGTCTGCAATAAAATTGCATGTAAATTACAGTGCTTCTGTACATTAGTTTTTTGGATTTAAATAAAGATACCAAGAGAATGAAGCAAAATTGATAATAGGAGCAAATTAGAAAGTTGCTTAAAATTGCTGCTCTATCTGAATCATGAAAGTTTAATTTTGATTAGACTATTCCTTTAAGTGTTTCAGCTATATCTTAAAGTTGGTTAAGAGGAGTCATCTTGTAACTTGCATTTAAAGGGGCATAAAACCCAAAAATTTTCTTTCATGATTCAGATAGAGAATACAATTTTAAACAACATTTCAATTTTCTTCTATTATTTATTTTGCTTCATTCTTCAGATGTGGAAGAAATAGCAATGTACATGGGTGAGCCAATCACATGAGGCATCTATGTGCAGCCACCAATAAGCAGCCACTGAGTCTATTTATATATGCTTTCCAACAAAGAATATCCAGAGAATGAAGCAAAATAGATAATATAAGTCAATTGAAATGTTGCTTAAAATTGCATGCTCTTTCTAAATCATGAAAGAAAAAAAAAAATGGGTTTCCTGTCCCTTTAACAAAATCTGTATGTAGATTTTCATATATTTCTGTGTCCAAATCTATGCTCAGAAATGATGCATTGATGGTACATTAAGCCAAACGTTTCTGCATTCCAAAACATATAATGTACTTTCATTATTTGTTCTGCCTTCTTTTACTGCAATTTAACTATGAACATATTTTTTTTCCTGCCCAGAAAGGCTAACATGTATCCTGTAGTATTCAGAAATGTGACCCACAACATTATATACAGTGATTGCATATTATATATCTGGTTAAGTAAAAAAACCCATGTAATGTGCTTCCATTTGCCCAGACAAAACAACTCATATTTGATCTACATTTTGTGAAACTTTTTGTTGAGTATCTACAATGTGCTATAACCCTTTGGTATGTACAGTGTGAGATGACATCATCTTTACTGCACCCACGGAATACTAGCTGCATATTAAATATTTTCCTTCTCAATTTGGCACCAAGCACATTACTCTCATAGTCTGAATCTGAGCTGGTGATTGCAATGAATGCCACAGCTTCACTAAAGGCCCAGCTGTCTTATTTCCGTTTGCAGACTGGATCACTGCACAGTAATGATTTTGCTATCGTTTCAATATTTTGCCGTAAGGCTGTCAGCCTGCTATTTATTTCTGCTTTCTAGTATAAGGAATTATGATTCATAATCTTGTTACTCAGTTTTTCAAGCACAGCGACATTGCAGGCAATTCTTTCTACTCTGTGTCAAACAAATGAAAATGTCATACTTCCTTATATTTTTAAAAAGTGAGTCCTGAGTCTGGAAGTTGCCACAATTAAATGTTGGAGGATGTTCCCGAAACCAGCTAGAAAGCTTCTAACCATAAATACATTAACACCTTGGGACATTGTCTTTCAGACCTTTACTCACTGAATGTAAAGTTGTTGTAAAGGCATTAAAAAAAATTGTACTATGTATATGAAAAACAGCAATGAAATACGATAAAAATATTGATTGCTTGGAAAAATTTCAGCAAAAGCGTTTGATTTAGACTAGGAGTGGCCAACTGGTGGCCCTCTGCTCTAGTCTTTGTGGCCCCAGGAAGAAGCAGAGCTAAAGATTATTTGTGTTTTTTTATAGCCATATATATTTACATGACACTTAAGGCTTCCAAAGTATTGATCTGTCGCCCCCACTTTTGACTTCCGTTCTTTAGCCACCTTCTTTCCTAGGTCATCTGAAGTGCCAAATCCGTAGTTCTGCATCATCAAGAGGCAGGCTCTATGCCACCCATGGGCTACTCAGTAGCCACCCCTACACAAGAGAAACCACTGCTGTCCTCATAGACTTGGAAATGTCATTTTTGTCTAGATCTGTGTGTCTAACCGTAACAAAAGAACATTTAGGTAAACCTCCACAGAGAACTGCTGGTCCCAAAAGGAATCAGATGGTGAGCCAACCAGCAGCAGTAGCAGCCCAACCCAGCTGTGTTATCAGCTCAACTAAAATCAATGGGGCTGCTTCTGTCTCACAGGTGCTAAGTTCCCACCACTTTCACTTTTTGGGATACATATCAAGACTATATTCTTCACTCAGGCAAATTAGTCTTTTTAAGACTAGGCTGCTGAGTGGTGGTTTTGAAGAAAAATAAAGACCGAACCTTGAACTTGCTGGAACAGTCTAGAATGCCCAAGGTCAGCTTCTTTTTAATGTCTGCGAGATTGTAATTACAAAGTGTTGCAGTTGTAATTAATCCTTTTCGCCATTACTAGCTTTTCTCCTTTATGAAATATACATAGACCTCATCTCAAAGGTTATCTTATGTGTTTTTTGATGTCCTCCCTTAAAAAGTTGATCAAAATCACCTGTTTTGAAACTCATTTATGGTCAACTTATATTTTCAAAATAAGTCGACTTTAATCTAAGTTCAGCCAGTTTGGTTATAGTAACTTCAGCTTGCTGTTCCCAAAAGATCAGCCAGAGAGTCGCCTTTTAAAGGAGAGTCCCTATAGTCAATGTTGGACACTTGTCACATTTTCAATCCAACTCATATGAGGTGACTGTAGAATTCATACGTATGGAACCCTTGTTTGGCTAACTGGGGGTGCCCTTATCTGGGGTGGCAACAGAACCAGTAAGTTGTACAACTTTGTCTGCATTTAACTCCTTTGTAAGGGTTAAGTACATAGGGCCCAGTTAAGTACAGATCGCTCATTGTTCCAAATTCTGTAATAATATTTGTTTTCCACAATGAATGGACTGTTAAAATTCAACAGTTTGCAAGTGGGTACTATTGTGAGTATTTTGAAGTCTGTGTTGTTCCTTTTTCAAATTATGTCAATAATTATTGATGAGATAATTAATTAAAAATATACAGTGCTAATAAAATAGAGCTTTTTCATTTTTTTCCTTTAACCGGTTCAAGGCACATTGCATGGATGCATCATCATACACATGGCAACCTAAGCTTTCAGAGCTACAGTCTGGGGATTGTTGGTGGCCTAGTGGGTGGCACTCCCAATGAATGGGCGTGCCTATGATGTTGCTACATATGTGTGGGAAAGTCACAAAGGGGCGGGGCCACTATAGTTGGTAAGGGAGCTGGAAGCTCCCTCATCAGCTACAGACACTCAAGAGCCCTCATTTTAATGAGAATTGTCTTGTCTTACAAATAGTAAGTACCAATCCCCCTATAAATAAAAAATAAATAAAGTTAATAACATGGATGTACACTTTATGATATATATATATATATATATATATATATATATATATATATATATATATATATATATATATATATATATATATATATATATATATATATATAATAAAAATGTAAAAATGTTTTAGAGCCACAAGAACATTTATTTTATAGTGGGCAAGTCCCATTTAAAAACAAACAAATATGCTAATTTTGTTTGTATAGTCAGGTGATCACTGTGGTGGAAGCAATCACCTGGCTAAAAATGCTTTTATTTGTACACTGGCACAAGGCGCCCTCTAGTTTTTATTACAATCCCCAAAAGCCCGTATAGACCTCTCATACAACATAAAATACCAATGATTACAATTTAGTAAAGTGATCACAGCAGCAACAGAGGTAACCTGACTATTCCCAAACAGCCAGATTACGAGTTTTGAGCGCTATAGAGAAATTAACGACCGCAGCATTTTCAGCGTTATTTCACCTCCCTATAGTGCTGCTATTACAGGTTTAAAAAAAGCAGGCTTGTGCGGGGGCGATATGGTTGCGTTGAGCTCCATACCACACCAAAATCAAGTGCTGCTTTGACGTGCTTGTGCACGATTTCCCCATAGACATCAATGGGGAGAGCCGGCAAAAAAAAGCCTAACACCTGCGATTGTGGAATGAAAAGCTCCATAACGCAGCCCCATTGATGTCCTTGGGGAAAAGAAAAAGTAACATTTCAACCTAACACCCTAACATAAACCCCATGTCTAAACACCTCTAATCTGCTGCCCCTAACATCGCCGACACCTACATTACAGTTATTAACCCCTAATCTGCTGCCCCTAACATCGATGCTACCTACATTACAGTTATTAACCCCAATCTGCTGCCCATAACATCGCTGCTACCTACATTACAGTTATTAACCCCTAATCTGCTGCCCCTAACATCGCCGCTACCTACATTACAGTTATTAACCCCTAATCTGCTGCCCCTAACATCGCCGCCCCCTACATTACAGTTATTAACCCCTAATCTGCCGCCCCTAACATCGCTGCCACCTACCTACACTTATTTACCCCTAATCTGCCGCCCCCAATGTCACCACCATTATACTAAAGTTATTAACCCCTAAACATAACCCTAACCCTAACGTAACCCTAAGTCTAACCCTAACACCCCCTAACTTAAATATAATTAAAATAAATCTAAATAAACCTTACAATTATTAACTAAATAATTCCTATTTAAAACTAACTACAAACTTACCTGTAAAAAAAACTAAGCTAGCTACAATATAACTAATAGTTATATTGTAGCTATCTTAGGTTTTATTTTTATTTCACAGGTAAGTTAGTATTTATTTTAACTAGGTAGACTAGTTAGTAAATAGTTATTAACTATTTACTAGCTACCTACTTAAAATAAATACAAAGTTACCTTTAAAATAAAACCTAACCTGCCTTACACTAAAACCTAACATTACAATAAAATGAAATAAATTAAATTAATAAAATACAATTTACTAACTTACAAAAAAAATTAAACACTAAATTACAAAAAATAAAAAATGAAAATATCAAAAATAAAAACGAGTTACTCCTAATCTAATAGCCCTATCAAAATTAAACAAATGGAATCCACAGCACCAATTAGGTAAAAGAAAATACCTTTATTTTCACATTACATGCGACGTTTCGGCCTTCACAGCCTTAATCATGCATACTTAGGTATGCATGATTAAGGCTGTGAAGGCCGAAACGTCGCATGTAATGTGAAAATAAAGGTATTTTCTTTTACCTAATTGGTGCTGTGGATTCCATTTGTCTATGTTGCTGTAAGGGTGGCAGTAACCCTTTCTCCACGGGCATCACACAGAACTAAAACCTGCTTTAAGGAACCAACAGGTGCTGTACTCATTTACTACTTTCCTATCAAAATTAAAAAAAGTCCATCCAAAATAAAAAAAACCTAGCCTACACTAAACTGCCAATGGCCCTTAAAAGGGCCTTTTGCAGGGCATTGCCCCAAATAATTTTTTTGCAATAAAAAATACAAACAACCCCCCAACAGTAAAACCCACCACTCACACAAACAAACCCCCCAAATAAATAAACCTAAGCTAAACATTGCCCTGAAAAGGGCATTTAAATGGGCATTGCCCTTAAAAGGGCATTTAGCTCTTTTATGAATTGCCCAAAACGCTAACCTAAAAAACTCACCCAAAAAACCCTTAAAAAAACCCTAACACTAACCCCCGACGATCCACTTACAGTTATTGAAGTCCAGACATCCATCCTCATCCAGCCGGTGAAGTCATCATCCAAGCGGCAAGAAGTCTTCATCCAGGCGGCCTCTTCGATCTTCATCCAGCCGGCGAAAGTCCTCATCCAAGCGGCAAGAAGTCTTCATCCAGACGGCATCTTCTATCTTCATCCATCCGGCGTGGAGCGGGTCCATCTTCAAGACATCCGGCGCAGAGCATCCTCTTCTTATGGTCGCCGCCGTAAACTGAAGGTTCCCTTTAAGTGACGTCATCCAAGATGGTGTCCATTACATTCCTATTGGCTGAAAGATTTCTATCAGGCAATAGGAATTAAAGGGGAAAAATCTTATTGGCTGTTGCAATCAGCCAATAGGATTGAGCTTTCATCCTATTGGCTGATCGAATCAGCCAATAGGATTGAGCTATTATTGTATTTTTGCTATTAGATTAGGAGTAATTCATTTTTATTTTTGATAATTACATTTTTTTCTTTTTTGTAATTTAGTGTTTTTTTATATAAGTTAGTAAATTGTATTTTATTAATATACGCCTAGATTTAGAGTTCTGCGGCCAAAGGGGTGCGTTAGCTACGCGTGCTTTTTTCTGGCCGCACCTTTTAAATAACTGGTATTGAGAGTTCACAGAATGGCTGCATTAGGCTCCAAAAAAGGAGCGTAGAGCATATTTAACGCAACTTCAACTCTCGATACCAGCGGTGCTTACGGACGCGGCCAGCTTCAAAAACGTGCTCGTGCACGATTCCCCCATAGAAAACAATGGGGCTGTTTGAGCTGAAAAAAAAACCTAACACCTGCAAAAAAGCCGCGTTCAGCTCCTAACGCAGCCCCATTGTTTTCCATGGGGAAACACTTCCTACGTCTGCACCTAACACTCTAACATGTACCCCGAGTCTAAATACCCCTAACCTTACACTTATTAACCCCTATTCTGCCGCCCCCGCTATAGCTGACCCCTGCATATTATTATTAACCCCTAATCTGCCGCTCCGTAAACCGCCGCTACTTACATTATCCCTATGTACCCCTAATCTGCTGCCCCTAACACCGCCGACCCCTATATTATATTAATTAACCCCTAATCTGCCCCCCACAATGGCGCCTCCACCTGCCTACACTTATTAACCCCTAATCTGCCGTCCGCACGCCGCCACCAGCTACATTATAGCTATGTACCCCTAATCTGCTGCCCCTAACACCGCCGACCCCTATATTATATTTATTAACCCCTAATCTGCCCCCCACAATGTCGCCTCCACCTGCCTACACTTATTAACCCCTAATCTGCCGAGCGGACCGCACCGCTATTATAATAAAGTTATTAACCCCTAATCTGCCTCACTCCCGCCTCAATAACCCTATAATAAATAGTATTAACCCCTAATCTGCCCTCCCTAACATCGCCGACACCTAACTATAAGTATTAACCCCTAATCTGCCGATCGGAGCTCACCGCTACTCTAATAAATTTTTTAACCCCCAAAGCTAATTTTAACCCTAACCCCCCTAAGTTAAATATAATTTTATTCTAACGAAATAAATTAACTCTTATTAAATAAATTATTCCTATTTAAATCTAAATACTTACCTGTAAAATAAACCCTAATATAGCTACAATATAAATTATAATTATATTATAGCTATTTTAGGATTAATATTTATTTTACAGGCAACTTTGTATTTATTTTAACCAGGTACAATAGCTATTAAATAGTTAAGAACTATTTAATAGCTAAAATAGTTAAAATAATTACAAAATTACCTGTAAAATAACATTAGAAAAATATTACAATTTTAAACTAATTACACCTACTCTAAGCCCCCTAATAAAATAACAAAGCCCCCCAAAATAAAAAATGCCCTACCCTATTCTAAATTAAAAAAGTTCAAAGCTCTTTTACCTTACCAGCCCTGAACAGGGCCCTTTGCGGGGCATGCCCCAAAGAATTCAGCTCTTTTGCCTGTAAAAAAAACACATAAAATCCCCCCCCCCAACATTACAACCCACCACCCACATACCCCTAATCTAACCCAAACCCCCCTTAAATAAACCTAACACTAAGCCCCTGAAGATCTTCCTACCTTATCTTCACCATACCAGGTTCACCGATCGGTCCTCGGAAGTCTTGATCCAAGCCCAAGCGGGGGGCTGAAGAGTGACGTCCATCCTCGGGCTGAAGTCTGGATCCAAGCGGCGGCTGAAGAAATCCATCATCGGGCTGAAGTCGGAAGTCCATCATCGGGATGAAGTCTTCTATCAAGCCGCATCTTCAATCTTCTTTCTTCTGGAGCGGAGCGGAGCCATCTTCTTCCAAGCCGATGCGGAACATCCTCTTCAACCGACGCCTACTCGCCGAATGACGGTTCCTTTAAATGACGTCAAGATGGCGTCCCTCGAATTCCGATTGGCTGATAGGATTCTATCAGCCAATCGGAATTAAGGTAGGAATATTCTGATTGGCTGATGGAATCAGCCAATCAGAATCAAGTTCAATCCGATTGGCTGATCCAATTAGCCAATCAGATTGAGCTCGCATTCTATTGGCTGTTTTTTTTTATTTTACAGGCAAGTTTGTATTTATTTTAACTAGGTAGAATAGTTACTAAATAGTTATTAACTATCTACTAACTACATAGCTAAAATAAATACAAATTTACCTGTAAAATAAAACCTAACCTTAGTTACACTAACACCTAACCTTACAGTACAATTAAATAAATTACCTAAATTAAATACAATTAACAAAATTAAATACAAATACCTAAATTACAAAAAAAACCCTCTAAATTACACAAAAAAATACAAGATATTTAAACTAATTACAGCTAATCTAATAGCCCTATCAAAATAAAAAAGTCCCCCCAAAATAAAAAAAACCCTAGCCTAAACTAAACTACCAATAGCCCTTAAAAGGGCCTTTTGCGGGGCATTGCCCCAAAGAAATTAGCTCTTTTACCTGTAAAAAAAATACAAACAACCCCCAACAGTAAAACCCACCACCCACATAACCAACCAACTAATTACACCTAATCTAATAGCCCTATCAAAATAAAAAAGCCCCCCCAAAATAAAAAACCCTAGCCTAAACTAAACTACCAATAGCCCTTAAAAGGGCCTTTTGCGGGGCATTGCCCCAAAGAAATCAGCTCTTTTACCTGTAAAAAAAATACAAACAACCCCCAACAGTAAAACCCACCACCCACACAACCAACCCCCCAAATAAAACCCTAACTAAAAAAACCTAAGCTCCCCATTGCCCTGAAAAGGGCATTTGGATGGGCATTGCCCTTAAAAGGGCATTTAGCTCTCTTGCTGCCCAAACCCTAACCTAAAAATAAAACCAAAAAATAGAAATCAATGGGATATCGGGCAGCAGCGAACATGAGCTTTCGCTGCTGTCAGACTCCCATTGATTCCTATGGCATCCGCCGCCTCCAGGTACGCTGGGCTGGAATAGTGGTGAGTGTACCTGGTAGGTATTTGATAGCTACCAAAAGTAGTCAGATTGTGCCGAACTTGCGTTCGGAACATCTGGAGTGACGTAACCATCGATCTGTATCAGACTGAGTCCGCCGGATCGTATGTTACGTCACTATATTCTACTTTTGCCGGTCTGTAAGGCTTGATAACTACGCTGAATCAGGCTCGCCACAAATACGCTGCAGAATTCCAGCGTATTTGCGGTTGACAGCTTGATAAATAGAGGCCAATGTAACTATTAGTTATATAGTAGCTATCTTAGGGTTTATTTTATAGGTAAGTATTTAGTTTTAAATAGGAATTATTTAGTTAATGATAGGAATTTTTATTTAGATTTATTTTAATTATATTTAAGTTAGGGGTGTTAGGGTTAGACTTAGGTTTAGGGGTTAATAACTTTAGTATAGTGGCGGCGAAGTTGGGGGCGGCAGATTAGGGGTTAATAAATGTAGGTAGGTGGCGGCGATGTTAGGGGCGGCAGATTAGGGGTTAATTATATTTAAAAAGTGTTTGCGAGGCGGGAGTGCAGCGGTTTAGGGGTTAATATGTTTATTATAGTGGCAGTGACGTTGGGGGCGGCAGATTAGGGGTTAATAAATGTAGGTAGGTGTCGGCGACATTGGGGGCGGGAGATTAGGGGTTAATAAGTGTAAGATTAGGGGTGCTTAGACTCGGGGTTCATGTTAGGGTGTTAGGTGTAAACATAAATTTAGTTTCCCCATAGGAATCAATGGCACTGCGTTACAGAACTTTACGCTGCTTTTTTGCAGGTGTTAGGCTTTTTTTCAGCCGGCTCTCCCCATTGATGTCTATGGGGATATCGTGCATGAGCACGTACAACCAGCTCACCGCTGACTTAAGCAGCACTAGTATTGGAGTGTGGTATGGAGCACAATTTTGCTCTACGCTCACATCTGGTCTTTTAACGCTGGGTTTAGGAAAACCTGTAATATCAGCGCTGTAGGTAAGTGAGCGGTGACAATAACGTGCAAGTTAACACCGCACCACTAATAACGCAAAACTCGTAATCTAGCCGTTAGGGGGTTTTTTTGCAGGCAAGTATGTATTTAGTTTTAAATAGGAATTATTTAGTTAATAATTGTAAGGTTTATTTAGATTTATATTAATTATATCGGGATTGATGGTAGACACTTCCTTCATCTTAAATTTTATTTATTTATATATATATATATATATATATATATATATACATACATATACAAAGTCTATATATACACTGTGTATATATACATAGTCTATATATACAATGTATATATACACTGTGTGCAGAATTATTAGGCAAATGAGTATTTTGACCACATCATCCTCTTTATGCATGTTGTCTTACTCCAAGCTGTATAGGCTCAAAAGCCTACTACCAATTAAGCATATTAGGTGATGTGCATCTCTGTAATGAGAAGGGGTGTGGGCAACTTCCTTTCCTTTGGCAAAATGGGTCAAAAGAAGGACTTGACAGGCTCAGAAAAGTCAAAAATAGTGAGATATCTTGCAGAGGGATGCAGCACTCTTAAAATTGCAAAGCTTCTGAAGCGTGATCATCGAACAATCAAGCGTTTCATTCAAAATAGTCAACAGGGTCGCAAGAAGCGTGTGGAAAAACCAAGGCGCAAAATAACTGCCCATGAACTGAGAAAAGTCAAGCGTGCAGCTGCCAAGATGCCACTTGCCACCTGTTTGGCCATATTTCAGAGCTGCAACATCACTGGAGTGCCCAAAAGCACAAGGTGTGCAATACTCAGAGACATGGCCAAGGTAAGAAAGGCTGAAAACGACCACCACTGAACAAAACACACAAGCTGAAACGTCAAGACTGGGCCAAGAAATTTCTCAAGACTGATTTTTCTAAGGTTTTATGGACTGATGAAATGAGAGTGAGTCTTGATGGGCCAGATGGATGGACCCGTGGCTGGATTGGTAAAGGGCAGAGAGCTTGAGTCCGACTCAGACGCCAGCAAGGTGGAGGTGGAGTACTGGTTTGGGCTGGTATCATCAAAGATGAGCTTGTGGGGCCTTTTCGGGTTGAGGATGGAGTCAAGCTCAACTCCCAGTCCTACTGCCAGTTTCTGGAAGACACCTTCTTCAAGCAGTGGTACAGGAAGAAGTCTGCATCCTTCAAGAAAAACATGATTTTCATGCAGGACAATGCTCCATCACACGCGTCCAAGTACTCCACAGCGTGGCTGGCAAGAAAGGGTATAAAAGAAGAAAATCTAATGACATGGCCTCCTTGTTCACCTGACCTGAACCCTATTGAGAACCTGTGGTCCATCATCAAATGTGAGATTTACAAGGAGGGAAAACAGTACACCTCTCTGAACAGTGTCTGGGAGGCTGTGGTTGCTGCTGCACGCAATGTTGATGGTGAACAGATCAAAACACTGACAGAATCCATGGATGGCAGGCTTTTGAGTGTCCTTGCAAAGAAAGGTGGCTATATTGGTCACTGATTTGTTTTTGTTTTGTTTTTGAATGTCAGAAATGTATATTTGTGAATGTTGAGATGTTATATTGGTTTCACTGGTAAAAATAAATAATTGAAATGGGTATATATTTGTTTTTTGTTAAGTTGCCTAATAATTATGCACAGTAATAGTCACCTGCACACACAGATATCCCCCTAAAATAGCTAAAACTAAAAACAAACTAAAAACTACTTCCAAAACTATTCAGCTTTGATATTAATGAGTTTTTTGGGTTCATTGAGAACATGGTTGTTGTTCTATAATAAAATTAATCCTCAAAAATACAACTTGCCTAATAATTCTGCACTCCCTGTATATATATATATATATATATATATATATATATATATATATATATATATATATATATATACACACCGGTATATATATATATATATATATATATATATATATATATATATATATAATTGCATGATTAAGGACCATGTAGGTCCGAAACGTCGCTTTTAAGGTTGTTATATCCTAATAAAAGAAATAATTTTTCACCTTTGAACAAGGCTGTTGTACTGTGGTGCTGTCACACTTGATGCATTGACTGTACAATTTGGAGGTTTGCTGATACTCCACGGTGACGGGCACACATTTTATGAGAATACCTATGGGTATAGTGCTGGACTCTACTTTTCTATTTGATATATATATATAAATATATATACTGAACAGGTAGCCCTCAGTTTACGCCGGGGTTGGGTTCCAGAAGGAATGGTTGTAAATCGAAACCGTTGTAAATTGAAACCCAGTTTATAATGTAAGTCAATGGGAAGTGAGGGTTCCATGCCCCTCTCAAAATTTATTATAAACCTAATAAAATAATCACACAACACAGAATATATAATTAAACTAAGTTAAATGAACAAAAACATTTGCTAAACAGCATTATAAACCTCAGGGCCGCCACTAGAAATTTTGGGGCCCCTGACTTAACCATTGATCAGGGCCCCCCTCCTTTGACATGTGTAATTTTTGACCAAGTGACTAAAACGTATATGCACCTTATTCTTAAGTGTCTATTTAAACTTGGAAATGTTGTAAAGGTAGTAACATACAAATACACAGACACACACATACACTGAAACACACACACACACACACTCACACATAAGAATTCACATATAGAGGCTGAATTATCAAATGTCTGTTGGACCTAATCCGACAGTGCTGATCAGGTCCGACAGACATTGCTGAATGCGGAGAGCAATACGCTCTCCGTATTCAGCATTGCACCAGCAGCTCACAAGAGCTGCTGGTGCAAAGCCGCCCACTGCAGACTCGTGGCCAATGGGCCGCCAGCAGGGAGGTGTCAATCAACCTGATCGTACTCGATCGGGTTGAATTGTGGCGATTCCTGTCCGCCTCATCAGAGCAGGCGGACAGGGTTATGGAACAGCGGGCTTTAGACCGCTGCGTCATAACTGGTGTTTCTGGCGAGTCTGAAGACTCGC
The DNA here is from genome assembly GCF_027579735.1 of Bombina bombina. NCBI lineage: Eukaryota > Metazoa > Chordata > Amphibia > Anura > Bombinatoridae > Bombina > Bombina bombina. The sequence goes on from NC_069501.1 coordinate 276,609,486, forward strand.
CAGAAACACGGGCCCTCAAGCTCCATACGGAGATTGATAAATGGGCCTCATAGACACTCTAGAAGACACGCAAAGAAACACACTCAGACACAGACACAGACACCCAAACAGACACTCAGCACTTATTTACATTGACCTGACAAGTAATGAAGTAAACTACAGTTTTGTAAAAAAAGGAGATTTAGAAAACAAAATATGGAGTTCTGATTATCTTTTTGTAAAGGAAGATGACAACTAAATGATGACAACAGCATGCAGTGGCTGAAAGGAAGGGCCCTGAACTGCCTAAACAATAATTTAAAGGTTAAATGGTGGATTGGTGACTTCCGGAAAGGACTCGTTAGTCTCAAAGTCTGTAGAAAGATGTGAATAATCAGTAGTAAGGTCAAAATGTCCTAAAAAGGAACAGACAATGGACACACACACACAAACTCAAACTTGCACATACACCCAAGGAAACACCGACAGAAACAGCCTCAGAAAACACACAAAGACATACACACAAACACAGAGACACCCACAGAAAACACAGACATACACACACAGAGAGACAACCACATAAAACACAGAACGATATACATACACACACCCTCACTGAGACATCCACAGAAAACACACAAATACATACACACACCCTCACAGAGACACCCAGAGAAAACACAAACTCTCACAGAGACACCCAGAGAAAACACACACCCTCACAGAGACATCCACAGAAAACACAGACATACATACACACACACATCCTCACAGAGACATCCACAGAAAACACAGACATACACACCCACCCTCACAGAGGCATCCAGAGAAAATACACAAAGACAAACATACACACACCCTCACAGAGACACCCATAGAAAAAGCTCAAAGACATATGCACACACCCTCCCAGACATCCACAGAAAATGCACAAAGACATACACACCCACCCTCCCAGAAAGACGCACAGAAACAAAATACATACACACTCAGAGACACAAACCAAAGCACAAAGACATAAACATAGACACCCACAGAAACACTCACAGGAGGAAATATGTATGCACCTTGTATCCCCTAAATCAGTGTGTGACATGCATGATAAAAAAAATGCAGAAATTAAGAGATCACTTTTTAAAGAATCATATTTGTAAATGTGCAAACAAAAATAATTCTGTGAATTCAAAATTGTACATTAATGATCTGGGTAGATGGCTAGATGAAGAAAAGTACTTTTAAAGGACCAGTCAACATTGTAGATTTGCATAATTAACAAATGCATGATAAGAAGACAATGCAATAGCACTTAGTCTGAACTTCAAATGAGTAGTAGATTTTTATTAAATAAATTGCAGTTATGTCTATTTCCACTCCCCCTGTACCATGTGACAGCTATCAGCCAATCACAAATGCATATACGTATATGCTGTGAATTCTTGCACATGCTCAGTAGGAGTTGGTGACTCAAAAAGTGTAAATATGAATAGACTGTGCACATTTTGTTATTGGAAGTAAATTGGAAAGTTGTTTAAAATTGCATGCTCTATCTGAATCATGAAGTTTAATTTTGACTTGAGTGTCCCTTTAAAAGGTTGACATGTGTTTGTTTTTTCCCCATTTTCCCCAACCAAGAGCACCACTTCAAATATAGTTTACAAATGTTTCCATCTGTCAGCTGTACTTATGGATTTTGAAAATGCTGTAATCTATAAGGTATTGATGGAACCATAAGCTGTGTTACTCATACAATTAGATCTGGTTAAATGCAGGATTTAGGCTTGTTGGTATGTATTTCAAAATTAAGTCAGCTGTAGTGTAAACTGAACAGTTTTAAGTTAACCTGTCTCATTTCAAACACTGAGCAATCTTAGTCTGAGAGTATAAAATTTTATGCAGATGTAAAAATCTTAGATAAAATGCCCCCTTGCATCTGTAAAGTCCTTGCATAAAGGGGCAGTAAACTGGAATGTAATATATATATATATATATATATATATATAAATAAATTTAAAAATGCATATCTGCCAAAAGGGCTCCTACCATTTGTGTATTGAGGAGGAAACATTTCTGAATGGTTTTAAATATAGAACTTCTACAGCATTGTCAAATAATCATAAATACACTGCTGCTAAAAAAAATTGTTTTTATGGACACCTGGCCCCACCATACAACTACTACCACACTGAAGTTACAATCCGAAATTGCACAAAGAAATAAAAAACATTTGCTAAGTAAGTCCTACCTCCTCTGCAAATGAAAGTGATCTGCCATCTGACTCACGCACACACTGTACAAAGTGCCAAGTCTGTCTCACACTGTGCATAGTGGTTTAGTGCACACTCAGAAATCCTCTCAAATGCTAATACTTTACTCCTTGTAATAATATTTCCCATGCTCAATTAGCACTCTGCTGTAGTACCCACTGGTGGCTGCCAAAATTAAAAAAAAAATTAAAATTTTTTTTTAGTTCTTGCCTCATGGGGCCTCCCTGGCCCATTGGGCCCCTGACAGGAGTCACTCCTATCACCCTCTGATGGCGGCCCTGATAAACCTCATAAAATAATCACACAAGACAGACTTCACTTGCATTTTTCTGCAAACAGTTCTTTCTATACATCCCAATCTGGACTGATTTATAGACAGGAAGATCTTGTTCCTTTGAAATCTGCTTGATAGCTCAGGTCTGGTTAAACTGATTAATTTCAGTTTGCTTGGCTTTGCTGCAACACAAGCGGACAGCTCCACCTACTGGCTATTTTAATAAATGCACTGCTTCTCAATGCTTTTCAATAGCAGTCACATGACTGGATAAAAAGGTTGTTATTCTGAAACGGTGTAAATTGAACCGTTGTGAAACGAGGGCTACCTGTATATGTAGACCACTGCACATTAGAATGTGTTTTCCCCATACCTTTTCGCTCTATGCTTTTATTTAAATTGGATTTTGCTATGTGCTTTTATTGCATTCTTTGAGGTAAAATGAAGATCACTTCAGTAAAATCAGTTTCGCAAAAGTAGCTGATTCAATAGGCAAAAGATGTCAACTAAATATCAAAAATCCTGTTACTAAGTGAATTACCCTATAAGTGATACTCTTTTTCATCCTATTGATCTGCAACACTTCAGTTTTCACTTTTTCCTTTATTTTCTATTTAAATTATTAATGAAGGAGATTCGGTTGGGTAGCTCTAAAGATTTCTTAAAAGCAGCAGTTGAGTGAATGATATTTTTCTGCTATTGCTGTGTTGAGTGCAATGATGAAAAAAATAAAAATTAATGAGATTGTGAATACAGGTATACCCCGCTCATACAGCGGGTTAGGGACCGGAGCCCCGCTGTAAAGTGAAAACCGCCTTAAAGTGAAACAAGGCAGTTTTAGCTTTCTTTTCACTTGCCAGTGTGTCTAAAAACTTGAAAACATGTTTGAACTAACATATATTAGGGGTGCAATAGTGCTACGTTTAGTTTAACACTAGCACAGCACAGTATTCAATTAGTATTCAATAAATACTGTACCTGTAAAATAGTGACAGTTACTGTAGTAAAATTTGCCAGACTATGACACTGAGACACAGATTGCACTGTAAAGCAGTAAGAGAAGTGAACTGTGCATAACAAAATGGTGCCAGTCACTTTTCTCGCAATCTTACGATAATTACAGCACTATTTCAAAATCCTTGGAGGTTGAACTTCAGCTCCACAAAGCGCTGTATTAGTGAAGCGCTGTAAAGTGAAGCGCTGTAAAGTGAGGTATACCTGTATTTATATACCAGAGAAATAAAGGCAATACATGAAGAATTTATTTTAGAATGTATTAGGGTTTTTGTAATATATGTTCCTAACCTGAATAAAGCTAGTCTTTGGTTTCATGTTGGTGAGAATGTGAACATGTTCACCTACTGAACTATGGGAGGTTTCCTCATCTGCCAATGAGCAGTCTGTCCTTAAAGGGACATGAAACCCACTTTTTTTTTCATGATTCAGACAGAAAATACAATTTAAAAAAAATAAAATAATTGACTTCTATTATCAGCGTGCACATTTCTGGAGCACTACATGACACTAAAATTGCTGCCATCTTGCTAATGTATAACATTGTTGCAAAACTGCTGCCATTTAGTGCCGCAGACACGTGCACTCTCCTGAAATAACCTTCCTGCTTTTTAACAATGGATAACAAGAAAATTAAGACAATTTGATAATAGAAGTACATTTGAATGTTGTTTAAAATTGTATGTTCTATCTGAATCATGAAAGAAAAATATTGGGTTTACGTCCCTTTAAGAGTTGTGCAAAAGCGTGCATTTCCTTTTTCAATATCAATATTAAACTACTTTAACATATCCTTTTGTAATGCTGTAGATAACAAGGCATGGAAAGAGGCGCCATATGTGTGAATCTATCACCCATTAGGTATAAGCACATAGAAGATTAAGGGTACTCACAAAGTGTAGAGGCACTCAAATGTGCCAGAGGAGGCAGGCTGGTTTTCAACAGCAGACCAGCTAGCTGAACCAGGGCAGAGACTGGATAAACAGGTGTAGTAGTTCCCAGAGGGATGACTGGGCCCAGGTGCAGCTGAACTGCTACAAAAATAGCAGTCAGGATTATGGGAGGGAGGGTATACCAATCCTTCCCAAGGTAGTGTAGATACATGCACCCAGCAAATGAGGGTTAATAATTAAAAAAGTAAGTTTAATATAACAATAAAAACAGGATTAAAAACAACTCATGCTGTGGAATGCATAATCAAGCAATGCAACGCATTTCACTGAAACAACCGTTTCATCAGGCATAGATATTGGTATATGATCAGACCTTAAATAAGGCTATGCTACCCATACTCCATAGTGTGTAAACCCTCCCCTACCAAATACAAACCAATCAAACTGCCCTTTGTCTGATTACTAGTAAAGTTGTCACACCTGTTTTCTTGGCACTACTCTCTATTTATAAAAAAGTCTATATACTTTTAAATTTATTATATAATGAATAAAACATTTCTCAAAAACCACCTTATTACTGGGGGGTGTGGACAGCATATCAAGACTGTCAAAGTTGACCCCACAAATTGATGTAAAATTTGAGTGTTAGAAAAACCAAATGGTATTCATATGTGGTTAAACGTACCTGCAATAGGTTATTTAGATTGAGATCTTATACTATACATGCTTTTGGGGATTGCATGCATTTGCGATTATTCATTACACATATTATATCCACAAAACTAAGTGGGTGTGTCCCTATGCACCGGTGAACATTGTTCCTAATTGGACTGATTGTGTGTAGGTTTGTGTCAATTACACTTTCCTACGTCACTCATACAGGGTAGCTGATGGGTCCTCAAGGAACGCCTACACAAGATATAAGATCCTATCAGGTTGGAGACAATACCTTCCTACGGAACTATTGCAGATTTAATGATACGCTACCCCCAGTCTGATAGGGCGTGTTCTCTCCGTGTGAATACATGTAGCGTATCATTAAATCTGCAATAGTTGATTATATAAAACATTGAGACATTGATTATATAAAAAGAACTATACACTTGTATTGATACATTGATTATATGTATGTATAAATATTTTGTGTTCCATTCACACACATATATATATATATATATATATATATATATATATATATATATATATATATATATATATATATATATATATATATACCTGAAATTGCTTTGAGAGTCTGCACATTCATTTAAGACATTGTAGCAGTATATATAGCGCCTCCTAGAGGGTGATTTGACCCTATCAGTTTCTTTCCTTTTGTAATGTGCATTTTAACACATGGTGCTTATTCATATGCTTGAGTTTAATGTCTTCTTAAAGGGATAGTAAACCCCAAAATGTTCTTTTATGATTCAGATAGAACATACAATTTTAAACAACTTTCCAATTTAATTATATTATCAAATTTTCTTCATTCTCTTGTTATCCATTGCTGAAGGGACATCATTGCACTACTGACAGGAAGCTGAAAATATCTATTTAGCCAATCACAAGAGACAAATGTGTGCAGGCACCAATTAGCAGCAGCTCCCACTAGTGTATGATATGTGCACATTCATTTTTTAACAAGGGATACTAAGAGAACAAAGCACATTTGAAAATAGAAGTGAATGTAAAAGTGTCTTAAAATGACATGCTCTATCTGAATCATGCAAGTTTCATTTTGACTTTCCTATCCCTTTAAGCATAAAAAAAAAATTACAATATGCTTAGTATCTCTAAGACGCACCAATAAAACATGTCAAGGACCTAATTAAATAGCAGTGTCTATAATCCATTTCTGTCATTTGATGGAATTATAGAAAAGAAAGGAAATATTGAGAGAGATAAGAGAGCAAACTGGAACAGAAAAGTGGAAACAGAAATTCAGACAGACAGACGGACGGGCAGATAGATAGATAGATAGATAGTTAGACAATGTGTTCCGCAAAAATTCTTACCTGGATTTTAAGCATCTGGACCAAAAAAACAATAGTAATAAAAAATGTTAAATTACAGCAGTATAAAAGTAAATACGTATCATATTATGCTACTTTTTAAATCCATTTTCCACATATTTCCTCCTCACACATTTATCTCAGCAATAATTCTCTGCGACATTTCCAAGCACAATTTATGACACAGTAGTTTGTCCTGGCTCCCTGCACATATATAAGTTTGCTGATCTTAGGTAGTGAGCAAAATGTACCTGGCTGAGACTTTGCAATTCTGATCCAGGAGGTTCAGTTTCTAGAGCTATAGACACCACAAGACCACAGGTAATTGGCCCGTGTGTTTACAGAAGCTGGCTAATTGGAACCAGCGGGAGCGAACAGTTCTGTAGTGATAAGACATATAGGTCTCCAGATGTTCCCTGCTGCTCAGAAAATAGCTCTACTGGTCCTGAATCAGGATAACGTCAGCTGAACAGAATACAACATTACATTCTGAATTTCTATTAAATTTGAATACGTGTTTCCAGAAAAGTTGTACCATCAACATAACTTTTTGTTTTTTAATCTGTCAAGAAATAACTTTGATAAACAACATATCTTTGTAAACTGAGACTTTGGGGCCTATCTATCAAGCTCTGAATGGAGCTTGATGCCCCGTATTTCTGGCAAGCCTGCAGGCTCGCCAGAAACACCAGTTATGAAGCAGCGGTCTAAAGACCACTGCTCCATAGCCTGTCCGCCTGCTCTGAGCTGACGGACAGACATCGCCGGAATTCAACCTGATCGAGTCCGATCGGGTTGATTGACACCTCCCTGCTGGCGGCCGATTGGCCGCGAGTCAGTAGGGGGCGGCGTTGCACCAGCAGCTCTTGTGAGCTGCTGGTGCAATGCTGAATATGGAGAGCGTATTGCTCTCCGTATTCAGCGAGGTCTGGCGGACCTGATCCGCACTGTCGGATCAGGTTCGCCAGACCTTGTTAAATAGGGGCCTTTATGAGGATCAATTAAAAGTGTACAACAGGATGGTTCAAGGCAAGGTTGGTTCATTAGGCTAAAAGCTCTGCAAATGGTAAAACTGTAATATCAATAATTATAATACTATGCAAAAATTATTTGTATGCTTTTTATTAAGGAAGTATAAAACTACTATAGAAATTACATAAAAAGTGCAAAATTTAATTTGCACACAGAAAGAGAGAGTGTGTGAGAGAGAGACACAGAGGGCAAGATTACAAGTCACGCGGCAAATCAGTTGCGAAAACACTGTGCACATTATGGCTTTTTCGCATTTGGGGTTGCGCAGCTATTACAAGTTGAGATAACTTATTTTGCCGCATATTAAGCCGCGTAATGCAAACAGCCAAATCAAGTGTGTGTTCACATATTCCCCATATGGAAGTCAATGGAGAAGACAAATGAAAAAAAAAACACACAAAACCCTAATATGTTGCGCAAAGCCCTTGACGGATTCTCCTCGAAAAGTGTACATGAAAAACTGATTATTTCATATTGCGAAAATGTTCATATGCGACGCGTTTCTCAGCTGTAGTGCTGTTTCATCAGGAATATATCAGGATATATGCCTGATGAAACAGCACTACAACTGAGAAACGCGTCGCATGTGAATAGGAGGGATCTGTTTGCCCTATCCTATTGTTCCAGTTATTAATCCTTTATAAAAAATTTGTTTTAATAAACCAATTAATTTTATATTTTAACTTGGAACTGCTACTGATCATTTCTTCCAAACACACCGCCTCTATTCCCTTTATTTGGATTGCTCCTGCCTGCTGTGGGGGCCTTGGATATCACCAGCACCACCTTCCTGACTTTCTGAAGTTTATCACCTGGTCAGTCTACCTTTCCAGTCCTAGAAGGGGATTCCCGGATTGTCCCTGGAGACACGCTGGAAGTATCAGCAAGCTGGGTAATAGTACTGTCTGAGTGCTCCTACAGAATGTGAGTACCCTGTTGTGGGCTTATCCTTATCTCACTTATCCGTTTATACTGGTACACACAAAGCGCCTCTCTTTTGATCTCTCTCTCTTTTTTTCCGAATGGAGCTTGAGGGCTTCTGTGTTTCTGGTTTCCGTGTTTCTGGCGAGTCTTCAGAATAAAGATCGCTGCTCCATAACCTGTCCGCCTGCTCTGAGGAGGCGGACAGAGAACACCACAATTCAACCTGATCGAGTACAAGAGCTGCTGGTGCAATGCTGAATACGGAGAGCGTATTGCTCTCCTCATTCAGCGAGGTCTGTCGGACCTGATCTGCACTGTCGGATCAGGTCCTCCAGACCTTTGATAAATAGGTCTCATAGACACATTTTATTGTTTTAAATGTTTAGGGCGATCATACTACCTGGTTTAGTTTGTGATTTGTTTCATATTTTGATTAAATTATTACTGTGAACTATTAAAGAGACCTTAAAAAAGCCAACTGAAAAAAATAATCTGAAGCCAAAAATAACCAATAACAGCATTAATGTACAGACTAAAATATTGCTAAACATATAAATAATTGAGTCTAAAGTGAAGATACTCATGATTACATGTTGTGATTATATCATGCATTTATTTGTATAGCTTAAAGAGACAGTGTAGTCAAAATTAAACCTTAATAAAACAGATAGGGCATGCAATTTGCTTTTTTCTTTTGGTATTCTTTGTTGAAAGCTAAACCTAGGTAGGCTCATAGGCTGATTTCTAAGCGGTTGAAGGCCGGCTCTTATCTCAGTGCATTTTGACTGTTAGACAGTGCTAGTTCATGTGTGCCATATACATAACATTGTGCTCACTCCAATGGAGTTATATTGGAGTCAGCACTGGTATATATGTCATAGAAAATAAGCATGATCAAGGGATAAGATAGCAGTGGGATAAATTAAACTGATACACGTTTCCAGGAGGAAGCTATTTTATATTGTTTGATATAAAATCAATAAGTTAGTAGTGTGGGCTCGATTTATCAAGCTACGGCGGACAGGGGCGTACATATGCGCCCCTGCCCACTGCAGCTTGCCTCTGATGGATAGAATTCAGCTGGCGGAATTTAACATTGCAAGTGAGCACTATTTTGCACTTGTGTGCAATGCTGCCCCCTGCCTGTGCACAGCCAATCATGCACGGGCAGGAGCTGTCAATCTTCCCGGCAGGATGAGACCAGGGAGATTAAAATTCTCCACCTAAGAGGTGGAAAAGTGGCTAAGAAGCAGCTGATGACTGCTGCTTGATAAATTGTGACTGCAGGTTCTCTTGTGAGAAGCAGCAGTCGCAGAGAGGCGAAGGGCTTGATAAATCAAGCCCTAAAGATAATAATAACAGTGTGTTCTGCTCATGCCTGTTTAGACTGATGCAGTGTACAGAAATCACCTGAACTGAAGTTTCCTGCAACAGTCCCTAGTAGTGAGTGTCATTGTCACAGTGATTATAGACTGATCATAATGTTACCAGCATCCTCTTTGTGACTTTGGAATACCACAGGGGAGTTGGAGTTGAAGGGACATGGAAGTTAGAATTTAGATAGAGTTTCTTTCCAAATTACTTCTATATCAAGTTTATCCGCTGTATCGATCATGTCCGCCCGACATCGCTGAATGCTGACGGCATACGCTGTCGACATTTATCATTGCACAAGCAGTTCTGGCCACTAGCAGGGAGTGTCAATTACTGATTACTGTCTGCCACCTCAGAGGTGGAATACGAGTTAAGGAGCGCTGTTTTTGGCGAGCCTGCAGGCTCGCGCGAAAACAGATGTATCTGGCCCAATTCGGTCTATGATAAATCGGCCCCTTGGTCTTTTTGGTTGAAAGTTGGCCATACTGAAGTACACTTAAACCTTATGTGGCAGCAGTGTGTGTAGTGATGTTAGACAAGCAACCTAGAGAGGGAGCTTTAGAGTGCAGTAGCATAATTTACTCTATGCTTGAGCTAGCTCTCAAAATGGAGTTTCAATTCAACTCACTCACCAAGCTCTTAGAAGCGGAACGAAGCATTGTGACCGATGAAGAGATGAGACACGCCCTAGCTGCTCCTACACAACCGCAGGTCTTTGCTGGGGAGATGTGTGACAGGTATTGCCGTGCTGATTCATACAAACCTACTAAACTGTTGGGGGACACTACTGCGTAACTGACAGGGGTTGATCTGACTACCGAACCTCCTTGCCTAAATCATTGCCACTACTCCCCGTGGGAACCTAGGAAGTGGAACCCTGAGCCCCTAGTGATGTGACCGGTCACTGGGGGATCCTGGTCCACAGTTGAGATGACGCCTTCAGAGGACCTGTGGGTAGATAAGCCAACCTCCATTGCCACCTTTTATTTGGACATGCAGTCTAGCAGCAACCATGTTGGGGATGTAATTCTCCTGTTTCCATCAGCCTATGGAACGATCCCGCAGCCCAGAGAGATGAGTACCTGGTGCAAGGTTTTTGGGCTGCCGCAGACCAGGGGGCCGGCCCACACACTGAAGATCGAGGTCGGAGCTAAACCACTAATGCCTAAGTCAGACACCGCATTGATATGCTTTAGATTGGGGATTGGTTGAAAATGGAATAATCCAACTCTTTACCCACTCTAATGTTACCCTTTATATGTATACACCGTCATGTTGTGACTATATTAACTCACATATATTCACATGTAAAATGTATCCCTCTTTCTCAGGATTAAAACTGCAAAGAAGACAAGTACGCGCTTTCAGATTACACTATATGGGCACTGTCCTTATTACATCTCCTCATAATGAGGTAGCTTAAACCCCCATTAAGTGCAGCACACTATGTATTTTGTATTACTATATTCAAGAACTTCATGTATACTTTACATGTTTCATATATTAATGGTTATGCTGTTTATGATGGTTGGAGTATGTTATCCCACTACCCAATGTATATATGCCTTGGGCTGGAAAATTGTTTAAACCTATAGGTGGAGATCAGTATACATTCTATACTGGGGAAATTCCATTTACACATATAGATAGAGAATGCTTCTTCTATAAAGTAAGAATATAACTCTTATTATACTCTTGTATAATTAGACTCTGTGCTTTTGTAAGAGTCCATGTTCAGAAGTTCAGAAACATAGCATTATTCTCTCAAATTTAAAATTGTAATATGTTCTATCTCACGCTTTCCGGGTATTCAACTACCAAGACACATATATATTAAACTGGGCCAGCATGATAAACATAGTATTTTTGCTTCAATGGTCGAACTTGTAGAGCCTCCTTACGGCCAACCTTTTCACAGCCCCTACAGGGTGTCTTGGTTCAAAGGTCATTACAGACCAATAGTAACTCTCCTTAGAAGTGGCTATCTTATAAAATACTTTCTAATAAAATACTATACTCAGCCCCTCTGGGGCTATTACCTACCATTTTGGTAGAACACCAAGATGGACATACTGAAACCTATGAGGGGCTTATTAGTTAACTATCAAGAATTTCCCTTCCAACAAACAGAATTAACCTTCCTGTCATCCGTGTAAAGGGCCCGTATCGGGGTGGCAGGGCTATAATACTCCAGTTTGGGAAAAATTATTTTCTTATGACCTAATACCGGTACAATTAAATTTCCTAAATACTTGTAAGCCCTCTTTCCATACATTTCATAGGTTCTGATTCATCCAAGAGAGACTTATTTACTAACGAGCCTCATAATATTACCACTCATATATTATTTATTTTTCAGGTCACGCCCCCCCCCTCCCTCTTCCCCCTCTCCCAATTTTAAAGCAGCTCTTGACTGCTGAGATTCCCCAGCTATTACATATGAAATGTTAACCCTATTAAAAAAGAGGTTTCATTATACTGAGTTCATTTACCTATCCAATGGTTGAGACTTGAGCTGACTAATTGATGCGTGTTTAGAACCTACATCATTTAAACTTCACTATCACACCTCCATACTCAACTTTAGTTTATAATATTCCTGGTAAAGGAACCTACATAGGCATATATATTTCAGGAATATACTTGTATTTAGTATCATTATCTTATCAGCTCGCAAACCTATTGTATTACTATGTATTTATTACGTCAACCTCTACATCTTATGTATATCCCATGCTACTGTAAATGGACAATAGTTATTTAATGTATAATTATTATTATTTTTTCAAAAAACATCAATAAAAATTATATTTAAAAAAAACAAAACAAAAAAAAAAAACAACAAAAAACAATGTAGTAGTAAGTGAAGGGAGAGCCTTGGGGTTTCCCTGCTTTCACTCAGCACTGCTGTCTGCAGTCTCCCCCTGTCTTTTGAGACACATGCACACTCCTGAGCCTACCTCAGTATGTCCTCATGGAAAGCGGCCAAGTTTCACAAAGTATACGAAGATAAAAAGAAAGATTTGATAATAGCATACCTTCTAATCATCTCACACCTTGCATGATTGTTACTGATAGGGAGGTCTGACCGGCTACCTTCCCATATCCTTTTGCCTGAGCTATAGCCATAACCCACCCCATATATGACCACAGTCTGCCCAGATATGCCTATGGTCTGCTTGCAACCCATCCCTACTTATGCAGCCACCCACACACATTAGCTGTAAGTTAGAAAGATTTACAGGTAGCCCTCAGTTTATGCCGGGGTTAGGTTCCAGAAGGAATGGTTGTAAATCGAAACCGTTGTAAATTGAAACCCAGTTTATATTGTAAGTCAATGGGAAGTGAGGGAGATAGGTTCCAGGCCCCTCTCAAAATTGTCATAAGTAACACCTAATACATTATTTTTAAAGCTTTGAAATGAAGACTTTAAATGCATTATAAACCTAATAAAATAATCACACAACACAGAATATATAATTAAACTAAGTTAAATGAACAAAAACATTTGCTAAACAGCATTATAAACCTAATAAAATAATCACACAACATAGACTTCACTTGCATTTTTCTGCAAACAGTTCTTTCTATGCATTCCAATCTGGACTAATTTATACAGAAAGATCTTGTTCCTTTGAAATCTGCTCGATAGCTCAGGTCTGGTTAAACTGATTAATTTTAGCTTGCTTGGCTTTGCTGCAACACAATTGGACAGCTCCGCCTACTGGCTATTTTAATAAATGCACTACTTCTCAATGCTTTTCAATAGTAGTCACATGCCTGGAAAAAAAAGGTTGTTATTCTGAAACGGTGTAAATTGAACCGTTGTAAAACGAGGGCCACCTGTATTTTAATTTTACTCTCTGTATGAATCATTACAGCTTAATTTTGACATCCATGTGCCTGTAAATCTTTTAGGATTTTCTGAAGCTTCTTATAGGTGTTAAGGGATTAAAAATGCAAAACAGCACCATAACTGCATCTGTGATGTTTTGATAGTTCATTAGTGATGCAAGGTGAAATTAATTTCCAAGTAACTAGACAAGCCAGCTTTATTTTGACTAATATATCAAATATCTTAATTTTATTTCCATTTAAGATGTTTGGTTCTCAGTGTAACTGAATATGAAGTTCATATTTGAAAAGGTTAAATGTAAAGTTTATTCTCAGACATCTTTGCTGATTACATTGGGATTGCTGGATGATCTGCACTAGCATTTATCTCAAGGATACATAGTCAGTATGGTTAGATTTAATATCAATAGCTACTAATTGTGACATTAAGTCACCTCAAAAGGGAATTTTGTGTTTTTAGTTATAGTGTATGCTCTTCAGTTATAATGTTAGTATTACATCATTATAGGACTGGGTTTGTTGTTGAAATGATACAACAAAACAAAGGTGGTTGAATTATACTGATGATATCACACAGCCAAACCTCCATATTCCATGGGTAATAATAAATATAGCCTTTGTGCTTTTGTCTATCCCAGACCTAAATATACAGAGTCACTCTATGTAAAATTCTCAATTCAAAAAATCCCACTCATAAAATCCATAGTTTTATATTACAGCAAACTTTATCCAACAGGCTGAGCACCTAGTCTGGTTGAGTTAGGGTGCATGAATTTAATTGATTAAATGTATACTTTTTGCTCACATAGGAGAAAATATGCACAACTTCATCTCTGCATACTGAAAATGCCTCTCGCTGGTGTGAAATGGAGGTCAGACATCACTTTGTCACACAAGCTGACTGTGTAGACTTGACAGCTCTCATACTTTAGTCTCTGATCTTAAACATAGAACCAATTAATTTCTGCTGTGATGAGCATGCCAATAATGCTCCCTCAACCATTCTCCATAACCACACCATTTGTTTTAAAAATATATCTGAAGCATCAAATTAACATTAAAAGGATACTAAACCCAATTTTTTTTATTCTTTTATGATTCAGATAGAGCATGCAATTTTAAGCAACTTTCTAATTTACTCCTATTATGATTTTTTTTCTTCATTCTCCTGATATCTTTATTTAAAAAGCAGGAACATAATGCTTAGGAGCCGGCCCATTTTAGGTTTAGCACCCTGGATAGCGCTTGTTTATTGGTGACTACCAATAAGCAAGCATACCCAGGTTCTGAACCAAAAATGGGTCAGCTCCATTTACATTCCTTCTTTAAAAAAAGATAGCAAGAAAATGAAGACAAATTGATAATATGACTAAATTATAAAGTTGCTTAAAATTACATGCTCTATCTGAACCATTAAAGAAAAAATGTATGTTTAGTATAATTTTAAATAGATTTTAGAGCTAGGACTAGTTAAAAATAAAATAAACGTTGTACAGAAGCATAAAGCAGCTGCAACTTTGTATTCATAAATACATAGTAACTTTGTAATATATTAAATAAAGTTGCAAAAAAGACAAAAGTCGGTTGAACTTATAGGAATAGTAAAGTAAACTTTAAACTTTCATGGTTCAGATTGAGCATGTTCTTTCAAGACACTTTTAAATTCACTTCTATTATCAAATTTACTTTGTACTTTTTGTATTCTTTGTTGAACTGAATATGGACATATTTTCAGCAGCAACAACACACTACTGGGAACTAGCTTGTGATTAGTGGCTATCACATATGCCTCTTATCATAGGCGCTAGCAACACTCTGGCAACATTATCCGATTGGTTGTGCATCTGGTGCATCACAGATACATGGATCAATCAGATTATGCAATAACCTCAGAGGGCAGATACGCTCCAGAGCACTTGGGCGCTGCAACCGCCTCTGGGATCCTAACCATCACCCACTACGTGCTTTTGCAGGTTCTCGACAGACCCATGGGACCCATGGTTAGGTTCCTAGAGGCGGTTATGGCATCTGAGGCTCTGATTAGAGCTCTCTGGATCATATCTGCCCTTGGCCGTTATTGCATAATCTGATTGGTCCGTGTCTCTGTGAGGGACAGCATGCATAACCAATTGGCTAATGTTGCCAGTGTATCGCTAGCGCCTTGTAGAATAGATGTGTTCCGCTAGTTTCCAATCCCTAATCAAAAATGATGATCTTCCTGGAGTCTTTCTGAAGTAATCAATGACTCCAGACGTCATCAGAATCCTGATAATTCACTGGCTGTTAATGCTTGTGAAGTAATTAAGTAATTAATCATTAAGGTAATCTGCTAATCATTCTGAAGTCATCAGCCAGAATGTTTTACCTTAGCTGATTACTTTTCAAGCCTGATAATGTCTGATAATGTGCATATGACTTCTAAAGTAGTTTGATGATCATCAAATGACTCCAGGATGGTCTCTAGAGTATTCCTGTTTGTCTTGGGAAAAGTGTGTTGCTGCTCTAGAGATGACCTTAATTATGTGCTTAACCCATTTGCAAGGGTTAAACAAGGGTTTTTCAAACCTGTCCTCAGGCCTCCACAACAGGCCAGATTTGGAGGATATCTGAACTAGAGCACAGGTGAAACAATCAGCTGATTAGTTAACGTGATATTTTACCTGCTCTCACCCAAGGTTATCCAGAAAACCTGGCCTGTTAGGGAGGCCTGAGGACAGGTTTGAAAACCGCTGCATTAAACTATCAGTTATACATAAGCAACAGTGTAAAAATAAAGTGCTCAAACTTTCTTTTTTCACTTCTTTTCCCTTTAACTTTCATAGATCTCCAGACACTATAATAAAGGATCAACCAAATAAATAAATGAATTCTAATAACTTCACCTTGGCACTTTCATAACCATAAACCAGAAATATATCTAAACATTTTTATAGTCCGCTACTGAATCTAGAGTTGCCAACCACAACACAGCTGGTATTTCTAAGCTTCAGGTCAATGTATAAAATAAAGAATAAATATAGAAATAAAGATCCTATCATTGTGAAACGTATTCTAAGTGTGTTGAAATATAATTATGAACAAACAATCATTTAAAATCAGTCCTAGCAGCTTTAGTTTCTGTTATGCTGTATAATTATTTATGCAAATTTATGCTAATGAATATGGCCAGTATTTTATTCTAAGAAAGGTGGCAACCCTAACTAAATTTGCAGTCTCTGTCTCCCATAGTAAATTCACTGCTTTATTACTAACAGCATCAAGAGGAACAGACAATTATTATTTCAGATGACTTGAAGGATGGTAAACAATATAAATTGCGGAATAAATGTAAATCAGATATATCATTTTTATGTACATCTGCTTGTTTTACAGTGTCAGTCACACATAACACAGTTATCCACATGATATGTAAATAGACAAATTGTATTAAACTGATATTTAGTCAATATATAGTTAATGCAATGTTTTTTTAACACTCTTGCTTTTTAATGATAACCAATTTACCTATTTATACAATAATATATTCTGTACTAGCAAACAGTTAATTACTTGAAGATTTGGCACCTTAAAATCTATTTTCTAATACATAAAGGGGATAAACTAAAATAAATACATTTAGCTCCTCCCATTCTTCCTACTGATATGGCCATAGAGCTGCAGTGATGACTTTGAGATTAAGTGCTGCTCACTACTAACAGGCCATATTATACAGCCGCATCTGCAAGAATTGGGGGAGATAACTTTACTTTCATTTATTTAAAAAAAATTAAATATAGTAGATTTGCATAATCCCAAAATGATCTGAAAGATTTAAGCAGGAATAGAGAAAATCTTTGTGCCACATAAATCACGGATGTGAGTAAATGATGCAAATAATCCAGATGTTTTTCTTACAAAGCTCAGTGTAGAGAAATATCATCAACCCTGAGAAAGTGAGATTTAATACCAGCTATAGTTTTCAGACACAGCTGCTAGATTTTAGGACAACCTTGAACAAAGTTAGCACAGACTGTGCTGACTTAGGTCAGTTTAATTTAAAGAATGTTAGTTACAAACAGTTCCAACAGCTGATTCCCATCCTTTGTTATATACAGTGCACAGCATAACAGAAGTGACATCAGACAGACAGTGGTGTTTAATTACTCCCTGTTACACACAGAGTAAGGGCTAGACTACAAGTGGAGTGCAACAATGTAAGCGCTATTGTGTGTTAACATTCTCAATCAAAAACGCTTCTATTTTTGCACTCATATTACAAGTTCAAAGTTATTTTTTATTAGAGATGTGCATTCAGGCGTTGGACGAATGTATATTTGTCCGAATTTTGCTGATTCGTCGAGTTGTTTGATATATGAACAGCCGAATACATAACTGGACAAAAGAGAAGAAAAATGAATGATTTCTTAATGAAATTGCTTAGTTCATAAATGCAATCAAAAAAGGTACAGGAATGGGGAATATGAGTTATATTTGGATAAGGGGTCTTACTATTATTTTGTCCATTGTCCCCTGTCCAATCCTGCCTGTGGTCAAGTCCTACGAAAAAAAGTGTGTGAACTCACCAAGACGTCCACCCCCTCACAATTAATATTGTTTTATATATACACACACACACACTGTATTTATATGTATATAATCTATACACTTTGGTTAATGAAAGCAAATGAAATCCAATGAAGGGTTTGGGCCTGAGAATCCTCCTTTGTCACAGAGTCTCACCCACTTAAGGTGCAACAGTCCAATTTCTGCTGATGGGAGCTAAATATTCCCAGAGCAAGCCACACAGAAATGTAAGTAACATAGTAACATAGTAACATAGTAGATAAGGTTGAAAAAAAGACTGAAGTCCATCGAGTTCAACCTATACAAATCTAAAATACTTACAAAAAGCTCCAGTTAAGCTTAAATAACCCCATTAAAATGTGACCCATTTAATACTAGCAATCATATCCATGAATTTTGTTTGTATACAGAAACTTATCCAGACTATTTTTAAATGTATCTATGGTATTGGCATTCACTACCTCCTTTGGTAATGAGTTCCACAATTTTATTGCTCTCACAGTGAAAAAACGTTTCCGTTGCAGGAGATTAAATCTCTTTTCCTCCAACCTTAAATTATGACCTCTTGTCAGAAACAATTTTCTTGGAATAAACAGAGCTTCTGCCATCTCTGTATATGGGCCTTGAATATATTTATATAAAGTAATCATGTCACCTCTCAAGCGCCTTTTTTCTAAAGAAAACAGACCCAGTTTGGCTAGCCTCTCCTCATAGGTTAATTTCTCCAATCCCCTTATTAGCTTTGTGGCCCTTCTCTGAACTTTTTCTAGTTCTGCAATATCTTTTTTAGCAATTGGTCCCCAGAACTGCACTCCAAACTCAAGGTGAGGTCTTACCAGGGCTTTATATAATGACATTGCGGGGTGATAACACAGCAGGACTGTTGGCAGTCTTACATTTAGTGTATTGTAGGAAGTGTAACTGCCCATTACTAGATGATCTTACTATCCCTCTAACCAGACTGTGCTCCAGCTCCTCCCACCAACAGCATTGTTTACTGAAGTGTTTCTGTTCTTTGTCCAGGGGGAACTTAGTTCCTCATGCAAAAATAGTGCAGGAACTCCGTTCCCATGCGTTCCCGCTCAACTTGACCCCTGGTATTAACACTAAATGCTGGTTTTAGTCATACAGTAGTTGTATGTTCTTTAAACTTGTAAAGATAGGTTAATTGTTCAATTTCTATAACACAAGATTTTTGTTAATAATTATTGTCTGTCACCTTGATTACGAATTTTGCGCTAAACAGGGTGCGAAACTAAAGCCAACAAATTTGCGTTATTTCACTCTGCATAGCACTGCCATTACGATTTACTGAAAAGTCTCCTTGTGCTGTGCGTTATGGTGCGTTAAGCTCCATACCGCACAAAAGCCAAGGGCTGAGTTTACGTGCTCGTGTATTCTTTCCCCATATCATCATCATAGACATCAATGGGGAGAGAGTGTTAGAAAAAAAATCTAACACCTGTGATTGCGGAATGGCGATCGCCGTAACGCAACCCCATTGATATCTATGGGGAAAAGAAAATTACTTTTAAACCTAATATCCTAACATAAACCTCTAGTCTAAACACACTAGTCTGCCGATTCCCGACATGAAATAAAGTTATTAACCCCTATTCCGCTGCTCTCCGACATCAACAACACTAATAAAAATGATTAACCCCTATTCCGCCTCTCCCCAACATCGCCAACATGAAATAAAGTTATTAACTCCTATTCCGCCACTCCCCAACATCGCCAACACTAATAAAATTATTAACCCCTATTCCGCCACTCCCCAACACTAATAAAAGTTATTGAGCCCTAAACTGCCGGCCCCCACATCTCCAACACTATAATAAAGTATTAACCCCTAAACTTTCAGCCCCTAACATCGTAACTATTAAATTAAATAGTTAATAGGTTTAATTTAGTAGTTACGATGTGGGGGGCTGAAGGTTTAGGGGTAAATACTTTATTATAGTATTGGTGATGTGGGGGGGGGCAGGCGGTTTAGGGGTTAATAGGTTTATTTAGGTGTCGTCAATGTCGGGGGTGGCAGATTAGGGGTTAATCACTTTGATTAGTGTCAGCGATGTCGGGGAATAGTTGAATAGGGGTTAATAATTATATTTTGTGTCAGCGATGTCGGGCAGCGGCGGATTATGGGTTAATAGTTTTATTTAATAGTCTCAATGTGGATGGGAGGCATATTAGGTGTTAATAAGTTTAATATAGTGTTTGCGATGCGGAAGGGTGGCGGTTTAGGGGTTAATAGGTAGTTTATGGGTGTTAGTGTACTTTGTAACATTTTAGCTATGAGTTTTGTGAAACATTTTTGTTTTGCAAAATCCATAACTACTGGTCTCATATGGCAGTATGGATCGTGTCGGTATAGGCGGTAACTCAAGCATTTTAGCTGGAACGCACAACCTGTAATACGGCACTATGGAAAATCCAGCACTCATTTTTGAGTGCTGAATGGACGTTGCGTTACAGTCTAAAATGCTTGTGATATAGCTATACCGCCACGACTCGTAATATGCGTTCCTGGCCATTCCAGCGTAATGGCTTATTTTTAAGCATTAATAGCCGTACCGCAAAACTCGTAATCTAGCCGTATATTAGCTGTTACTATTGTAAATAATGGTAACAAATTTGAATCCAATATTCGTTCGAACTGAATGCCTGCATGAACGAAATTCAGTTTTGATGATAGTCTAGGGGCACTAGCATCTGCATGCCAAGTAGTGCGTGTTCTCTAAATCCCTCACATAACAGACTTCAGTGGGGCCACACAGAAAAATTCATGATGGATATTGCTCAAGCGTAAATCTTAGTGTACACTAAGCCAATGGTGCACAATTAGTGGAGTTCTTCATGCAGTTCTGTGCTATAGTTTTAAAAATAATAGTTTACTTCTGGTCTCAAAAATCCCTAAATTTTACAGCTGTATTTGGAATTGCACTCAAACGCAACACTTAACTCACCACCTGTAATACAAGTACAGTGAGCACGCTAATATCGCTCCCTAAGTTATCCATTAGAAGAATAGGGCACGCTAAAAAAGTTTCAGCCAAGTTATGATGCTATGGTTAATTTTTATCAACCATATACTTGTAATACCAGATGTGTTATTCTATGCATGGAGTTACATAAAATATAATCTAAACCAAAATGTTCAATTTATGAAAATATAACTATTGTATTGTACATTCATTATTTATTTTGCCTAATTTTTATGTAAAATTCCTTTGAATATTGTAAATATGTTACTTCTTTAAAGAAAGGTTGGAGCTAATACTCTGTAATGAAGTACGCTGCAATTTGGATGACCAACCAACTACTAGACAGCGATTGCTTAAATTAATGCACAAACTCAATTAGAACTACTACAAATTAACCACAATTAAAAGTGGATCAATAAATCTGCGGATAAGGCTTTTTAAGGATTGTATTTCTGCACTGAGACAGCAAAGAATGCAAACTTTGCTAACAAAGTGACAGTTTTAAGTGTAAACATTACTGTATGCAGAAATTTTTTAATTGTTGATGTTTATTATGCAAATATAACATTTATTTCAATATCACCCTTTTGATGCAAAATAATATTTTAACATATTTAAACAGCATTTCATTTTTCATTTGCATGGTAGACATTTTTAGCCTACAATTGAGCTTGTATTGGACTAATCAAAATTTTATATCATGATTCAGATATAAGTTTTAAGCAACTTTCTAATTTACTTCTATTATCACATCTTCTTTGTTCTCTTGGTATCTTTTCAGGGATGTATGCTTAGGAGCCGGCCCATTTTTGGAGCATTGTATGGCAGCAGTTTTGTAAGACTGTTATCCTTTTGCAAGAGTACTAGATGGCAGCACTTTGTCCTGGCATATAGTGCTCCAGATGCCTACCTAGGTATCTCTTCAACAAGGACTATCATGTAACAAAGCCAATTTGATAATAGAAGTAAACTGGAAATGTTTTTTTTACATGGTATGCACTGTCTGAACCACAAAAGAACACTTTTGGTATTCATATCCCTTTAAATATAGAGGTGATCGCAGTATTCCAAGTCATTCCTTGCTAGGTTTTAGCTCAGAGTACTAAGTTTATTAGCTGTAGATAGGCCGAAAAAGATCACATCTAGCTCAGCCTTACATAAACTACAAGCAGGATTAAATTATATGTGGGTATTTTAGCCTAGGAATATATTAGTTGCAGAGTTATAGGGACAAACACCTTGTATTACAAGTTGCTTCTGTTGTCTTTCTATAGAATAATATATCAGTCAAGTCTAAACATTTTAAAAACATATTAGCATCTTGTTTGCTACAATTGTTTTTCATTAATTAGCTCCACCCACCACTTGTTTGGAGGAATCTGGGCTTGAGTCTGCAGACAAAAAGGCTAGACATGGTCTAGTGTATTGTTTTGCAGTTGTTATCAGATAAAGCCAAGTAGGGAAATGTACGTAGCAGGGTTACCCTTCAGAAGTCTGCTTTGTGTATTTTAAGTTCTAAAATTGAAAACAAATGATAATTTACTGAACTAAATTACATGACAAGAGGCAAAATAAGTAATGAAAGTATATGGCAAAGTTTGCATAAATAAAAAAAATTATATTAACATCTCAAGGTATTTACTTTAAACTGACCATACCCAGTTCTGCCTTAGCAAGCTGCTAGTAGGATTCCATTTGTGCACAGTTATTTCAGCCTATAAATGTGTTAGTTACAGAGTTAAACTACATCCACCTAGTGAGAGGGCTAAAATTACTTCAAGGGACAGTCAAGTCCAAAATAAACTTTCATGATTCAGATAGGGCATGCAATTTTAAACAACTTTCCAGTTTACTTTTATCACCATTTTTGCTTTGTTCTCTTGATATTCTTAGTTGAAAGCTAAACCTAGGTAGGCGCATATGCTAATTTCTTAGACCTTGAAGGCCGCCTCTAAACTGAATGCATTTTGACAGTTTTTCACCACTAGAGGGTGTTAGTTCATGTGTGTCAAATAGATAACATTGAGCCCACGCACATGAAGTTACCTATTAGTCAGAACTGATTGGCTAAAATGCAAGTCTGTGAAAAGAACTGAAATGAGGGGGCAGTTTGCAGAGGCAAAGATACAAGGTAATTACAGAGGTAAAACATGTATTATTATAACTGTGTTGGTTATGCAAAACTGGAAAATGGGTAATAAAGGGATTATCTATCTTTTTAAACAACAAAAAATTCTGGTGTTGGGAACTTCCGGTGGGCGGCGCTCTAAGATGGCCACTGATTGCTAAGGCTCCGCACAGCTCATGGCAAAAAGTGGTTATATATTGTGCCATCCTTATCTCCCTTGGCAACATCTGTGCCCGGGAACTCTCCTGGATCAAAGAAAACCATCCCTTGGCCGCCGAGAAGCAATTTAAAATTGAAAAGGCTGTTTGGCGCTGTGGGGCACTTTCCGCCGCAGCGTTGTATATAGTACCACTCTACTTCTGTTACTTATTACCACTCATCCCTCACTTTGTATGATGGATATATCCAGCACTGTTGGATCAAGTGCCAACACCTTTATTCTATCTGAACTAGGGGCCATATTTGTGCCTAGACTAGATCGACTCCTTTCTGCCTGCACGGACCTATGCGCAATGGTGCAATCAATGGAACAACCTCTCTGACTAAAGAAGTCCACCACTACAATATACAATAAACAATATCACACACAACTTATGGGAGACTAATAGCAGCTCCAAAGATCCAGCTCCCCCACAGATGAGAAATGCTGCAATGATATCAGGGGCTGGAGCGACTCCCTTCTACCCGCACCTGCCAGATCCTGACATAGGTTCACTTCTGGATCCAGAGAAAGACCCTACTGCTACCCTTAGGGTCCTCCCCAACATCTACCATAGGTCCGGACACAGATTTCGGAACAAGCATTAAGGAGAACCTAGCCTACAATACCGCTAATCAAATAACGATGGCAGGGGCACTCTTTTGCTTACAATATCAGCTCAACACTACGTATGGGGACCGGCATAATCAGTATCCAGTTAGCAGGTTTGGCTCCTGGTTCAGTCTTCCAAAAAATGGGGTCGGCTAAAGTATGGCTTGTTGGTCGTGCAGGACTGCCCATTTTGCATAGGCGAATTCTAAATGCTGCAAACTTTGGGTCCCTTGTTAGGAAAAACTTTGTCCTGAAATCATTACTTATGGGACTTTGGATTATGTAAAGGATGCAGTTCAATATTTTGTTCACCTTACCATATTGATGTGGCGGGGATATTATGGATAAATATTATGTTATAATAAATGCACTCTGAGAGCTACCCCTCTGAAACGGCACCTTAAAGCTATATCCGTCTGCAGGTCACTAATGGTCATTGCATACAGTGCTTGTGCAGTATAACAAATTGCATGCAGTCCTCCCTAAATGAGCATAAAGTGTGCTAATGTGTAGTCAAGTGTTCGTTTAAAACATCTAGTTAGATATAGGGTTGTGGTGGGTTTTGCATCTAACTAAGAATCTTTATTTCTGTCTGGGTTTGGGTTATTTTACAACGTTAGATAATTCATATGATTGTTCTGCCATAATCCGCTTGCTCATAACTTAAATATTATCTTACTTAAATCATAGCTAGTCAAATCATAGTACTAAAAGAATCTTTGCCCATTATAATGCACAACATACCAACATACTACACGTGATGTCCACACCCTCTGACTACCTCCATGTGCTAAACACTTGCTATAGCCATATGATAACATGCTCACATCTCCTATATACACAGCTCATGATTGTTCTGAGATACATGCATCAGGCTTAACCTTTATTTTGCTACTGACATAAATATTGGTTTTACATCAAAATCTAACCCACAAAACCCAGCAGAGAATATACTAACTGATACAATGAATTAGAAGGGCCTGACCATCTACTTACATGCCCTACTATACCTTGCTTACCATGCCGATAACATTCGGGAATAGCTACCGGACTAGCCTATCATTGTATATATAGCAACCTATTAAATTCAAGGTGTCTTGTTTCTACTTTTATGTAAAATTACTACTCCATTCAGAGGGGATCTTGATACTTGCTATGTTCTGTTTATTTGTTTGTTTTATGTTTTGTTTTGTGTTAGTTTGAAAAAATGAGGACCAATAGGAGGATCCACATAATTAATTTAAGAATATGCTCATCCTGAAATCTGTATGGAAACAGATGTGCTTTATCACTTTCTATGTATCATTCAATGTTCTTTTTACGTCTAAAAGTTTATAACTCCCCTCTTAGTCTCCCATACTACATATATGTAGGAAAACCCTACTTCATACTGTATCTATATAGGAAAATCTCAATATAGCCACACTCGCATAGGTCTGGCCAAGCTTCCTACGCCACATCCTGGAGTAAATGTACTCACACAACATTTCTATATTATCCCTATAATCCCCCCCCCCCCAGACTTTAATTGAGTTCTTATTTTTAGTTTTTTAAATTAGTGTTTCTAAGGCAAAAATCCCAGCAATATGGTACATATCCATCAATGCTGGTAGGTTTCACAGTATGTGGAAGATCCTTATAATCAGCGTTTTAATTGCAGTTACTCTATTAACATTTATTTGAAAGTATGTGTTGCATGTAATCCCAAATAGTTTTAGTGTTTGATTTTGGTTTTGTTTAGTTTTGTTGATATTATAAAAATTTAGAGGCATGGGTGCAGCACAAGAAGATGATTGAACAAGCTTTATGTACCTCTCAATGCATAATTTTCTTTTAACTTTTTCAAAAATATGCTAATATATTGATGCTTAGAATGTAGCACTTAATTTGGAACTCTGATTGTAACTTATTCTTTGTGACTTTACCTTGAGTGCATGTGCATGTATTGTCTTGTTCCTGTGTCTCTTCAATAAAAAGAATAAATAAAAAAAAAAAAAAAAAAAAAAAAATTCTGGTGTTGACTGTCCCTTTCAAGCAATTTATCCTTAAAAGTCATACTGTAGATATGAAGTACGACATTTTCATTCCTGGAAAGTGTTAAAGACTGAGGACAGTCAGTTTAGCCTTCAAAATCATTATTCTTGGCTTGGCGATCACTGTGTCTGCAGTGACTACAATAGACGGCATATCCTAACAGGTCATTGTCAACTTTCATTTAGCTGAAAAGAGCTGAGTTCATGCCTACAGAACTCTGGCAATAGTCTCATTGTCAGACATCCAAATAGAACCATTTCTTAAACTAATTCTACAATTCTGCTTCTATTTGTGTATTTTGAGTGAAATGCAAATGTGCAGTACTCACTTAAAATTGCAAGGCGTAGGCTGTGCTCCTTAATTGCGCTCATTGTTCAGTTCTTTAATGAATGATATGCTAGCTTTAGCTCAGATAAACATTGATCTAGTTACTTGGTGTTATAAAAAAGTTTGATATGAATTTAACATTAGAAACATTTCCAGGATGTTTTTTTTTTTAAATTGCATGCTTTGTCTGTATCATTAAAGTTTAATTTTACTTTGGCATCCCTTTGATTGATTGGATGCATTAATACATAATTTAGCAAGGGGGGTATGTAAGA
This sequence comes from Bombina bombina, assembly GCF_027579735.1. Lineage (NCBI taxonomy): Eukaryota > Metazoa > Chordata > Amphibia > Anura > Bombinatoridae > Bombina > Bombina bombina. Next base: position 276,636,235 of record NC_069501.1, read on the forward strand.
ACTATAAGTTCACTTGATAAATGTGGAATTTCTAATATTTGGGCATACAAGTTTAGGATTTATTCAACAATTAATAATTTTGACTTGACTGACTTCCTAATGTTTTAAGACAGGCTTGTTTAGGAGTAGTACAAACTGGATGTCACACCCATGCCCAGTATTGAACCAGGGACTCCTGGTTTGCAGCCTTTTTGCTCTGTCCTTGAGCCACCAGAAGGCTCTAATTTGAGTTTAGTGTATACAAGAGGCACTGATAAGAGCAACTGGATAAAAAGGAAAGGTACTTATACTGTAGATGTGGTAACGGCCCATGTATTACGTGTGGAGTTTTGCATCTAGGAAATGGTATTAGGAGCACAGTAACCAATGAGGAATTTACCAGCAAGTTTTACGCTAATTACAGAACCTCTTTTGGGGTCTATCTCCTGGAGTGTAAAATTTGTTCCCTCCGGTATATAGGATAGACCTCGAGGGAACTGAGGTCGAGGGTGAGAGAGCACATAAGGGACACCAAGGATTTTGTGAAAGAATCAGCCGTAGCAAGACATCACAATTTAACTCACGTGACTAATGTGTTCAGTATGGGTGTCCAGTTCATTAATAGAGTGGTATCTCCAAGTAGAGGTAGTGATAAACATAAACTGCTATTAAAACAAGAACTCTATTGGATATATAGGTTAAGGGCCATCACTCCCATGGGATTAAATCGTGAATGAGACATGAGTTATTTTATTCAATAAGGCTCATACATTTAAGTATACTTCTTATTTGCAATGAAATTGGGTTTTTCCTTTATGATGTATTGCATAACAATAGCCATACCTATCTGAATTCTATCAGACTGTTTGATTTATTTGACTCCATTAGTAATGTGAGATTATTTATTGATTGAACAGACAGATAGAATAAAATAAATAAAACAAAATAAAATTATACAAAATAAAACAAGTCTGATTATAAATGTAGGCATTATAAATTTGAAAAAGGTTAATTCTCTGAGGGAACGAATATACATTATGCATATTTGTCTAATTAGCAAATGAGGATGTTTAGACTTACTGGTTTTCCTGTGTTAATAGTGTGACATAATCTTGTATAACATAGATTGTATGGTGTAATAATAACAATATCGTCTGTTTTTCAGTTTTCTCCTTTTCCATAAGCAACTATGAAATTTTCACTGTAAATAATACACACTTGTGTGTTTTTAAATGATTAATTGATTGCGGGCTGCTGTGCCTTTAAATAGGAAGCCTGTGCAGTGCTAGGAATCCTATGATTAAGTGCCTATGAGGGCACACGACTAGTCAGGAGGTTTTGATGCCATGTACTGAATATTTTAACCAGATTTAATAAAGATTTTTTTGCTTTAACCAGCCATCTCTCTTGGTGCCTCTTGTTGTGCGGCTGTACCCTCTATTTTCCTGTCTAATTTGAGTTGATTTACTTGGAGACCTGCTGTCTGCACTTGCTGTGCTCTTTAGCTCTACCTGCCTGCCAACTGCAGACAGCTACCTAATCAGGATTGCTACAAAAGGCTGCCTCTCAGACCACTCCCAGGCCCTGACATTGTGGTTCATCCCATTGTTTGTGCCTCTGTTCTGATTCCTGAATTCCTGTCATGTTGGTGATTCCCAGGCTTCTGAACTCGGCTTGCTGAATAACTATTCTCCTGGATTTTCCCTGAAATTAATGAAAGATCAGACTGCTTTCCTGTTATTCTGACCCTTGGCTTTTCTTCTGACTATTCTTGAGTATCCAGTCTCCAGTCTGTCCTGTCAGTACCAGTGTCTCCTGACTGTCACAACAGTACCTGTGTATACAGTCTTCAGCCTGTCACAGCAGTACCCGGGTATCCTGTGTCTCCTGCATGCCACAGCAGTACCTGTGTATCCAGTCTCCAACCTGTCAAAGCAGTACCTCTGTCCCCAACCTGTCACAGCAGTACCTTTGTATCCAGTTACCAGTCTGTCTCAGCAGTACCTGTGTATCCTTTGTCTCCTGTCTTTTACAGCAGTACCTGTGTATCTAGTCTCCAGCCTGTCACAACAGTACCTGTGTATCCAGTCTTCAGCCCTAGAGTGGGCATTCCAGTCCTCAGCCCTGAAGAAGGCATTATTCCTGTCTTTGTCCTTAGAGTGGGAACTCCTGTCTTAGGCCCTAGAAAGGACATTACTTTAGACTTGGTTCCAGTCATGTGTTCTACAGAGGTGCCAGCCACAGACCGGCCAGAGACTATAGTCCTGTATCCTGTCACAGTCTCCAAGTTCTATTTTAAGTCCAATATATCACTACTGATCTACTTGTGTACCATTTATTTTTCTTAATAAAGAATTTTCTGCACTCAGCTCCGTTATGTCTAAAAAGTGAAGAAGATCAGAAAATGGCCCCATTTTGTTTTCTGGAAACACCTAAATTAGAAACCTCTACTCATGAGCTCCAAACCTCTGAAACCGCTCCGTTGAGTGTGACACTGGACATCTCTTCAATGACAGTCTTAGGACTGTGTTCAGATCTAGGCATTCACAGATTTGTAACCCAACTCACAGGAGGAAAGAAAATTGTAAAATTAAAATGTCTCACTTTTTTGTAGCAGTCTTCAAAAAAAAAAACACCTTAAAAGGGTATATTGTCAAAACCATCACTGTTTAAGACATTCATCAATAGTATTTACTCATTTTATTTGATTTTTTAGCTGCCTGCTCCTGGTGATGCACATAATTTGAACCTTCTGTCTATATCATTGCACAGACCTTTTGTGCAGAATCCGTCGCCTATAACTCAGAGCTGAGCGAGCACACTGTCATCAAAACCTTTTATCTAACTGGATGTGTATATGGTGCTGTATGCAAGCAAGTACTAAAACTGGTGCTGAACTGTGTGCTGAACTCAATATTTAAAAAAATAAAAATAAACATTTAATACTTAATATACTTAAATACTTAAAATACTTAAGAAAAAATATTTAATGCCCAATTGTTTAATGTTGACTGTCCCTTTAAACACATTATGTTAAACTACCCCCTCTTAACATTACCTTTTTATTACATGGTTATAAAACCTTCTGTTCCTAATTTGTCTCACTAATAACTTATTTATTACATTTAAAGCAGACTCCATAAAGAGAGTCAAACGCCTTGATTACAAGTCTTGCGTTAGCCTTAAAAAGCAGCGTTGAGAGGTCCCAACGCTGCTTTTTAACGCCCGCTTGAAGGTACAGGTGTACTGCCCACTTTTTTGGCCAGACTCGAAAATACCGCAAATCCACTTACGTCAATTGCGTATCCTATTTTTTCAATTGGATTTGCCAATTTGATGGTTCCTTTAAGTGACATCATCCAAGATGGCATCCCTTCCATTCCGATTGGCTTAATTCCGAATCGGAATTAAGGTAGAAAAAATCCTATTGGCTGATGAATGCTGCTTTTTTGCAGGTGTTAGGTTTTTTTTCAGCCGGCTCTGCCCCATAGATTACTATGGGGAAATCGTGCACAAGCACGTTCAGCCAGCTCACCGCTAACTTAAGCAGTGCTGGTATTGAGGTGAGATGTGCAGCAAAATTCTGCTCTACGCTCACCTTTTTGCGACTAACGCCGGGTTTGTAAAAACCCGTAATACCAGCGTTGTCTGTAGGTGAGCGGTGAGCATAAACTGCTCTTTAGCACCGCATCCCTCCTAACGCAAAACTCGTAATCTAGGTGATTGTTTTCCTGGTATTTCAGATCTAAACTATATAGCTGAGATAAAATTGCTATACCTCAGGTGAGAGACAGAGATAAGTTAGGATACACCTTGTATGTAAAATGTAATGTACAGTTCCAATAATAGAGTTTGCATTTTTCAGGATTATCATTGTTTTGGAGCTCTGTTCTGCAGAGCTTTTTCCCTATAAATGCTCTGGCATGTATTATACCACACATATGACACACTCTAACACTCCTAAATTCAAACTGCTTCCATCTACTGAGACTCATGAGCCACCCTGACTTCCAGTCCTATTGCTGTGCATCTCTCTAGTCTTGTACTGGTAGATAAAGGGGCCCATTTATCAAACTCCGAATGGAGCTTGTGGGCCTGTGCTTCTGGCGAGTCTTCAGACTCGCCAGAAACAGCAGTTATGAAGCAGCGGTCTAAAGACCGCTGCTCCATAACCCTGTCCGCCTGCTCTGAGCAGGCGAACAGGAATTGCCGGAATTCAACCCGATCGAGTACGATCGGGTTGATTGACACCTCCCTGCTGGCGGCCCATTGGCCTCAAGTCTGGAGGGGGCGGCGTTGCACCAGCAGCTCTTGTGAGCTGCTGGTGCAATGTTGAATACGGAGAGCGTATTGCTCTCCGCATTCAGTGAGGTCTTGTGGATCTAATCCGCACTGTCGGATCAGGTCCGCAAGACCTTTGATAAATAGGCCCCATTGACTAATGGTTTAAATAACCGTATTTATTCTGAGTACACTGTACATATATATTACATGTAAGTACGACTATTACACAGGACCAAACAATTCTTTAGTTTGGAGATTGGAAGTCTGAGGTGACCAGGGCAAGAGTGTAAGTAAGTAATCTAGAAATGAAGTCTGTAGACTCCTATGTTTCTTTTAGAAAACCTGGAACATAAGTAGAGCTAAAAACGAGTAAGTACAATAGTTTGGAACTTTCATTCATCAGTTTTGTGTAATATGCATGTATAACAGTATAATAACACTAAAGCTTTTAAAATTGTGCCGCTGTTCCTCCGCCCATCTATTTTCATACCCTATTTTTTGTGTCACATCCTTACATCCTACAATCATAACCTGGGCCAGCTGGCATCCTTCGATGTTACACATACACCCCTTACTCGGATATTATTTTCTGCAGCAATACACGCATATTATACTGAAGTGATGAAGGAAAGTTCCACTCATTTTAATACGTTATTCATAAGCAGCATAGAGTATACACGTAGTTTACCATCACTTTAACAATACAACCAAAAAGGCTTAAAATGTGATGCAGACCTTATACTGATAAGAATACAATTTGCAAATCCATTTTATCTTTTTAATTTTTTTTGCAGTGACACAGTAAGGCTTTCAAAAGGCAATTTATTGCAAAGTATAGAAAACAATTACAAAGCAGCAGAATATATCTTTTTACAAAAATGTACTCTGCAATTCTAAAAATCTAATTATCCCCCATCTTCCAATAGAAAGAATAATACTGACTACATTTCCAGCTTTCTTATTAGAAACAGAAAAATAATGCCTTGTTTTCACTTGGTTCCCTGTTACTAAACTAAATTATGTGTATGAAAAAAAGATGTAAAGATGTTGCAACATGATTTATGGGGTTTCCAACTAGAGGGTGCTGCAATGTAGGTTTGGCTAAAGTTTAGAATTTTATTATAGGGAAAGTTTTATTTGTCCTGGAAGTTAATCTTTAATGGCACAAATAGTGCCGAAACAAAACAAATAAAAATCCCTTGCGGGTGTGCACGGAATGATGAAAAGAACTAAGGATATTTACCAAATCTGTCTTTTTATTATAGTATAATATGCTAAAGGGTTGCGCTTGTTTATATGAATGTTGTGCTCCTACTTGTGCTGACTCTTAGAGTACGCACAAACCAAAGCATAGGTTTTATGACTCAGGCAGGATAAGCGCTTGCCCCCCCTACCCTATTTAGGGCTAGATTACCAGTGTAGTTGCGGAGCAATAAGGGTTTAATCATGATGGTTTGCACTCATCAGGCTTACCGATCGTATTAGGAGTTGAAAGTAAATGTGATCGCTTTACCACAATCGTAACTTACGCTAGAATGATTACTGCGACTTCAGAGCTCTGGTTAACTGTTTTGCGAAATATAAAAGTGTCACAAAACACATCAAAAATACATTACAAAGTACAGTTACACTAATAATAACACCATCTAATAAATATTATTAAAACAAAATATTGCATACAAAAGTTATAAAGGCTCAAAGATATGGTCTCAGGCAAAGGGCTTTAAAGGGGCAGTATACAATAGAATTTTAATTGTTTTAAAAGCTAGATAATCCCTTTATTACCCATTCCCCAGTTTTGTACAACCAACACAGTTATATTAATATACTTTTTACCTCTGTGATTACCTTGTATCTAAGCCTTTTCTGGCAGCCCCCTGGTCACATGACTGTAGCTATTTAAAATCTTTTGAGTTGCATTTAGTACTGTGTTATACTAACTCTTAAATAACTTCCCAGGCGTGAGCACAATGTTATCTATATGGCCCACATGAACTATCAGTCTCCTGTTGTGAAAAGCAAATACAAAAGCATGTGATTAAGAGGCTGTCAATAGAGCCTTTGAAACAGGCAGAAATTTAGAGGTTTAAATGTTATAAAGTATATTAATCTAACCAGCTAGATTACGAGTTTTGAGCGCTATAGGGAAATTAATGAACGCAAGAAAAGTTGCGTTATTTAATCCCCTATAGCGCAGCCATTACAAGTTTTTCAAAACCCGGCTTGTGCATGCGATATGGGGTTTTTAAGCTCCATACTTCACCAAAAACAAGCGCTGTTTTGACATGCTCGTGCACGCTTCCCCCATAGACATCAGAGGGGAGAAGGTGTCAGAAAAAAAGTCTAACACCTGCGATTGCGGAAAGAAAAGCTCCATAACGCAGCCCCATTGAAGTCTATGGGGAAAGAAAGCTAACATTTGATCCTAACACCCTAACATAAACCCCACGTCTAAATATCCCTAATCTGCTGCTCCCGACATTGCCGCCACCTGCATAATGTTATTAACCCCTAATCTGCTGCCCCCGATATCACCGCCACCTAAATAAAGCTATTAACCCCTAATCTGCTGCTCCCAATATAGCCGTCACTATACTAAAGTTATTAACCCCTATTCCGCCGCTCCCCGACATCGCAGCAACTAAATAAAGTTATTAACCCCTAAACCTCTGGCCTCCCACATCACTACCACAAAATAAACCTATTAACCCCTAAACTGCCAGCCCCCCACATAAAGAGGATGCTCCGCGCCAGATGTCTTCAGGATGGACCCGCTCCTCGCCACCGGGATTAAGATAGAAGATGCCACCTGGATGAAGATTGAAGCGGCCACCTGGATGAAGACTTCTCGCCGCTTGGATAAGGACTTCACCGCCGGGATGAAGATTGAAGAGGTCGCCTAGATGAAGACTTCTCGCCGCCTGGATGAAGACTACTCCGACGGGATGATGATCGTTCAAGCGGGACTTCAAAAACTGTAAGTGGATCATCGGGGTTAGTGTTTTTTAAAGGGTTTTTTTGGGGTGTTTTTTTTTATTTAGATTAGTGTTTGGGCATGTAAAAGAGCTAAATGCCCTTTCAAGGGTAATGCACATCCAAATGCCTTTTTCAGGGCAATGGGTAGCTAAGGTTTTTTATAGTTAGTTTTTTTTATTTTTGGAGGGTTGGTTGGGTGGTGGGTTTTACTGTTAGGGGGTCTTTGTATTTTTTTACAGGTAAAAGAGCTGATATCTTTGGGGCAATGCCCCACAAAAAGCCCTTTTAAGGGCTAGTGGTAGTTTATTGTAGGCTAGGTTTTTTTATTTTTGGTGGGCTTTTTTATTTTAATAGAGCTATTAGATTAGGTGTAATTCTTCTTTATTTTTGATAATTTCGTTTGTTATTTTCTGTAATTTAGTGTTTGCTATTTTTTTGTAATTTAGTTTTTTTTGTAATTAGATACTTTGTAATTTTTAGAGTAGTGTTAGGATTTTTTAAATGTGTAGTTTAGTTTAATTTAATTGGTAGTTAGTTTAATTTTATTTTAATAATTATATTAGTTTAATTGTTAGTTTAAATTTAGTTTTTTTTAATTTGACAGGTAAGTTGTAATTTAATTTAAGATAAGGAAATTGTAATTTTAATATAAAGTTAGGGGGGCATTAGGTTTAGGGGTGAATAGTTTAAATTATTTTTTTGCGATGTGGGGGGCTTTCAGTTTAGGGGTTAGTAGTTTAGTTTAGTATATTTTGTTGTGCGGGGCTTGCGGTTTATGGGTTAATAGGTTTATTATAGTGGCGGCGGAATTAGGCCTTAAAGTATAGTGGGGGTGATGTGGGCGGACGGCAGATTAGGGGTTAATAATATTTAAATAGTGTTTGCGATGCGGGAGGGCGGCGGTTTAGGGGTTAATAAGTTTATTATAGTGGTGACGATGTCAGGGAGCGGCGGAATAGGGGTTAATATTTTTTTAAAGTGGTGGCAATATCGGGAGCAGCAGATTAGGGGTTAATACATTTAATATAGTATTTGCGATGCGGGAGGGCCTCCGTTTAGGGGTTAATAGGTAGTTTATGGGTGTTTAGTGTACTTTTTAACACTTTGGTTATGAGTTTTATGCTACAGCTTTGTAGTGTAAGACTCATAACTACTGACTTTAGATGACGTTACGGATCTTGTTGTTTTAGAGTGTAACGCTCGCTTTTTAGCCTCACCGCAAAACTCGTAATGCCTGCGCTATGGAAATCCCATGCAAAAACTTAATTTTTACGAGTGCGGTACTGACGTTGCGTTACAGGCTAAAAGGTTTGCGGTACACCTATACCGACAAGACTCGTAAGGGCTGCGGTGCTGTTTTAACTCTGAAATTACGAACAACTCGTAATCTAGCTGAATATTAGTTGTGCAAAGCTGGGGAATGGGTAGTAAAGGCACTATTTATCTTTTTAAACAATAACAATTTTTGTGTAGACTGTCCCTTTAACATTGAGATAAATACATATATATGTCTAAAGATGGATATATATGAATATGTGTGTGTATGTGTGTACATAGGTATTTATATGTGTACATATTTATTTACAGACATATATACACATAAATACATATGTATACATATAAATAGCTATGTACACACACACACACATATACAGTATATATATATATATATATATATATATATATATATATATATATATATATACAGTATATTCATACATATCCATTTTGTAAATCTTGTACATGTATATAAGTGCATTGGAGCCCTTTGCCTTAAAGTAGATGAAAACATGTAAAAGCATACATATGCAATATTCATATGTAATAAAGTGTTATGCTGTGTATTTACTGTATATACTATATTTGACTTTCCAATGTTCTTCACATAGCAGAATATGTTCTATGTTTTTTCTAGATATTCCTATATAGATCTGTATATATCTATACCTTTTATATAATTATATATATATATATATATATATATATATATATATATATATATATATATATATATATATATATATATATATATATATATATATATATATATATAGTACCAAAATACCAGATATATGTAGGATTATGTATTTATGAATAAACAGAACATATTCTGATATGTGCAGAACATTGAAATGTGAAATATTTATATTTTCATATTGGGTTAATGCAAATGAGAATATGCGATCGTGTTTGCGTGAGAGTGGGGTTTTTACCGACTTTTTATCTCCATTGACTTCTATGGGGGAATACGTGAACACGCATTCAATATTCTAACAGTTTATTTTTAACTCATAATACAATCGCAATCCGACGAGCACAAAAAGCTTACTTCTAGCGCAATTAATGCTTAAGTGGAAGCATTAATTTGTGCTTCACTCATAATCTGGCCCTTAATTGGTTGAAGCAATCGCCACTGGTGCAAATGCCCTCTCTACATGACTGGTGCACTAGTCAGAGAAACGGGAGGGATAAAGGAGATAACGGGCATTCAAAATAAATGTAGAAACAGGCAGTAGAAGATGAGATTTCTTCTGTACCTTTTACCCTTAATAATTAGCTTTGTGGTAAACTTTTTGCACAGCCGTATTGTACCATCTTGACCCACCCCTTCTATGAAAGAATGCAAGTTTAAATTGTTATAATTCAAAATATTCTTTTTTTTTTTTTTTTTTTTAAGATCAAATTATTGTAAACTGAATACATCTTCCATTTGTGGTGTAAGACAGAGCACACTATTTATTCATACAGAAATATAATGAATACAGCGTAAAACTAAGGCTTCATACATTGGAAGAACTGACTTAGAGGAACAAAAATATTTTCAGGAGCCCACAGATGTGAGACTAATTGCAATAAGCTTCCTTACTAAAACGTTCTATAGCTTAAAAATCACTGAAAATAATATTTATCCCATGGAGTTCAGACATTTATATTTGTATGATCTGTTTTACCCTCTTAATTAATTAATGGATCATGGTAGGTAGAATATAAACTGATCTCTTATGTTTTAAATATGCATTTTAATGTTTCATTTCTCCCCCATCTTTTTCTACAATATACAGAAGTCTCAGTAGCAGAGGACCATGGTGCAAACGATTTTTTGGCCCCCTCCAAAAGTAACTCAGTAGTAAGCAATAGTAATAATATACATGGTGCATTAGAATTGTACATATTCTGCACACACCTATGTATAGACTGGCTGATATGCCCCCCCAGCACTTGGCACCGGGTGCACCAATGGTAGTTCTACCCCTGATAAGTCTGTATACACTGCAGAAAATGATGTGCCCATTCTTGCACACACACAGCCTGCATGTAATTGCCTGCCATGCATATTGCAGAGCTCCCAGTGGTTAAAGGGGCATTGTACACTAGATTTTTCTTTGCATAAATGTTTTGTAGATGATCCATTTATATAGCCCATCTGGGAGTGTTTTTTTTTTCTATAGTTTTGCTTATTTTTAAATAACATTCAGCTAGATTACGAGTTTTTAGCGCTAGAGGGAAATTATTGAGCGCCACAAAAGCGTTGTTATTTCACCTCCCTATAGCGCTGCTATTACAGGTTTTGAAAAACCCGGCTTGCGTGGGTGATATGGTTGCGTTGAGCTCCATACCCACCCAAATACAAGCTGTGTTTTGACGTGCTTGTGCACGATTTCCCCATAGACATCAATGGGGAGAGCCGGCAAAAAAAAAGCCTAAAACCTGCGATCGCGGAAAAAAAAGCTCAGTAACGCAGCCCCATTGATGTCTATGGGGACAGAGAAAGTTATGTTTAAACCTAACACCCTAACATAAAAACCACGTCTAAACACCCCTAATCTGCCGCCCCTGACATCGCCGCAACCTACATAATGTTATTAAGCCCTAATCTGCTGCCCCTAACATCACCACCACCTAAATAAAACTATTAACACCTAATCTGCCGCTCCCGATATCGCCGCCACCTAAATACACTTATTAACCCCTAATCTGCCACCCTTAACATTGCCGCCACCTACATTACAGTTATTAACCCCTAATCTGTCACCCTTAACATCGCCGCCACTATACTAAAGTTATTAACCCCTAAACCTCTGGCCTCCAACATCACTAACACTAAATAAATATATTAACCCCTAAACATAACCCTAATGTAACCCTAACCCTAAGCATAACCCTAACCCTAATGTAAGCCTAAGCCTAACCCCCCTAACTTAAATATAATTAAAATAAATCTAAATTAAACTTACAATTATTACCTAAATAATCCTATTGGCTGATTGGATCAGCCAATAGGATTGAGCTTGCATTATATTGGCTGATTGGATCAGCCAATAGGATGAAAGCTCAATCCTATTGGCTGATTGAACAGCCAATAGGATTTTTTTCCCCTTTAATTCCTATTGGCTGATAGAATTCTATCAGCCAATCAGAATGTAAGGGACGCCATCTTGGATAATGTCACTTAAAGGGAAACTTCATTTTCCAATGGCAATCGTAAGAAGAGGATGCTCCGTGCTGGATGTCTTGAAGATGGACCCGCTCTGCGCCAGATGGATGAAGATAGAAGATGCCTTCTGGATGAAGACTTCTGCCCGCTTGGATACAGACTTCTGCCAGCTTCGATGAGGACTTCTGCTCACTTGGATGAAGACTTCTGCTGCCTGGATGAGGATTGATGTCCAGTCTGCGAAAACTGTAAGTGGATTGTCTGGGGTTAGTATTAGGTTTTTTAAGGGTTTATTGGGTGGGTTTTAATTTTAGCATAGGGTTTGGGCAATCACATAAAAGTGCTAAATGCTCTTTTCAGGGCAATAGATAGCTTAGGTTTATTTAGATAGGTTTTTGTTTGGTTGGGTGGGTGGTGGATTTTACTGTTGGGGGGTCTTTGTATTTTTTTTACAGGTAAAAGAGCTGATTTCTTTGGGGCAATGCCCCGCAAAAGGCCCTTTTAAGGGCCATTGGCAGTTTAGTGTAGGCTAGGATTTTTATTTATTTGGGGGGGACTTTTTTATTTTGATAGGGCTATTAGATTAGAAGTAATTCTTTTTTTTTTTGTTGATAATTTCGTTTTTTTATTTTGTGTAATTTAGTGTTTAATTTTTTTTGTAATTTAGGTAATTGTATTTTATTAATTTAATTTATTTTATTTTATTGTAATGTTAGGTTTTAGTGTAAGACAGGTTAGGTTTTATTTTACAGGTAAATTTGTATTTATTTTAGCTAGGTAGTTAGTAAATAGTTAATAACTATTTACTAACTGGTCTACCTAGTTAAAATAAATACAAACTTACCTGTGAAATAAAAATAAAACCGAAGCTAGATACAATGTAACTATTATTTATTTTGTAGCTAGCTTAGGTTTTATTTTATAGGTGAGTATTTAATTTTAAATAGGAATTATTTAGGTAATAATTGTAAGGTTTATTTAGATTTATTTTAACTATATTTAAGTTAGAGGGTGTTAGGGTTAGGGTTACGTTAGGGTTAGGTTTAGGGCTTAATATATTTATGTAGTGATGTGGGAGGCCAGAGGTTTAGGGCTTAATAGTTTATTTTAGTATATTTTGTTGTGGGGGCTTGCGGTTTAGTGATTAATAGGTTTATTATAGCGACTGTGTTGGCGGACGGCAGATTAGGGGTTAATAATATTCAAATAGTGTTTGCGATGTGGGAGGGCGGCAGTTTAGGGGTTAATAGGTTTATTATAGTGGCGACGATGTTGGGGAGCGGCCGAATAGGGGTTAATACATTTATTAAGTGGCGCCGATGTCTGGAGCGGCAGATTAGGGGTTAATAAATGTATTTTAGTGTTTGCGATGTGGTAGGGCCTCCGTTTAGAGGTTAATGGGTAGTTTATGGGTGTTAGTGTACTTTGTAGCACTTTAGTTATGAGTTTTTTGGTACGGCTTTGTAGCATAAAACTCATAACTACTGACTTTAGATGGCGGTACGGATCTTGTCATTTTAGGCTATACCGCTCTTTTTTTGGCCTCACAGTAAACCTCATCAACAGTGCTAAACTGTGAGCTTCTAAGTACATTTTTAAAAACTTTTATACTGGATTTTTAGATCAGTATCTGTGCATATTTTTCTTTATAGTAGTGTCTATTACATGCAGTTATATGAAAATCGATGTATACTGTCCCTTTAACCAGACTTTTGCCAATTTGAGAGTTTTTCACTGTCCCACTTTCCACTCCAAAAGATACATGGTACTGCCTGGACTTCTCCCAAAAACAATTAACCATGCATAGAGTTTATTGGCTCCTTCCCCAGGCCAACACTGTGCCCCACCCTTTTTTGGTACAGGGTTATAAGAATAGAATGTTAGGAAGTCTTATATTAATGGGACATGATTCAGACATAGGTGCCTATTTATGAAAGGCCTGTAGGACATGATCTGACATTGCGGATCATGTCCGACAGATCTCGCTGAATGCGGACAGCAATACGCTCTCTGCTTTCAGCATTGCACCAGCAGCTCTTGTGAACTGCAGGTGCAACGCCGCCCCCTGCAGATTCGCTAGCAGGGGGGTGTCAATCAACCCGATCGTATTTGATCGGGTTGAATTGCGGCGATGTCTGTCCGCTTCCTCAGAGCAGGCGGACAGGTTATGGAGCAGCGGAGTTATGGAGACCGCTACTTCATAACTGGTGTGTTTGCTGAGTCTGAAGGCTCGCCAGAAACACAGGGCTTCAAGCTCCATACGGAGCTTGATAGATATGCCCCATAGCATGTGATTTTAAGAAACTTTCCAATTTACTTATATTATCTAATTAGTTGTAAAGCATAACTAGGTAGGCTGAGGAGCAGTAATGCATTACTGGGATCTAGCTGCTGGTTAATGGCTGCAAATAAATGCTTCCTTTCACCAGATGTGTTCAGCTAGCTCCCAGTAGTACATTGCTGTTCTTTCAATTAGAAAGTTATTTAAAATCACATGCTCTATCAGAATCATGAAATAAACATTTTGGGTTTCATTTCTTTATGTGGAGGGCACTGAGGAAAATGAAAACTCAGTATTAAAAAATCCACCCATAAAGTGTTCAGCTGCTTTAGTAAAAACAGTTACATCTCTTCAATTTGTTTTCTTTATTCATTATCCATTTAAATAGTGAATTAAATATCAGTTCCAGAAAACATTCTATGTAGGCTAAAAGTATGGGTTTAGCAACATATGAATCAGTCACGTTTGTCCATAAAGCAATGGAGAGCATTTCAAGAGACAGAGACTAATTTATGTTGCAACAACATTTTGTTTTACACAATAATTCTTAATTTTGGCATCTATTTTTTTTTTTATATTTATTTGCATCGATTCAATCTTTAATCCTGGATTGATTGTGTTTACCGATTGTATTTCTGATCCCGTTACAACATCGGAGTGATCACAATCCAGTCAATAACACCATTTTGTATTTGAAAAATATTGGATTGGATATTGGAAAATACACCAATATGATAATAATCCCCCCTACCACAAATTTTGCACTGTATATTGACAACAAAATGGACACATCAAATTCAACTGTTACAGCACTTGATAAAGTGCAAAACTGTCCTTTTTCAACATTTATGCGAATATTCCAGGAGGATTTGGAATAATTCTATTATCTTTTGCATGTGTAATACACTCTGAAATGGGCACTGACACCATTTTACATGTATATGTGTATATATGGTCTAGATTTATTAAACCTATATTCATCACTATTGTACAGTGCGTTGGTAGCGGGATAAAAATTTATATATGTATTCAATAGGCATATAACTGATATCTTGTACAGCTAATGAGATTAAGAAAACGAAAATCAGGACTGCAATATCTAGAAATGGCATTTAGTGAATCTGTACTTACAATCTTTCTTCTTTATCATGTTTTTGTGATTGCAAGCTACATTTATTTCATCTTCTTAAATGGGATTGCTATTAGCAATAGCGTTTTTGTTATCATTATTGTGGCCTTTCATCTTGTTTATTAGAAACCAAGATCGTTTGCAGGGGTTTTTACAGAAAATAGAAATCCATAAAAATTGTCTTTTGCATTATGGTGATTTACAATATATAGATAATATCTAATATGTCCCCATCTTCTTTCAGCAATTCGTTAAAGACAAACCTCCTTCTGTATAGTATGGTTTGGAACTTTTGCCAATATTTTAAACCTCATCACTGGGCAGTTTCATGGATTACAGAATGAGAACTGTTATGTTAAAATCCTGTTATAAAATATAAGTTGCATCCACTGTCTTATTATGGAAAAACAATTCCTGCACTGTTCTTGATTTAGGTGAAAATCTCTCCAAATAAGAAAAAGAGGTTTTCTAAAAATAAAAAAAAATATACATTTAAAATATTAAAATTAAAAACAATAATTGAGCAAACATGCCCAGTATACCCATAATGTACAAATGTCTTTTAGATTGTTTAACACTTATAAACATTACTGTCCATCTGCAAAACACACACATGGACATTGCCATTATCAGTTGTTAACTGTACTGTTATTGAGGGAATGATCAACCTTGACTATGTTTCACTCAGAAAGATTGTGATTGCTTTAATAAAAACAATAATAATGGCCAATTCCATATTTTTTATATGGAACGCAAATTTCTGAAAGATTGACCTCTTTATTTGGTAGTATGCTGATTGAATGGATAACAGAAATGGTGGTAATTACAAACTGAAATATACTAAATGGTAACATATCTGTAAACCAGTTATTTTATTAAAAAGAACAAGCTTAAAGGGCCACTAAAGTCAAAATTTCACGATTCAGATATAGGGGCATATTTATGATTGTGCCAGCGGACATGATTCGATATAGCGGATCATTTCTGCTGCACATCGATAAATACAGTCAGCATACGCTGTCAGCATTTATCATTGCACCAGCAGTTCTTGTGAACTGCTGGTGCAATACCACGCCCTGCAGATTCTAGCTAGCAGGGGGTGTCAATCAACCCGATCGTATTTGATCGGGTTGATTTCTGTCGATTTCTGTCCTCAGAACAGGCGGACAGGTTATGGAGCAGCGGTCTTTAGATTGCTGCTTCATAACTTCTGTTTCCGGCTCCAAAGCATTCAATTTAAAAAGCGTTACAATATACTTCCATTATCAAAACCTGTACATCCTTTTTATATGCACTCTTTCTCAGCCTCTAGCTCATAGTGAAAATGTGCAAAAGTGCACAGTATATATATAAACAGAAACCACGGCATGCGGCTGCACTAAACCTGAACCAAATTACTAGTAAAGGGTCATCCAATCAAAGGCTTCATGAAACGGAGTGCCGTAGCAATGGGTGATCAGCCCAATACAGGAATATGTGAAAAAAGATGCAGGCACTACTCAGTGTGTAAATAGTAAAAATACAACCTTTATTCGGCTTCATTAAAAAAAATTACAAACACACAGACAAGAGGGACAGATGGGCTGACGCGTTTCGTGTCCCCTAGTGGCGCTTAATCTTAGGCTAACATGTATGAGGATAGGTATCCCTTATATAGGGATTTGTTAACCCCTCCCTCACAGACAAAAGATAATTAAAAAACAACATAATAAAATACAAATACACATTTCAATAGGTCATTTCTGAAACAGAATCAAAAAGGCTGATATACATAAAAGTTGTATAATAATACAAAACAAATTTCAAGTAAAGAACAACCTCTCCATACACAGGACATGATATATCAAAGGGAATTATATCAAAGGGAAATAAATTAATTACAACAAAGCCTCATTACTGACCTCCGGCTCATGTGGGATAGTGTAGCCTTTAATAAATACTTGGAAGCATAAAGGATCCCTATGGGGATAAAAAAGTACCCCTCATTTGAATTCGAGAACCCAGTATATATGGAAGAATGGAACACGGCATTATCGGAGTGTACCTCACAAGAGCTGCTGGTGCAATGCTGAATACGGAGGTATGTCAGAATATGAGGTATGTCGGACCTGATCCGCACTGTCGGATCAGGTCCGACATACCTTTGCTAAATATCCCCCTAAAGCTAAAGGCGACAGTGGAAAATATTAATAACGATCTTAAACCACTAGAGGCCAATCCCAAATATCTTGCACACAAAAAGAAAATGGATGAAGTCCTTAGGAAGTGTGATCAGGAACAAGCCTCCCGTAAAGGAAATAAATTTAACAGAGATAAGGAGGACTATGATCAGAATAAAGTTTAATAATTGGGCAGTAGTTCACCAACAACAGGGTGCAAATAAGAATAAATATGGAAGAAAAAAACAAGCCCAAAAACAGAATGATCACACAAAAAAATGTGCCTAAATCCATTTTGAAAAAGAAAGATGCAAAGAAAGTTGCATTTTGTGCCTCAGAGGGTGAAACCTCGGATTCAGAAGCTAATTCCACTGCAAGCTCTTTTTCCTCTTTTTCATCTCTTCGCTCCTCCTCATCTTCCATCTCCCCTTCTGCTTCTCCTGCCTCTTTTTTTTTTTACAGGAGTTTTTGGGGGAGGAGGTGGAAGTAACAGCGCTGGTTGGGAAAGAGACACATAAGAAGAAGGAGAAAGAAGAGAAGGAAAGCCCAACAAGAAAAAGAAGGGACAGAGTTAATTGATACTGTTTCTGATATCCCTGAAAGACTCAGTATTCATAATATATCACATTATAATTTAAGCAAAGATTAAAAAGCAGTTCTATCGAAAGGGTTGGACTTTGAACCTAAGAATATGTTTTCTAGTTTTAACACCCTACTCGACATAAACAAATTTGTACACAAATTGGCTCTAAAAAGATTTTTTGCATTGACATGATGATGATATGGATACCGAGATTGACACTGATCAGATAATTAATGCACCGCATTTACCTTTTACTGATGCATGTGCCTTTGTCACTCTTGGTGCCCTATATCATCCTGAAATTGACCCAGACGCCCCATTGGATACACTACAGAAACCGAAAAGGGACAAATCCATGTTTTACCATGTCAACTTCAGGGGCCCTATGATCAATGCTGTTCAAGATGATATACTTAAGCTGGAGCAGAAAACTAACAGTGCCAGGAATGCTGTCACCCTTAATCTGAAACACACAGAACGTGTGGCACTTAAAATCCTTACAAGAAAATAAGAAAATTGTTATAAGAAATTCGGATAAGGGTGGCAGCATTGTTGTGATGGATAAAACCTTTTATGTTCAGGAAGCCCATAGACAACTCTCTGATGCCACAGTGTACCGCCAACTACCTTGTAATCCTACCTTAGAGATATGGCTAAATGAATTGATGATGGTATTATGCTTGGGGTATTTACAACTAAGGATCGTGAAATATTGATCCCAGACTATCCGTTAACACCTATATTTCATCATGTCCCCAAGAGCCATAAGAATAACTCCTGTCCACATGGTAGACCCATCGTGGCAAGGCATTGGCTCACTTTTAGAACAACTTGGTGAATGGATGGAGTCAGTCCTCCAACCTATAGCAAAAACACAATTGAGCTATCTACAGGACACTTCACATTTGCTAGCCACTTTGGATACCATCAAGTGGCAGGATGATTTCTGTTGGATCACTGCAGACATAACCTCCCTCTACACTAGTATACCACAACATCTAGGTATTAAGGCTGTTGACTTTTTTCTGGAAAAAAATTCCAATTTGAGTGACTCAACAAGGTTATATATAGGAGCTGTTTTGCGATTTCTGCTGTCATAACTTCTTTTTATTTGATGATGAGTACTATCTGCAAGTCAGGGGGACTACCATGGGGGCATTTGCCAACATTTTTGTTGCATAGTGGGAGCTAATGTATGTTTACTCCCCCCTTAACCCCTGGCAGGATCAGATAGTGCTCTTCGTCCTGTATATTGATGATTTGCTGTTTGTGGTACGTCATTATCATGATCCTAAAGTTTTGGATGATTTATTGACCTATCTTAGTTCTAATGAACTAGGACTTAATTTTACTGGCAAACTTGACAATAGAGAGATCAACTTTTTAGATCTCACATTACATATAATTGACAATCAGATTGTTACAAAGACTTATAGGAAACCAACAGCTGGCAACACAATCCTTCATGCCAGTTCTCAGCATCCAGGTCATTTGATCAAGGTCATTCCTAGAGGTCAGTTTATTAGACTTTGCATAAATACTAAGTCCGATGCCATCTATGACGTACATTCGTTGGTACTCAAGGACAGACTAACTAAGAGAGGATATGATGCTCTCTTGTTAGAAAAATGTAGGAAGTCCATTAAACACTTGAATTGTAGATCTGATAGAAAAAATTGTAAAAGTGAAGACAAATTTAGTGAATTCATTGTTTTTACTACGGAATATACACAACAGTATACAAACGTAATTAAGATTCTTTAAAAACATCTACACTTATTATCTGGGGACACTGTCCTTAAACCTTTTATTGGTAAATGTAGATTTGTCTCTAGGAAACCAAAAACGTTAGCTAGATCTCTCTCTCCAAGTTTGGTTCAATCCAAAAATGATTTTAGTACCTCAAGTTGGCTATCCAAAAAGGGAAATTTCAAATGTGGCAGTAGAAATTGCAACACTTGTACAAATATTAAGATTGGAGATAACTTTGTATTCACATATGATAATACTGAATATCCTATAGATTTTTATGCTAATTGTAAAAACACATATGTGGTTTATTTGCTTACATGCCATCTGTGCAAGAGCCAATATGTTGGTAAGACCTCACGTGAGGCCAGAACAAGGTTTAGTGAACATGTCAGAGATGTGAAAAATAATTTTAAAGATTCTGCAGTAGCTAATCACTTTAACAACTACCATTTACACATATTGCTGACATGTCAATACAAATCATAGACAGAGCTATCCTTCCCCGTAGGGGAGGTAACAAACATAAAATCTTAGATAAAAAGGAATTGTATTGGATACCACGAGTTCCAATAGGCATGAACAAGAAATGTGATATGTTATTTTATTGATGATTAGACCTATATCTAATTCCTTTATAAATATCATAATGCTTAACCTAATATATTTTTAGTTAGCTACATGGTATAGGATCGCCTTTTATATGTCTATCCGTTGTCCCTCTAATATAATTTAATTCCCTTTGATATATCATGTCCTGTGTATGGAGAGTTGGTTCTTTACTTGAAATTTGTTTTGTATTATTATACAACTTTTATGTATATGTCAGCTTTTTTGATTCTATTTCAGAAGTGACCTATTGAAATGTGTATTTGTATTTTATTATGTTGTTTTAAATTATGTTTTGTCTGTGAGGGAGGGGTTAACAAATCCCTATATAAGGGATACCTATTCTCATACATGTTAGCCTATGATTAAGCGCCACTAGGGGCTGAGAAACGCGTCAGGCCATCTGTCCCTCTGGTCTGTGTGTCTGCCACTTGTCTGGACTGTTTGTTTATTTTTTTATAAAGCCGAATAAAGGTTGTATTTGTACTATTTACACACTGAGTAGTGCCTGCATCTTTTTGCACAGTATATATGTATATGCATTTTGTGATTGGCTGATGGCTGTCACATGATACAGGGAGAGGGAAAATTAGATTAACTTTAAATTTGCTAGAAAATATTCTACTATTCATTTCAAATAAGTGCTATTGCATTGTCTTTGTATTTTTGTATTTGTCAATTATTAATTTCTACTGTATTTAGTGAACATTTAAAACCATAAATGTGGCAAATCTTTTTTAAAGCTATAAATTCAAACAAATGGATATATAAAGATTACTTTACAATATAGGCAGAGCAGAAGTATTTTGTATTCGATTGAAAAACAAATCTGATATTCCAGAACTCATAAGGGGAGAATTGTATACAATCTCTTGCAACATACCTAACGCTATAAAAGAGCAATCAAGGTTTTCTTTACAATACCTGTAACAAAATTATTGGCAAGATCTTCTTGAGAGATTGCACATGATTAAGGTATTGAGTATTCACTTCACTATGCAAAAGGCCAGTTATTTAAAGGTATTGTTTTCTCAGTGCAGCTATAAAGCAGAAACCTGTCTATGCCAATACAACAGACTTATTTTTTTGTTTGTTTTTTAAATCAGGGATGGTCACATTTATATAAAACATATGAACTACATAAATTATTGATAAGTCTAAAACACAATTTTATAGGGAACAGGGAAGGATCTTATATATAGTCTTGTTATGGTTGGAACCTTCTTGCGCCCTGCACAGCAAACACTATGTATAGTAGCATGTAAAAACACAAACTTGCCCCTAGATATTCACACTGTCACATACACACTGTCTCACACACATACTCTAACACACTAACACATACACACACATACTCTCTCTCATATACATACACACACATAAAGACAATAACACTCTCACACACACTAACAAACGCTCTCTCACACACACACAAATACATTCACTCTTTCACAAACAGAGTCACACACGCAGAAAAACACAGACAAACACAAAGACACACACACTCACACATAAAGGCACTTACACAAACAGACACACTCCCACACAAAGACACACACACACACAAGAGAAAAATAGCTGTAGGCATGTGCAGAATGTTGCAAATGTACTATGCCACCTTTTTTGGCTGTGACAGCTTCCCACTAAACCTAGGCATTTGCATGTCCAAGTCTGACTCAGCTTTAAACCTGGACACACAAATTGAAACCCAAACTGTATGGGTCATTCCCAAACAGGTGGCACTGGCAAACCTAACTGATGTTCAAAAGTTTGGGGTTACTAAGATATTAACTTATTTTCTATGAAAACATACATGAAATGAGTTTAAATAGGAAATATAGTCATTTACAAGGTTAAAAATAATTAATTTTAAGTGAAATATTAATTGTGTCCTTCAAACTTTGCTTTCATCAAAGAATACTCCATTTACAGCAAGTACAGCCTTGCAGACCTTTGACATTCTAGTTATCAATTTGTTGAGATGTCACCCCATTCTTCCTGAAGCACCTCTCAAAAGTTAGATTGACTTGATGGGCACTTCTTACGTACGATACGGTCAAGCTGCTCCCACAACAGCTCAATAGGGTTGAGATCTGATGACTGTGCTGGCCACTCCATTAAAGACAGAATACCAGCTGACTGCTTCTTCCCTAAATAGTTCATGCATAGTTTGGAAATGGGCTTTGGGTCATTGTCGTGTTGTAGGAGGAAATTGGCTTTAATCAAGCACCGTCTACAGGGTATAGCATGTTGTTGCAAAATGGAGTGATAACCTTCCTACTTTAAGGTGCCTTTTACCCTGTATAATTCTCCCACTTTGCTACCACCAAAGCAGTTTCAGACTACCACATTGCCTCCACCATGCTTGACAGATGGCGCCAAGCACTCCTCCAGTATATTTTCATTTGGTCTGCCCCTCATGAATGGTTTTCTTTGTGATCCGAATACCTCAAACTGAGATTTGTCTGTCCATAACACTTTTTTCTAATCTTCCCCTGTCTAGTGTCTGTGTTCTTTTGCCCATCTTAATCTTTTCTTTTTATTGGCCAGTCTGAGATATGGCTTATTCTTTGAAATTCTTCCTAGAAGGCCAGCATCCTGGAGTCGCCTCTTCACTGTTGACATTGAGACTGGGGTTTTGCGGGTACAATTTAATGACCCTGCAGGTTGAGTACCTGTGAGGCGTCTGTTTCTCAAACTTGACACTCTAATGTATTTGTCCTCTTGCTCAGTAGTGCACCAGGGCCTCCCACTCCTATTTCTATTATGGTTAGAGCCAGTTTGCTCTGTTCTTTGAAGGGAGTAGTACCAAGCTTTGTACAAGATCTTCAGTTTCTAGGCAATTTCTTGCATGGAATAGCCTTCATTTGATTTCCCGAACAAGATTAGACTGACGAGTTTCAGAAGAAACTGTTTCTGGCCATCTTGAGCCTGTAATCAAACCTACAATTGCTGATGCTCCATATACTCAAGTAGTCTAATGAAGACCAGTTTTATTGCTTCTTTAACCAGAACAACAGTTTTTATCTCTGCTAACATAATTTCAAAAGGGTTTACTAATGATCAATTGATTAGCAAACACAACGTGCCATTGGAACACAGGACAGCTGGTTGCAAATAATAGGCCTCTGAACATCTGTGTAGAGATGACATTAAAAATCAGCCATTTCCAGCTACAATAGTAATTTACAACATTAAACAGTACACTGTATTTCTGATCAATTTGATGTTAATTTAATGGACAAGAAATTTGCTTTTTTTTTTTAAAACAATGAAATTTCTAAGTGACCCCAAACTTATGAACACTAGTGTATACCCATGCAAAATTAGTCTTGTCTTGTTATTAAGGACATTAGATACCTTTAACTTTTGTATAAATAGTACTATTTCAACACTCTCTAGAGAGGCCTGTCATGTAAAAGGTGAGTGACAATTGTATATATGTGCATAGATATGATATTGATTAATATTGCATCCATATATGAAGCTGTTTTGATATAAAAATGTCTTGACCATTACAAAATACAGGTCTATTCAAAGAGGCCTGAAACTAGATGACAGGCCCAGAACCCCCTCACTATGCTCAAATACACATTACAGATGGATGTCTCAAAGAACAAAAGGGGATAAACATGTGTTCAGAATAGACAGTAGAGATAATATCACATCTAAAGAAACCTTATTGACACACTGGAGCATATCTATCTAGCTCCGTATGGAGCTTGAAGTGTGTTGCTGGCGAGCCTTCAGACTCGCCAGAAACACCAGTTATGAAGCAGTGGTCTAAAGACCGCCGCTCCATAACCTGTCCACCTGCTTTGAGGAGGCCGACAGAGATCGCCGCAATTCAACCCGATCGAATACAATGGGGTTGATTGACACCCCCTGCTAGTGGCCGCTAATCTGCAGGGGGCGTCGTTGCACCAGCAGTTCACAAGAGCTTCTGTGCAATGCTGAATGCGGAGAGCGTATTGTCCGACAAGCCTTTCATAAATAGGGGCCACTGCCTCCATAAGATGGGGACCTCAAAGGAATTGCCTTCAAAGATTTCCTGCATGGGCAATGTATAATAAAATGAATAGATAGCGACCACCCTGTAGTGACATAGAGACTGTCTACAGTGATCAGTTATTTGATCTCAGAGTTAATTAACACTTGTATGATGGACAAATAGCAGGGGCACTAAAGTCTCTTTGAAGTCCCAATACACAATATGCTGGCTAAAGGGGACACTTACAAACATGTGAAAGAAAATTGGGATTTTAAGTTTTTAATTATATTAGATAATTTTCAGATATTTCATTTGTACCTCAGTATTGTATAAATGTATATATATGGATCTGGGAGATATGTCTAATGCCATATACTACATTAGGTGAGTGTCTACTATATTATATGGATAACTGTATTGGTGAATTTAAAACGTTTGACAAACTAATTCAGAATAAACAACAACTCTTTATATTTCAGAAATCTGATCTACCAATGTGGTTTTGAAATGAATACATACTAAATGAGCTGTCCTATGAATATTATCATAATGATGTTTTATGAACTAAAAATTAAATCCATAATGACCAGATCATTTTTCAATTGTCTTACCCTTAAAGGGACACCGAACCCAATTTTTTCTTTTGTGATTCAGATAGAGCATGACATTTTAAGCAACTTTCTAATTTACTCCTATTATCAAATTTTCTTCATTCTCTTGGTATCTTTATTTGAAATGCATTTATTTAAAATGCAAGAATGTAAGTTTAGATGCCGGCTGAACAACCTGGGTAATCCTTGCTGATTGGTGGATAAATTAATCCACCAATAAAAAAGTGCTATCCATAGTTCTGAACCAAGAGAAAAGTTTAGATGCCTTCTTTTTCAAATAAAGATAGCAAGAAAAAAAAGAAAAATTGATAATAGGAGTAAATTAGAAAGTTGCTTAAAATCGCATGCTCTGTCTGAATCACAAAAGAAAAAATTTGGGTTCAGTGTCCCTTTAAGGACAAAAGCTATTTTTACATTTCTGCAGCGTTTGTGTTTAGCTGTAATTTTCCTCTTATTCATTTACTGTACCCACACATATTATATACCATTTTTTCTCGCCATTAAATGGACTTTCTAAAGATACCATTATTTTCATAAAATCTTATAATTTACTATAATTTTTTTTATAAAAAATGAAAAAAAAAACACTTTTTCTAACTTTGACCCCCAAAATCTGTTACACATCTACGACCACCAAAAAACACCCATGCTAAATAGTTTCTAAATTTTGTCCTGAGTTTAGAAATACCCAATGTTTACATGTTCCTTGCTTTTTTTTGTAAGTTATAGGGCAATAAATACAAGTAGCACTTTGCTATTTCCAAACCACTTTTTTTCAAAATTAGTGCTAGTTACATTGGGACACTGATATCTGTCAGGAATCCCTGAATATCCCTTGACATGTATATATTTTTTTTAGAAGACAACCCAAAGTATTGATCTAGGCCCATTTTGGTATATTTCATGCCACCATTTCACTGCCAAATTCGATCAAATAAAAAAATTGTTCACTTTTTCACAAATTTTGTCACAAACTTTAGGTTTCTCACTGAAATTATTTACAAACAGCTTGTGCAATTATGGCACAAATGGTTATAAATGCTTCTATAGGATCTCCTTTGTTGAGAAATAGTAGACATATATGGCTTTGGCTTTGCTTTTTGGTAATTAGAAGGCCGCTAAATGCCGCTGTGCACCACACGTGTAGTATACCCAGCAGTGAAGGGGTTAATTAGGGAGCTTGTAGGGACCTTGTAGGGTTAATTTTAGCTTTATTGTAGTGTAGTAGACAACCCAAAGTATTGATCTAGGCCCCTTTTGGTAAATTTGATGCCACCATTACACCGTCAAAAGCGATCAAATTAAAAAAATTGTTTACTTTTTTAATAATTTTTTTCACAAACTTTAGGTTTCTCACTGAAATTATTTACAAACAGCTTGTGCAATTATGGCACAAATGGTTGTAAATGCTTCTCTGGGATCCCCTTTTTTCAGAAATAGCAGACATATATGGCTTTGGCGTTGCTTTTTGGCAACTAGACACTTGTATTATGCCCAGCAGTGAAGGGGTTAATTAGGTAGCTTGTAGAGAGCTTGCAGGGTTAATTTTAGCTTTAGTGTAGAGTCCCGCCTCCCACCTGACACATCCCCCCCGATTTCTCCCAAACAGCTCTCTTCCCTCCCCCACCCCACAATTGTCCCCGCCATCTTAAGTACTGGCATAAAGTCTGCCAGTACTAAAATAAAACGTGTTTATTTTATTTATTTATTTTTTAAAATATTTATTCAGCTGTGATGGACCCCTGCCTTAGCCCCCAACCTCCCTGATCCCCCCAAACAGCTCTTTAACCGTCGCCCTGCTACCTATGTGCCACCATCTTCGGTACTGGCAGCTGTCTGCCAGTACCCAGTTTTCCCCCCAAAACAATTTTATTTCAATTTTTTTTACAACAATAACTTTTTCTGTAGTGTAGCTGCCCCCCCTCAATACCCCCCCTCCCAGATCCTTTTAGATTTAATATTTATATTGGGGTTTTCCCCCCCCTCCCTCTCACTTCATGGATCATTGGTGGCAGTGGCATAGGTTGCTGCGCGCGCCCCCACAGGCACCCTCCTGCACGCTCCCGG
Source organism: Bombina bombina (assembly GCF_027579735.1). Classification (NCBI taxonomy): domain Eukaryota; kingdom Metazoa; phylum Chordata; class Amphibia; order Anura; family Bombinatoridae; genus Bombina; species Bombina bombina. The sequence continues at coordinate 276,663,088 of NC_069501.1, forward strand.
CATACAGCGTGCACATTACACTTACAGGAACCGTATGCCGGGTAGTGGTGGGCATCACTGCAATACCCTGAGAGCTGCTGGAAGCAATCGTAATCGCTTTGCACTCAATTAGACAAATGACGTACCAGGTACGTCCATTGTCACTAACTGACAGTTTTTGCAGGACGTACCTGGTACGTTAGTTGTCATTAAGGAGTTAAGGATATGTGCAATGATGGAATAAAATATACTACATAAATACTGATGAAAGGATACTATTTAAATTTCATGAAGTACTTATTAATATAATACTGAAATTATTAAATTATATTACTAAGTCCCCTCATAGAAATATGACCCTTAAACCCATCCCTTGAGATATACTATAAATGAAAATTGTGTGGAAAATACACCAAGGATATGTGTATTATTCTGGGATATATATATATATATATATATATATATATATATATATATATATATATATATATATATATATATATATATATATATATAATTTAATATTATACCAATGCTTAGTCTTAAAAATACATACTCCATTAATAAAACAAATGGGTCAATTTCATATTAGCTTCATATTGGCTTATTTAATTTAATGGAGTATGTATTTTTAAGAGATTAAATAAGCCAATATGAAGCTAATATGAAATTGACCCATTTGTTTTATTAACACTAGGAAATCATAAGTATATTTGAATGTATTAAATAGACAGTTTAAAAAAATTATATTTTTCTGTAGTTAAATAATTTACTAAATAAAAACTCCATTCATGGACCTGTCCCCCCCCCCCCCCCCCCCCCCCGATGGTCGATCCAAAAATTGGAGCCAAAAAGGGTACTTGATTGTGAGGGATAAAGTTATCAGGCCTGCAAAATTACCATAGCCAATGAGAGTTACCCAGACCCAGATATTTCTCATTGGATGATTCTGAAATGGGGAGGAGTTTGGGGCTCTGACAAAAACTCTCTGCACAGGGAGAGAAGTGCCTTCTTTTTGTGACTTACTGACTGACCCTTGCCTTGGTGAAAGTCTTACTTTTGGCTATCTGATTGCTACCCTACCTTCCTGCCATTTCTACAGAGAGACGCTAGTGTGCGGACACAGTCCTTTGTAAAACAAACCCTGTTTGGACTCTCTGGATAAGAGATTATTGGGCTCACTTCTCTCCCAAATTTCTGCAATATCTCCTTTTATATGAAAATTGAAAAGGACTCTGATTGAAAGAGCTTGAACTGTCAAATATTGGTGTCTGATAATGTATAAGCAGTTTACTATCTTTAATAGACTTTAGCAAATATATTCTTTATTGCAGTACTTTAATTAAAACAGGGATTTAAAAGTGTACTTTATAGTTATAAGTTAACATTACTTAAATAAAATAATCATATCTAGCATTAAGCAATTTACTATTAAGAGCAAAGAATTTATTATTTTAATGTTCATAAGTTAAATCGAAGGTACTGTGAAATATTTTAGAAATTGTATTATTGTAGTTAAATCTCTGGTTGTTTAATGAAGTACATAAGATTATTTTGGCCTAAATAGTTGAATTATATTTTACTGGAAGTTCTATTAGATTTATTGAGATTTGGTAAGATTTGTGTTGAAATATTTGATTATATTGTTAACTAAACATTGTTAAAGAAGTAATCTATATTCTGGCATTAGATTAATGTTACTGGTTAATTAGAAATTGTTCAAGTAAACTTTAAAGGGACAGTATACACTCATTTTCATATAACTGCATGTAATAGACACTAATATAAAGAATAAGATGCACAGATACTGATATAAAAATCCATTATAAAACTGTTTAAAAACTTACTTAGAAGCTCTCAGTTTAGCTCTGTTGAAAAGGTAGTTGGAAAGCCCACTGCAAGTGGGAAATAAGACACTCCCCCCTCCCCTTCATTTGCATATGAAAAGACCCTTTACACAAACAGGAGCAAGCTGGAGAAGGTAGCTGACGGTATTCACATAAAACTTTGGGGCTTGGTTAGGAGTCTGAAAATCAGAGCAATGTTATTTAAAAATAAGCAAAACTATAGATTTTAAAAAAAAAAAAACTTTATGGGCTATATAAATAGATCATCTACAAAACATTTATGCAAATAAAAAAATAGTGTATAATGTCCCTTTAAGTGTCATATTTGATCATTCATTTTGAGTTAAGGTAAATTTATAGAAATATTGTTTTTTTTTTATTTTTTTATTTTATTAAACATTGCCAGCATACAATACAATAAACAAGAATCAAAACATTCAACATAACATAGGGCTTTATAAACAGAATTGATATCTTCTCGGCATAAGCCTGTTTAAAGAATAATGATCTGATTAACACCCGAAAAAAGCGTAAAAAATAAAAACTGCAAGTTTAATTGTATTTCCGTCCTGGAGAAACAATAAACGCTTAGATTAAATAAAATTAAGTGGCAATGTATTTTTTTCAAAATAAGACTAAAAATAAATAAATAAGAACATCCAGAAAAGAGGGGGAAAAAAAAAGAAAAAAAAGAAAACATTTTTTTTTTATTTTGAGGATAGGAAGAAATATTGTGTCCAATCACGGGATAACAGACAATATAAATTGAATATTAATTAATCTAAATATCTCTATAGCCTGCTTTATACTTTAATATTGTATTAATCAATTGATATATATATATATATATCTAGTCATAAGTGATATTTGGTTTATTGCACAAATATAATCATTGTGTTCATAAAGATTAACTGGTTAGAATTTAGGAATTACTTTAATTGAGATTAATATATTAATATATTAGTGTAACCTTAACATTAATATAAATGTACTAATAATTTGGTGGTTACTGCTGAGATAAAAACACTAATATAATTGGTGGCAACTGCTGAGATAAACACACCAATATGCCAGAAAGCAAATTATGTAACCTGCAAATCTTACAAATCAAATAGCTAGCTTAGGCAAATTGAAGCATTTTAAAAACTTAGGCTACATATTTTTCTTTTTGGCTTCTCTAGGGAACATGGAACAAAGCCCAAGTAGTATTTCATGTCCCTTTAAAAACATCCCTCTGCGACCACGTTAGTCAGTTATTGGCTAATGCTCTTAGTCACAGAGTGTCAGTTAAAGGGACATGAAACCCACATTTTTTTCTTTCATGATTCAGATAGAGAATACAATTTTAAACAACTTTCTAATGTACTTCTATTATCTAATTTGTTTCATTCTCTTGGTATCATTTGTTGAAGTAGCAGCATTGCACTAATGGTTTCTAACTGAACTCATGGGTGAGCCAATCACAATCGATATATATATTCAGCTACCAATCAACAACTAGAGCCTAGGTTATCTGCTGCTCCTGAGCTTTCCAAGATAAAGCTTTCAGCAAAGGATCACAAGAGAAGGAATCAAATTAAATAATAGAAGTAAATTGAAAAGTTGTTTAAAATTGTATTCTCTATCTGAATCATGAAAGAAACATTTTGGGTTTCATGTCCCTTTAAGTGAATAAGCTGCATATGATAACATAAGAACTGGTGAAACTTGATCAATTGGAGAGGGGGGGATTCAGTGAATTTTGCAATATAAGTTACGTGCAAATTAAAGGGATATGAAACCCAAACATTTTCTTTTGTGATTCAGACAGAGCATATCATTTTTAAAAAGTTTTCAATTTACTTCTATTATCAAATTTGCTTCATTCCCATGATGTTCTGTTTTGAAGAGATACCTAGGTAGGCATCTGAAGCACTGCATGGCAGGAAATAGTGCAGCCATCTAGTGCTCTTGCAAATTTATAACATTCTAGCAAAACTACTGCCATATAGTGCTCCAAAATTGATCCGGCTCTTAAGCATACGTTCCTAATTTTTAACAAAAGATTCCAAGAGATTCAATAAAGATATATAATAGAAGTAAATTAGAAAGTTGCATGCTCTATCTAAATAAAATAAAAAATTGGGGTTTCATATCTCTTTAAAAGTTTTAAAATTTCATGATACTGAAGTTTTTTTAGTAACCTATTCAACCTATTCACCCTGATAACTATTGCACCATTTGTTCCAGTTTTAAATTAGCAGTGTAAGGGGATCTTCAGGGATTTTTTTTGCCTAGACCAATTAGGTCTGTATGGCAATAATGTATAAGGAGGGGCCAGAAAACTCTGAGGTGTTGTTTCTGTGGCATAACAACCCTCTCATTTCTATGCCCTCTAAACATTTTTTTTTGTTACAAATACATGAACACTGGTTGTCAATGGGGCGGTGCATGATCTATCCATGGATCCTTGGCTGCTGGTTTGTAAAAATATGACAAATATGAGCTAGCATCGTTAGATGAAGGTATGTGAAGAGTATCATAATTTCCCAGTGTATTGATATGTATATGTGTGTGTGTATTTATATATGTATATATATATATTTCCTTACTACCTTAAGAATACACTAGGGGCGCATAAACCAAAAATAGAGATTCAAGAAAGTTCAAATAAAAGAAAACAAACAGGTGTTCTCAAGGCAGTTCCCCTTGTGTGATAGACCAAATCACATAAGTCATTACAAATATGTAACATCAAAAGAGACAGAGAGAGTGTCTCATGGTATAGTATATCACAGTGAAGGCTTAAAACAGTTATGTAACAAAATGAACACTCACATGTAGTAGGCAGCGGGCAATGATCACAAGTGCATGCTAGGTTATTCCAGGGAAATAAGTTCTTGTTTTGCCTATGGAGTGTTCAGCTGGGGAACTGATAACTGAGCATGTACATTTCAGCACTTGTAATCAGTGCCCACAACATGTGAGTAGTCATTTTGTAATATAACTGTTATCAGCCTTTACTGTGATATACTACACTATACAGAGCCCTCTGTCTCTTTTGATGCTACAAACAATCTTAAAGGGACACTAAAGTCAAAATTAAGCTTTCATGATATTGATGCAGTTTTAAGAGATTTTCAAATATACATCCATTTGCAAACTATGCACAGTATTTTTATAGCAATGTGAGAAAGTCCCGGATCAAAAAGTTACATGACCCGTAGCTGACACTACTCAGTGAGCAAACACCTAAGAGGCCTCAGTCAATGAACATTTAAGGCCTTGTTTCACCAGGTCCACCAAAAGGCCATAATGAAAGCAAGGCTAGCAGTCCAATCTAGTTCTAGGGAAAGTATCTTAGATAACAGTAAACATTGTCGCAGTGAAATTGGAGGAGTTACTTTTGTAACTGGACATAGTACCCAATAGTCTGAGGTCTGTGGATTTGTGCGTAAACACTTCTCCATTTTAGCTGCAGACGATCAATTGGTGAACCTGGTGAAACAAGGCCTTAGATGTTCGTACAGAAAGAGTCCCACTTTAAGATCTATTTTGTCGCCTACTCTACTTAGACCAATAAATATGGGGTAGAGTTCTTGGCTCAGGCATTTGGGCATCTATAGATGTGGTCATCATAAATGCAAAGCCTGTGAGTATGTCCAGGTGACAAAGACATTCACCTCCGTGGCCACAAACAGGACTTATGATATAGGAGTCCTGCTTGAATTGCACTTCCATCTATGTAATTTACTTGATATGTTGTACTCAGTGTAGAATCCAATATGTAGGACTCACAACAAGGGATGTTAGAACTAGTATAAGGGAGCACTTCTCCTTGTTTAATACTGGCAGATCCTCCACCCCTCTGGTCCATCATTTTGTTCTTAAACACCATGGAGAATTAAGTACTTTCTCCTGGTGTTTTATTAAAAGAGTACAGAGACCTAAGAGAGGGGGGATCTGGATCGCATTCTTGCAAAAAGAGGCATACTGGATCTTCACTCTTGGGACCAGGGTTCCATCTGGTCTTAACACCTGTTATGACATCATTAATCACTGGGAATAATTGTACAATGACCATTTTCTTTTCTTATCTTTTCTTTTATCTAAGATTGACAGTTTTTTCCGCATTGGAGTCTTACTTAGATACAATTCTATTGGTTTATTCTCATTGTTCCAATTAGATATTGAATTTTTGATGACTTACAAAAAATAAAAAAATATTACAAGAAGTTTAATCTAATTACACCTAATCTAAGCCCCCTTATCAAATAAAAAAGCCCCCCAAAATAATAAAATTCCCTATCCTAAACTAAATTACAAAGTAATCAGCTCTTTTACCAGCCCTTAAAAGGGCTTTTTGCGGGGCATTGCCCCAAAGTAATCAGCTCTTTTACCTGTAAAAAAAAGAAATACAATACCCCTCCAACATTACAACCCACCACCCACACACCCCTACTCTAAAACCCACCCGATCCCCCCTTAAAAAAACTAACACTACCCCATTGAAGATCACCCTACCTTGAGCCGTGTTCACCCAGCCGGGCACTGATGGGGCAGAAGAGGACATCCGGACCGGCAGACATCTTCATCCAGGCGGCATCTTCTATCTTCATCCTTCCGGAGCGGAGCCATCCTCTTCAATCAAAGTCCTAACAAAGAATGAAGGTTCCTTTAAATAACGTCATCCAAGATGGCGTCCCTCGAATTCCAATTGGCTGATAGGATTCTATCAGCCAATCGGAATTAAGGTAGGAAAAATCCGATTGGTTGATTTAATCAGCCAATCGGATTGAAGTTCAATCCGATTGGCTGATTGGATCAGCCAATAGAATGCGAGGTCAATTCTATTGGCTGGTCAATTCTATTTAATAACTACCTAGCTAAAATAAATACAAATTTACCTGTAAAATAAAACCTAACCTAAGTTACACTAACACCTAACACAACACTATAATTAAACAAATTAAATACATTAAATACAATTACCTAAATTAAATTAAATTAGCTAAAGTACAAAAAAACCACTAAATTACAGAAAATAATAAACAAATTACAGATATTTTAACTAATTACACCTACTCTAATAGCCCTATTAAAATAAAAAAGCCCTCCCAAAATAAAAAAAACCCTAGCCTAAACTAAACTATCAATAGCCCTTAAAAGGGCCTTTTGCGGGGCATTGCCCCAAAGTAATCAGCTCTTTTACCTGTAAAAAAAAATACAAACAACCCCCCAACAGTAAAACCCACCACCCACACAACCAACCCCCCAAATAAAATACTATCTAAAAAATCCTAAGATCGATTTACTGGGAGATGTCTTTAACCAAGCCGGGCAAAGTGGTCCTCCAGACGGGCAGAAGTCTTCATCCAGACGGCATCTTCTATCTTCATCCATCCGGCGCGGAGCGGGTCCATCTTCAAGACATCTGACGCGGAGCATCCTCTTCATCCGGAGTCTTCTTACTGAATAAAGGTACCTTTAAGTGACGTCATCCAAGATGGCGTCCCTTAGATTCCGATTGGCTGATAGAATTCTATTAGCCAATCGAAATTAAGGTAGAAAAAATCCTATTGGCTAGACTTAGGTTTAGGGGTTAATAACTTTAATATAGTGGCAGCGATGTTGGGGCAGCAGATTAGGGGTTCATAAATATAATGTCGGTGTCGGCGGTGTCCGGAGCGGCAGATTAGGGGTAAATAATATAATTAAGGTAGGAAAATTCTGATTGGTTGATGGAATCAGCCAATCAGATTCAAGTTCAGATTCAGATTCAAGTTCAAAAGAGCTCAGAAGTAAGATTTATTACCACATTTAACTTAGAGTGGGGGGAATTGAACAATATTACGTAGATACTGGACTATCCTGACTACAGACACAGAGGTCCAAAAGATTGTAGGGGAATACCCATTGATGACGGCCAGATGTGCTCCCTCTCTCAAGGACAAACTGGTACAAAGTCACTATAAAGGCAATAATGACTGGCTAGGCAAACAACAAAGAAAAGATGGCTGCTTTAGGTGTGGGAAGTGCAAAATCTACAAACACCTGGTGAGAGGTCAATATAGGAAAGATAAAACTGGTCATCCACAAAAAAGTCAAAGGCCATATCACTTGCTGTAGTGAGGGTGTTTACGTTGCATCCTTTTCTTGCGCCCATTTTTATGTGGGCAAAACATATAGGGAATTCAGGGAATGAATGAAGGAGCACAGAAGGAATATCCTTAAAGAAACAAATGGGGATAGTGGAGTAGCTAGGCACACATAATAGTAGTGTCCAAGACTTAAGATTGGTGGACATCACTGAAAGAGGGAGTGATTGGGATAATCTACTTCTAAAATCAGAATGCAGATGGATCTACAATCTTAATACACTACAACCGAAAGGGCTAAATGAGGAACTTAACTATGCCCCTTTTCTCATAAGATAAGTTTTTGTCACACTAATCTTAAAAACAAGCCTTTATAGGCTTTAATCATCAATGGGCCAATAATATGAAAGTGTGGATATATATGTCTAGACTATGATTGCCAACACTAATGTGTAATTCAAACTAAGTGCAAAATATATGAGGATATGGGTTAGGCTTATATGAATAAAATAAAGCATTAACTACCAACAATATAAATACAGGTTAAAGGATGTACTTGTATAATAATTTTAGGATGTGGTTAACTTGTATATATATAGTGATTGCTTACTGTGCATTATATGATGTAATCTATTTAAAGGGACACTGAACCCAAAAAAATTATTTCGTGATTCAGATAGAGCATGCAATTTTAAGCAACTTTCTCATTTACTCCTATTATCAATTTTTCTTCGTTCTCTTGCTATCTTTATTTGAAAAAGCTTTTTTGGGTTCAGGACTCTGGACAGCACGTTTTTATTGGTGGATGAATTTATCCACCAATCAGGAAGGACAACCCAGGTTGTTCACCAAAAATGGGCCGGCATCTAAACTTAGATTCGTGCATTTCAAATAAAGATACCAAGAGAATAAAGAAAATTTGATAATAGGAGTAAATTAGAAAGTTGCTTAAAATGTCATGCTCTATCTGGATCAGGAAAGAAAAAAATTGGGTTCAGTGTCCCTTTAAGTACTATTATTTGATTGTGCTTTAGGCGATGATCTGATCACTGACATGAGATGTTTAATAGGTTATGTATTTTCAGTAATTTATTTATTTTACTTTGTTTTTTAGATATTATGAGTGAGAGCAATTTAGTTCTAATTCACCTGCGGGCTAGATATAAATAGAGCTTAATCAGTGTAATAGGCATCAATTAATCATGCCTGAGGAAGTCCTGAGTGACATAAGGATGAAACACATGTAGCGGCTAGTCAATCGGCTGGAGCCGACTTCCGCAGTCTAAAATTACAGCGTTATACAAACAGACCTAGGAGCCCTCTTTCTACACTCCCTATGTGAGTATAAGACACCTTCTCTTTTGCTTCAATGAGCGGAGGACATGAAGGGGAGGAATCGAAGCATTAACCACTATACAGGTAACACTGAAGACCGCTGGTAAGGAATCGTGAGTGTGTATAACCTGCATAAGCTGTAAGACTGCATACTGTGCCCAATACTTGCACTAAGGACTTGAAGGTAGTCTGAGCGAGCCAGACGGGATTACTTACAGGGAGTGGTGGTTGACAGCGTGCCCCCTATGGTGATGATCCAGTGAGTGTGATCTCTAAACGGATCGAATCCTGTTTGGATATTTGATTAACTACTGCATAGGGGGTAAAGGTGAAGATTAGGGATACCATGCCTATTTAGGCTATAAATATGGACTGTCAGCTATTGTCTATAACCAAGGATATAGACAGTTAAGGATCCAAATATATGGAACTAATAAACTGCAACACTGACAGCCACGTTTTTTATGGTCTAAGACTATATAAGTGCCTTATGTTGACCGCATATATAGTTTAAAGGGATCCCTGTTTGATTATACTGGGTAATGAATGAATTGCTCTAGTTATCAGACCATTTTTTGGATGGCATTTTTGTTTAGTTATTATTTTGTTGTTCTCATACCTTCTTAATAAACTAAGGAGTTAATATTACCTGCCAACATCTGTGTGTGAATGTGTGTTTTTGATTCACTGGTAGCTCTTATTGTTTTTTATTGAGGCTTAATATGGGGTTGCTGGTTTCCTGTATTTTTCTTTTGCAAATATATATAAATATATATATATATATATATATATATATATATATATATATATATATATATATATATATATATATATATAGTTCCCACAGAAACAGAAACAAACCAGGATTTTTCCAAATAAAAGAGTCAAATTTATTGACGTTTCGGAGAATAAAACTCCCCTTCTTAAATACAGTGATACAACAAACAGAGGCCTAGATTTGGAGTTCGGCGGTAGCCGTCAAAACCAGCGTTAGAGGCTCCTAACGCTGGTTTTGGCCGCCCGCTGGTATTTGGAGTCAGTGATTAAAGGGTCTAACGCTCACTTTTCAGCCGCGACTTTTACATACCGCAGATCCCCCTACGCCATTTGCGTAGCCTATATTTTCAATGGGATCTTTCTAACGCCGGTATTTAGAGTCGTTTCTGCAGTGAGCGTTAGAGCTCTAACGACAAAACTCCAGCCGCCTGAAAATAGCAGGAGTTAAGAGCTTTCTGGCTAACGCCGGTTTATAAAGCTCTTAACTACTGTACCCTAAAGTACACTAACACCCATAAACTACCTATGTACCCCTAAACCGAGGTCCCCCCCACATCGCCGCCACTCGATTAAAATTTTAACCCCTAATCTGCCGACCGCCACCTACGTTATACTTATGTACCCCTAATCTGCTGCCCCTAACCCCGCCGACCCCTATATTACATTTATTAACCCCTAATCTGCCCCCCACAACATCGCCGCCAGCTACTTAAAATAATTAACCCCTAATCTTCCGACCGCAAAGCGCCGCCACCTACGTTATCCCTATGTACCCCTAATCTGCTGCCCCTAACACCGCCGACCCCTATATTATATTTATTAACCCCTAATCTGCCCCCCTCAACGTCGCCGACACCTGCCTACACTTATTAACCCCTAATCTGCCGAGCGGACCTGAGCGCTACTATAATAAAGTTATTAACCCCTAACCCGCCTCACTAACCCTATCATAAATAGTATTAACCCCTAATCTGCCCTCCCTAACATCGCCGACACCTACCTTCAATTATTAACCCCTAATCTTCCGATCGGAGCTCACCGCTATTCTAATAAATGTATTAACCCCTAAAGCTAAGTCTAACACTAACACCCCCCTAACTTAAATATAATTTACATCTAACAAAATAAATTAACTCTTATTAAATAAATTAATCCTATTTAAAGCTAAATACTTACCTGTAAAATAAACCCTAATATAGCTACAATATAAATTATAATTATATTATAGCTATTTTAGGATTAATATTTATTTTACAGGCAACTTGGTATTTATTTTAACTAGGTACAATAGCTATTAAATAGTTAAGAACTATTTAATAGTTACCTAGTTAAAATAATAACAAATTTACCTGTAAAATAAATCCTAACCTAAGATATAATTAAACCTAACACTACCCTATCAATAAAATAATTAAATAAACTACCTACAATTACCTACAATTAACCTAACACTACACTATCAATAAATTAATTAAACACAATTGCTACAAATAAATACAATTAAATAAACTAGCTAAAGTACAAAAAATAAAAAAGAACTAAGTTACAGAAAATAAAAAAATATTTACAAACATAAGAAAAATATTACAACAATTTTAAACTAATTACACCTACTCTAAGCCCCCTAATAAAATAACAAAGCCCCCCAAAATAAAAAATTCCCTACCCTATTCTAAATTAAAAAAGTTACAAGCTCTTTTACCTTACCAGCCCTGAACAGGGCCCTTTGCGGGGCATGCCCCAAGAAGTTCAGCTCTTTTGCCTGTAAAAAAAAACATACAATACCCCCCCCCCCAACATTACAACCCACCACCCACATACCCCTAATCTAACCCAAACCCCCCTTAAATAAACCTAACACTAAGCCCCTGAAGATCTTCCTACCTTGTCTTCACCATCCAGGTTCACCGATCCGTCCTGAAGAGCTCCTCCGATGTCCTGATCCAAGCCCAAGCGGGGGGCTGAAGAGGTCCATGATCCGGTCAAAGTCTTCATCCAAGCGGGGCAGAAGAGGATCTTCCATCCGATTGAAGTCATCATCCAGGCGGCATCTTCTATGGTCTTCCATCCGGAGCGAAGCGGCAGGATCCTGAAGACCTCCAGCGCGGAACATCCATCCGGACCGACGACTGAACGACGAATGACGGTTCCTTTAAGGGACGTCATCCAAGATGGCGTCCCTCGAATTCCGATTGGCTGATAGGATTCTATCAGCCAATCGGAATTAAGGTAGGAATTTTCTGATTGGCTGATGGAATCAGCCAATCAGAATCAAGTTCAATCCGATTGGCTGATCCAATCAGCCAATCAGATTGAGCTCGCATTCTATTGGCTGTTCCGATCAGCCAATAGAATGCGAGCTCAATCTGATTGGCTGATTGGATCGGCCAATCGGATTGAACTAGATTCTGATTGGCTGATTCCATCAGCCAATCAGAAAATTCCTACCTTAATTCCGATTGGCTGATAGAATCCTATCAGCCAATCGGAATTCGAGGGACGCCATCTTGGATGACGTCCCTTAAAGGAACCGTCATTAGTCGGGAGACATCGGAAGAAGAGGATGGATCCGCGTCGCCTGCTTCAAGATGGACCCGCTCCGCACCGGATGGAAGAAGATCGAAGATGCCGCTTGGAGAAGATGTTTGCCGGTCCGGATGTCCTCTTCTTGCCGGATAGGAGGAAGACTTTGGAGCCTCTTCTGGACCTCTTCAGCACCGGATTATGGATCGCCAACCCCCGCTTGGGTTGGATGAAGATCTTGGAGCCAGGACGGATCGGTGATACCTGGATGGTGAAGACAAGGTAGGAAGATCTTCAGGGGCTTAGTGTTAGGTTTATTTAAGGGGGGTTTGGGTTAGATTAGGGGTATGTGGGTGGTGGGTTGTAATGTTGGGGGGGGGTATTGTATGTTTATTTTTACAGGCAAAAGAGCTGAACTTCTTGGGGCATGCCCCGCAAAGGGCCCTGTTCAGGGCTGGTAAGGTAAAAGAGCTTGTAACTTTTTTAATTTAGAATAGGGTAGGGAATTTTTTATTTTGGGGGGGCTTTGTTATTTTATTAGGGGGCTTAGAGTAGGTGTAATTAGTTTAAAATTGTTGTAATATTTTTCTTATGTTTGTAAATATTTTTTTATTTTTTGTAACTTAGTTCTTTTTTATTTTTTGTACTTTAGATAGTTTATTTAATTGTATTTATTTGTAGGTATTTGTATGTAATTAATTTATTGATAGTGTAGTGTTAGGTTTAATTGTAGATAATTGTAGGTATTTTATTTAATTAATTTATTGATAGTGTAGTGTTAGGTTAATTGTAGGTAATTGTAGGTAGTTTATTTAATTATTTTATTGATAGGGTAGTGTTAGGTTTATTTGTAACTTAGGTTAGGATTTATTTTACAGGTAAATTTGTTATTATTTTAACTATTTAAGCTATTAAATAGTTCTTAACTATTTAATAGCTATTGTACCTGGTTAAAATAAATACAAAGTTACCTGTAAAATAAATATTAATCCTAAAATAGCTATAATATAAATATAATTTATATTGTAGCTATATTAGGATTTATTTTACAGGCAAGTATTTAGCTTTAAATAGGAATAAGTTATTTAATAAGAGTTAATTTATTTCGTTAGATGTAAATTATATTTCACTTAGGGGGGTGTTAGTGTTAGGGTTAGACTTAGCTTTAGGGGTTAATACATTTATTAGAATAGCGGTGAGCTCCGATCGGAAGTTTAGGGGTTAATAATTGAAGGTAGGTGTCGGCGATGTTAGGGAGGACAGATTAGGGGTTAATACTATTTATGATAGGGTTAGTGAGGCGGATTAGGGGTTAATAACTTTATTATAGTAGCGCTCAGGTCCGCTCGGCAGATTAGGGGTTAATAAGTGTAGGTAGGTGTCGGCGACGTTGTGGGGGGCAGATTAGGGGTTAATAAATATAACATAGGGGTCGGCGATGTTAGGGCAGCAGATTAGGGGTACATAGGGATAACGTAGGTTGCGGCGGTTTACGGAGCGGCAGATTAGGGGTTAAAAGTGTAATGCAGGGGTCAGCGATAGCGGGGGCGGCAGATTAGGGGTTAATAAGTGTAAGGTTAGGGGTGTTTAGACTCGGGGTACATGTTAGAGTGTTAGGTGCAGACGTAGGAAGTGTTTTCCCATAGGAAACAATGGGGCTGCGTTAGGAGCTGAACGCTGCTTTTTTGCAGGTGTTAGGTTTTTTTTCAGCTCAAACAGCCCCATTGTTTCCTATGGGAGAATCGTGCACGAGCACGTTTTTGATGCCGGCCGCGTCCGTAAGCAACTCTGGTATCGAGAGTTGCATTTGCGGTAAAAATGCTCTACGCTCCTTTTTTGGAGCCTAACGCAGCATTTGTTTTAACTCTCGATACCAGAGTTAAATTTATGGTGCGGCCAGAAAAAAGCCCGCGGAGCGTTAACAGCCCTTTTACCGCCGAACTCCAAATCTAGGCCAGAATCTCCTTCTTCCTGTCAAAAAAAGCGCCAAAAATGACATCATTTCCGGTATAGTTTAAAGTGAACTCGGAAGTTAACAACCTTCACTTCCGGTACTATCATATAACGTGATACTCAATCAAATGTGCAGAAAATCAAACATTTTTACTACCATTTATAGATTATCATCATATTTACAAACTCATCAGTGTTGAATACATCCTTGTATTGTGCCTAAAATAATCATGTGCTTTCAATAATATGTGCGTTCTTAAACCGTCAATCTCCCATATCAAGGGACCGGAAGTTGCGCCACAGACCTCCACGCAGGGGCAGATAACTGAGGATTGTAACATAATCATCAACTTATACTCACACATTCTCAATGAACATGCAATTAGCCTGTTAAACAAGGGCCTTTCTTTTGTCCCTAATAAGAGAGTAGGTGAACTTGACTTTCTGATTGACATGAATAGGTTTTTAAGACAGCTGAAGGTGAAGGAATTCTTCCAACACCATGAGAGTACAGTAGGAAGAGGGTTCCATATTTCAGGATGAGAAACTAACGGCTAGATTACGAGTTTTTGTCGGTAAGGCTTGTGGGGCTAATGAGCCTTTTTTTCCCACCGCTCCCTTAAGACAACGCTGGTATTACAGGTTTTTTTAAACCTGGCGTTAGCCGCAAAAAGGTGAGCGTAGAGCAGAATTTAGCTCCACATCTCACCTCAATACCAGCGTTGCTTACGGTAGCGGTAAGATGGCTAAACGTGCTCATGCACGATTTCCCCATAGGAAACAATGGGGCAGAGCTGGCTGAAAAAAAAGCAGTGTTCATCTCCTAACGCAGCCCCATTGTTTCCTATGGGGAAATACATTTTACGTCTGCATCTAACACCGTAACATGAACCCCGAGTCTGAACACCCCTAATCTTACACTTATTAACCCCTAATTTGCCACCCCGACATCTCCGACACCTGCATTATATTATTAACCCCTAATCTGCCGCTCCGGACACAGCCGCCACCTACATTATACCTATGACCCCTAATCTGCTGCCCCTAACATCGCCGACACCCACATTATATTTATTAACCCCTAATCTTCCGCCCCCAACGTTGCCGCCACCTACCTACACTTATTAACCCCTAATCTGCTGCCCCCAACGTCCCCGACACCTGCATTATATTATTAACCCCTAATCTGCTGCCCCCAACGTCGCCGCCACCTACCTACACTTATTAACCCCTAATCTGCCGCCCCCGACATCGCCAACACCTGCATTATATTATTAACCCCTAATCTGCCGCTCCGGACACCGCCGCCACCTACATTATACTTATGAACCCTAATCTACTGCCCCCAACATCGCCGCCACCTACATTATAGTTAATACCCCTAATCTGCCCCCCCCAATGTCGCTGCAACTATATTAAATGTATTAACCCCTAATCTTTCGACCCCAACGTCGCCACTACTATATTAAATTTATTAACCCCTAAAACTAAGTCTAACCCTAAGTCTAACCCCCCTCACTTAAAAATAATTTAAATTAAATGAAATAAATTTAACATAATTAAATAAATTAATCCTGTTTAAAACTAAATACTTACCTATAAAATAAACCCTAAGCTAGCTACAATATAACTAATAGTTACATTGTAGCTATCTTAGGATTTATATTTATTTTACAGGCAACTTTGTATTTATTTTAACTAGGTACAATAGTTATTTAATAGTTATTAACTATTTAATAACTACCTAGCTAAAATAAGTACAAAATTACCTGTAAAATAAACCCTAACCTAAGTTACAATTACACCTAACACTACACTATCATTAAATAAATTACCTAAACTACCTACAATTAATTACAATTAAATTAAATAAACTAAATTACGAAAAAACCAAACACTAAATTAAAAAAAACGGTGTGTCCGGTCCACGGCGTCATTACAAGAATTTTAAACTAATTACACCTAATAAAATAAAAAATCCCCCCAAAATAATAAAATTCCCTACCCTATACTAAATTACAAATAGCCCTTAAAAGGGCCTTTTGCGGGGCATTGCCCCAAAGTAATCAGCTCTTTCACCTGTAAAAAAAATACAATACCCCCCAACATTAAAACCCACCACCCACACACCCAACCCTACTCTAAAACCCACCCAATCCCCCCTTAAAAAAACCTAACACTACCCCCCTGAAGATCTCCCTACCTTGAGCTGTCTTCACCCAGCCGGGCACAAGTGGACCTCCAGAGGGGCAGAAGTCTTCATCCGATCCGGGCAGAAGAGGTCCTCCAAGCAGCAGAAGTCTTTATCCAAGCGGCATCTTCTATCTTCCTCCATCCGGAGCGGAGCGGGTCCATCTTCAATCCAGCCAACGCGGAGCCATCCTTTTCAAACGACGTCCTAACACTGAATGAAGGTTCCTTTAAATGACGTCATCCAAGATGGTGTCCCTTGAATTCCGATTGGCTGATAGGATTCTATCAGCCAATCGCAATTAAGGTAGGAAAAATCCTATTGGCTGATTGGATCAGCCAATAGGATTGAGCTCACATTCTATTGGCTGAATGGAACAGCCAATAGAATGTAAGCTCAATCCTATTGGCTGATCCAATCAGCCAATAGGATAGAACTTCAATCCTACCTTAATTCCGATTGGCTGATAGAATCCTATCAGCCAATCGGAATTCAAAGGACGCCATATTGGATGACGTCATTTAAAGGAACCTTCATTCAGTGTTAGAACGTCGTTGTGTGGGTGGTGGGTTTTAATGTTGGGGGGGTATTTTTTTTACAGGTGAAAGAGCTGATTACTTTGGGGCAATGCCCCGCAAAGTCCCTTTTAAGGGCTACAGTAAAGAATAAAAGAGAGTGATGTGAGCTAACAACACATCACGCCCTTAGGGGGCGCTTCCTTGATAAAAATAGTAACAGCAAATATATGAGGGACTTATAGATATCTCTTGAGTGAGTGATCATACAATTGTGTGTACTATACACCAACCATATGGTATTATCAGCAAGATATACAGTGCAAGAAAACAATATATCTAAATATATATAAAAATAAAAATGAGAATATGTAAGGAAATTTAAAAATAATAATAAAAAACAAACCCAAAGAAATATAAAATGTATAAAAGTCTATATATCCAAGGTGATACAGTAATCCAAACGTGGAGGCAGCACTCTGTCAAAGGATGGCTGTTCTGATGTATAGAATCTGGAAAAGAGTAAAACACAGAGGTGCCACCATGGCCTAATATCGCCAATACAAATGAGAACAGCAGCACAGAAGAATAAAGTTACTCACAAACAAAAAGCACCCAGCTGGTGCAAATGAAGCAGGCTGAAACTTCGCAGTGGTCCAGCACACTGTATCCTTGGCATAGAAGCAGTTGGATATCCTCAGAGAATCCAGAATTCATATGCCTAAAAGAGCAAGAGAAAGCAAACCAACATGGCCAAATATCATCTGGACAAGGATAAATGAACCCAAATGTTTGCACTTACAAGATAGTCAGCACCTGAAGGTGCAATTTCAGCAAACTGGAACCACTACTGCAAAGGCAATCCTTAGCAAATACCAGGAACAGAAAAGTAGTTTTCACATGGAGTGATGAACCACACAATAGCAAGTGTATAAAATTATATAAAAACTTTATTAATACAGCGACGCGTTTCTCAGCCTACTCAGGGCTGTTTCATCAGGCTATGAACAAACATTGTGATACACTTGCTATTTAACAGAAAATCTTTAACAAAGGAAACTATTATGATTGGTTGAACAATTAACACACCACACCTGTTAAACATCTCATTAGTGTGGTTGTTTGGTAACCATTGTATACACATATAGGTCAGATGGTATCTAGCATATATTAGCTCTTTCATATATAGAACAATAGAATTAACATCATGCATACACTACAACTATCTCCCAAACCAATCCCTAGTTATTTCACGGTCTATTAGATCTTTAGGATATCCTTTCTCAAGGAATCTGGCTCCAATGACTTGAGCCTGTGCATCAAAATCTTCCAATCGTGAACAATTTCTTCTGATTCTTCTCAGTTGTCCATATGGGACGTTCATCTTCCAACATTTGTAATGATTGATTTCAAAGTGTAGAAAGCTATTGCAGTCTACACTTTTGAAATAGGTTTTTGATTGGACTCTACCTTCAGGGGTTCGCCCTAGGGTAAGATCTAGAAATTCTATTTCCTCTGATTGGATATTGTGGGTAAAAGATATTCCATAGATGTTGTTATTTAAGTGGTCAACAAAAGCACTAATATCGTCTCTCGACCCTCTGAAAATGAATAGCAGGTCGTCTATGTAACGGCCATAGAACACCAGGTTCGCTGCAAACTGGGCGTCATAGATATAAGTTTGTTCAAAACTGCCCATAAAAAGATTTGCGAAGCTTGGAGCGAACCTGGTGCCCATGGCCGTCCCTTTGATTTGCAGATAGTATCTACTTTGGTACAAAAAGTAGTTATGACCAAGAATGAAGCTTATCAATTCGATAATGAAGTCTATTTGTTGGACTGGCATATAGATATCTTGTTCAAGATAGGATCGAACTGCTTGAATGCCTAGGTCATGTCGTATATTGGAGTAGACGGCCCCTACGTCGCAGGTGACCCACCAACAGTGCTCATCCAAGACACAGTAAGTCCGTAGAATCCTTAATGTAAGAAGGAAGAGTAATGACAAATTTCTGCAAGAAATGGTCAATATATGCTGATAAGGAGTCAGTAAGACTTCCTATACCTGCAATGATTGGTCTGCCTTGGGGTTTCAGGGGGTCCTTATGGACATTTGGCAAATGATAGTAAAATGCCGTACAAGGGTATTTAGGGAGACAAAAATCTCTTTCTGATTTATTCATTATACCCATATCAAGACCTTTCTGTAGGGTTTTTCAATACATTGCTTTGATTATGAGGAGTTATTGATGGCACAATAGATGTTCGCTTTTTAACCTGAACAAAATGTACATTTTTAATTCTTAGCAAAATCTCTATTATTATTATTATCTTTTTATATATTATATTTTTTTTATTTTTGTGCCATTAACTGTTCTGTTAATTGTTTTTAACATGGTTTGATTGATGTCTATTGTGGGGATGATTAGATTGGTTGGGAGATAGTTGTAGTGTATGCATGATGTTAATTCTATTGTTCTATATATGAAAGAGTTAATATATGCTAGATACCATCTGACCTATATGTGTATACAATGGTTACCAAACAACCACACTAATGAGATGTTTAACAGGTGTGGTGTGTTAATTGCTCAACCAATCATAATAGTTTCCTTTGTTAAAGATTTTCTGTTAAATAGAAAGTGTATCACAATGTTTGTTCATAGCCTGATGAAACAGCCCTGAGTAGGCTGAGAAACGCGTCGCTGTATTAATAAAGTTTTTATATAATTTAATACACTTGCTATTGTGTGGTTCATCACTCCATGTGAAAACAGAATTTATGCTTACCTGATAAATTACTTTCTCCAACGGTGTGTCCGGTCCACGGCGTCATCCTTACTTGTGGGATATTCTCCTCCCCAACAGGAAATGGCAAAGAGCCCAGCAAAGCTGGTCACATGATCCCTCCTAGGCTCCGCCTACCCCAGTCATTCGACCGACGTAAAGGAGGAATATGCATAGGAGAAATCATATGATACCGTGGTGACTGTAGTTAGAGAAAATAATTAATCAGACCTGATTAAAAAACCAGGGCGGGCCGTGGACCGGACACACCGTTGGAGAAAACAGAATTTATGCTTACCTGATAAATGACTTTCTCCAACGGTGTGTAAAGTAATTTATCAGGTAAGCATAAATTCTGTTTTCTCCAACATAGGTGTGTCCGGTCCACGGCGTCATCCTTACTTGTGGGAACCAATACCAAAGCTTTAGGACACGGATGATGGGAGGGAGCAAATCAGGTCACCTAGATGGAAGGCACCACGGCTTGCAAAACCTTTCTCCCAAAAATAGCCTCCGAAGAAGCAAAAGTATCAAATTTGTAAAATTTGGTAAAAGTGTGCAGTGAAGACCAAGTCGCTGCCTTACATATCTGATCAACAGAAGCCTCGTTCTTGAAGGCCCATGTGGAAGCCACAGCCCTAGTGGAGTGAGCTGTGATTCTTTCAGGAGGCTGCCGTCCGGCAGTCACATAAGCCAATCGGATGATGCTTTTAAGCCAAAAAGAGAGAGAGGTAGAAGTTGCTTTTTGACCTCTCCTTTTACCAGAATAAACAACAAACAAAGAAGATGTTTGTCTGAAATCCCTTGTAGCCTCTAAATAGAATTTTAGAGCACGAACTACATCCAAATTGTGTAACAAACGTTCCTTCTTTGAAACTGGATTCGGACACAAAGAAGGCACAACTATCTCCTGGTTAATGTTTTTGTTAGAAACAACCTTCGGAAGAAAACCAGGTTTAGTACGCAAAACCACCTTATCTGCATGGAACACCAGATAAGGAGGAGAACACTGCAGAGCAGATAACTCTGAAACTCTTCTAGCAGAAGAAATTGCAACCAAAAACAAAACTTTCCAAGATAGTAACTTAATATCTACGGAATGTAAGGGTTCAAACGGAACCCCTTGAAGAACTGAAAGAACTAAATTGAGACTCCAAGGAGGAGTCAAAGGTTTGTAAACAGGCTTGATTCTAACCAGAGCCTGAACAAAAGCTTGAACATCTGGCACAGCCGCCAGCTTTTTGTGAAGTAAAACAGATAAAGCAGAAATCTGTCCCTTCAAAGAACTTGCAGATAATCCTTTCTCCAAACCCTCTTGTAGAAAGGATAGAATCTTAGGAATTTTTATCTTGTTCCATGGGAATCCTTTAGATTCACACCAACAGATATATTTTTTCCATATTTTATGATAAATTTTCCTAGTTACAGGCTTTCTAGCCTGAATAAGAGTATCAATGACAGAATCTGAAAACCCACGCTTTGATAAAATCAAGCGTTCAATCTCCAAGCAGTCAGTTGGAGTGAAGCCAGATTCGGATGTTCGAATGGACCTTGAACAAGAAGGTCCTGTCTCAAAGGTAGCCTCCATGGTGGAGCCGATGACATATTCACCAGGTCTGCATACCAAGTTCTGCGTGGCCACGCAGGAGCTATCAAGATCACCGAAGCCCTCTCCTGATTGATCCTGGCTACCAGCCTGGGAATGAGAGGAAACGGTGGGAATACATAAGCTAGGTTGAAGCTCCAAGGTGCTACTAGTGCATCTACTAGAGTCGCCTTGGGATCCCTGGATCTGGACCCGTAGCAAGGAACCTTGAAGTTCTGACGAGACGCCATCAGGTCCATGTCTGGAATGCCCCATAATTGAGTTATTTGGGCAAAGATTTCCGGATGGAGTTCCCACTCCCCCGGATGGAATGTCTGACGACTCAGAAAATCCGCTTCCCAATTTTCCACTCCTGGGATGTGGATTGCAGACAAGTGGCAGGAGTGATTCTCCACCCATTGAATTATTTTGGTCACTTCTTCCATCGCCAGGGAACTCCTTGTTCCCCCCTGATGGTTGATATATGCAACAGTCGTCATGTTGTCTGATTGAAACCTTATGAATTTGGCCTTTGCTAGTTGAGGCCAAGCTTTGAGAGCATTGAATATCGCTCTCAGTTCCAGAATGTTTATCGGGAGAAGAGATTCTTCCCGAGACCATAGACCCTGAGCTTTCAGGGGTTCCCAGACCGCGCCCCAGCCCACCAGACTGGCGTCGGTCGTGACAATGACCCACTCTGGTCTGCGGAAGCTCATTCCCTGTGACAAGTTGTCCAGGGTCAGCCACCAACGGAGTGAATCTCTGGTTCTTTGATCTACTTGGATCGTCGGAGACAAGTCTGTATAATCCCCATTCCACTGTCTGAGCATGCACAGTTGTAATGGTCTTAGATGAATTAGTGCAAAAGGAACTATGTCCATTGCCGCAACCATCAAACCTATTACTTCCATGCACTGCGCTATGGAAGGAAGAAGAACAGAATGAAGTACTTGACAAGAGCTTAGAAGTTTTGATTTTCTGGCTTCTGTCAGAAAAATCTTCATTTCTAAGGAGTCTATTATTGTTCCGAAGAAGGGAACTCTTGTTGACGGGGACAGAGAACTTTTTTCTATGTTCACTTTCCACCCGTGAGATCTGAGAAAGGCTAGGACAATGTCCGTATGAGCCTTTGTTTTTGACAGAGACGACGCTTGAATCAGTATGTCGTCCAAGTAAGGTACTACTGCAATGCCCCTTGGTCTTAGCACCGCTAGAAGGGACCCTAGTACCTTTGTGAAAATCCTTGGAGCAGTGGCTAATCCGAATGGAAGTGCCACAAACTGGTAATGCTTGTCCAGAAAGGCAAACCTTAGGAACCGATGATGTTCCTTGTGGATAGGAATATGTAGATACGCATCCTTTAAATCCACTGTGGTCATGAATTGACCTTCCTGGATGGTAGGAAGAATTGTTCGAATGGTTTCTATTTTGAACGATGGAACCCTGAGGAATTTGTTTAGAATCTTGAGATCTAAAATTGGTCTGAATGTTCCCTCTTTTTTGGGAACTATGAACAGATTGGAGTAAAACCCCATCCCTTGTTCTCCTAATGGAACAGGATGAATCACTCCCATTCTTAACAGGTCTTCTACACAATGTAAGAATTCCTGTCTTTTTATTTGGTTTGAAGACAATTGAGACCTGTGGAACCTTCCCCTTGGGGGTAGTTCCTTGAATTCCAGGAGATAACCTTGAGAAACTATTTCTAGCGCCCAAGGATCCTGAACATCTTTTGCCCAAGCCTGAGCAAAGAGAGAGAGTCTGCCCCCCACCAGATCCGGTCCCGGATCGGGGGCCAACACTTCATGCTGTTTTAGTAGCAGTGGCAGGTTTCTTGGCCTGCTTACCCTTGTTCCAGCCTTGAGTCGGCCTCCAGGCTGGTTTGGTTTGAGAAGTATTACCCTCTTGCTTAGAGGATGTAGAATTTGAAGCTGGTCCGTTTCTGCGAAAGGGACGAAAATTTGGCTTATTTTTAGCCTTAAAAGACCTATCCTGAGGAAGGGCGTGGCCCTTTCCCCCAGTGATGTCTGAAATAATCTCTTTCAAGTCAGGGCCAAACAGCGTCTTACCCTTGAAAGGGATGTTAAGCAATTTGTTCTTGGAGGACACATCCGCTGACCAAGACTTTAGCCAAAGCGCTCTGCGCGCCACAATAGCAAAACCTGAATTTTTCGCTCTTGATTGAAGAATAAAAACTACATTTAAACACCAAAAAACTCTAAGCCATCTCCGTGGAGATGTTGCCTGTGCAACAGCAAAGAGAATGACTGGGGTAGGCGGAGCCTAGGAGGGATCATGTGACCAGCTTTGCTGGGCTCTTTGCCATTTCCTGTTGGGGAGGAGAATATCCCACAAGTAAGGATGACGCCGTGGACCGGACACACCTATGTTGGAGAAAACTACTTTTCTGTTCCTGGTATTTGCTGAGGATTGCCTTTGCAGTAGTCTACTGGGCGACACTGTGGTTCCAGTTTGCTGAAATTGCACCTTCAGGTGCTGACTATCTTGTAAGTGCAAACATTTGGGTTCATTTATCCTTGTCCAGATGATATTTGGCCATGTTGGTTTGCTTTCTCTTGCTCTTTTAGGCATATGAATTCTGGGTTCCCTGAGGATATCCAACTGCTTCTATGCCAAGGATACAGTGTGCTGGACCACTGCGAAGTTTCAGCCTGCTTCATTTGCACCAGCTGGGTGCTTTTTGTTTGTGAGTAACTTTATTCTTCTGTGCTGCTGTTCTCATTTGTATTGGCGATATTAGGCCATGGTGGCGCCTCTGTGTTTTACTCTTTTCCTTTTAAGGGCTATTTGTAATTTAGTATAGGGTAGGGAATTTTATTATTTTGGGGGGATTTTTAATTTTATTAGGGGGATTAGATTAGGTAAAATTAGTTTAAAATTCTTGTAATTCTTTTTTTTTCTGTAACTTAGTGGGGGTTTTTTCCGTAATTTAGTTTAATTGTAATTAATTGTAGGTAGTTTAGGTAATTTATTTAATGATAGTGTAGTGTTAGGTGTAATTGTAACTTAGGCTAGGGTTTATGTTACAGGTAATTTTGTACTTATTTTAGCTAGGTAGTTATTAAATAGTTAATAACTATTTAATAACTATTCTACCTAGTTAAAATAAATACAAAGTTGCCTGTAAAATAAATATAAATCCTAATCTAGCTACAATGTAACTATTAGTTATATTGTAGCTAGCTTAGGGTTTATTTTATAGGTAAGTATTTAGTTTTAAATAGGATTAATTTATTTAATTATGTTAAATTTATTTAGTTTAATTTAAATTATATTTAAATTGGGGGGTTAGGGTTAGACTTAGGTTTAGGGGTTAATAAATTTAATATAATAGCGGTGACGTTGGGGTTGGCAGATTAGGGGTTAATAAATGTAAGTAGGTGTCAGCGATGTTAGGGATGGCAGATTAGGGGTTAATAAATGTAAGTAGGTGTCAGCGATGTTAGGGATGGCAGATTAGGGGTTAATAAAATTTAACTAGTGTTTGTGAGGCGGGAGTGCGGCGGTTTAGGGGTTAATATATTTATTAAAGTGGCGGCGATGTCCGATCGGCAGATTAGGGGTTAATATATTAAAGTGTTTCCGATGTGGGGGGGGCTCGGTTTAGGGGTTAATAGGTAGTTTATGGGTGTTAGTGTACTTTGTAGCACTTTAGTCAAGAGTTTTATGTTCCGGCGTTAGCCCATAAAACTCTTAACTACTGACTTTTAAATGCGGTAGGAGTCTTGACAAGGGTCTACCGCTCACTTCTTCCAAGACTCGTAATACCGGCGTTAGGAAAATCCCATTATAGGATATGCAATTGACGTAAGGGGATTTGCGGTAAGCTCGAGTCTTGGAAGATAAGTGAGCAGTACACCTGTACCTGCCTGACTCGTAATACCAGCGGGTGTTAAAAAGCAGCATTGGGACCTCTCAACGCTGCTTTTTAAGGCTAGCGCCAAACTTGTAATCTAGGAGTAAGTTTGATCCTGTCAATTATAGCGCTAGTATAAAAACATTCATAAGAATGTTACAGGATCAAGAGTTGGATACATTTCCCACAATTAAATGGAGGGAAAATCTGACTAGAAACCAACGTGATGCCATTAAGAGCCTACAGGATGATAGAACCATAGTTATCCACCCTGCGGATAAGGGCGGAGCCATTGTTCTGCTTGATTATGTTAACTATCGTAATGACATCATGTTGAAACTGAACGACCCCAACACTTATGAAAAATTAACTTTTGGCCCAACAGACAAATTTAAAAACAGTTGGAGACATTGGTTGACTTTGGCATTTCGCAGGGATATCTAACTGAATCATTAGGCAAACAAATTATTACTAATTCTCCTGTGATTCCAATTTTATATTCAATACCCAAAATACACAAAACCCTTGATAAGCCACTGGGCCGTCCCATTGTGTCCTCTCGTGACTCACTTTTGCAACCGATAGCACAGTATGTTGATTTTTTGTTACAACCGGTGGTACAGGACACTAGAGCATTCCTGCTAGACTCCAGTGAACTGTTAAGACTCTTGAAAGAGATCAAAACAGAGGATAAGGATTTACTTGTAGTATTAGAAGTTAATAGTCTTTATACTATTATTCCACATCGGTTAGGACTTGACACCAAGAGGGACCTACTTGTGGCCTCTGACAAATACGTGGGTCCACCCATAAAATTTGTAGTACAACTGGCTAAATTCTTTTTAACCAAAAATTACTTTAATTTCGAGAAATAATTTTTTCTCCAAGTGGCAGGCACTGCGATGGGGTCAAATATGGCCCCATCGTATGTCAATTTATTCATGGCAGGTTTTGAAAATCATTATTTATGGTCAAATGATGTACCTCAGGTAATTTTTTTACAAGAGGTACATCGACGACATCTTGCTGATTTGGAGGGGGAGCTCCGAGAGTCCGCATGAGTGGTTCCAAGAATTCAATAATACTGACATCACAGTCAGGTTTAAGATGTCCTTTAGTGAACATCAAATTGAATTCTTGGACCTACTGATCACAAAAGGACAGACGGGTTTGGAGACAACCTTGTACTCCAAGCCCACGGATTGCAACTCTTTACTGATGTCCAATAGTTGCCACGCCCCTTACCTTGTCAGAGGGATTATTAAATTGCAATATATTAGAGCTATTAGAAACAACTCTAGCAGAGAGAAGAGGGAGTCACAAGTACGAGAAATGCAAAATAGATTTTCACAAAGAGGGTACTCACCCACTGTCCTTGAAGCAGTCAAAGAACCGATCAAGGATGCCACACAGGATACACTATTATCCAAGAAAGAAAAACAGCAAAACACTGGGAGGAATATCATTTTTACAACCACCTTCGCCCCTAACACCTCTAAGGTTGTACAATCCATTAGAGAACATTCGCATATTTTACTCTCGGATCCAAAACTGAAATTTGCGAAGGACATATAGTTAAATATAGACACAATACTAATCTCAGAGATCTGTTGGTCATTTCAGACCCCAATAAATGCTACACAGATGAAGATCATAAAATCAGATGCAAGGGATGCTTTCGGTTCCTTAATTGTACCACATGTAATGGAATGGTAGCTACTAAAAAGTTTAACCATCCTTATGGCAACCAGAAATATGTCATTAACCATCCCATTACGTGTACTTCTACACATGTTGTGTACATGATAATTTGCCCATGTGGCTTACATTACATGGGGAAGACCCAAGGGACTATCCGTGAAAGAATTGCCAACCATCGAGCCGCGATTAGACAGGCCATAAAAAAAGGAGAATCTGAACAACCAGTAACACGTCACTGGTTGACAGCAAAGCATCCGGTATTGGCCATTAAGGTAATTGTCATTGACCACATCCCCAAATTGCCTCATGGAGGTGATAGGAACAAGCTGCTTCTTAGGAGAGAAGCAGAGTGGATGTTTCGATTGGGGACCATACACCCTAAAGGACTCAATTCTTTACCAGACTTTGGAGCATTGTCATAAGGTTATGTAGTTATGTGACACAGTAGGAGGGGACACCAGAGTCGATGGTGTCTTTATGTGATGGCGTAGATTACTTGTAGTTCACGTGATCACCATAAGTACCCCCTAGACCTGGATAAGTGTTTCCCTTTCTTTACTAGTAGCACTAACACACACTGCAGACAATGAGCTACAGCATGTCCTGATTAGGGGTTATTGTATGAGTAATGTGGTAACAATGTTGCTAATATGCGATGTTGATTTATAATTGTATTGCCTATACTATATAGTTCTATGATATTTGTTCTTGTATCCAATTAGAAGCAGTATCTGATATGACTATGTATTTGAGCCATAACAACTTATACTGATGCCCATCCTCTATGTTTTAATTGAGTTGTACTATCACTGTATTGTTTTTGAGAACTGTTGTATGTTTAACACGTATTAATATTCTTGAGTGGCTTTATATTTTAGCTGCCTATATTTCTAGATTCGCATTGTTTAGGTATAGACATAATGTTCACATGATTTCTAACACCAGTAAGTATATGTGTTTGTATACAAATTGTACGGAAGTGATGTCAGATATGACACTATTCCAGCAGGACCGGAACCCAAAGTGATGCAACTTCCAGTCGCTTGATATGGGAGATTGACGGTTTGAGACCGCACATATTATTGAAAGCACATGATTATTTTAGGCACAATACAAGGATGTATTAAACACTGATGAGTTTGTAAATATGATGATAACCTATAAATGGTAGTAAGAATGTTTGATTTTCTGCACATTTGTTTGAGTATCACGTTATATGATAGTACCGGAAGTGAAGGTTGTTGTTAACGTCCGAGTTCACTTTAAACTATAATGGAAATTATGTCATTTTTGGCACTTTTTTGACAGAAAGAAGGAGGTTCTGTTTGTTGTATCACTGTATTTAAGCACGGTTTTGTGTGTACACTGTATGTTCTGAAGAAGGGGAATTTTTTTCCCCAACTCTTTTATTTGGAAAAATCCTGGTTTGTTTCTGTTTCTGTGGAAACTATTATATTTACACGGAACAACCGGGTGGCTGACCCCACGAGGGTGGATTCACATTGGGACTGTTTATGTACAGTATATATATGAATAAATATATATTGTACCAAAATACCATCAGATATATATATAGAAATGTATGTATGAATAAATAGAATATATTCTATGTGAAGAACATTGGAATGTGAAATATTCATATTTTCATGTTGGGTTAGCGCACTAAATTCTGAATATGCAATCAGGTTTGTGCGCAAGAAGGGTGTTACGTTTTTGCCCACTTTTTTTGTGCCATTGATTTCTATGGGAGAATAGGTTATCGTGTGCGCAGTATTCTGAGTTTGGATTTTTACTTTCAACTCATAATACAAGCCCAACCTAACGGAAAAAACGCAGGTAATGCTCAAGCGTTAAATAGCGCTCCACTTGTAATCTTGGCTTATGTTTTTACATGAGCATCTCTCATCTAAGCAAATCAGTTCAGTTTTATACAATTCTACAACTATACACAAACCCTATATTTTAATTGCACTATTATTTGTTTTGTTTTATTATCTGACTTTGTTTTGGCTTATGAGCTGATAGCATTTAAAATGTACGGTATTTATTTATAAGCGATACATTGAGATTGAGATAAAGAGAGATTAGAATTCTATTCATTCTCTTGCTGCAAAATTTGTATTTAATTGTAATCTCTTTACAATTTGAATGCTAATTTACAAGTTTATAGACAATGTTAAACAAATCCCCAAATCCCATGCCAATGTTCTATTGGATCACTGACTTTACTTCCATAAACCCCTATTACAAGCCATCAGAGGTTTTCTGTATAAAAACATATTTTACATGGGTGGTTCTTTGCCTTTCAATCCTTTAGAATTATAGCTGCTTCATTTATTTAAAGGGACATTAAACAGTGAATACATTATAGATATAATTATGTATTAAAACCAAAGATTAGCCTAATTAATACACTGAAAAATGAATAGAACAATACAATAGTTGCCAACAATCCCTGATTTCCAGGAATTTTTTTTGTCCCTGGAAATGTCTCCTCCAGGAGACTTGGAGGGCTGCAGCTAATCTGGGGCATGTGTTACACAAGTTAATGAGGAGGAACTGCCGGTTAGGCTGTGCGTGCAGCAAGTACTTAGTTTGATCACTCAGAGCAGATCTAGACAGGGACTCCTTGATGCACCTTCTCTGTGTGATTGATGTTTAAACTGCCACAAATCAGAAGAAAAAATACTTACAAACATCTCCTCTACACTAGGTAAGGAGCTGTGCTGATTTTTTGCAAAAGAGGGGGGATTACTTGGCTACTACTATAGATAATTTATTGTTTGCATCGTTGCATTTTTTAGTTTGACTGTAATCTTCATTTTTACTACTCTGTATTGTCTGCTTCTTACTGATTTTAGCATGAGTTTTAAACATACACCACTTCCTAAACACAGTGCAAAAATATGAAAATAGTTCTCAGACTAAATAATATTTGCCCCCAACAGCTCACCCAGTCCGGTGCTGTGCATAGTCACACAGTAAGATCAGTCAGAGTGTATGCTGTGTGTCTCCTCCTGGCTGACACGCTGCAGCCCAGCTTCTTCCCTGCACCTCACCTCTCAGAGTGTCCAGAGTCCAGGATAACTTAGGAAGCATTGCTGCTGGCTTTTAGGACAGTGGTTCTAATGTAGTTTTGAGCCACTTCAGTTCTGTATGTCTTTAGGCACTCAGCTGAGCCCTGCAATAGTGTAATTTATAGGGAAAGGATAATATATAAGAACTGGACAGTTAAAAATAATTGATTAGGAGATGGTTTATGTTTCATTATAACTTTACTGCAATAGCGCAAGAATGCTTCTATTTTTATGGTCTTTTGGAAGAATTAATGACTTTTAATAGTAAAAGTTTTGTAAATATATGTGCACCTGTATTATTTGTTTGAAGGGACACTGAACCCAATTTTTTTTCTTTCATGATTCAGATAGAGCATGCAATTTTAAGCAACTTTCTAATTTACTCCTATTATCAATGTTTCTTCATTCTCTTGCTATCTTTATTTGAAAAAGAAGGCATCTAAGCTTTTTTCTTGGTTCAGAACTCTGGACAGCAGTTTTTGATTGGTGGATGAATTTATCCACCAATCACCAAGGATTGCTAGGTTGTTCACCAAAAATGGGCCGGCATCTAAACTTACATTCTTGCATTTCAAATAAAGATACCAAGAGAATAAAGAAAATTTGATAATAGGAGTAAATTAGAAAGTTGCTTAAAATTGCATGCTCTATCTGAATCACGAAAGAAACAATTTGGGTTCAGTGTCCCTTTAAATGAGACACTTTAATACATTTTTACTAGTGATGCAGACTGTTTTCTGTTTAATGGTACAAATTCTAAAGTAAAGGACATTTATAGGTAGGAGCATTTAGCAAAGAGGGACATCAGGACAAAGCTGCCAACCAGGATCATGTCTTAAAGGGACATTTAAAACTAAATACATTTCATACGGCTCCCTCTAATTATGGTGCTGCCATTTAGGTATATTACTGTGCCTGTTTAAACCACAACCTACACTGGAATTATCAATACTCCAGTATTGGCTAAATAAACATATGTAAACAGACAGCAGCAGAAATCAACCTCCCTCTGGGTTTGAGAAAAAAGCCCATACCATTTAAAGGGTGTTCCTGCTACTGCTTTGAATACAATGAATTCTTATCAGCTGCTTGCCTGAGTGCATCCTCCTCCTTTTAACCTATTTATGTAAGACTTGTATTACACAATTGAAAGCTAACAGTCCCTACTGCCAGATGTACCAATGATATTTTAACCATTAAACAGTTTATTTTCAGAAGCATACATTGTTTAATTGTAAAGCATTTTGATTTAGTAACAACCCCCATAAATTATTACAACAAAATAAGTTGACCTGTCTAACAAAATAGCACATTAGTCAAAGAGCAGAGAATATATAAATAAAATAATCCCAGATCCTGTTTTTCATCTCTGTAGTGTCTAATAGATGAACAGAAGGCTATTTTCTGGCTTGTATGTATAAAAATCTGTTGGTTTAGCTTTTTTGCTACTATTTTTAAAACCATGCCAGCTGTAAAATGCATTGTGCGCACGACTACCTGTTAGAGGTAATCATGCTGTATTCCTGCCAACTAACTTCAGGGCAGCCAGGTTGAGCCTATGCCTAATATGATACCCGTCCTGAGAGTTGTATTTCATTTACAAAATGGAACAGCAATCTCCAGAGTTCGCCAAATATCAATGCCAGAATAAGAAAAAAAAATGGAAATATGACAGGATATAGCAGTTTTATAAAAGTAGCTTTGAAAAAAAAAAACAGATTTAATTTTGCAGTAGATTTGTAAAATCGTATTAAAAAAATAGAAAACATTTTTATGTGTACTAGTAATCTTTATCGAGTAGTATATAAGCTCCAGTCTACTTCAGCTGCCAATCAGAACCTTTTTGTCCGGCCACTTAAAGCGACAGTCTAGTGCAAAAATAAAATGCTGTGTTTTGTTAGAGCATTTTATTTATGAATAAATTATTTTCTCTCACTCTTTAGGGTTGATATATAAAGTAGCAGATGCTGCATCCGACCCACTCCACATCCGCCACCTCTGAGGTGGCGGATAGCAATCAGCCCGATCGGATATGATCAGGCTGATTGACACCCCCTGCTAGCGGCCGATTGGCTGCAAATCTGCAGGGGGCGGCATTGCACAAGCATTTCACTAGAAATGCTTGTGCATTGTTAAATGCTGACAGCGTATGCTGTCGGCATTTAGCGTTGTCGGGCGGACATTATCCCTTTGATTGCTTGACTACTAATAAGGGGTTAAAACAAAGTCAGTGTCACATAACCATGCTCCTACAGATAAGTATACAGCTGACCAACTTATCAAGGACAGAATAACTGAGTATGCTCAAATTATTAAACTTTTTTTCAGCTGGAGTAGCCTGCAAGTGCAATTTTGAATGTGTTTAAGCCCTTAGTGGGGGATAAATACTATTGTTTTTATTGACCTCTGCTGTTTTATTCCTTTTTTTAAGTCACCATAAAAATCACAGAGTAGACAGATGACTGTAATGTCTATGGGGGAGCACGAGATGCCTCATTTGAAAATGGGTAATCCTCTTTTTCATGTGAGGGGTATTGTGTGTATGTGTGTGTTTTATGCTGTCTATAGGGAGGGGATAGGGCCTTCTTGGGAACCACTACCCCATACAGTAAATACACTAGGCAGGTGATAGCCATTTGTTATGCCAATAATGTGCTAATGTCAGGGGTTTGAGACCACAGAGGGTGTTGTTCTCTTTAAACTGGGGTCTCATAATCCTCTGTGTTTTTTGGGGGAATGGAGGCTCTACAAATAACCCCTTTTACCCTTAAACACGTATCGGTTTATACTTGGGGCAGGTGATCACCATTACAATAGTGATCAGCTGAACTTTACAGGGGAATGTGACCCCTCAATAACATAAGGGGGATCTCATGAAGTAGTGTCCTTCACTACCACTAGAGATCATCTAGTTCCTAATGGGGCAGGTGATCCTTTTTTTTTTTGAAAGAGGATATTCTGTCCTTTCAAAAAGTTGTGGGGTAATTTGTCTTTCTAGCCCAAACAGGGGATGAAATACGGAAAGCCCCCCCCCCCCCCGGTTAAAGAGGACTTTAAATCATCATTATTACAGAGATCACTTAGAACTTAAAGGGACATAGACCTCTCTTCTCCATGTACGTGGTCTGTGAGCTGAGATATGGGCTTTCAAAACCCCCAGGTCACAACCTGAATTGCCCTGACTTGTCTCGACAATAGTGGAGGAGACTTCTCCCACTGCAGTGTGGGCAGAGGTCCCCATGATCTGCATTTTTATGGGAGACACCGCCATAGGATATCACATGGCCATCATCTGCTGACAGAAGTAGATGCAAATGAAGACAGCTCTAAATAAGTGGCAAGTACATAGCTTCAGGGATTTCTTCTATCTGTGTGCCTGTCCCTTTTCATATTGTTTTATTACTTGCAGCCTTTAATTGTATTAATTATTTATTCATTTCAGTCTTAAGCTTTTACATAGGAATTATATAAGTCTTAAACATTTTCCTGCGTTTTTTTGCTTGGACTTGTATTGGCTTTTTCTCACTTTGGACCTGATCCTCTAAAGCTCTCTGGTTTAGATTATCTAACAAGTCTCATCAATACCGCAAAGTCCCTCAAAGAATTTTAGAAATGCAAATTTTAGCTTGAGAGCTGTTTATCTACCTGGGCGTAAAAGATAGACACATATGTTACTATGTAATGCTAAAAAAAAAAACTTGCATGTGGACTAATGTTCATTTTCTTTTATCCCTTTTTCCTCAGGCACAATGTCACGTCACCCACTACATATTATTATTATCGGTTATTTGTAGAGCGCCAAAAGATTCAGTGTCTAGCAGTTTTCCAGGGTCTTGTTTCGTTGAATTTTTCCTCAGTTATTACATGTTACACTTGTTGCTCATCAGTTCAGTAGTTAAAGGGACATGAAACCACATTTTTTCTTTCATGATTCAGATAGAGAATAAAATTTTAAACAACTTTCTAATTTATTTCTATTATCTCATTTGTTTCATTCTCGTGGTATCATTTGTTGAAGGAGCAGCAATGCACTAATGGTTTATAACTGAACACATTGGTGAGCCAATCACAATCGATATATATATATATCTATGCAGCCACCAATCAACAGCTAGAACCTATGTTCTCTGCTGCTACTGAGCTTGCCTATATAAACCTTTCAGCAAAGGATAATAAGAGAAGGAAGCAAATTAAACGATAGAAACAAATTGGAAAGTTGGTTAAAATTGCATTTTCTATCTGAATCATGAATAAAAAAAAATTGGGTTTCATGTCCCTTTAATTTTACCTTTTGACTGTTCAGTCTTAGCTTTATTATTGGCATCCTGCCACATTACATCTGTTTCTCACAGCTTAATTACTTTCAGTTTTAATATTAGCCTGGTAACTGCTATTTTTTATATTTTGACATTTTGTCATATCATAATTTAAATTACTTAGGTTCCTTCACTGTTTTTCATTCACACTATTCTGAATTCTGTACATACCTTTGTTTCTTAGTCTATTTAATTAGGATATATGGTTATTCGAAACAATTAAACAGTATTTATTTTTATTATTCCTTTCTAACTCTGTAGTTTACAGAAAACAAATAGATTTTGTTGTATTATATATCTTTAGAACTCTCTATGTCACAGCCACAGGAGGACCCCCAGCTTCTCTCAGAGTCTACAGAGCAAAAAGTAATTTTTTATTCATTACACCAGCTCGTAGAAACCCCTCAGACAAACAAAAATATGTACACATCTGGTAGTTTTTAAGGGCACATATGTTACTCTAAAAATGCAAATTTGTTTCAATGTGTCAGTCTTCTAACTATTAACCATAACCAGGCAGCTATCCCGAGCCCCTCATCATTTATATAATGAAGTAATATAGATGCCCTTTATGCGTCTGTGACCTAATCTCAGTTCTCAGATTATTACTAGGGGGTGTCACATGGTGTATTATGGCTGTATCAAAATATGGAAAAGAAAAAAACACAAATATGATTTAGGAAGCACCTGTAGACCCAGGTTCCTCCATTAGCTCCAGCTTCCGGTCTTCAGCCACCAGCTTGTCTTGGAACCGAGGAATACCCAGAATGTCATATCTATGGAATATGAACCAACAAAATGGTCCACAACAGGTTGAACCATGGCTGAAGTTAAAAATATGGTTTATTTAAAACAACGGAAATGCAATTCTCAGCACATTTACTTAGAGACTGTTTATAGGACTCTGCAGTAGATTTGCAATAGTGTTTGGAACATATATGCCCATCATGATAATATCAGAGTTTCTGTTGTTTTGCATTTTACTCAGATCATTAGTGTGAGGATTAGATGGAGGAATCAAATTGTATTTCTTTGGATTAATCTTCACATAATTGCCCAAGGACTGTTTTTTTTTTTGTTTCTGAGCTTGAAAATCTTGAAAGAGTTTCAAAAGAATTGGGGAGAGGGACAGAGGTATTATATGGCACACTTGGAATAAGAGCCTAGAAGCACATATTAGTGGAAAATGAGCTTAGAGGACTGAACCAACATAAACTATAACTTTTATTAACTTAATTGTAAAATCAGTGAAAACACAAGAGTAAAAAAAATATAAAAATATATATATTAGGCAAACACATAAAGAATGACCTAGTGTGTATGAGTCTAGTTTATTCAAAAAGTATTAATTGTGCGGTTAGCTAGTTAAACAAACGTTCTATTTTGTCTACCTGATACATAAGTATACGTAATTCTCTATAAAGCAATGGAGACACAAAGAGGCCTATTTATCAAGCTCCGTACGGAGCTTGAGGGTCCGTGTCTTCTAAAGACCGCTGCTCCATAACCCTGTCCACCTGCTCTGATGAGGCGGACAGGAATAACCGCAATTCAACCCGATCGAGTACGATCGGGTTGATTGACACCTCCCTGCTGGCGGCCCATTGGCCGCAAGTCTGCAGGGGGCGGCATTGCATCAGCACCTCTTCTGAGCTGCTGGTGCAATGCTTAATAAGGAGAGCGTATTACTCTCCGCATTCAGGTCCGACAGACATTTGTTAAGTAGGCCTCCTATTCAAGGGATAGTTACTGTCTAGCATAACCCATTCTAAACCATAGGGAATACAATGATTAGCCCTTGAGGGGGCATAAATAATGTTATTGTAATTGACACAAAATGTGAGTGCCTAGATATAAGAAAGATGGCATAGAACCATCAACTATCTAATAGAGGAAATTTATAGTATTAAAAATAAATAAACTTGTGTAAAAAAGAGAAACACACTAGTTTAATATAAAATAACACTCGCTTCTCTTATACCGCAAGGGACAAAAGCCCTTTACCCATTAATTTAAACAAAAACCATTAAAGCGTATAATGCTTCTAAAGCTTCTAAAGATAACTGTACAATTAATGACCAGTGATAAGTTAGGATAAGTAAGGGATTTATAAAAAGCAAAATGTAAGGACCGTTACTAAAATGATAATACATATCGTACAGCTGCCTAAGGTTACCCCAACAATTATCCCCAAAATAAGGTTAGATATACCGTATAAGCTAGATGCCAATTAAGGCCAACAAATTTAAGTAAGTGTGTAGAAGAGAAGCTGTGCAAACGCCTGACGCACATTTCGCCAACTGCTTTATCAAAGGCGCCGATTGTCCTCCACAGTGCTCATTTTGAAGAGGTGAAGAAGAGGTGTGTCTCGGTCATATGCGCAGAGCGGCTGTGATGTGTTAAGGTTACGTAATTGTTACCTTCTTTTTCTGACAGGGGGTGTGTAGAAAATATCCAATCATATTGGGTTTTAGCACTTAAACCGAAACACTGTAAATTAGATCTCCAAAAGAGTATATTAGGGGTTATATATCGGAACTTACGATCTTAAGTGGTCAGGATAACGAAACTGACACCCATTTCTTATTGTACTGCAGTGTCTGATAACAAAAATAACAATAATAACAGAAAGGTTGACAATATTCGGGAGTTTGAAACAAATTTCTCTAATGGACATATTGGGGTTGCATATTAGTGCCTACTCTTTCTTTTACTAATAGAGGGTGTGAAGTCAATCTACAGTCACATTAGGTTTTAACCCTTAAGTCAGAAATATCATAAAATAGGTGTCCAAAGAGTATACTATCTCTTGTATATATATATATATATATATATATATATATTAGTATAGGGCAAAGTGCACTCCAGATTTAGTCCATATCCGCCTTGGGTGCTATATCAAAAACACAATAGCATCTAAACACGAAGCACTCCAAAGGTCTTGTATAATGGTCACCTTTATTGTGAACGTTTTCGGGCATAAATTAGCCCATCCTCGGACTTACAAAGTAAGTCCGAGGATGGGCTAATTTATGCCCGAAAACGTTCACAATAAAGGTGACCATTATACAAGACCTTTGGAGTGCTTCATGTTTAGATGCTATATATATATATATATATATATATATATATATATATATATATATATATATATATATATATATATATATATATATATATATTATATATATTTCCTTATGATCTTAGGTCATCAGCCTAATATATATATTTATATATATAAGTTCAAAGTAGACAAGCACTCCAGAAATCCAAATCACATGCCCAGGGTGCAGCAGATAGGTAAATAGAAAGTAATGAAGAGTGCACTCACCAGGACTTTTCAAAGTTTTATTCCAATTATGTGAACGTTTTCGGGGGATTAGCCCCTTCCTCAGACATACAAAATAATAATACATAATTGTATGTCTGAGGAAGGGGCTAATCCCCCGAAAACGTTCACATAATTGGAATAAAACTTTGAAAAGTCCTGGTGAGTGCACTCTTCATTACTTTCTATATATATATATATATATAAATAGCAGGAGAGCACTCTCACTTCCAAATTCAATCTGCCAGGGTGCATGCGAAAAATGAATAATACCAATGAACAGATGGCTGCACTCACTGGTCCTTTAAATACAAATCTTTATTTGTGTGACGTTTCGGGGACCGTATCCCCTTCCTCGTCTGAGGAAGGGGATACGGTCTCCGAAACGTCACACAAATAAAGATTTGTATTTAAAGGACCAGTGAGTGCAGCCATCTGTTCATTGGTATATATATATATATATATATATATATATATATATATATATATATATATATATATCTTTAATGAGGATTGCAATTATGTCATAGAGAAATAGGAAAAGTATAGTACATTTAGATAGTGTGCCAAAATGTAATGTTCTTGCAATTTTGATATTTAGTATTAAAATATAACAAATATTTGGGATGTCTTTATTCATGTAGATGTCTAGTAGCCACATATACACTATTTTCATCAGGATATGCACCATTACTATGAAAAAAACGTATATATGAATATTCATCGGTATAACAATAGAGGGAGGTTTATATGTCCTACATATACTGTTAGTGTTTATTCTGTAGAGCCATTGTTAGAGGTATACAAGCATGATAACGGTTCGGACGTTTAGATTGTACCATTATGGTATAGTACATATTTGGTTTTAGAATGCGTATGTACATATTGGTATATATTGGTTGCCATTGTATATATACTGGTCTCATTGCATCTCTGGAGTATGTAGTATGTCATATAATTAGCAGATAAATGCATAGTGAGATTACATATGATTATAACTGCATACGCTTATGACAAGTATGTCCAAATCTTAAAAGAGGTCAACTTAGAACTAAATATCCAAGGCCCATCCTTCCTGATAAAATCACACAGATTGAATCCCCATGAATTTACTTAAAGGGCCATAATACCCAAATGTTTAAACACTTTAAAGTGATGCAGCATAGCTGTAAAAAGCTGACTAGAAAATATCTCCTGAACATCTCTATATAAAAAAGAAAGATATTTTACCTCAAAAGTTCCTCAGTAGCCACCTCCCATTGTAAAGGATTTCTAAGCAGCATATTAGTGTGTCTGTCCTGGGACAGCTGAAAGGATGAGCTTCGTGAACTGTCATATTATTTCACCAATCAGGTAAAGGAAGCTTACTATGAAATCTCATGAGAGTTAAGTCAAATCTCATGAGATCACAGTAAGAGTTCATGACCTCAGCACTGCTGATGCTGATTGGCTGCTGTTCATTTCTTCATTTTTTTTAATTTTTTTTACCTGCAGCTGGAAGCAGCTGAGTATAACTTTTTACACAGCGCTTACTCTGCTGAGCTGAGGAAATTGTGAGGTAAAATATCTTCCTTTTTTACATAGAGATGCTCAGGTGATATTTTCCTGTCAGCTTTTTACAGTTATACTGCATCAGTTTCAAGTGATTTAGCATATGAGTATTATGTCCCTTTAATTTACCTTTATGATTCTCAGGACATACTACTGGTTCAGTAACCTTTTTTTTTTAGATTTCCAAACCTCTATCTTTACTACTATGTTTAATCCATATGTTATCCGAAAATGAATACAAAAAACATAGAATAACACTTTTAAGATGGATTGACCCAAAAGCTACAGAATTGACTAAAAGGGAAATCGATGCTAAGGTGAATGGGGAGAGTCATTCATTCAGAATTATAATAATGAATAAAGCGAAGTTCTCAAAATGTTTTATCAAGTAAATGAAATGAGCAGTATTTATTTAAGTTGAAAATATATTTTTGCCTGAATAAAATAGCAATGCACTCTGTAGCTGATAACAGTTCATTGTATTCCAAGCATTTTAAATGGGCTGCTCCCCTTGAAGGTTGACTTCAACTGCTGGCTCTTGTTTACTAGGTTTTCTATAGAAAATACTGCAGTATTTGTATTTAATCTTTATAAATGCAAAAGCAGCTATTTTAAAATGACAAAATAAAGATAAAGGATCTATTTGAAAACAATGTGATATACTCCACCGGGTAAAATAGATCATTGGGAATACGTTAAAGGGGAGAACATGTTCCATTGTCCCTTTAACATCCTTATGTAATGAGTATATCTTATGTCAATATCTGCATTTGGAGATTTAGGGGTAGATTTATTAAATGCCGGGCGGACATGATTTGCTGTAGTGAATCATGTCTGCCCGACATCGCTAAATGCCGACAGCATATGCTGTCGGCATTTAACATTGCACAATGTGAACCTGAAGTGAATTTCTGGGGAAATGCTTGTGCAATGCCGCCCCTTCACATTTGCGGCCAATTGGCCACTAGCAGGGGGTGTCAATCGGGCGGAGACAGCTGTTAAATCTAGCGCTTAGTGTAGAGCTTATTCTTTTTTTTAAAGCTACGCAATTATGAGTGTCATACACAGACTCTTTAACCTGGTGGGACAAGGCCTGGGAGTTTGTCCTATATTCTGACTGAATTGCTTAAAGTTATATTGCATCATTAGTAGCACACAGAGGGCTAGATTACAAATGGAGCAATCATTTTTCATTGCTGATGAGCGCCAACTGCACTTAAGTTAAAAAATGATTGCTCTCAGGTTAGTGCTGGCATTACAAGTTAAAAGAAAAAAGTAAGAGAGCAAGCAAAGCACTCAGAAGTGCTAACTTCAGGACTTCGGATATCATAACCGCGCAAACTCCCTCTTCCCATAGACCTCTAATGAAGATGCTAAAGAAAGCCTTTTCCATTTAACGATTGTGCACTTGAAACTGTGCTAGATCAATTGTGCTAAAGCCGAAGGTCTGTTAGGAATGCTTCAAATACCTATATTCCTCACTAAGAAGAAAATGTTCTTTATAATTATGTATATATATATATATATATATATATATAAGAGATAAGGAAGGCACTCACTGGTCTTTTAATGAAATAATTATTTAATCAAGCGTGATGTTTCGGGGACACACTCCCCTTCCTCATCCCCTTACACTTCCAGTCTCAGATAGTGCTAATTCATCTAGCATTATATGGACTTTTGCTCTAGCGCAACCCATAACTTTCAATGCTAGAGCAATGTTAGCTGCGCTTAATCTTCTCTGGTATATCTTACTTACCATGGACTTGTAATATCAAGTTGTGTGCTAATATTAGCGCAGTCCAGTGATACTGCTTATCGCGTCCCGCACTAACATTAGCGCAACACTTTTAATCTGGGCCAGAGTAAGAAGTAAGGTGTGTGCAGAAAACCGAAAAAAAAAATCTCTGATTTAATTCTATGTTCATTGTTTTTTTGTTTTTTTTACTTTATTGATTCTATTGTAATTTTAATTTTTTAAAAATTCAAAGTGCTGTACTGTGAAAAGTAAATAAACTTATGCAAACTATTTGTCTCTGTCTCTAGTAAAATCAAATTGGTTCCTTTGTAAACTAGAACAATCTAAATTGCTTTGTGATTCCCCCAGTGCAGCCTGTAGGGATAACATACATATATGTTTTGAACATGCCGTAAAATGATGCCCTCAAGCTCTTCTTTGAGACAAGCACATTCAGCTACTGAGGTTGATTGTAAAAAAAACATAAATAAGCAGGAGACCACCAACCCAATATAGGTAACAAGATACATTGGTAACCTGTCACATACAGAGTTATTCCTAGAATAGGAAGAATTAATTCCGGTCTTTCATGACAAGCTGAAGGTTAAATTGATTCCTGGAGTTAATATTGTTACAAAAACCTACTGCTAAGACCTTAGAAACCAGCACATTCCTAGTAATTGCTTAGCTGGTATATGTGGGAAGAGAGCTGCAGGATGACTGACCTTATTTCTTTGGCTTCTGGCCACCAAACATGAACTCTGTGGGGCTTCTTGTTCCCACGCTAAGCTCGGCTGAGCTTGCTGTGTTCACAGACATTTAAAGGGGCATTAAAGTTTTTTTTTGTTTCTTCTGTTTAATAGAGGC
Source organism: Bombina bombina (assembly GCF_027579735.1). Taxonomy (NCBI): domain Eukaryota; kingdom Metazoa; phylum Chordata; class Amphibia; order Anura; family Bombinatoridae; genus Bombina; species Bombina bombina. The sequence goes on from NC_069501.1 coordinate 276,705,112, forward strand.
TATTTTACAATTAATTAGAGTTTTTGTATAGAACAGTATTGAGACACACTTTGCAGTGATGGGGTCCGTTCATTGTCACTAAACTGTGTGACTTGCAAATGCTCAATATCATGCTGCATAAAGATGTAGTATTGTGAGTACAGCAGCAGCCATGACAACTATACAAGTTTACAGGAGTCTCTACAGGTTGCCGTACAGCTAGTCAAGCCAGCCACACATAATGTAATGGCAGCTGGTCCCCAACAAAACCCTGTGGAGACTTATCAAAATAAAATGATTATCTGCAATTATTTTACTCCCATGCATTATACCCTGTCTAACCTGGCTCCCCTAGACTGCAACCCCACTATAATTCACCCAAACTGCAACCACCCCTACTTCTGCCTCCCCTCAAAGTCTGGTCTTCTTGCAGGGTTCTCTCTTAATTATAGAATCAACCAATTAATTTAACTTGATTAAACATATTAACCAATCAGAATTTGTAGATGTGCTGGTTCAGTATCAAAATTGAGCTCTCCTTTTCTTGTGATTGGTTACTAATGGGTATGAATATCATAAAGGTACCACTGCTGGGCTGAGCAGCTTATGGGCATAGCCATAAGGAGTCTCTATATCTTGCAGACTCAGGCAGGAATTGTATGTTGCTGTTGTGTAGTGGCTTTTATTTAATAACTATAGGGAGATCTTTGTTTTAATGTTTTTGTCCACCAGTACACCTGTGGGAGGTGTCTTCAGCTATTAAACAAATATTAAGATTTCTGTATCACAGTCATAAATTTATATAATGCTAGATATTAATGTCATCGTTTTGCTTGTAAAAATGATTTCAGTGTGTTTTTAATGATTTACTTTCATATTTGCAATAGAAAGTTTAGTTAGTTTAAGGTCCGTTTAACCTAAAAGTAGTCTAACAGCCACAGAAAACCACAGGAATGACACTTATTTTTCACTCATGATATATCTAAGTTCCCAAATTCATCTTCACAACCTCTATCATCAAAGTTTTCAGATTCATAAAACCAATTTTCTCTGTGAGAGAAAAGTACGGTACTTGCAAGTGTTTTCAAAGACCTTCACAAAAGTAGAAGTCGTGCTGCCAAAATAAAAATAAGTCATGAAAGATAATACTGGGGATGATGCCTAATACATATTGATGCAGTTTTTTTTTTTTTTTTTAACCAAACCTACAATATAAATTCAGGATATGTGTGCAATTAATCATTTCAATTCATTTCAATTCATTTTAAAATGAACTTTTCCCAAAATGTCCTAATAATTGCACATTCTTATTTAATTTGTTCTTATTTAATATGTGTAAGTTTCATAGATTAAAGTGTGAGTTGAGTTTTATATTTTTATTTTATAATAAATAAAAAAAAGAGTTTTCAGCAAGTTTAAGGTATAAAACTTGAAAAGTCTAAAAATCCTTTGGAAAACTACCAAAAATTAGATTTCTGTTGGACAGTAATAGTAGTGTCAAATTGTCCCCATGCAAGGTATAGTGGATGTTTACTTGGTCTAAATGCATTAGAAAAATGTTAGATTATTGGGTTATCATGGGGATAAAGATTGATTGATATGGGTTAGAATTTGAAAACCCCATTGTGACTCAAAGGGGTAGATTTATTAACCAGCGGATGCTGCAATCTACATAAGTTAAAGAAACATTATACACTAGATTTTTCTTTGCCTAAATGTTTTGTAGATGATCCATTTATATAGCCTATACAGGTTTTGTTTTTTTGTTTTTTTAAAATGTATAGTTTTGCTTTTTTTAAATAACATTGTGCTGATTTTCAGACACCTAACCAAGCCCCACAGTTTTAGGAGAATACTGATGTATACCTACTCCAGCTTGCTCCTGTTTGTGTAAATAGTCTTTTCATATGAAAAGGAAGGAGGAGGGGGGAGTGTCTGCTATTTAACACTTGCAGTGGGTGTTACAGCTACCTTTTTTAACAGAGCTAAACTAGGAGCTTCTAAGTAGTTTTGTAAACGATTTTATGCTGGATTTTTATATCATTATCTGTGCATATTATTTTTTAAAGTAGTGTCTATTACATACAGTTAAATTAAAATTGATATATACTGGCCCTTTAAGAAGCAGCGGTCATATAACAAATCATGTCTGTCCAGGGTATGATAAATCTACCCCATAAGGTAAACATCAGATGGACATCTGGTTGGAGTGAAATATGTAGCCCTTAAAAGGACAAGAAAAACTGAAATTGCAAGACATTTCTGTTGTGTTGCTATAGAATAACATATCAGCCAAAACTGACATCCTTTATACTGCAATTAGTTTTCAATAGCTAAATGCCACCAACCATTTTCTTTATTTGGAGGGGCCAATCTCTGCTTTAGTCGGCAGACTACAAGGCTAGCCAGGGTCATAAAGTTAATATAAAATAATCTGTTTTGCAGTTGTCATCAGATAAAGCCAATTAGTGAAAGTTATGTAGCAGAGTTAGATTTGATAAGTTAGAAGGGTGCTTTTTATGTTCTGAGAATTAGAATTTGCTAAATTTTCAGAGCTAAACTACATAAAAAGGGGCAAAACAAATAATGAAAACCCTGCAAAGTTGTTTTATTATACATAACTAAATATGTTATATAAAAATCTCAACATGATTTCTGTCCCTTTACGTTTTTTGAATACATGCAAAATAACATTTTTTATTATAAAAAATAAATGCATCTATTATATTAATGACTTAGGTGATAAGCCTCTGATTGGATGTATCACTTTTCTCTCCATATAAAAAGTAGCAGGAGGCTGGCATTCAGGGGATGAAAATACTTATTTGTATTACATTTAGGCACATGGGTAATTCTAGAACATAACATTTATGGGTGAAAAAGTTGACCAGAAAGCTAAATATCAATGGTACAGTAGGTACTTGTGGGAAGCCTCATTTTCTGTTGCTTCTTAACATAGTAACACAGTAACATAGTAGATGAGGTTGAAAAAAGACCGAAGTCCATCGAGTTCAACCTATACAAATCTAAAATACTTTAAAAAATCTCCAGTTAAGCTTAAAGGGACACTGAACCCTAATTTTTTTCTTTTATGATTTAGATAGAGCAGCGGTCGCCAACCAGTGGTCCATGGACCACTGGTGGTCCTCAAGAAGATTTTGGTGGTCCTTGACACCATCAAACAGGAATTAATCTCCTCTGATGGTGTCACCCCCGTTGCGCTGCAACTCGCTACAGTGCCTGGCTGGACATCAGTGAAAACCGACGGAGAAGGAGTTAAATTACAATCTCCCTACGCACGTTGTGTAGTAATGCGCAACTTGCGTAGCTAGATTGTATTTTTAACTCTGACAGATCGGCGTGCTGCTCAGAGGAAGATGCTTCCATTCTACAGCCAGCAGAGGTTGGTATAGCCTTGGCTTAAAATAGTGGAATTAAAGTATATAAAAAAATATTTTATTTTTCTCATATTTCATTTTCTTCCCTCTACCTGCCTCTATGTAGTAGTTGTCCAAATTCCTTTAGGTGGACTTACATCAATGTTTGTCTTCCTCCCCTCCATCTTCTTTTTTTTCATTAAATATTAATTATTTTTCATTCTAATAATTTTCCTGCACACAAAGCCATTCCACCTCAATTCTAGTAATTGCCATCAGCAGATCAGCCATATCCCACCAGTATTATAGTAATTGCCAGCAACATCAGTCGTGGTTAGCTCACATCCATATTGAGAGCTTTCTGAAATAAAATTAATTTATGACTCCAATGTCTGTCCATGATCAAAAGTAGTTTTGAATAATTCCTAACTGGGGAGGTAATTTGGAAGTCTTGTGGTCCTTTTAAACATAACTTTTTTTTCCCACTTTTTGCCTCTCTGTTTCGAGCTCAAAAATTAGCACTCACCCTTAATCTGCCATTTAGAAGTATACTCTCAGTTCTGTCAATCAGATAGTTAATTCCAAAAAAATAATAATAAAAATGTGTAAATATATACATAATGTAAACTTAGCTATGGTTATACTAGTTATTTACAGTATGTGAGTGTGTGTATATGTATATATTATACATACATACATTATATATATATTTGTACCTTTTAAAAAAAAATCTTGTTATTGGTCCACGGGATTCAAAATTGTGAGTTTAGTGGTCCCTGAGGTCTGAAAGGTTGGCGACCCCTGAGATAGAGCATGCAATTTTAAGCAACTATCTAATTTACTCCTATTATTAATTTTTCTTCGTTCTCTTGCTATCTTTATTTGAAAAAGAAAGTCCAGAACCTTGGACAGCACTTGTTTATTGGTGGATGAATGTATCCACCAATCAGCAAGAACAACCCAGGTTGTTCACCAAAATTGGCCGGCATCTAAACTTACATTCTTGCTTTTCAAATAAAGATGCCAAGAGAATGAAGAACCTTTGCTAATAGGAGTAAATTAGAAAGTTGCTTAAAATTGTATGCTATATCTGAATCACAAAAGAAAAAAATTGGGTTCAGTGTCCCTTTAAATAATTTCAATAAAAGATGACCCATTTAATACTAGCAATCATAGCCATGGATTTTGTTTCTAGACAGAAATGTATCCAAAATGTTTTTAAATGTATCTAGGGTATTGGCATGCAGTACCTCCTTTGGTAATGAGTTTCACAATTTTATTGCTCTTACAGTGAAAAAAAGTTTCCGTTGCAGGAGATTAAATCTCCTTTCTTCCAACCTTAAATTCTGACCTCTTGTCACAAACAATTTTTTGGAATTAACAGAGTTTCTGCCATTTCTGTATATGGGCCTTGAATATATTTATATAAAGTAATCATGTCACCTCTCAAGCGCCTTTTTTCTAAAGAGTTTGGCTAGCCTCTCCTCATAGCTTAAATTCTCCATTCCCCTTATTAGCGTTATGGCCCTTTTCTGAACTTTTAATAGTTCTGCAATATCTTTTTTTGCAATCGATCCCCAGAACTGCACTCCATACTCAAGGTGAGGTCTTACCAGGGATTTATATAGTGACAGAATTATGCTTTCTTCCCTTGAATCAATGCCTCTTTTAATACATGCTGGTATCTTATTAGCCTTTGTAGCTGCTGCCCTGCATTGTGCAACCAGCTTGTTATCTATTACTACTCCCAAATACCTTTCCTCCTCTTTTTGGCTAAGTCTTGTCCCATTTGAATAATATGTTGCCTGCTTATTTTTACTTACAAAATGTAGAACCTTGCATTTTCCCGTATTAAATCTCATTTTCCATTTACCTGCCCATACTTCTAATGTTTGCAGATTCCTTTGTAATGAAAGTTCATCCTGCTCTGACCTAATGATCTTACTTAACTTAGTATCATCTGTAAAAATAGAGATGTAGCTATTTAATCCTTGCTCCAAGTCATTTATAAAAATATTAAAAAGACCAGGGCCCAGTACTGATCCCTGGGAGACTCCACTGATTGTCCAATCTGAGTATGATCCATTCACTACTACTCGTTGCTCCCTATCTTTTATCCAGTTATTTATCCATGAGCTAACATCTTCAACTATTCCCAGTCCATTAGAACATTTTTTTAATCTCTTTTCACCCTTTTGTACTTGTTAAGCATAGATTACAGGGCATGTAAATTCAGGACAACTGGTATTTTCGAAGTTCAGTGGTGCTATAGTAATGGTTTAAGGCAGTGATAGTAAAGGGACATTTACCAGTAAATAAATGCTAGATTAGTCTGAAAATAACATATAGATGTATTTTTTTAAAGCTTCATTAGCTGTTTAAATATTAGTTTAAGTGGCCTAGATTTGGAGTTTGGCGGTAGCCGTGAAAACCAGCGTTAGAGGCTCCTAACGCTGGTTTTGGCCGCCCGCTGGTATTTGGAGTCAGTGATTAAAGGGTCTAACGCTCACTTTTCAGCCGCGACTTTTCCATACCGCAGATCCCCCTACGCCAATTGCGTATCCTATCTTTTCAATGGGATCTTCCTAACGCCGGTATTTAGAGTCGTTTCTGAAGTGAGCGTTAGAGCTCTAACGACAAAACTCCAGCCGCCTGAAAATAGCAGGAGTTAAGAGCTTTCTGGGCTAACGCCGGTTCATAAAGCTCTTAACTACTGTGCTCTAAAGTACACTAACACCCATAAACTACCTATGTACCCCTAAACCGAGGTCCCCCCACATCGCCAACACTCGATTAAATTTTTTTAACCCCTAATCTGCCGACCGCCACCTACGTTATACTTATGTACCCCTAATCTGCTGCCCCTAACCCCGCCGACACCTGAATTACATTTATTAACCCCTAACCTGCCCCCCACAACGTCGCCGCCAGCTACTTAAAATAATTAACCCCTAATCTTCCGACCGCAAAGCGCCGCCACCTACGTTATCCCTATGTACCCCTAATCTGCTGCCCTAACATCGCCGACCCCTATATTATATTTATTAACCCCTAATCTGCCCCCCTCAACGTCGCCGACACCTGCCTACACTTATTAACCCCTAATCTGCCGAGCGGACCGCACCGCTACTATAATAAAGTTATTAACCCCTAACCCGCCTCACTAACCCTATCATAAATAGTATTAACCCCTAATCTGCCCTCCCTAACATCGCCGACACCTACCTTCAATTATTAACCCCTAATCTGACGACCGGAGCTCATCGCTACTATAATAAATGGATTAACCCCTAAAGCTAAGTCTAACCCTAACACTAACACCCCCCTAAGTTAAATATAATTTAAATCTAACTAAATAAATTAACTCTTATTAAATAAATGATTCCTATTTAAAGCTAAATACTTACCTGTAAAATAAATCCTAATATAGCTACAATATAAATTATAATTATATTATAGCTATTTTAGGATTAATATTTATTTTACAGGCAACTTTGTAATTATTTTAACCAGGTACAATAGCTATTAAATAGTTAAGAACTATTTAATAGTTACCTAGTTAAAATAATAACAAATTTACCTGTAAAATAAATCCTAACCTAAGATATAATTAAACCTAACACTACCCTATCAATAAATTAATTAAATAAACTACCTACAATTACCTACAATTAACCTAACACTACACTATCAATAAATTAATTAAACACAATTCCTACAAATAAATACAATTAAATAAACTAGCTAAAGTACAAAAAATAAAAAAGAACAAAGTTACAAAAAATAAAAAAATATTTACAAACATAAGAAAAATATTACAACAATTTTAAACTAATTACACCTACTCTAAGCCCCCTAATAAAATAACAAAGCCCCCCAAAATAAAAAATTCCCTACCCTATTCTAAATTAAAAAAGTTAAAAGCTCTTTTACCTTACCAGCCCTGAACAGGGCCCTTTGCGGGGCATGCCCCAAGAATTTCAGCTCTTTTGCCTGTAAAAGAATAAATTCAATACCCCCCCCCCAACATTACAACCCACCACCCACATACCCCTAATCTAACCCAAACCCCCCTTAAATAAACCTAACACTAAGCCCCTGAAGATCTTCCTACCTTGTCTTCACCATCCAGGTTCACCGATCCGTCCTGAAGAGCTCCTCCGATGTCCTGATCCAAGCCCAAGCGGGGGGCTGAAGAGGTCCATGATCCGGTCAAAGTCTTCATCCAAGCGGGGCAGAAGAGGATCTTCCATCCGATTGAAGTCATCATCCAGGCGGCATCTTCTATGGTCTTCCATCCGGAGCGAAGCGGCAGGATCCTGAAGACCTCCAGTGCGGAACATCCATCCGGCCCGACGACTGAACGACGAATGACTGTTCCTTTAAGGGACGTCATCCAAGATGGCGTCCCTCGAATTCCGATTGGCTGATAGGATTCTATCAGCCAATCGGAATTAAGATCGTAACAGCCAATAGAATGCGAGCTCAATCTGATTGGCTGATTGGATCAGCCAATCGGATTGAACTTGATTCTGATTGGCTGATTCCATCAGCCAATCAGAAAATTTCTACCTTAATTCCGATTGGCTGATAGAATCCTATCAGCCAATCGGAATTCGAGGGACGCCATCTTGGATGACGTCCCTTAAAGGAACAGTCATTCGTCTTTCAGTCGTCGGGCCGGATGGATGTTCCGCGCTGGAGGTCTTCAGGATCCTGCCGCTTCGCTCCGGATGGAAGACCATAGAAGATGCCGCCTGGATGATGACTTCAATCGGATGGAAGATCCTCTTCTGCCCCGCTTGGATGAAGACTTTGACCGGATCATGGACCTCTTCAGCCCCCCGCTTGGGCTTGGATCAGGACATCGGAGGAGCTCTTCAGGACGGATCGGTGAACCTGGATGGTGAAGACAAGGTAGGAAGATCTTCAGGGGCTTAGTGTTAGGTTTATTTAAGGGGGGTTTGGGTTAGATTAGGGGTATGTGGGTGGTGGGTTGTAATGTTGGGGGAGGGGTATTGTATTTATTCTTTTACAGGCAAAAGAGCTGAAATTCTTGGGGCATGCCCCGCAAAGGGCCCTGTTCAGGGCTGGTAAGGTAAAAGAGCTTTTAACTTTTTTAATTTAGAATAGGGTAGGGAATTTTTTATTTTGGGGGGCTTTGTTATTTTATTAGGGGGCTTAGAGTAGGTGTAATTAGTTTAAAATTGTTGTAATATTTTTCTTATGTTTGTAAATATTTTTTTATTTTTTGTAACTTAGTTCTTTTTTATTTTTTGTACTTTAGCTAGTTTATTTAATTGTATTTATTTGTAGGAATTGTGTTTAATTAATTCATTGATAGTGTAGTGTTAGGTTAATTGTAGGTAATTGTAGGTAGTTTATTTAATTAATTTATTGATAGGGTAGTGTTAGGTTTAATTATATCTTAGGTTAGGATTTATTTTACAGGTAAATTTGTTATTATTTTAACTAGGTAACTATTAAATAGTTCTTAACTATTTAATAGCTATTGTACCTGGTTAAAATAATTACAAAGTTGCCTGTAAAATAAATATTAATCCTAAAATAGCTATAATATAATTATAATTTATATTGTAGCTATATTAGGATTTATTTTACAGGTAAGTATTTAGGAATTGTGTTTAATTAATTCATTGATAGTGTAGTGTTAGGTTAATTGTAGGTAATTGTAGGTAGTTTATTTAATTAATTTATTGATAGGGTAGTGTTAGGTTTAATTATATCTTAGGTTAGGATTTATTTTACAGGTAAATTTGTTATTATTTTAACTAGGTAACTATTAAATAGTTCTTAACTATTTAATAGCTATTGTACCTGGTTAAAATAATTACAAAGTTGCCTGTAAAATAAATATTAATCCTAAAATAGCTATAATATAATTATAATTTATATTGTAGCTATATTAGGATTTATTTTACAGGTAAGTATTTAGCTTTAAATAGGAATCATTTATTTAATAAGAGTTAATTTATTTCGTTAGATGTAAATTATATTTAAGTTAGGGGGGTGTTAGTGTTAGGGTTAGACTTAGCTTTAGGGGTTAATACATTTATTAGAATAGCGGTGAGGTCCGCTCGGCAGATTAGGGGTTAATAATTGAAGGTAGGTGTCGGCGATGTTAGGGAGGGCAGATTAGGGGTTAATACTATTTATGATAGGGTTAGTGAGGCGGATTAGGGGTTAATAACTTTATTATAGTAGCGCTCAGGTCCGCTCGGCAGATTAGGGGTTAATAAGTGTAGGCAGGTGGAGGCGACGTTGTGGGGGGCAGATTAGGGGTTAATAAATATAATATAGGGGTCGGCGATGTTAGGGCAGCAGATTAGGGGTACATAGGGATAACGTAGGTTGCGGCGGTTTACGGAGCGGCAGATTAGGGGTTAAAAAAAATATGCAGGGGTCAGCGATAGCGGGGGCGGCAGAATAGGGGTTAATAAGTGTAAGGTTAGGGGTGTTTAGACTCGGGGTACATGTTAGAGTGTTAGGTGCAGACGTAGGAAGTGTTTCCCCATAGGAAACAATGGGGCTGCGTTAGGAGCTGAACGCTGCTTTTTTGCAGGTGTTAGGTTTTTTTTCAGCTCAAACAGCCCCATTGTTTCCTATGGGAGAATCGTGCACGAGCACGTTTTTGAGGCTGGCCGCGTCCGTAAGCAACTCTGGTATCGAGAGTTGCATTTGCGGTAAAAATGCTCTACGCTCCTTTTTTGGAGCCTAACGCAGCATTTGTTTGAACTCTCGATACCAGAGTTAAATTTATGGTGCGGCCAGAAAAAAACCCGCGGAGCGTTAACAGCCCTTCTACCGCCAAACTCCAAATCTAGGCCAGTGTCTTTAAAACAATGGGAGCTGCCATCTTGTAACTTCTGTGACCATTTAGGGACAGTTATATATAAATAGGTCACTAGAGTAAGCAGCCAATGGCTGTGTGGAATATAACAGTGTTCTGCACTTCCATTTCTAACAGGAATTGAAAAGCTCACTATTTCAGAATGAAATTCCAGGAAAAGGGGACAAAATAAATAATAAAAGTCTATTGCAGAGTTTTTTTTATATACAAGAGTTATTTTATAATATCATCTCAAAGTTCTTAATGTCCCTTTAAGGGCCGAATATAAATGTATGACCATTAAACAAACATTATTTCCTAAAAATGTTCAGTGGCACAGGGCCATATTTAGGAAAGGTTAAATGGTACTTTATTTCTGCTATTCTCCCCCCCCGATGAATCTTTTAAGCCCCAAAGCACACATTTTAGTTCCTCTTTTTTGCGCCACAAAACAAAATTTATACTTACCTGAAAAATGTCTTTCTTTCTGGATATGGAGAAGCCACAACGTCATTCAATTACTAGTTGGAATATCACTCCTGGCCAGCAGGAGGAGGCAAAGAGCACCACAGCAAAGCTGTTAAGTGTCACTCCCCTACCCAAAATCCCCAGTCATTCGACAGAAGGGAAATGGAAAAGGAATAACACAAAGGTGTAGAGGTGCCTGAGGTTCAGTCAAAAATAACTGTCTTAATAAAGGGTGGGAATAAAGGGTGGGGTTGTGGACTCTCCATATCCGGAAAGAAAGAAATTTATCAGGTAAGCATAAATTTTGTTTTCTCTTCTTAGATATGGAGAGTCCACAACGTCATTCAATTACTAGTGGGAACCAATACCCAAGCTAGAGGACACAGAATTAACAGGAAGGGAGAACAAGATAGGCTGACCTAAACAGAACCGATCACCGCTTGAAGAACCTTTCTCCCAAAAGGCCAAAGCCGAGGCAAAAGTATCAAATTTGTAAAATTCGAGAAAAGTATGCAGAGAGGACCAAGTTGCAGCCTTGCAAATCTGTTCCACAGAAGCTTCATTTTTGAAAGCCCAAGAAGAGGAGAAAGACCTAGTGGAATGAGCTGTAATTCTCTCAGGAGGCTGCTGTTCAGCAGTCGCATAAGCAAAATAAATCATACTTCTCAACCAGAGGAAAAGAGAAGTAGCCTTCTGACCCTTACGCTTTCCTGAGAAACAAACAAACAGGGCAGAAGACTGGCGAAAATCCTTAGTCATCTGTAGGTAGAATTTTAGAGCACGCACAACATCCAAGTTGTGCAACAGACGTTCTTTATGAGAAGGAGGATTGGGACAGAGAGAAGGAACAACAATTTCCTGATTAATATTTCTATCCGAAACCATTTTAGGAAGAAACCCCAATTTAGTACAAAGAAGCGCCCTATCCGCATGAAAGATAAGGTAAGACGAATCACACTGCAAAGCTGAGAGTTCTGAAACTCTCAGAGCAGAAGAGACAGCAATAAGAAACAAAACCTTCCAAGATAGCAACTTAATATCTATGGAATGCATTGGCTCAAACGGAGCCTGCTGCAAAACTTTAAGAACAAGATCAAGAGGCCTATCTATCAAGCTCCGAATGGAGCTTGAAGGGCCGTGTTTCTATCGAGTCTTCAGACCCGTCAGAAACGCAAGTTATGGAGCAGCGGCCCCCTAGTCTCAACATACATAATGTGCCTGCCCACTGCCAAAAAAAACCTGTATAAAGGATTTTAAAAATGTCCCCATCTACTGCATATGACATATTCTTCTGAAGTGCAAGTCTCCAAGACCTAGAAGACAAAAGCACTTACCTGCAGTCTAGCTGTCTGGCAGGAAGACAGCTCACAAGGCGTGAAAGGACACATACTCCTTACAGAGACCTGTAGAAAAAGAAAGAACAGCGTAACCAACTCTGGCTTTCTGTACCATGGGCAGCATTGTGTTAGGAAACAAAGCAAAGACTACCTTACAACTTCCTAATTGCTTAAAAGCCACCACTACTTTACTGAAGAGATTGATGTGGACTCAGCTAAACTCAAATCCTTGCTTGCAGGGAAAAGTACCCAACAAAGGAATCAATTTCTTCAGACATCAAACTTCACCTCCTCCATTGACAGATGCAAAGAGAATGACTGGGGATTATGGGTAGGGGAGTGACACTTAACAGCTTTGCTGTGGTGCTCTTTGCCTCCTCCTGCTGGCCAGGAGTGATATCCCACTATAAATTGAATGACGTTGTGGACTCTCCATATGTTAGGAAAGAAAACTATGGTGCATGTAGTTAGTTCTGCTTTTTTCCTGAAGGCCTGCAAAACTAGTGTATACCTTGAGCTACGAGTTGACCTTCCTGGGTACATAGCACCCCCAGCACTCCCTAAAACCACCACTGGGCACACTCCAAGAAGATATAAATTAATCTTTATACAGCATGTTCCTTTATATTCACTTTAAATATTCTGCATTCCTTACACACATTTCAAAATTGTCCTTCTCAAGAAAATTCTAACAGTTTTTATAGTTTCTGTTAACTGGTAAAATTGTAAATTATAACATAAAATGCAAGCTATAAGGCATTTTAGGCTATGCTAATGGCTAAAAGATGACAAAATGCAAATGCTGAATGGAGCAAAGTACACCTGACAATTCTCAAGAGCTCATGTACTATAAAACCTTCAGGCTGCTTTTCAGCTCAGCAGAGGAGACGTGTCTGTAAATAGCAGTGGAAAGAAACATGGGAGATCTGACAGAAGGGATTCCTTCTCTTCCATGCTAATGCCGCAGACAGCCTCACAGCGGCTCTGCACAACATTACTAACACAGCTGCCAGAGAAAACCACAGAAATGCAGCCTATTTGTCACACATCATAAATATAAAATCTTCCCAAATATATACCCAGAACCTCTTTCATCAAAGTTATCACTGTTAGATAAAATGTATTTGTTATTTTAAGGAGTATAAGTTTAGTGATACCAGGTGCCAACAACAGATTGTCACATTTCAGAATTGACTGTAATGTCAGTAGCAATATCAGAATATTCAATTTGCATTAACGAAATGTAAAAAAACTACACATTTTTACATATTTGAACAAACAAAAAGGTCAGAACATTCTGGCCAAAAGAATGCGTTTGTTAGCACATCATGTTCCCCAATTCATCATGGAAATATTGGTGTGGAGTTAAACTAAAATAACATTTAACCTTTATTAATATACATTAAAATTGGATGAGTTTATTAAAAACACAAAACGGGCTCTCATGTGGTATACACAGGTATAATGATATATTTGAGTCAGTATCTAAAGAATGGAAGACCTATATAAGTGTTGAATATGCATGTGGTTTGTAAAGTAGAATGATGGACTTTGGAAGTGTCTTCTATATATAGGAATTACAAAAAATGATATAGACTTATATTTGAGGTTATATGCATGTACAGTTATTATAACATTATGTGTCATAGAACGTTGGTACACATATAACTAAATAACAACAGATCTAATAACTGGAAATCTCCTCAATTATAAGTCTATTGCACAGTAGAAATACTATATTCCGATATTTTACAATAAAGTATTGAACAAAAGCTGTCAACATTCATATTCCCCACAATTAACCCCTATTGTAATTTGCTTAAAGGGACACTCAGGTTAAATTAAATTTTCATGATTCAGATACAGCATGTCATTTTAAACAACTTTCCAATTTACTTCAATTAAAAAAAATGTGCACAGCCTTTTATATTTACACTTTTTGAGTCACCAAATCCTACTGAGCATGTGCAAGAATTCACAGACTATACGTATATGCATTTGTGATTGGCTGATTGCTATCACATGGTACAAGGGGAGTGGAAATATACATAACTTTGAAATTTGTTATAAAACAATCTACTACTCATTTGAAGCTCAGACTAAGTGCTATTGCATTGTCTTGTTATCTTGTATTTGTTGATTATGCAAATCTAATGTGTTGACTGGTCCTTTAAAGTTATTATAGCTTATACCTAAAATGCACATATAACTACAAGCTGCAATCTTTCTCAAGCCAATGGGGCCTATCTATCAAGCTCCGAACGGAGCTTGACGGCCCGTGTTTCTGGGAAGTCTTCAGACTCGCCAGAAACACAAGTTATGGAGCAGTGGTCACAAAAATTGCTGCTCCATAACCCTGTCCGCCTGCTCTGAGTGAGCAGGCGGACAGGAATCGCCACAATTCAACCCAACGGGTTGATTGACACCCCCTGCTGTCTGCCGATTGGCCGCGAGTCTACAGGGGGCGGCGTTGCACCAGCAGCTCACAAGAGCTGCTGGTGCAATGCTGAATACGGAGAGCGTATTGTTAAATAGGCCTCTATATGTGTATTAAAGCAATACACTCACTTGATCTTTCTCAACAACACTCTTATTAGAATATCTTACAATAATAAATTAATGTCTTTATCATTTTTTTGTAATTCCTATACACAGAAGACACTTTCAAAGTCCATCATTCTACTTTACAAACCACATGCATATTCAACACATACTGTATATAGGTCTTCCATTCTATAGATAATAAACTGACTCAAAGATATAATTATCTTAGCATTATACCTGTGTATACCACATGAGAGCCCGTTTTGTGTTTTTAATAAGCTCATCCAATGTTAATGTATATTAATAAAGGTTACATTTTATTTTAGTTTAACTCCACACCATTATTTCCATGATGAATTAGGGAACATGATGTGCTAATAAAGTTCTGAACTTTATGTTTGTTCTAATTGAATCAATGCACAAACCCTTCAAAATTCATATTCAAATGTAATAATTCTCATATATAGGGCATTCCCACAATAATTTGTATAGTGCTATTATTTGCTTTCTTTTTCTTTATATTTTTACATATTTGTTGCTTTCATTTGAATAATTTTGAATGAATGAAAAAACAGGCTTCCCTTTAATAAAAAAAAAAATACAAAAACATGAAGTTGTTTTGTTGGTGCATCTTAAAACCGTTACTCTTAAAGTGAAGGTAAACTTTGATGAATGAAAGCCCGGTTTTTAAAAATACTATTAAAAACAGGGGCACTCTCATTCATCAAAGTTTAGAAAGCAGCCGTTTTGTTGAAAAACTTACCTTTGTTTTTTTCACAGCCCGAGCAGCTTCCCCCCCACCCCCCCGGAGATCCTCTCTTCACACGTCAGCAATGAGTAATCCGGCTTCCTCCAATCACGGCTTTCCCCCCAGGGGAGTCATTGCCTGAGGCCATGCCATGATTGGAGGAAGCTGGCTTAGTCATTGCTGACGTGTGAAGAGAGGATCTCCGGGTGGGGGAAGCTTCTCTGGCTGTGAAAAGAAGAAAGGTACGTTTTTAAACAAAACGGCTGCCTTATATACTTTGATGAATGAAAGTGCCCCTGTTTTTAATAGTATTTTTAAAAACCTGGCTTTCATTCATCAAAGTTTACCTTCACTTTAAGGCAAGAAAGGCTTTCCTGCTGGCAGGATCGAC
Source organism: Bombina bombina (assembly GCF_027579735.1). Classification (NCBI taxonomy): domain Eukaryota; kingdom Metazoa; phylum Chordata; class Amphibia; order Anura; family Bombinatoridae; genus Bombina; species Bombina bombina. The sequence goes on from NC_069501.1 coordinate 276,720,806, forward strand.
TTCAAAAGTTCCGATTTACACTATTCAATGATGATTTAGCCTAGAACAACACATAAGAGAACCTTGTCTAAATTTGACCCTGTGCTAATGAACATTTTTGGAATTATATTTATTCTTATTTAAGTGTTTCAAAGCCATAAATGTGTGTGCAGTCCTTAAGCCTTATGAAATATTGATCTGTGGCCCTCATGTATTAGGAAGTTAGCTAGTACTGATTTAGAGCATGTTCGTTGTGCACTAGGGACTCTGTTACTCCATGTGTTCAATCCCACAAAGTTCAGGAGATGCAGAGAACTACTATAAAAAGCCCTTTAAATTGTAAGGAGCATTAAAAAGGTGAAGCCTCATTAAAGGGATATTATAATTTTTTTCTTCGTTCTCTTAGTATTTTTTGTTGAAAAGTAGGCACATAAGCTTAGGAGCCATCACGTTTCTGGAGCACTTTATGGCAAGAATGTTATCCATTTGCAAAAGTGCTAGATGGCAGCGCTATTTCCTGCCATATATTGATCTAGATGCCTACCTAGGTATCTCTTTAACACAGAATATATACTGTAAGATAAGCATAGATTATTGTGTGTTACAAAATAGCACATGTTATGCTATGGAATGATTACTCCCAAAAAATGATAATGGTATGCTATGAAATCCTACTACTAAGTATGGGGGAATTCCAGGTCATTAACAAACCTCAACAAGTTATGTACAGAAGGAAACGATTAGCAAAGGAGATTTTCTTTTATAACAAAGAATAGAGTGATGAATGGTAGAAGCTGGTAAACTTTGTGAAGAACACAGAGAATTATAGTATGACGGATTTACCATCTTAAATAAATGGAATAAGTATTTCTGTTCAAAAAGTAGTTCTTACTGCTTCTTCACTATATAGGTAATCTAAACTCAAACAATATAAGAAAGTCTTACTAATCTCCTCTTTCTAATGATGTTAAAGGGAAAATACAACTTTCATTATTTAGATTGAACACTATTTTGATTAAAAATTGTAAATTTACTTAGTCTTATCTTGGTGTCCATTGTTGAAGAGCTTACTAAAGTAGGTTCAGGAGCAAAGATATTTGCTGTATTCTTTGTTAACATTGCTTGAGCGCAATCAGTAGAGCTTCTATTTTTGGTTCTTTTTATAGTTTAGGGAACTGTAACATCTGCATGTCAGATTGTGCACGTACGCTAAATATCTTACATAATAGACGTATGGGGTGTGCAGTAAATTTGATTTTGTATATCGCTTAAGTACTAAGCAGAGGGTGCGCTGTCAATGGTGCACAAGTAATAGTAGTGGAGCGGTTTTCATGTAGTTCTGTGATATACTATTAATAATAATGTTTTACTTCAGTTCTTAAAAAGTGATATGCCTAGATTACGAGTTTTGCGTTAGAGGCAGTTTATGCTCACCGCTCACTTACAGACAGCGCTGGTATTACGGGTTTTTAGAAACCCGGCATTAACCACAAAAAAGTGAGAGAAGAGCAAAATTTTGCTCCACATCTCACCTTAATACCAGCGCTGCTTACGTTAGCGGTGATCTGGTAAAACGTGCTCATGCATGATTTCCCCATAGAACACCTGCAAAAAAGCAGCGTAAAGCTCCTAACACAGCCCCATTGATTCCTATGGGGAAAGAAAATTTATGTCTACACCCTAACATGAACCCCGAGTCTAAACACCCCTAATCTTACACTTTTTAACACCTAATCTCCCCTAATCTGCCGCCCCCAACATCACTGACACCTACATTATATTATTAACCCCTAATCTGCCGCCCTCAATGTCGCTGCAACCTAACTACACTTATTAACCCCTAATCTGCTGCCCCCAACGTCGCCGCCACTATAATAAACATATTAACCCCTAAACCTAAGTCTAACCCTAACCCCCCTAACTTAAATATAATTTAAATAAATCTAAATAAAATTACTATCATTAAATAAATTATTCCTATTTAAAACTAAATACTTACCTATAAAATAAACCATAAGATAGCTACAATATAACTAATAGGTACATTGTAGCTAGCTTAGGGTTTATTTTTATTTTACAGGCAAGTTTGTATTTATTTTAACTAGGTAGAATAGTTATTAAATAGTTATTAACTATTTAATAACTACCTAGTTAAAATAAAGACAAATATACCTGTAAAATAAAACCTAACCTAAGTTACAATTACATCTAACACTACACTACAATTAAATTAATTACCTAAATTAAATACAATTAATTACAATTAAATAAAATTATCTAAACAAACAAACACTAAATTACAGAAAATAATAAAGAAATTACAAGATTTTTAAACTAATTACACCTAATCTAATCCCCCTAACAAAATAAAGAAGCCCCCCAAAATAAGCCCCCCCAACATTAAAACCCACCACCCTCACAACCAACCCTACTCTAAAACCCACCCAATCCCCCCTTAAAAAAACCTAACACTAACCCCCTGAAGATCACCTTACCGGGAGACGTTTTCACCCAACCGGGTCGAAGTTCTCAACGAAGCCGGGAGAAGTCGTCATCCAAGCCGGGCATAAGTGGTCCTCCAGACGGGCAGAAGTCTTCATCCAACCGGGCAGAAGTGGTCCTCCAGACGGGCAGAAGTCTTCATCCAGACGGCGCGGAGTGGGTCCATCTTCAAGACATCCGACGCGGAACATCCTCTTCAGCCAATCGGAATTGAAGGGACGATCTTGGATGACGTCTTTTAAAGGAACCTTCATTCAGTCGTCGGCCGTGGAAAGAAGAGGATGCTCCGTGTCGGATGTCTTGAAGATGGATCCGCTCCGCGCCGGATGGATGAAGATAGAAGATGCCGTCTGTATGAAGACTTCTGCCCGTCTGGAGGACCACTTCTGCCCGGTTGAATGAAGACTTCTCCCGGCTTCGTTGAGGACTTCGGCCCAGTTGGGTGAAGACGTCTCCCGGTAAGGTGATCTTCAGGGGGTTAGTGTTAGTTTTTTTTTAAGGCCCTTTTAAGGGCTATTTGTAATTTAGTGTAGGGTAGGGCTTTTTTATTTTGGGGGGGCTTTTTTATTTTGTTAGGGGGATTAGATTAGGTGTAATTAGTTTCAAAATCTTGTAATTTCTTTATTATTTTCTGTAATTTAGTGTTTTTTTTTTCTTCGTACTTTAGATAATTTTATTTAATTGTAATTAATTGTATTTAATGTAATTTATTTAATTATAGCGTAGTGTTAGGTGTAATTGTAACTTAGGTTAGGTTTTATTTTACAGGTAAATTTGTCTTTATTTTAACTAGGTAGTTATTAAATAGTTAATAACTATTTAATAACTATTCTACCTAGTTAAAATAAATACAAAGTTGCCTGCAAAATAAAAATAAACCTTAAGCTAGATACAATGTAACTATTAGTTATATTGTAGCTATCTTAGGGTTTATTTTATAGGTAAGTATTTAGTTTTAAATAGGAATTATTTAGTTAATTGTAGTAATTTTATTTAGATTTATTGTAATTATATTTAAGTTAGGGGGTGTTAGGGTTAGACTTAGGTTTAGGGGCTAATACATTTAATATAGTGGTGGCGACGTTGGGGGCAGCAGATTAGGGGGTTAATAAATGTAGGTAGGTGGCGGCGATGTTAGGGACGGCAGATTAGGGGTTAATAATATTTAACTAGTGTTTGTGATGCGGGAGTGCGGCGGTTTAGGGGTTAATGTATTTATTATATTGGCGGCGATGTCCAGTTAGGCAGATTAGGGGTTAAAATATTTATTTTAGTGTTTGCGATGTGGGGGAGCCTCGGTTTAGTGGTTACTAGGTAGTTTATGGGTGTTAGTGTACTTTTTACTGACTACTGACTTTTAAATGCGGTATCAGTCTTGACAGGAGAGGGTGTACCGCTCACTTTTGGTGAGACTCGTAATACTGGCGCTATGCAAGTACCATTGAAAGTATAGGATACGCAATTGACATAAGTGGATTTGCTGTATTTCACTGGTCAAAAAAGTGAGCGGTACACCTGTACCTGCAAGACTCGTAATACCAGCGGGCGTTAAAAAGCAGCGTTGGGACCGGCCAACGTTGCTTTTTAACCCTAATGCACAACTCGTAATCTAGGCCATAGATTTTACAGCTGTATTTGTATTGTATTCAAGCGCAACACTTAACTCACCACTTGTAATACAAGCGCAACACTTAACTCACCACTTGTAATACAAGCGCAACACTTAACTCACCACTTGTAATACAAGTGCAATGAGTGTACTAATATTGTCCTATGCACTATCCATATACTATGCACTAAAAGTATAGAGTGCACTAAAAAAACTGTTTTCCCTTTTAAGATGCTCTGGCTAAAGCATTTAATCATCCACTTGTAATAACAGACTGTGCATTATTCTATGCACCCGTACTTTTGATTTTGCCCCACTTGCAATGTAGCCCAATATTTTGCTAAAGACAAAGCCAATCTGCTAGCACGTTTTTCTTTATAAATGGAAAGAGTCCACAGCTGCATTAATTACTTTTGGGAATTCAGAACCTGGCCACCAGGAGGAGGAAAAGACACCCCAGCCAAAGGCTTAAATACCTCCCCCACTTCCCTAATCCCTCAGTCATTCTTTGCCTTTCGAAGAGAAGTGTCAGAAGTTTTCGATAGCCTCTTATGGAGGGTAGTACTCTTCGGCATAAGACTGGAGTTTTATGTAGTCCTGTCAGCCTCTCAGTGAGAGCATGGGTGAAAGTTAGAGTCCGGAGATGCAGGGAGAGTCTTTCTGCGAAACCATCCCAAATCATATTAACAGCTTCACAAGCAATCAGCATTGACGAGTTTCGCTGCCTGCTTTTTTCTCTCAAGTCTATAGCAGACGCGACGCTACCATCTGTCACACTTGAAGGGCCGTGTTCCTGTTCCATGGCGTAGATTCATGGATGTATTTGTAATTACAACGTTTTATCCAAGAGGGACTAAAATCTTTTGGGGATAACTTTAACATAGGGTCTCACTGAGGCTCCTTTTTGTATCTCGGAATCAAGGGTTAATATCTCCTGAGGGGGTAATTGAACAGGGGTTTTTATAATCATGTTTATGTGATTCTGTCTGCTACTGTGTAGTGTTCGGCTCATGGCTATTTTGGTATTTTGGAACATAACGGCCTATGTCTAGTGACGCGGCCTTTACGGTCAGGCATGGACTGCACAGTTTACCTTGTGACCAGGCGTTGCCACATTTTGGCTCTCTATTTCCGCATTCCTGACCGTGTGGCGACGGAGAAATCCTGGTCCGCTGGTGTCTGGTTCCCTGGAGGTGGTGAGTGCCCCAGCCATTGGGGATGTAAGGTGCCAATTAGATTTTTCTTATTGGCCCATTTTTCTATTCAATATCCCAGTTATGGAGGATTCTGATTTTTTGGAGACAGATGTCTCTGATTCAGACTCTACTTCTTGCGAAGAATATGAATTGGCCCGGGTGATACATGCCCACCAGTTATGTTCTGAATGCCGTTTTAGAGTGCTCTGTTCCTCAGGATTGAGGAATCAGGTGCCCTCTGAGCCATCCACCTCTGGGGATTCTATTTCCCATGAGGCAAGTTCCCTACTACCAACTCTTACTACGCATGCAGGTAACCCAAACGCTACTTATCCTTCTATGGAGTGTGGCCTGTTCCCACCAGAGGTTATGACATGGTTCCGCATGGCCATATCTGTGGTGCTGGAGCATCTGCACCTCCCGGGAGTGTGCTTATGATATTGTCTGTGTTCCGTTAACCGGGGCTCCTCAGGCGTGGGATCGCCTGGTCCAGTTCAGCCCTCTGGGGGAGCGACTGCCCCTGAGGCCTCAGGGTGTCAACCTTCGGGGCCGGTGTTTTCTTTTGTCCCGGCGGAGGTATGTTGCGCCTTTCGTTATAGACTGGCGTGCCTTCGTGTTCTACTGGGGCATGTTTTGGCGTTGCTGGAGGATCCCACTCTTAATGGGTCTGGGGATTCATAGTCTTAATCTTCGACTGGCTTGCTTGTATAGACATAAGGGGATGAAGTAATCTTCTTATAGTCGTTGTTATTTGTGTATCCTTTTCCAGTTCTGAGCTTTGAAGTCTCTGACCCCTGTTGGGCTGGTCCTGCGGGTCTGTCCATTCTTCCTGGGCGATAACCTATGGTTTGCCTTGTCTTTTATTTTTATGATGGTCTAAAGGATGATTTTTATTTGGTCTAAAGCTCATGTTGTTGTGTGATGTTTCCTTCTGGAGCTTTCTTTTCTGGAATTGATACTCACGATTTTGTGGTCGCACTGTTTACTTTTACAAGAGCTTTATCCCTCCATCTCGGGGGAGACTCTATGTAGCCTTGACAGTCCTGGGCCCTTGGTTTCAGGCTGGTCCTGACTGGGTACAAATCCTTCTGTCTTTGATGCCTAGTTCAGACACGTGGCACCTTTTTATGTCTGGCCGATCCGGTGAGGGCACCTAGTGGTCACAATATGTTTTGTGTTGTTTACTTGTTATTTTATAAGACCTGATGGTCCGTGGTTGCTTATGGGCATGGCGGATTTTCCGGGAACTAGAGTGTTCCTTCCCATTGTGGGTTGTAGGTTTGGAGGATTTAGGTCCTTCATACCGCTGTTCTTATGGTTTTGCCTTTCATGGTCTCTTAGGAAGTGTCCTTTTAGGACTTGTTCCTTTTAGAAGTTCTCTTCCTTTAGGTCAAGACTTTCTGGACTTCGTCCAGTTTTTCTGGTGGCTTTGGCCGCTTAATTAGGAAGTAAAGGCAGTGAGGCACTGTCTTCCTTCGGGAGTTGTCTCCATAGGGGGCAATAGGAGGTGTTGTCTCTTTTTCCAAGCTTTTTGCTTAGGGGATGTTTTTCTGCCTGGGTTTGGGATGCTTTGCATTCTTCTCCCTTGGGTGTGGTCCTCTGGAACGTTAATCTAAAAGGATTATGGAGACTAGCCTTTCTTTTCTACTCTCTTTCGGGTGACTCTGTTCTCATTTCCCTTTGTGTTGCCCTTGGGGCTCTAGAGAAATTGTGTGACTTTGTCGCGGCCTAGCACCTTGTTGGGGGGTTGTTGACCTCTGGCCAAGGTTGTTCTCTTCCCTTTGGGCTGGGAATTACGAGTGAGTCCTGTACCCGTTCTCCGGGTTCCTGGTTATCATCCCCTGTGAGGTCTGATTGCTTCAGACGGGGTATCTTGTGTTCCCTTGGGGTGTCGTTCGTTCTAGGTTGATTCTGGGTCCTGAGTCTAGGGTTCTTGTCTTGGATCATTCTTGGATGTCTGGAGACTTATGATCCGGTGGAATGGTTTGGGACGACCCAGTTTTTTCGGGGACCCTATGTTGCGACATAGGGGCTAGCTCATTGGACTCTTTCCATTTATGAAGAAAAACTTAATTATGCTTACCTGATAATTTTCTTTTCTTCAGATGGAAAGAGTCCACAGCTCCCCGCCCATATTTTTTCTGTGAGGCATCTGTTATTTTTGTTCTTCTGGCACCTTTTCCCCCTGATATTTTTTCAACTGTTCCTTGTTCCCTCAGCAGAATGACTGGGGGATGAGGAAAGTGGGGGAGGTATTTTAGCCTTTGGCTGGGGTGTCTTTGCCTCCTCCTGGTGTCCAGGTACTGAATTCCCAAAAGTAATGAATGCAGCTGTGGACTCTTTCCATCTGAAGAAAAGAAAATGATCAGGTAAGCATAATTTAAGTTTTTGAGTTCTGGAAGGAATTCAGTCCTAATGATGATATGCTTGTCCAGACAAAAAATAATTAATTGATTTTTGATGCCCAGAACAAATTGGGTTTGGTTCCATCCAGTCTTCAGAACAGTTGTACTAGTACTGGCAACACAGTTTACAGCAAAGAAGACTCTCAGAAGTTCTAGGAAATGTATATGCATATGAGATAGCAAGGTAAAAATGGCCCCTATATAAAGAGCCAGCTTTTTCAGTTGACAGGCTAGTTTTTTGTACAAGGACACTCGTCTGGAAGCTTGGGAAGTTATTCTGAAAATCTCTAGAACAGGTAACAGCTCCCAAACTCTTCAGCAACAGGCTAGTAATTTGAAGATGAGAGACTAGCTGATATTTAAAGGAAGAGTAGAGTATTCTCAGAATTTACTCTTCCATTTGAATTGGAGGAATTTTTGGTGAGACGAATGAATAGGATTTTAAAGGTGGGCATCCTTCAGATTTAATGAAGCCATCACATCTCAGGGTAATCTATTAAATGGTGTATAGCATTCAATATGAAATGATGGAAGGGGACACAGAGTTTAACTCTTTTTCTTTATGACAGAGAAATTGCTGACAAAAGTAAAGACTTGGGGGACAATTTACCAAAGTGTGGACGGACATGATACAATGTAGCGTATCATGTCCGGCGCACATCGATAAATGCCGACAGCATACTTTATCAGCATTTATCATTGGTGAACTGCTTGAGCAATGCCGCTAGTAGGGGGTGTCAATCAGCCCGATTGTATAGGCCTCAGAGGCAGCGGACAAGTTATGGAGCAGCGATCTTTAGACCTTTGCTTCATAACTTCTGTTTCCATACGGAAACAGAGGCATCAAGCTTCATTCGGAGCTTGATAATTCGGCCCCTTGGGATGATGAAGAAAGGAAGCCTAAAAAAGGCATATTTAAAAAAATCTGTTTTGCATCCTGAGATGTTTTAGGACTCATGAGCAAAATGCTATTTAACTAACGCATTGTATTTTTAAAATGATATATTGGGGTAGATTTATCAAAGAGCGGATGCTGCAATCTACCCCCGATGTTTCCAGATCGCTGGAAACAAGAGTTAAGAAGCAGCGGGCGTAAGATAGAACATGCCATTTTAAGCAACTTTTTAATTTACTCCTATTATCAATTTTTCTTCATTTTGTTGCTATCTTTATTTAAAAAGCAGGAATGTAAAGCTTAGGAGCTGGCCCATTTTTAGTTCAGCAACAGGGTTATGCTTGCTTATTGGTGGCTAAATGTAGCATGCACATGTGTGCATGTGTGTTTGCGCATGTGTGCATGCATGCATGTGTGTGTGTGCATCCATCTGTGTGTGTGTGTGCGTGCATGCGTGTCTGTGCATGCATCTTTGTTTGTAAAATATGCAAAACTCATAGACGTTAAAGGTCACATAAACAGTTTCCAACAGGAATAATGACTAACAGCAAAGCTGCTGCATGTCACTTAGCAGCAAAATGAGGAGGTATTGGTCTAGACACAGATGCCTGTTCATCTTTTTTTTTTTTTTGCAATAACTCTTTGTTAAACTTTATTGTTAACAAATTATTTCAGTGTCTATTTTACGAGCTACATCTGGTCATTAACCCTTGTGCAGGATCCCACTGTACATATGTGTAGTTGATTGTTTATTCTTAGCACAAATAGTTGTAACAGTTTGAATTGCTAATTGCTGGTAGAGAAACTTATGATATAGCAATACAAATATCTGATTTTAAAGGTCAGCAGTGGGTTACGCAAAGGATTTTATCCAGTTGTGCATATTGCGATAAACTGTTTCAGGAAATGCATGCCAGAGAAAGTGTCAGGCTGGGGGCGAATGGACTCCAGATGTGTGTGAGCACGAACAAGACCTCTCCGTTTACTAAGAAAGCAGCACATCTTACTTCACAAACAACATTATGTCATCCCCTATAACTGTACATAAATGTTGATTATTCCTACATTAGAATAAGTAACTTTTATAGGTAAGTCAGCAAAAAATAATATTCTATTGTAGTAAATATATTTCTTTTCTAAAGTATTAAGTATTTTGGATCCTATTTTTTGATAATTATTTTGCAGGCATGATTTTTCCTGTAGATGGAAGCAGCTGTTTTTAGAGTAATTTCCTTAGAGGCCAGAGGACTGATATAATGCACATTTGCACAGAATTACTAAATCCCCAAAGTAAAGATATAAGGAAGATGCCAGAATCTTATAACTAGTTATGTCCCGAACTGTTCGCCCGCGAACGGTTCACAGCGAACATAGCTTGTTCGCGTTTGTGGGCGAACACATGGCGATGTTCGATCCGTCCCTATGTGTCATCATTGAGGAAACTTTGACCCTGTATGTCACAGCCGTCTGACACATTAGAGCCAATCAACATCAGACACTCCCTCACAGACCCTCCCAGCTACCTGGAATCCGGCATTTTAGACTCATAACAACCTTGCTTTCTTAATGAGAGGACGTGTTGTGTTTTTGCTCCTGACATTAATAGTAAAAACATAGCTAGGCTAGTGTATTTACAGTCCAGAAGGACTCCACTCATCTGTGCTGCAAGCACAGCACCCCAAAAAGCCCTTTTTAGGGCTATATTTCGTGCCGGTTTTTTTTTTCCGTTTTTTTTTTATTAGCATTTGCCTGGCTTTCAGGCTGTGTGTTTAAGGCTCACAGCATATGCTGTGATTACTGCCACCACTGATATCTCCCTAACAACATTAGTTTAAATTTAACTAACCAAAAATGTTTATTATTTTGCTAGTGTAATTTTTTTTCATTTTCTATCAGGCCTGTGTCACACAGCATATACTCTGGTTCATTGCTCTGTGCCAGCCACCAGTGTTAATATCCGTTTATAACATAATTTTAAATTTAAAAAAAAAAAAAAAAAAAAAAAAAAAATGTTGCTAGTGTAATCTAATTACATTTACTATCAGGCCTGTGTCTGTCAGGCTCACTCAGCATTAATATACCTCATTTTTTTCAGTCTTTTGGTTAATTGGTCTGTGCCAGGCAGCCACCCAGCACTCATATCTTCTTCACCTTAATTTAAATATAAAAAAAAAAAGTTTAAATTTGTTTGATAGTGTAATCTAATATAATTTTCTATCAGGCCTGTGTGTTTTGCTGACATACACAGACTACTGTGTTTACTTGCTGCCCTCCCTAGTCTATGAGCCACGACTCATATGTGTTTAACCTTTTTTTAATTCCCCCCCCAAAAAAATAATTTAAATCATTTTTCTAGTGTAATCTAATAGTATGTTCTATCACTGGCGTGTGTGTATCTGACTTACAGAGCCTACTGTTTTTAATAGCTGCCCTTCCAAGGCTATCAGCCACGACTCATATGTATGTGCTTAACCTTTTTCTTTAAATTCCCCATAAAAAGTCTTTAAATCATTATGCTAGTGTAATCTAATTTTATTTTCTATCAGGCCTGTGTCTAACTGTCTATCTGACTTACACAGCATACTGTTGTTAATTGCTGCCCTATGTAGCAGCCAGCCAGTGCGACCACTCATATGTGCATTGCACTTCTTAACATAATTTTAATATAAAAATCTAAAATTTTAAAATATTTTGCTAGTGTAATCTAACTTAATTTTCTATCAGGCCTTTGTTTTTGTCACTTACACAGCATACTGTGTTAAATTGCTGCCCTACCTACCATCCACGACTCATATCTGCCAGCCTGTGTGCCAGGCCCAACTAGCCAATTAGTGGCACCAATCATTATATATATTTCAAATCCATTTATTTATATATCAAATCGATCGAACTATCAAATGTATCGATCAAATGTAGATTGCATATATTGATCAATGTAATTCGTATCTATAAAATGTTTATTACATATTTTGGTTGATGTCATTCGTATCTATCAAATGTATATTGCATCTATTGATCGATGTAATTCGAATCTATCGAATGTATATTGCATCTATTGAGCTATGTACAGTGTATCGATCATATGTATATTGCATCGATTGAGCTATGTTATCTATGTATCTATCTATCTATCTATCAAATCTATCTATCTCGTGGTTGTGCAAGTGGACTGTTTGCGGTTGATTGCGGTGCGTAACACTTGGAGTTTGCTCTGTCACTGTGATGCGGCCGTAACCCTTACACTACCTGATAGATACGACATCATAACTGATGTTTTAAAGCACGTTATTGCAAACAATTTGGGAATGTTAGTTGATTTAGGCCCATTATGGGTTAAAAGCAGACTCTGCATAAACTATGTAATTTTCCATGGGAGTTTTGCCAGGGATCCCCCTCCAGCATGCCACAGTCCAGGTGTTAGTACCCTTGAAACAACTTTTCCATCACTATTGTGGCCAGAAAGAGTCCTTGTAGGTTTTAAAGTTCGCCTGCCTATTGAATTCAATGGCGGTTCGCGAACAATATCGGAAGTTCGAGTCCGCCGTTCGCGAACCGAAAATTTTAGGTTCGCGACATCACTACTTATAACATTCTCACAGGGTGCAAGTCTTTTAAGCTTTATGAGAAAGGAACTGATAATGCTTGAATATTTTCAAATGTAATATAGGTGTAGATTCTTCTGTAATATTTCTTCTTCTACAGAAACAGTTCAGCTAATTCACTAGCAGCTTTACTAGTGTCTGTAGTTTCTAAGTTATTATATACAGACCGTTTACTTTCATGGTTCAGATAGAGGGGCCGATTTATCATCGGTCTGTCCGTCATGATCCGCTCAGAGGATCATATCCGACAGATATCGATGAATGCCGACAGCAAACACTGTCAGCATTTATCATTGCACAAGCAGGTGAACTGCTTGTGTAATGCCACCCCCTGCAGATTTGCGGCCAATCGGCCGCTAGCAGGGGGTGTCAATCAGCCCGATCGTATGAGATTGGGCAGATTGATGTCCGCAGCCTCAGAGGCAGCGGACCAGTTATGGAGCAGCCAGGGGCGGAACTACAGGGGGTGCAGAGTCCACAACTGCGACCGGGCCCCCAGAGGGTGCGGACCCAGCTTAAAAAAAAAAAGTTTTATTTTTTTAATAAAAAACGTTGACCTGCCACTGCATGCACTGATATCATGTGATTGTGATGTGATACTTCACAAGTGTCTCTGACTACAGTGGTTAGTGTTTCTGTTTTGCCCATTGGTGTTTATGTGTGTGTGCATGTCACAGACTACTGTGGTCACTTTATAAAGTACTGGGGCAGTTAGGGTCAGGCAAGCCATCTCACTAGCAGATTACAGACTGTGTCACTAACTCACTATATACAGTACTGGTGGGTTAAACAGTCTCACTATATACAGTAATAGACCATCTCAGAGACTGTAGGCACATTTTTTTCTGTGTTAAATGGGAAAAAAAGGTCCGTATCAAATTTACTTTTTTTTTTGGGGGGTGGCACTCCTTAGATTCTTGCACCTGGGCCCTGTGGTTTCTAGTTACGCCTCTGTGAGCAGCGGCCTTAAGTACCAGAGATTTTTTTATATATATTTTTGCTATCACTCTAAATAGAGCCGTTGTTTTTTTTTATTTACCTATAAAAACTATATATAATTGTTAAAGTATATAGCTCAAGGTATTGATCTAGGCCAATTTTTGTATATTTCATGCCACTATTTGGCCGCCAAATACGATCATATAAAAAAAAAATTGTTAACTTTTTTGCAAACTTTGGCTTTCTCACTGAAATTATTTAGACACATCTACTGCAGTCATAAGTTAAATGTTTGTAAAAGCTTCTCTGGGGGTCCCCTTTGTTAAAAAACAGAATCTTTGCATGACTTTGCCATGTTTTGGCAATCAGAAAGTTGCTAATTGCAGCTGTGCACCACACTTCTTAAAATCCGGGCCATTAAGGGGTTAATCAGTTAGCTTGTAAGGTTAATATTTGCAGTAGTGTAGAGATTACCCTCCCACCCCCTGATCCCTCCCAAACAGCTCTCTTCCCTCCTCCCCCTTCACTGGTTACCACCATCTTAAGTACTGGCAGACACTCTGCCTGTATGCAGTTTAGGGCTTTTTTTATTTTTTAAAATATGTTTAATGTGTAGTGTAGGGATCCCTCTTCACCCTTCCACCTCTCTGGTCATCCCCCACCAGCACTCTTACCCTACCCCTTCCACTGTCCCTAACCATGTTTGTTGCTGGCAGCCAGTCTGCCATAACAAATTATATATTTTTTAGATGTTGTTTTATATCATAGTTAATTGTATCATTTTTTTCTGTAGTGTAGGGATCCCCTTCCCCTCCCCCCTCCAAGCAATTTCTTTTTTTTCTGTAGAGTAGGATCGCACCTTGCCCTCCAAACAATTTTCTATAGCTATCTAAGCTGACAGCGGACACCGCAACAGTACTGTGTGGCGTAGTACCTACATCCATTTGGCACAATGGGTTAAAGGGGCACAGTACTATAACATTTTCTCCTTAATATGTTCCATATAATTTGTTATACCAGCTGCAGAATATTAAATGTACAGAAAACGGTATCTTTGTGTTTGTGTATTTGAAAAAGCTGGTTTTGCTTATTCATTGAAACAATCACCTTTTATTATCAAGGACATGCTCATTTAAATGAGCTGAGTCTATGGGAAGAGCAGACCTGCTTATGTTATCACTCTCTATATGCAGTCTAACAGTTAGGTATTAAAATGCTAATTAAGGCTGAGGGTTCAATGACATCACATGATTAAGGGGCACAGCCCCGAAACGTTGTGACTTTGTTTGCTCCTGTTCCTCTTGTACACAAATAAATAAGGAATTTTGCAAGGAGACCACCTTGTTTGTGTTTTATACCATTGCCTGCAAGTTGGCAGTTACTTGCACCGGTCTCCTGTTTCCTGGGTCTCAGTGCTGGATACTACTATCTTTTGCAGGTTCAATGACAAAAACAGCCATCTGAGAATCAAAAATCTCTCTCCACTGCACTTCCTACTGGGAGGTTAACTAGTGTCTACTGTTTACATAGCGTTTCTACAGAGAATATAGCTGTATTCATATGTTCAGTATAGGTGGTGGTTTCAGTGACAGATGTTAATGGGCACAGAGCATATGTACATATTCCCTGTGAACTTGCATGCAAATTCTGCACCTGCTAATGAGCACATACCAGTATCAGGGATAGCATGCTTTCACATGCTTTTCAGTTTTTAGTTGTATGTACCTCTTTAAAAACATAGGCCAATGACAGTGAATGTTTCAGTAAAAACAAACAACAAAGTAGCAAAGACTGTTTTATTCAAAGTGTCCTGGGAGTTGAAAAGCTCTTAAGTTTACAGTGTAAAGAAAGAGTGTGAAACATTGAGAGTAACAGATAAAGTGTGTCAGTAATAGGGATGATTTACTGCATGTGTCATTGCAATGTGGAAAAAAGATTTTTACTTACAGGGATCTGGGGAACTTCTATTATCAAATTTTCTTCATTCCCATGAAATTCTTTGTTGAAGAGATACCTAGGTAGATGTCTGGAGCACTAAATGGCAGGAAGTAGTGCTGCCATCTACTGCTCTTTTAAATGAATAACATTCTTGCAAAATTGCTGCCATATAGTACCCCAGAAAAGGTCCGGCTCCTAAGCATATGTCCATGCTATTCAACAAAAGATACCAAGGGAACAAAAACATTTTTATAATAGAAGAAATTAGAAAGTTGTTTAAAATTGCATTTTCTATATGAATCATGAAATAAAATATATGGGTTGCATATCCTTTTCACCGAAAATCTCTTTCTCCTCTGTCAGAGAATTTTTTTTATTGAACTTTAAATGCTTTTTATGTTGTTGTTCTCACTGCATGTGGTAAAGTATTTTTCCTAAGGGTTCCTTTCTACAGTTATTTCCAATCCCAAATAGATTGACTGTACTGTATGCTGCACTAGTGAGAGAGGCAGGAAAGTTTTATATAATTAGGTGTTACCAGAAATAATAAGCATATCAGTAATAGCTTAAAGAGACATGAAACCCAAAAATGTTCTTTCATGATTCAGATAGAGAATACAATTTCAAACAACTTTCCAATTTACTTCTTTTATTTAATTTGCTTCCTTCTCTTGTTATCCTTTGCTGAATGGTTTATCTAGGCAAGCTCAGGAGAAGCAGAGAACCTAGGTTCTAGCTATTGATTGGTGGCTCCATATATATATATACAGATTGTGATTGGCTCACCCATGTATTCAATTAGAACCCATTAGTGCATTGCTGCTCTTTCAATAAATGATACCAAGAGAATAAAACAGATTAGATAATAGAAGTAAATTAGAAAGTTGTTTAAAATTGTATTCTCTATCTGAATTATGAAATACATTTTTGGGGTTTCATGCCCCTTTAACGCTCTGTTCGGTTTTCAGTAAGAAGAATGTTCATTTCAGTGGGAAAAAAAAAAAGGGAATGTGCTTTTTCTATAGTGATTAATTAAATTCCACATCCTACCTCCAAGTTACTGTGTCTGAATGTCAGCTCTATAAATGCCTTAGAAAACATTCAGCATCTGGGATTTTTCTCTCTAGCTAAGAGATTTACTTATTCAAGTCAGATACCCAGACTCACTTTGTAGGTAGCAGTGGGAGATTGTATTAAGTTATCAGAATGATTCCGGATAGCATAGAAACAGATTTCTGCTTCAGCTATCGCACTGGGGATTACCGCACAAGATAGAAACACCTCCCAAATGACTGCAAGGCTACTAAACCAAAGCATACACTGCTTACTTTTACAGGAAATCTAATAACCTACAAAGACTTTTCTCAAAAGGAAAATGAAGTACCTATTTTGATATAGAAGCTAACCCAGGTAAGACACTAACCCTCCTTGTTATGTAAATGACCCCAATGTCATTACTGAAATGAATAACATTTCTGCTAATGATATATTGCCAAATGACATATGAGTCATCAAATCCCTATGCAATACTCCTTAAGGAAAGTTCACTAAAATAACTAACCAAATGTCAAGAGAGTAAAATAGCCAAATGAAACTGCACTAAATAGAAGACCTGGTAATAAATATGTTATTTCTTAAGGTCAACTCATCAATATGATATGTGAATATCTAACAGGAAGCCCATCATTTTAAATGATAATGGGATTTTCATTTAGGAACCCAATATTCAAATTATTGTTATAATGTATTTGTAAAATTACACAATTTTCCTTAGCACCATGTAGATATAATATAGGGCACACAACCTGTTGGTGTTGTGTTGGTGAGGGATCAGTTAATGTAGAGATGTTGCCTGCAGGAGAGAGTGTACCAAGCCAAGTGGTAAGCAAATTACTGTAAGTAAGAATTCTACTGTGGGATTGTGGGTAATAAGTAGAAGCTCAGGTTTTGGGTAATATGACATTCAGGATGAAAATACAAATATACAGTGGGTGACCTAGTTAAGTAAGGAGGGTCGGGTAATTGGGAAAGAGCGATAGATTCAAGTGTAACCATCATTGAGGTGGAACTGAAACTCAAAAGAATCTGTATGTTTCTCAAGGGAAAATATAAAGAAGAAAAAGAGAATTTTTGATTCTCAGTCTAATTCCTGAAGCCATTTTGATTAAACAAATATCTGTATATATCAGATACTAAAGAATGGAATCTATGTAGCTAAATGGACAAGTTGTCAAATTCCTTTAAGTGCTTTAAAGAACTCTCCAGAGTGAATTTTTTTATTTTATGGGTCTGATTCATTAAACAGAAAATACATTAAAAACACAATACATTGGAGGAGCCAGCCTAGGAACTGAATGGTCGCTTTATACTTCAGCTCTGCTAAAACAGCTTCTAATTTTGCTTATTTGACCGTTCAGCCTAGCTTAATTTACTTATACTAGCACTCCTGAATATCTAGAGGGGACCAGGAATATTTGAGATACTGATTCGCAACAGAAAGGAAGAAACTGCGACCTTTTTTCATCTCTAGGCCGTTCACAGATTGGCACCCTCGAGAGCAACCATTTCCCTTCACACGAGGTAGCTTTATGGTATTGGAGCCGACCTGAGGGTTGTGTTCTTTTAGGGACTGAAGCCATCTATAATCATCTGAAGAGAAGTAATTAAGCCCTGACTCAAGCTGTGGTCATGGGAGAAGAAGCTGCGAGCTGGATTGCAGGTGTTCAATGCCTGCTGCGTAGCCACTTTCAAAAACTTGAGGAGGAACTGACCTTGGCCTTTTCTCTTTCGAACAGCGGAGAACACCTTCAGCGATCTCAGACACCCCTACAGCTACGCAAGGTACCGCTAACATCAACCGGCAGACAACAGAACGCTACATGCAGGTCAGATTCCCGAGTGGTAGCCGCTGGGGATTATGGAGGACCAGATACAGATCACTTGACTTACACTGCTGTTCCAGGACAAGCACAAGCTGTCTCAGAGCTCCGGTTGCCGGAGGACAGCGGAATTGAACAGGTTTGGACTGAGCTGATGTTTACCGTGGGGCATGTTGCTTATGATCCGACCCCCGAAGTCAGCCAGGGGATAACAGCAGGACAGCCTGAACAGTTTGCAAAAGTGCTCGCAGAGGACATAATTGATATAACGGACCGATATACACTTGCTCCGCCAGGGGACATAGGGGAAAGAATGGCACCTAAGAGTAAACCCCATGTGAAGCAGACCCCGTACAGAAAGGCGGCAGTTTATCTCCAATGGCGCCTCAAATCATTCACCCTAATTAACACCAGCCGATCACTACAATGCACCAAGTGTGAAACACTGTCTGGGAACCACTCACTCCACATTAATTACTACGAGATAGGATAGCTCTGAAGGTCCTCGGGACTATTATCACGCAAATGGACACCTAAGGTTCTGTTGTGGACACGGTTTGAAGACTTTAGCATTATATATCTATGTTTGCTGATTCTCAATACTATGGGATATTTAGCTTGGTTGAACGCCCTTTTTGTTTTGTTTTCTCCACAAGTTTGAAAGTTAGTTAATAAGGCACAGTGTTTTATAGTTGAAGATTGTTAATTATCTCTCAATTAATGCCATTACATTTTAAAGCTGTATCTCACACTCTATATGCTATTTTTTTTATATATATGTTATACAATCTGAAATAGATTTTAGTCTGCTCAAATAGTGTTCGATGATATAATGGTAAATCCATGGGTTTTTGACCCAGTTATGTTTTCAAGAGTGAATTGAATAATTGTATGGTTGCAACTCACTACAAGCTGTTTCCACTGCATTGGCGATGTTTAGTGCTCTATAAAGATGTTGTTTATTTGCTATTTATTTGCAGTAGCTACTCACATATAGAATTTTTTCTGTTTCAATAAGTCACCCTTGAGTCCAAGCTAGAGTACCCTTTTGTATACTCCACCACTTTCCCACACATTACATCTGACTGCTTACGGCCGGAGTAGTCACTTAAGATTATTACTCTCCAGTTTGCTTATTGTATGCAAGAAGTACTCATTGAAATGTACCCCCATTGTCTGCATTTTAAAAAATATGCTTATTTCTCATTGTTTGCCTGACTTTATTAATGAGCCACATGTGAATGTTTGAAGTTAAGATGATATAAGACATGTTGATGTTGTTTTATTTATGCCTTCAAAAACGCTAGTTGGTGTACTCCTTTTTAACAGGGAATTTTGTCTCTAAAGATCGAAATCCTAATGTTTGTGATCCCCTTAACCTGTGACTCCTGAAAGAATTCACTTTTATAACTCTTTTACAAAGGTTTAATTTACCATGATTCTCTATAGTTTCTTTGCTCCTGTTTAGAATTAGCTTTTGCCAGCAGGTTAGAATCTCTCTGCAGCTTACTACCCATTAATATCTGATTATATATGACCTTGTCGCCCTGTAACACTACAGCCTGCCTACTCAGCACGGGCTAATTATTGCATTTTTCTAGTAGCTCTCCCTTAACCCATAATGAGCTGCATAGTTCCTAAACTATATATTTCATTCTGTATATTCACTTCTCCACCTCCCCCCCCCACTCCCCCCATAATAAGCCTCCTTTTGTAGGAGGATTAGCTACGCGGCCTATCTTCTTTGTGCCGCACCTCAACTATATTTACATACTCTGCAATGCTAGTTACAACGCAAAATGATATTCTCATCTTGTAAAAATAAAAAACTAACTACTAAATTACTTTAAGCTTACAATATATAGCGCAATAATAATAAAATCTGAGGTTTTCAGTATGTGGCCCATGAGAGGCCTCTTATTTCTGGGGTTACCTCCTGTTATAGTTGCTTAATATTTTTGTCCTGAAGTCCAAGAGTGGCCTCTTAGATAAATAAGAAGGTTCTAGACTTTTATTGGCATTTTCTTGAAATGTTGTTTATTTCTCTTATTCTTGCAGCAGGCGATTATATTTTATTTTCTTTGCTATGCATAGTGCAACTGAGATCCAGTATAATGATTGTTAATATGCAACCTACACTTTGTACCCTGTTAAAAGCAAATTTAAGGATTTTTATTGTATACTGCTGCAACTTTGTGTTTATATGCCAAATTATTACCTCAATAAAAATTATATACAAAAAAAAAAAAAAAAAAAAAACACAATACATTAAACATTACACAAAGCCAAATCTATGGGAACGAACTTCATACACCATCCAAACTGGATTTTTTTTCTCACTAGAATTTTTTGAATTGTAAGAAAGTGTGAATTCAAAATCTATTTATTCACTGTAAGAACATTGGACCACTGTAGAAAGAAAGAAATCATTTTATTGTGTAGTGCCTTAATAATGTGGCATTTTAAAAGGTTAGTGTTGTTGTCTGTCATGACCAAATCATGTCAGAAACCTGACTGTGATCATTTTTGTTTCCTGTGTATGTCAGTTTGCATGCGTGTACCACGTTTAAAAAGGCATTTTTATCTTAAAGGGTATCTGACATGTTTTTCTTTTCTGTTTTGTGGATATAGTATGGCATGTGTATGTTATATCACAAAAAAGGAAAAAAGGAGCGGCTTCCAGAATTTATCCTTAAAACGTAGCATTTATTGCAGCATAGTATTAAAACGTTTAACAGACAGTCCACATGCTACACTCAATAGCACACATAACAGCTGAGAATGCTTACGCATTTCAGCTTAAACAAGCTGTAATCATAGCATACTTGACTCAAAAGGAACACACTATTTAAAACCATAACATGCTGTCTATTGGTTAAAATAAAAGACCTTCAGCTGAAAATCATCTATGTGCTAATTGCTTAAATTAAGAGAGTGACGACACAATTCTCAGTATAAAAACCACATACATAGTAGAACAGTAAATATACATAGTATATGTCTAACACAGCAATTAACATGGTTGTGTTATATTACAAACTAATGTACCAGACTTCATCTGGGATTTAAAACATATAGTACATTTCATACATGTTATTAATTCAAATTCAGAGTAGTTTCCAAAATTATATACTAGTTCAATACTACAGCTAATCCAGGCTGAACAGAGCATAAGGGATACTAAGACACGCTAATAGCGCTGAAAGAAAACAAAATACAACAAAACACAAACTTAGACTATTTTAATCTGGATTTGAAACCAGGTCTCCCACTTAATAGTCCTAGGTATTTACCACTGCGCTATATGGGTATAGGATAAATGTCAAAGATAAATGCAAACTTGCGTTTCCAGACTTTATCTGAAATTTTGAAAGGGTAGTGCTATGTAATCTGATCATTGGGCAAATGGCTTATTAATAATTCTCCAAACAAGCACAGGTGAACTCTAAAAGGCCATTACTTGGAAATACAAAAGCAGGCTGTAGGCGAAAAAACAGGTCAAGTCAATCCTGTCCTGGATTTAACCCCAGAGTTCCCACTTCCCAGTTCTACATGGTTACCGCTGTGCTACATGGGAAAGCAGAGGAACATAGAAACTCTTGGTAACTTAATACTGGTCGTACTGTTAGGACACAAATTAAAACACTGTATAAGCCAGAACATGAGCACCATGAGGTATTCTTAAACCTAGACCTAGACCAAAAAATTCACACAATGGACTGAAGTAGGATAGTACATGTAATGGAAATTAAATATTACTTGATTTAATTGATTTAGACTATTTCAAATGGTTTAAAAATATAAGAATTTTAGTTTTGCCAATAATTTATCAAATTATATACTGAGTTTAATTCAGTCTAAATATCCAATACATTTAATTTTTACTCAGGATTTTGCTCTTGTCTCCCCCTATTTTGGGTAAAATAGCCCAAACTATAGCTTGCCATCTGAAAGAATCAAGGTTTTTATTATGGAAATGAGCAAAATGTTGGACAAGTGGGGTAGTGAATTTGCCTTCTGTAATGGTGGAGAAATGCTCCCTTATACGTAACCCCACATCTCATGTAGTTTGCCCAACATATTGCTGTTTACAAAGTGTACACGTAATGACATAGACAACATATGTGGAATTACAATTCAGGCATTGTCTAATATCAAACATATCCTGTGTCATTTCAGATCTAAACTGTTTAGAGCAGGTGGCATAATCACACGGTCTGCATTTGTTTCTTCCACACCTGTACATTCTTGTATGTGTCAGCCATGAACTGGTAGTTTGCTGTATAGGGGGCAAATCTGATGGGGAGATAAGGTTCCCTATAGTGAGACCTTGTTTATAAGAGCACCTTAAACCCTGCTCTACACAGTCTACTAGTTTATCATCTGCGATTAATAATTTAAAGTGTTGTTTAACTATATTGCAGATGCTCCTGTACTGGGCACTGTAACCGGTCACAAAAGTGACACCATTAAAATAATCACCCTTTTTGCTCTTTGACCCAGTACTTTCTTTATCCTGTAACAGACAATCACGTTCTATTGTATCTACCTCATGTCATGCCCTATCCGTCACCCTGCTAGTATAACCTCTTTGTTTCAGACAGTGTGGCATATTTATCAAGCTCCGAATGGAGCTTGATGCCCCGTGTTTCTGGCGAGCCTGCAGGCTCGCCAGAAACAGCAGTTATGAAGCAGCGGTCACAAAGACCGCTGCTCCATAACCTGTCCACCTGCTCTGAGCAGGCGGACAGACATCGCCGGAAATCAACCCGATCAAGTACGATCGGGTTGATTGACACCCCCTGCTGGCGGCCTATTGGCCGCGAGTCTGCAGGGGGCGGCGTTGCACCAGCAGCTCTTGTGAGTTGCTGGTGCAATGCTGAATATGGCTAGCGTATTGCTCGCCGTATTCAGCGAGGTCTGTCGGACCTGATACGCACTGTTGGATCAGGTCCGAAAGACCTTGATAAATAGAGGCCAAAGGGTCATCTGTTCTGCTCTCTGGCTGTAGGTCTGATTGTCACTACAATTTCTTTTTAGGCGAGTATATTGGCCTTTGGCAACAGCATACGGGACGAATTCAGGGTGACATGATTTCCCATGTAGCAAGGCATTACCGGCTATTGGCTTTCTATATGCCAGTTCTGTCCCCTGTCAGAATTATGTCCATGAGGGGGCAAATTTAGCCCCCATTGCTGTTCCACATTTTTGGAGATAGAAAGTGCCCCCAAACTTAATAAAGTTGTGTGTAAGTAGAAACTCAGCGACCTCTATAACAAAATCCTAAAAATGACGGTTATAATCAGTATATTCCCTTAAAAAGAAACGTAAGGCCTTAAAACCCTGTTGGTGCGGTATGGATGAGTACAATGCAACCACATTGATAGAAAGCCAGGAGTGTGTCATAGGGTCCCATCTGAAGTCCCTTAACAAATTCAGAATGTGTTTCGTGTCTCCTAATTAACTGTACAGGGTAGTAACCACTGGATGTAATACGGCATCGAGCCATTGTGAGAGGTGCTCCAAAAGGGACCCTATGCCACTCACTATTGGTCGACCTTTGACTTCAATCAGGGATTTGTGCACCTTTGGAAGGTGATGGAATATAGGCACTATGGGGTTAGCTACATAGAGGAACTGCTGTCTCTTTGTCAATGAAACATCTCTCTTGTGCATTATCCAATAACTGTGCTAGTTCTTTTTTTAAATGAGCTAGTAGGGTCAGAAGTCAACACCTTATAATATTCGGGATCCTCTAATTGTCGCTTTGCTTCTTTGCTGTACATGTCCCTATCCATAATTACCACCGATCCACCTTTATCATTATGTTTGTGTTATATGCATGTTTATGGGGCTGGTTTCTAAATAGCACTTTACCGTGGGGACTATACAAGTCTGATTTAATATGACAATACATTCAAAGATCAAAAATAAAAAAATGTTTTAGACTAATTTAACATAGTTCTTTTATTAGCACAATTTACAAGGTTTTGCAAGATAAGTACTGGCTAAAAAGCCTGCTGGAATTCATGTTTCTGGACTCCTTTACTGTGGTCAATTAGGGACAGATATAAATTTGAACTTGTGTTTTGATCTAACTAACCAATCACGTTGTAGAATGTTCCTGGCTTAGATAAATTTCATCATACATCAGCAAGATGGAGGCACCCTAGCCTTTCTGGCAGGAGTGGAACTAACAGTATTCAGAGGTATTTTAAACTAAAAGCAGATTAAATAAATGATTAATGTAAATTGCAAAGTTAGGCTTCTTTCTTTAAACATCTTTCTGGAAGATTAACTTCCATTAAGCTTGTGAGAGTAGCACAGGTGGGCCAGTGACAAATAAAACCATAGAGAAAAAGTATTCCAGAGTGTAATTGGAAAGTAGCTAAATGAAGAGAGAACATATTTTTATAAATAATTTTATATCTCCTCACTAAATACAGATTACAACTGGAGTGCAAACAATGTTAGTGCTATTGGCAATAACACAACTCTAGTTAAATCAATAGAGCTCTTCTTCTTGCGCTCATATTTCAAGCGTATAGTAAAATGGTAGTGCTCAAGCAAAAGTCTTGGGTGCACTAAATCCCTCACCTAACAGACTTCTACGTAGCAATCTACAAGACTCAGGTCCTGGCTTTCACGTGAGCGCTAACCAAAAGGTGATCCAAGCTAAAAGTACATCAAAAAATAAAAGAAACTTTTAATATTGATAAATATGAATGAAACATTTTATTATATTATACATGTGTTTATACTTTTATTGTAGCCCTGCCAAGCGGTTTACTTCAGGTATCTTTTCAGGCTACGCTTCTTTTTGCGCTGTACATATAACTCACCACATGTAATATGAGCAATGTTAGCTCACCCTGCGCTATCCCTTGAAAGTATAGGGGACATTAAAACAAATTTGGTTGTAATAACATTCTCTGCTAAAACTCTTTTGCCATTCACTTGTAATGTCAGATTGTGCGCTGTTAGCTCAGGCCCGCAATATTGATAGCTCGCCCTGCGCAATCAAATAGATCTCTGCTTGTAATCTGAGCCAGTAGTTTTACTGTTCTTATAATAAGTTTTTTCTTTCTTCTTTTTAATGTTGTGTATTGGATAATGTAGTGCACAATTAAGCCGTTTGTGCAGTTAATGTGAACCAAATATTGTAATATCTTTTGAATATAGGTCACATTTTAAGGCATAATAATTATAAATGATTTTTTGGGTATTAAAACATGAACACAAAAGTTTTTTACACCTACACCATTTACACTTCATTTAACTGCATAAAAAAGCATTTAATTTGTGTACAAGTTTCACAGTTTAAAAGTGTGATTTGAACTATATTCTTCACATCTTATGACAAAAAAAATGGGTTTATTAACATTTGTACGAAGTATTCAGAAGAAATACCACTCAAAAATGGTGAAAATACATTTTCAACAGATCCAAGGTGTGAAATTTGAGTCTAAAAATCCTTTGAAACGCTACCAGGAAAATGACTCTCTTTCAGTGGAATAATTTTGTTTTAATGGCCCCATGCAAGGTATAGGGGTATATCTGTTGCATGAATGCCTTTGAAAAGCATAAGGTAATTGAGTTGTAGCAGGGTTTTCCACTGGTTAAATATGGATTCAAATTTGATCACCCCCACAAAGGCATTGTGATGTACATTGAAAAAGAATTGTGATTGATTAGATTGGAGTCCTGTGTTTATCTATATCTAATGTACTTGCATTAGATTGGAAAGACTTTTTATGTAGTAAATATCTCAGATGAGACACACAGCACATGTATGAATATAACCAAGATATATTATCATTTTTAATAATGCTTTCTAAAGGCATTGTGCTTGAGACACGCTGCTGTATGCAAATTGCTCTCCGTAATCTAATCTTGCATTAAGCTCTGTGGTGTTATGTAATAGGTGACAAAGTCTGCATGAAATCATATAGCAATTCTAGATACACCAAAATGACTAGAGGCTATTACTGCAGCTGAAGATTGTCACAGCGTTGAAGGCTACTGGCAGCATTTGATGGAAAATAATACATTTATAATTTGGGGTCACTAACTGAAAAAAAGAGGGAATGTGGTACTGAAAGGGAGATTTAAAATAGAATAATGAAAATCCTCAACCTAATCATAAAGAAAATAAATTTAAAATAAGAGGACACTAAAATGCGTATAGATAAAAATGTCCAAATGGTACAAAATAATAACGCACATTATCACTATGGAATTAGATGCTTAGATGATACAATAAAAACATTTACTCCAAATGAAATAAAAGTGTCTTCCTGGAGTTTTGTTTCAGTGATTAGTGGTTCCAGGAGAGCTCTGGTATTTGTTTTAGTATAATTAGATGTTCCACAAGCAAACTACACCAATTCTGTTGTTGTTGTTTTTTTAACTGTACAAAGTAATGTACAGGGAACAAGTGTATAATGTACAGGGAAAGACTTTGTATTATCCATCCTTTTTTTCTATAAAAGGAACATTTTAGGGTACTGCCAGGTGTCCTATGTTCCTTGGTTGTTGTTTTAAGGCCCTGTGGTTCTGTTCATACATCTGAGATTTGTAAAGGTTTCTGTGGTTGAATTAGTTTGGAAAATACTTATAGAGAATACACACAAAAAGAGTCTGATTAAAAATCATATGTGATTTTGGCGTGTTAAACCACTTAGGGCCAGATTACAAGTGGATCGCTAATTTATCGCGCATACGCAAGTGGGCACTTAACGCTTATAAGATTAACCGGAGATCAGATCAACATATTCATTGTCTTTACACTGTCCAAACCCACCCAGCATAGCAAAAATATTAAAAAAAAATCACCAAAAAAATACCAAATATAATTTAGGTGCCCCAGAAATCATCCTATATAGGGTAAGATTATGAGTGGAGCTCAAACATTTGCACGCTAACGATAAGAGGTTTATCACGGGAGGGGTTTGCGCCTTACCAGGCTTAACCAGAGCTCTGAAGTCGTGGTGATCATTCTAGTGTAAATCGCGATTGTGCTCAAGCAATCACATTTAGTTTCAATTTATAGAAATAGATATATGGGTATATACAGATATATATAGAAATAAATATTTACAAGAAAAATAAATTTTTTATGTATGTGAAGAACATTGGAATGTGAAATATGTACAGTAAATGTAACCACCAATCAGCAGGCGCTACCCAGGATTCTGAACCAAAAATGGACCATCTCGTGAGCTTACATTCCTTTTTTTCTAATAAAGATATCAAGAGAATGAAGAAAAAATGATAATCGGAGTAAATTAGAAAGTTGCTTAAAATTGCATGCTCTATTTGAATCATGAAAGAAAAAATGTGGGTTCAGTATCTCTTTAAATGCAATGATACTGAAAGGATCTAAATGTATAGTAATATAAAAAACAATGCACAAAGTGTAATTGTAACAAAACTCTCATATCATGCAGTATAGCGCTGCAGAATCTGTTGACTCTTTACAAATAGCCAATAATAATAATAATAATGCAGTGGTATATTGCAGGGTGCTTGTCTCTTCACATACTTAAATTAGAGAGATCTCGCAGTGCTGGAGAATTCCACCCTTTTTCTTTTGAAATTCAGTGAGTTCAGCCTTTGTGAAGTCTGAACTACAATTTCTCTCAAAGCTGGAGAATCTTTGAATATCAGAGCCCTTGTCATATACCATATACCTTTGAGCCCTTGTAACTTTATTTTTTTAAATATTTTTTTAAAAGTAATTGTATCAGATAGTGTTTATATGAATGTAACTGTATTTTTCAATGCATTTATGTTGTGTTTAATGCAACTTTTTCTAAAGCACTATCCTTTACGCACGGATTTCAGTCGTGTTTACTCGACGAATGTAAAATGTGATTTACTTTCAACTTGTATCACAAGTGCTAAACCCGATTTCACGAGCAGCAGTTAGCTTGCCACTTGTAATCTAGCCCATTGGTGGTTAAATTTATTAAGCTGCACTCGCAGCTTTTGAAACTTTCCACAGCAGGAATGAGCGAGCCTGCAGTCACAAATTTAAGAAGCAGAGACTACTTCTTTTGCCTCTTCGCCAACTCACAAGTGGCAAGATCAATCACACTGATACTTGCTTGTTCGGGGCACCTGACATGCCCTGCTCTTAGGGTATTGCAGAAGAAAACTCTTGTGCAATGTTATATTTTGACACGCAATGCAGCATTGCAGGTAACAATTGCAGGTGGGCACGTTCTTGCCCAATGATCATAACTATTATTATACTTTATTTATGAAGTGCCAACATATTCTGCAGCGCTGTCCATGGATACAATTAATTTAAATAAAACAATAGAAGACTTGTAAGAGACAGGACAAAATTTACAAACACATACAGGAGGAATTGAGGGCCTTTTCTCGTGAGAACTTACAATCTAGAAGGGTAGGAGGTTGAGAAACAGGAGGTGAGGACTGCAAGATTGAGAAGGATGTCAATGCAGAGTTAGACGAGGGAAATGTGAGTGTAAGTGAAATTAATTTATTATTGAGTTGAATGGTAGGCTTCCCTGAACAGAAAAGTCTTCAGGGAACATTTAAAGGAAGAAAGATTAGGGCAAAGCCTGACAGCATGAGAGAGAGTGTTCTAGAGTGTGGGTGCTGCACGACAGAAGTCCTGCAGTCTAGCATGAGAGGAGGTGATAGTCGCTTATGCAAGGAGCAGGTCATTGTTGGATCTTAGTGGGCGGGCTGGAGTGTACTTGTGTATTAGAGAGGATAGGTAGAGGGGAGCGGCGTTGGTGAGAGCTTTGTATGTAAGGGTGAGAATTTTGAATTTAATTCTGCTGTGAATGAGAAGCCAATGAAGGGACTTGCAGTGAGGTGCGGGAAAGAGGAAGGCCAGCGAGTAGGTTATTGCAGTAGTCAAGTCAGGAGATAACAAGGGAGTGGATTATTTGCTTTGTGGTGTCAGAGCTCAGAAAACGGCGAATCTTGGAAATATTGCGTAGATGGTTGTGGCAGGACGAAGAAAGCAATTGGATATGGGGGACAAAGGATAGATTTGAGACAAGTGTAAATCCGAGGCAGCGGACATGGGGCAATAGGAAAATGGTGATGCCGTCAACAGGGATAAAGAAATCAGAAGTCGGCGTAGAGCTTGAGGGGGAATAAGAAGGAGCTCAGTCTTGGACATGTTAATCTTTAGGTGGTGAGAGGTCATCCAGGAAGAAATACCAGATAAGCAGTCACTGACATGAGAAAGGACAGAGGGAGAGAAAGCAAGGGTGGAGAGGTAGATCTAGGTGTCATCAGCATAGAGGTGATATTTGAAGCCATAACTGTTGATAAGTTTACCCAGCAAAGAAGTATAGATGGAGAAGAGTAGAGGACCCAGAACAGATCCTTGAGGTACTCCAACAGACAGAGGCATAGGAGAGGAGTCGTCACCGGCAAATGACACAAAAAAAGACCAGTGAGAAAGATAGGAGTGAATCCAGGAAAGAGCGGTGTCACAGAGGCCGTAAGAGCTGAGGGTTTGTAGGAAGAGGGGGCGGTCAACTTTGTCGAAGGCAGCTGAGAGGTCAAGTAAGATGAGTATAGAGTAGTGGCCAATATTTTTAGCAGAGAGAAGATTGTTAGTAACCTTGGTAAGGGCAGTCTCATTTGAGTGTTTGGGGCGGAATCCAGATTGCCGGGGGTCAAGCAAAGAGTTGGTGGACAGGAAGTGGGTTAGGCGATTGTAAACTAGTTTTTCAAGGAGTTTTTATGTTAGTGGAAGCAGTGATATGGGACGGTAGCTTTCAGGAGAATTAGGGTCGAGGGAGGGTTTTTTGAGTATGGGAGTGACTTTTGCGTGTTTGAAAGAAGATGGGAATGAGTTGGTAGATAGAGATAGGTTGAAGATGTGAGTAAGAGCAGGAGTGAGGCTGGAAGACAGGGAGGGTATTAGATGGGAAGGGATAGGGTCGAGCGAGCAGGTAGTGAGGCATGAGAAAGATAGTAAGGAAGAAACTTCATTCTCAGTGGCTGGATGGAAGATGTAGAGGGTGGCAGAGGAAGTAACTGGGCCTGTTGTTGGAATATTGCACGTTGGTGTTGGGATGTTGCTTTGGATAGTATGTGTTTTGTTTAAAAAGTAGTCTGCCAGGTCTTGAGCACTAAAGATAGATGAGTAGTGGAGCAGGTGGGTAGAGGAGAGAGTTAAAGTTGGAGTTTAGGGTTTGAGGAAAGAGTAGATATGAGAGAAGAGAAGTAGGTATGCTTGGCTAAGTGAAGGGCAGAAGTGTATGAATGAAGAATAAACTTATAGTGTATGAAATCAGGTTCAGAGTGAGTTTTCCTCCAGGCATGCTCAGCAATACGGGAGCAATTTTGCAAATATTATTATTATTATTATTATTATTATTATCGGTTATTTGTAGAGCGCCAACAGATTCCGCAGCGCTGTAAACAGAGGGTAGTACAACAAAACAATTAAAGGGATCAGATGGGTAGAGGGCCCTGTCAAGAGTTGCACTGTTGTAATTATCTCTTAAGAAGGTGATCTACAAACAGCTGGACTTAAGGTGGTTCAGGGGATAGCAATGGAGGAGTGGAACTGGTATAAAGTAAGGTTAGCGTAGGTTGTATGCATCCCAGAACAGTAGAATCTTTAGGGAGCGCTTCAAGCTGTTAAAACTAGGGGAGAGTCTTGTGGGGCGAGGCAGAGAGTTCCACAAGATGGGAGCCAGTCTGGAGAAGTCCTGTAAATGGGAGTGCGATGAGGTAACCAGAGAGGAGGAGAGTAGGAGGTCATGGGCAGAGCGAAGGGGACGGGAGGGAGAGTATCTGGAGAAAAGGTCTGAGATATAGGGGGGAGCAGTGCAGTTGAGGGCTTTGTATGTCAGAGTGAGAATTTTGTGTTTGATCCCAGAGGCAAGAGGAAGCCAGTGAAGGGATTGGCAGA
This sequence comes from Bombina bombina, assembly GCF_027579735.1. Lineage (NCBI taxonomy): Eukaryota > Metazoa > Chordata > Amphibia > Anura > Bombinatoridae > Bombina > Bombina bombina. The sequence continues at coordinate 276,751,666 of NC_069501.1, forward strand.
GAGGAGCAGCAGATGAAGAGTGACGTGTAAGGAAGATGAGTCTGGCAGAGTCTGGCGTGTTTGCCGAGCATGCCAGGGCTGTAACTGACGGCGTGATGTTTTGTGCAGCTGGGGAGGGGCAAGTGTGTTTAATGCAGAGGAGAGAGTTTTGTTATAGTGGGCTGTAGCGAGATCAGGGCAGGTTATAGTGGAAGTGTGAGGGAGGAAATTTTGAATGATTTTTGAAAATTGGAGCGGATCCACAGCATGTTTATTTCTACAGGTGTGGGGGAGGGATGGAGAAGTGGGTTTAGCTGTTGCATTAATGAAGTGGGTTTAGCTGTTGCATTAATATTATAGGTGATGAGGTGATGATCTGAAATGGGAAAAGGGCGACAGGTGGTGTCAGATATAGAGCAGAGGTAGGAAAATACCAGGTCTATGGAGGGTCTATCATGGTGAGTCGGGAATAGGGTGGATTGTGAGAGACCCAAGGAGGATGTGAGTGAAAGAAGTTTAGAGGCAGCAGGGACAGATAGGTTGTCAATGGGAATGTTAAAGTCCCCAAGAATTAGGGTTGATATATTTGAAGAGAGACAGTGAGGAAGCCAGGCGGCAAAGTTGTCAAAGAAATGGGAGGTCGGTCCAGGAGGGCGATATATGACTGCCACTTTGAGGGAGAGATTGGACAAGAGGCGAATACAGTGAACTTCAAAGGAGGAGAAGGAGAGAGATGGGTTTGGAGGTAGGTATTGATAAGTGCATGAGGGGGAGAGCAGGATCCCAACACCACAGCCACATTTCTCACCTGGCCTAGGGGTATGGCTAAAGTGAAGACCACCATGTGTGAGAGCAGCAATGGAAACGGTGTCAGAAGGAGATAGCCAGGTTTCGGTAATTGCTAAAAGGGTGAAAGCATTTGATAAAAACAGGTCATAAATGGCTGTAAGTTTGTTGTAGACAGAGTGAGAGTTCCATAGTGCGCAGGTGAAAGGAGTGTGTGCGTATTGGATGCATTGGATAACTAGCGCTATTGTCTGCAGACTCAAGCCAGGATTTTATTATTTTATTATTTTTTAATGTTTAGATGATGTGTTATTCAATAGCAAGACCACAGAAATGACTTGTCATTAACAACATGTTTACTGTTCATTAAAATACTGTGGAATCTGATTGGAGAACAATATTATGATATGATATCTGACTATGGTATGTGCATACTTCAGTGTTACACTCTCAGCGGTTATCTGAGTGTCATTGCAAGGGTTATACCCCATGATATTACAAGTATTTACAGTAATTAATATTCAGAAACTCCATGGGAATTACTCTCATATCTCTATTAACTGGTGACAGCATGCATTGTGTGTGTGTCCCTAAGCAGCTTCTAGCAACTGGTGATGATGACCAGCCAAAATTATCCCTATGTGATATAGGTACGGTTTAGCCTTAAACTGTGTTTTTTCCTAACACAATAAACTACATACACATGCTGCTCTCAAAACCACAGCCTTCTACAGAATGAACTCTGACTCCTATATTACTACCTGCAGACTATACTGCAGTTAGCCTAATCATAATCCCTCCCTACTATATACACTTACCAACCTGACTCTCAATAAACAATAACTGACAAGGGCCCTAACCACAGTTTAGAGAAAACAATTGAGCTATTAGTACCATATTTTGGGCAAAGCGTGTAAGCTCACCTGTCAGCCTCAAATCAGATCCCATATATGTGTCTTTCTGTAATGCATTTTAATATGTGATGTATTTATAATCAGTTATACTGTGCACCCATGCCTTGTATAATGTGATAGCCATCAACCAATCACAAAATGCATATACGTATATACTGTGCACTTTTGCTCAGTAGGAACTGAAGCATCAGAAAGTTTGCATATAAAAAGAATGTGATCTTTTTAATAACGGAAGTATAATGGATATATATATATATATATATATATATATTTTTAAGTGAATGCTTTATCTGAATTATGAAACTTTCATTTTGACTTTAGTATCCCTTTAAAGGGACGGTCAAGTTCAAAAAAAATCTTTCATAATTCAAATAGGGCATGTGATTTTAAAGAGACAGTCAAGTCCAAAAAAAACTTTCATGATTTAAATAGGAAATGTAATTTTAAACAACTTTCCAATTTACTTTTATCATCAATATTGCTTTGTTCTCTTGGTATTCTTAGTTGAAAGCTAAACCTAGGAGGCTCATATGCTAATTTCTTAGACCCTAAAGGCCACCTCTGCATTTGACAGTTTTTCACCACTAGAGGGCATTAGTTCATGTGTTTCATATAGATAACATTGAGCTCATGCATGCGAGTTTACCGAGGAGTGAGCACTGATTGCCTAAACTGCAAGTCTGTCAAAAGAACTGAAATAAGGTAAAAGGTGTATTAATATTACAGTGTTAATTGTGCAAAACTAAGGAATTATCTATGTTTTAAAACAACAACAATTCTGGTGTTGACTGTCTCTCTTTAAAGGGACAGTCTACACCAGAATTTTTATTGTTTTAAAAGATAGATAATCCCTTTATTACCCATTTCCCAGTTTTGCATAACCAACACAGTTATAATAATATACTTTTAACCTCTGTGATTATCTTGTATCTAAGCCTCTGCAAACTGCCCCTTTTTTCAGTTCTTTTTACAGACTTGCAGTCTAGCCAATCAGTGCCAGCTCCTAGATTACTTCACGTGCACGAGCACAGTGTTATCTATATGAAATATGTGAACTAACACCCTCTAGTATATATGCAATTTTAAGACACTTTGTTTACTTCTATTATCAATCTTTTTTCTTCTCTAGATATGCTAGGTAGGAGCAGCAATTCACTACTGGTAGCCAGCTAGTGATTGGCGGCTACACACATATGCCTGTTTTCATTGGCACATTTATTTTGTTATTGCATTGCAGGGGTTAAACACATACTTATATACAATCAACAACACAATAACATAAATTCTATAACACATTAGAGAATTTTCTTTTTGCAATTTTATGTCCCTTGAATGTATCTTTTGTTCCTTTCTTTGTAGAAATGTTTTTATATCTTAGAAGGAACTGAAGAGCCCTCCGTACCAAAGTGTCCCCTAATTTATGTTGTTTTTCTTCTTTTGATAGGATAAGCTCTTCTTCTTATTTGTTTTTTATTGATTAAGAAATGGTTATACATTGTTACATTATGAACCAATAGCTACAACTGATACAAGTGCACAAAGGATTCAAAATATTATGTAGAAAAATGTTAAAATTGTTGCAAGGAAAGTTAAAATCTGTAAAAATAATTAAAAGGTTCAAATATTGCAGCCAATTTATTGCTAACGAGAACATTATTCTATGCATTGCATATATTTTGTGTGCGTGTGGTGTTCCCCAAGGTTCCATTCTCGGCCCTCTACTATTCACATTATTTATAAATGATTTGCCTTATGTCTACAAATCCTCAACTGTACACATGTATGCAGACGACATGGTAATCTATGCAAACAAATCTGATCTGCCGCAGCTTGAAGCAGTGCTCCAAGACCAGTTCACAGAGGTAGAAAAGTGGATCTCAAAAAACAAACTCTTCCTAAACACTGACAAAACTGTCACAATGATCTTTGGAACTGGGCCTAAATTACACAAATTACGAAATTCCCATCTACGCATCAAAACAAAATCCAATTGCACGCTGACCGCAGTCCACTCTTTCAAATACTTGGGTATGTTCTTAGACCCTAATCTATCTTTTGGCCTCCATGTTCGGGGAAGACGGGCGAGGCATCCTGTGCCTTCTCTTTGCTTGATAAGTCCCTTATAAGTACTGCTACCTATATAACTAGAATAATTAAGAATGTGTATTGCCGATTCCAACATACTTAACATAACACCATGTAATTAACAATCTATACCACTTATATGAACAGCATTTCCAACCCATTTGAACTACGTCTTCTATATAGCGCTGAAAAAAAAAGGTATAAGGGACAGGAAGGGTAGATAGGGAGGGGGGGGGGGAGGCCTGGCCGAAGAGAGCATCACTTTGTCTTAGGGCATATCTAATGGGGCAGAGTCCCCTATTACCACAGGGGCGTGAGATATAGTTTCCCAGTAAAACTGGACTTCGTGGAAAAAGGCTAAGTTTCCATTTCTATAAAAGGAGTACTCCTCCACTGCTAAGAGTTCCGAGATGTGGAAAATCCACTCCTGTTTTGTGGGAATGCGTGTGGTTTTCCAATTACGGGCAATAAGTGTCTTTGCACTATTTAAGCTAATTTGTGTTAGTTTCCATTTAATTCTGCAAACTTTGTCCGGTTTATAATTTAATAGGGCGATAGAGGGTGATAAGTTAAATGTTGCTCCGAGTAGTTCCCTAAGGAGTTGTTCCACCCTCTTCCAAAAAGGGGAGAGTAAACGGCACTGCCACCAAATGTGTGACATCGTCCCAACAGCCCCACACCCTCTCCAGCAGGTAGCACCTGCTCCCGGGTAAATTGTTTGATTCTTTCTGGTGTGAGGTACCAGCGGAGCAAGACTTTATGGTTAAGCTCTAGGGATCTGGGTATAGCTGAGGACTTAGATGTATGCTGAAGGATATTCTGCCACTGCTCTTCTGAGAACTCCATGCCTAACTCCCTCTGCCAGTGTGACCTATATGAAGGAAACAGTGGCGTTAGTGCCACATCTAACATTTTTTTTTGCCTTTGATAGGGAACCACGGGGTGCAGTGCCTGACAGGCACAACCTCTCGAAGTGGGTTGGGTCCCTGAGTAGGCTGTTCCTATGGGGTGAGATATTCAGTAAGTGCGTTAGTTGTGCATACTTGAGCCACCTAGAAAAACCGCCCCCCGCCATATCTGCTAGCTGTGTCCGTGTCTTTAGGGTGTTGTTGGAAACCAAATTGGTAAACGGTATCGTGTGTTTCCAGCCTATAGGGTTAGATTTTTCTACCAACATACCTCCCGCAAATTCTGCGTTATATGATATTGGTGACAATGGGGATATGGGGGATGAAATACCCTTTATTTTGGCTCTAATCCCATCCCATGTTCTAAAGAGGTGGTTATATAGTGGGGATAATCTTGCAAGGGGGGGTCTGGCCGAATGCCTAATCCAACTAAGTGGACCTATACTTGGAGATTTTAGAAGGAAAGAGTCTATAGACGCCCACGCTTTAGCGTTTGTCCTATCATGCCATTCAATTATCCTCTGCATGACTACTGCACGATGGAATGACAATACTGACGGCACACCCAGTCCCCCCGCCCCCAGTGGAGCCATTATAATTTTCTTGCTAATTCGCGGTTTAATGTTTCCCCAAATAAAGGAGCTTAGCATTGATTGTAATTGATTAAGGTATGTGTTTGGTAGGTGAATTGGAACCGTCTGCATCACGTAAAGTAATTGCGGAAGGGCTGTCATCTTTACCGCTTGTATACGACCCCACCATGAAAGTGGTTTATGTTGCCAGCTATCAAGTTCCCTTTTGAGTCTGTGCATAAGAGGTATGTAGTTGTGCTTAAATAATTTACTGCTCACTGGTGTGAGCTGGATTCCAAGGTATTTAAGTTTATCATAATTTAACTTGTATGGGCAGCGGTTCCTTAGGGCTTCAAAGGATTGTTTTTTCATATTAATATTTAGGATTTCCGACTTTTGTGCATTGATGAGGAAATTGGAATGGGCACTAAATCTATCAAACTCCTCCAATAAATGTGTAATAGAAGTGGGTGGGGAGGTTAACAAGATGAGGACATCATCCGCGTAAAGAGTTAGTTTAAATGTATTAGGGCCTAGTGAAATTCCTGTGATTTTAGGGTTATTTCTAACATGTGAGGCCAACACCTCCATGGATATCGCGAAAAAGGAGCGGAGACAGGGGGCAACCCTGCCTGGTACCGTTTCCTATCTTAAAGCTGTCTGAGAGTATGCCGTTGGCCTTAATTTTCACAGAGGGTTGAGTGTATAGGCTGAGGATTCTATGGATCATTAATTCGCCTATGCGAAAGGCGGACAGGCAGGAGTGCAGGAATCTCCAGTCCAGCCGGTCGAAAGCTTCCTCAGCATCCGTTGATATTAATATCGAAGGAGTTCCCGACCGGCTGGCATGCTCTATTAGTTGTATAACCCTAATGGTATTATCCCGTGCTTCCCTCCCAGGGATAAACCCTGTTTGGTTCACATGGATAATTTGGGGGAGAATTGTGTTTAGGCGTGTCGCTAAAATTTCTGCATAAATCTTAATATCAGAATTGAGCAGGGATATGGGTCTATAATTTTCCACTTTTTGGGGGTCTCTATCCGCCTTTGGCAAAACTATGACGTGAGCTTCTAAGTTACTTTTGGGCCAAGTTTTATTGTCTATTGCTGCGAACATTGAGGTTAAATGCGGGGTCAGAAGTTGTCTATAGTTTTTATAATATAAATTTGAGAACCCATCAGGTCCAGGGCTCTTGCGCAGTGGGAGGGATTTTATTGCCAGGAGTACTTCTTGAGAAGTGATTGGGGCCTCTAATTACTGAGAGATCTCTGCAGGGAGAGCCGGGAGGTTAGCCTCCGCTATATACTTTTCTTGCGCCTGGGGAGTCGCTGCTAGTGGTGGCTTCGGCAAGTTATATAATTTGCTATAAAATGCCCTAAATTGGTCTACAATTTGGTGACTACTTATGGCCTGACATCCTGCAGAATCGACTATGCTGTGTACATAAGAGTTGAGTTTCTGCTCCCTAAGGGTTCTTGCGAGGGAGGGACCCACCTTGTTAGAGTTGGCTAGATACATTTTTTTAAGGTACACCGCTTTAGTTTGAGCGTCTTTGTAGATTAGTCTATTTAGGTTATTCCTTGCCTGCCGTAAGTTATCAACTGTAGCTTTATCTAGCGGGGATAGTTTATGACGTTGCTCTAATTCGCGAATATTTTGTGTCATGGATCTATATGCCTTGCGGTATTGCTTTGTCAGGCTAGCCTTATATTTTATCATTTCCCCCCTGATAACACATTTGTGAGCCTCCCAAAGCGTGTGTGATGAGATGTCTGGTGTATTGTTAAAGGGACAGTCAAGTATAAATTAAACTTTCATTATTCAGATAGGACTTTTAATTTTAATTTACTTTCCAATTTACTTTTATCATCAAATTTGCTTTTTTCTCTTGGTATTCTTAGTTTAAACTAAACATAGGTAGGCTCATATGCTAATTTCTAAGCCTTTGAGGGCTGCCTCTTATCACATGCTTTGTAAATCTCTTTTCAACACAAAGAGACAGAAAGTACACGTGGCTATATAGATAACACTGTGTTCAGGCACAGAAAATTATTTAAGATCTAGCACAATACAATGCTAAATTTAAGACAATAGATAATAAACAGTCACAGTCATGTGATCAGGGGGCTGGAAGAAGGTTCCTAGATACAAGGTAATCACAGAGGTAAAAAGTACATTAATATAACTGTGTTGGTTATGCAAAACTGGGGAATGAGTAATAAAGGGATTATCTATCTTTTAAAACAATAACAATTCTATGGTTGACTGTCCCTTTAAGTGTAAAATATTCTTTTATTATTTCCGCTACACGTTTGGAAAATAATGTTTTTTTTAACAGGGATTCATCAAGCCTCCACATAAAAGGGGTTAAGGGTTTATCTGACCAATTCAGTGTAGTTGACACTGCGGCTTGATCCGACCAGCTTGTTGGTTCTATATCCGCATCCCTCACTACATTATAAGTGGTTTGGTCGGTAAAGATATAATCAATACGTGAATAGCGTTGGTCCGAGTTAGAGAAAAAAGTATAGTTCCGTTGGCTTGGGTGCTTGGCCCGCCACACGTCAATCAATGTAAGCCTATGAGTGAGTGTTCTAATGTCCTGTAAGGTCTTAAGGGGGACGCTACCTCGACCCCGGGAGCAGTCAATTCCTGATTCAAGTGCTACATTCAGGTCACCTGCTATGATTAAGGCTCCTTTCTGGGCTTGAATGATCTTATTTGTTACTCTTTTAAAAAATTGTGCCTGTTTTGAGTTTGGGGCGTAAACATTGACCAAAGTCACTGGTCGATTATAAAGAAGGCCAGTAAGGATAAGCCATCTTCCTCCAGGGTCCACCTCCATGGTTGATAGCTGAAATGGTAGTGACCTGTGGAACAGGATTCCCAAACCCCCACATTGTCTGTATGTGACGCTAAGTATGTAATGGGAAATTCCCTATTTGAGAATTTAGGGGACTTATCTTTAGGGAAGTGAGTCTCCTGCACAAAGACCACATCCGCTTTGGATTTTTTAAAACAGGAGAGAGCGACTGACCGCTTTGTGGGGGAATTTAAACCCTTTTCGTTCTGAGATACAATTTTGATATAGCGCCTTCCCTTTAGGGGGGCCATATTAAGACATCATTGGAATGGGGGAGATGTTTATTATGTATTCTAGGGAGTCTCCCTGTGTGTGGGCCAACAGAGTATATGCACAGGTACTTTATAATAAAAAGTGCAAGGAGCACTATTAGCATGCTCATTGCTCTCGTATTAGAAGTTTCGTGCTCAAGCCCAATCCAAAATACTAAGTCCATTTTAATTATTAGTATAATACAGAACTACATGAAGAAATTCACTACTTGTGCACCATCGGCTAAGCGCACTATCGGTTTTGCACTCAATCAGTTAAGTGCACCTTTGGCTTAGCGTAACATCATCTTAGCACACCGTCTGCTTAGTGCACCATCATCTTAGCACCCCTCCGCGTAGCGTACCATTAGCTTAGCACACCCTCGGTTTCGGGCACCCTCGGTTTAGCGCACCATCAGCTTAGCACACCTTTGGCTTGGCACACCATCAGCTTAGAGCTTGAGCAATATCTGACATGAATTTTATTGTGCACCACCATAGAAATATATTATGTAAGTGATTATGCGTACATAAGCAATCTGATATACAGATGTTAGCGCATCCTAGACTATTGCTTTAGACTTGTGATATAGAAAATAATAATTTATTCGCCAAGTATATAAAAAAATATACAAGGAATTCTTCATGGTGTAAAAGGTATCAGATGACAATGAACATATAAATACAATCAGCTGTGTAAAAATCTAATAAATATATTCACACGATGTGACTTAAATGCAATCTATCGTACGAAAAGTGAAATAAGAGAAGTATTCCTGTTTGGTATTTTAATAGCCTGGGGAAAAACTATTCAGAAAATGGTTTGTCAGAGTATGTAAAACTCTCAACATTGGCCTATGATACAAATATAGACAATTAAAAACACAACATCCAGGGTGACATGAATCAGATAAAAAAAAATCCAACTCTCTTATTCATCCGTGAAAAGTAAATGTCCTTAAGAGAAATAAGTTGACACCCAATGATTTTTTTTCGCAGATTTCACAATTCGGTGTGGTGTCTCCTTTAATGATAATGTAGTAGAGCTATCCCAGGTTAAAATAGAGGATAAAAAAATGATTTGATGTTGCCTCAACAAGTACAAACGTTGTTGAGACTTTTTAATTATAGAAAAATATTAATGTCCCATTTCAAATCATGTTGAATTGTTGTGCCAAGGAATTTGTACAATGTAACTTTTTCTACTATGCAATCTTTAATTTTCAGAGAAGAAGGTGATAAAGACTTTTCTTTTCTAAAATCAATTACCATCTCTTTGGTTTTATGAGCATTTAATTCTAAATTGTTTGCTTCACTCCATGTTACCAGCCTGTCTGTTCCATGTTGTAGCTTAATTCATCTTCATCTGAGATAACCCCAATCAGAGTAGTGTTGTCTGCAAATTTCGATAACTTCACAGATTCATTTGCAGACGTACAATCGTTAGAATATAAGGAATAGAACAAGGGAGAAACAGCACGACCCTGTAGGATAGTTTTGAGGAAGACACGGTCAGAAATCAGCCCATTCACTATAACAAATTATTTCCTATTAATTAAAAAGCTATAAAGCCATTGCCATATGGAAAAGGGCACAATGAGTTATTTTAATTTAACAAAAAGCAAATCAGGAACAATAGGATTAAAAGCAGAACTGAAATCCACAAATAAATCTCGGACATAGGTTCAAGAATTATCAGAATGATGTAAAATATAATATAAAAAGAGATTAATCACATCATTCACAGATCTATTAGATCTGTATGGGAACTGTAGTGGATCTTGAAGGGTGTCAGCCAAGGCATTTAGATGGCACCGCATAATTCTTTCAAAGCATTTCATAATAACAGATGTAAGAGCAACAGGCAATCATTCATGCTCAAAATCTCTTGTTTCTTCAGAACCAGAATAATTATAGATTTAAAACAAGCTGGTACGACGCATTGTATTAAGGAATGGTTATAAAGATCAGTAAAAATAGGTGCAAGTTGGTCAGCAAGTTAGTTAGCTCAAAATATTTATATTATATTTATATAATAATATACAATAATGATATTTCTGTGCGGCTCTTGTAATCTAGACCAGTATGTTTCTATATATGAGAGTGAAGCTGTGTACCCATAAGACTATGCTAACTTGCTGTGCAGTTTCGATTCCAATTAGTATATTAATGCAAATTACATTACTTGCATTGGAATAAAGCACACGTTCAATTTAGTATTGTTTTTTTTAAATATTATTACAGTCTTGCAGTTTTCACCTAACCTTGGAAGAAATTAGTTATATATCTAGGAGACCAGTTTGGTGTCGCAACTGCCAGGCTGGGATTATGCTGGCGTCAGACTGATATTGTTTTTTGCACAGGACAGGATCTCTTTAGATTTTGTTTTACTATCGGAGGCTGAATCTTTGCACCACCTTGTGGTCGTTACTGGAAGCATTCCACTTAGTGTGTCCCTTTGTCGAGATCCCACCTATCCCATTGGCTCCTCTGCTGGGTTCCACTCTGACGCTGTCCGCCGAGTGACGTCTGCTTCCAGTGCATCGAGTTTACGTTTGTCTGACGGGCGACTTTTGGTTCCGTCCTGCCTGTTTGGGTACACGTCTGTACCGCCTCTCTTGTGAGTAATACTCTGTGGGGGGTTTCGCCTGTCTGCTTTACCTTCCATCTGTTGCTCCAGACAATACTTGTCCCATGAGGCGCCTCTTTTATCTGTCTTCCACAGGTTCCCGATGTCCTTCCAATAGATTCACATATTAGCAAAGCCTGAATGTTATTAGAACAGATTAAAGGGACAGAAAACAAAGTACTATGGGGTCAATTCCAATCATTTAGAATTGTTTTTTTTTTAATGATTTGTAGAGAAATCAGATGATAGTTATGGAATTGACTGACCCCTATATTTGAAAAAACTAATAATGTAACTAGTATTCTATATGTATTAAAAAATGATGAGTCGACTTGCCATTTCCTCTTTTGAGCTGTGTAATTCTACTTCGGGAATTCTTTCTTTCCCATATATCTCACTATTTTCCTACGTTCCATAGCTAGCTTTTGTACAGCCCTCTAGCAGGGATAGGCAAGGTGTCCGTACATGAACAATGGTCTCTGTGACTGGCCATTGCAGTGTCTGCCACCAGTTTTACGGTAGGGAGAGAGGAGTAGGACAGATGAATGCTGGTTCTGACTTCTCCTTGACGCAGGCGGCACCACGTTTTGCGGGGTTGGGGCCACACCCACGGGACGCCGCCTAGTAGTGGGAAAGTGAGTGAGAGGGAAGAATCAAGCTGCCTGCAGTGCAGCCTGTGTCAACCAACCGTGAGCCGTGACCCGTCCCGATTCCTTGATCTGTGCGGCAGCGTGGTGCTGGTGTCTGTGTGTAGAAGACTGCTGCCTACTCTGATAAACCTTACCTAACCAAATAGGTAACCAACCATGATAATCATGTGATTAACATCTAGGTGGGTGAGTTTGGTTAGGAGTTGCAGACTCTCAATACAACAACAAAAAAAAGAAAGAAAGGTTAGCATTTTGAAAACATTTCATACTAGTATACCACAAGCAGTCTTTATATAAATGTTATTTTAAACTTGTTTGATTAGATACTGGAAACACAAGAAAACAAGAGCGCAACCACGACTCAAGGTAAAAGTTTTCACAACTTTACTAAGAGCATATAATCAGTTGCACTTACAAGAGGATAATATACAAGTCGCCTTTTAACAACACACAATCAGCAATCAGCAGTCTTCAGTATCCGAGTAAGTGCTCTCATATGCAGCTCTATGTATCCCCATTAGTATGTGCGTGATCCGTACAAGGCAATCTTTAGATCAATCTCTTCTCCTGCAGTACTAGTGCCGTATGTAGAACGTCCCTGTCTACGCTTTTCACCTGGCTTCTGCGGACTTTGTCAAGACACGTCCAGTGCCGCTCTCCTGACTTATAGAAACTTAGAATGTGTTGGTAGATAGGAACTATTCGGTCCATCTAGTCTGCTCACTTTTCTGAATACTTTTATTAGTTCCTGGCCTTATCTTATACCTAGCATAGCCTTATGCCCATCCCATGCATTTTTAAACTCCTTCACTGTCTCTACCACTTCTGCTGGATGGCTATTCCACCATGTATCCAGTACTCTCTCGGTAAAGAGAGTGTTTTTTGATGTTTTTAATTTGAAATGTTCCTTGGTGTCCTTCAGTAAGGTCTGTACTTGGTCCGTGCCTATCCCTGCCCTTTAGCCAGCAGTAGTTAGACATTACTCAGTTTCTTTTTATTTAACAACTCAGTGGGGTGTTTAAAAAGTGTATGATCCTTTTGGTTTGGATAAAAATTAAACTTTTTTTTTTTAGTTTTATGATGAGATTTTATACATTTTTATTTTTACCATGCAAATCTATTGTGCTTTTATGTTAGAACATAAAGGGACATGAAACAAATTTTTTTCATGTTTCTGATATAACACAATTTTAAACAACTCAAATGTACTTCTTTTATATAATTAGCTTCATTCTCTTGGTATCAATTGTAGGAGTAGTAATTCACTACTGGGAGCTAGCTGAAAGCCAATGAAAAGAGGCACATATGTTCTGCAATCAATCAGCAGCTTTTGAGCCTTCCTAGGTATACTTTTCAACAAAGAATGCAAAAAGAACAAAACATGTTATATAATAGAAGTAAATTGGCAAGTTATTTAAAATGGCATGCTCTTTCTAAACAACGAAAGAAAAAAAAATGTTTTCATATCCCTTTCAAAAAAAAATTGTTGTTTTTTTTAATGCCTAGCCTTCTCTTATTCTCAAACTGTTGTACAACGATTATTATTATTAACCTTTATTAATAAAGAACCACTATTTTCACTGAACTCTATTTTTTTAAGTTACTTTTTCCCATACTCTCCCATTGACTTTGATCTTTCCTTTTACCAAAAAAAAATTTGAAAACCATGAAGCTACTGGGGGAAACATTTGTAAAATACATCTCTGTATGTATGTCGGGTTATTTACTAGTACATTTTATGCTGAATATGTTACTCATATTATATTATGTCTGTCATTTTCATAAATGTTGTGCTGTCACCTAGATAATTGAATCACAAAAGGTTAGAAAGATATACGTTCCCTTGTGACTTAACATTTCACAGAATGTCATTTATTATCTCCTCATCATGTTGGCTGACAAGGAACTTCAGTATAGTTTCCAAACCATAAATGAACAATAAAACAATAGTTATTGATCAGTGCAAATGGAAGTTTTCTGATGATACAGTAACTTATAAAATTTCAAGGTGTATTATTTTTATACTTTCCTCAGGAATTTCTCCTGTGGAAAAAAATACAATAGAAAAGATTAAAAAACCCTCTATATCCCAAGCATAATCCTCAGTGTATAATGTATACAAAGTTCCAAAGAACCTTTATTACAAAAGTATTAAAAACATGAGAACAAACAAACAAAATCGTTAAGAAACTCATCTTTTTATGTTATTTATTGTGGATTGTGGTTGGAGTACTGAGTTTTTTTAAACGTTTTTCGATCACATTTGTCGCTTCGATAACTGCTTTAAATAACAAATATATTTTATTTTACAACATCTAATATATATATATTATGGTCACCACATCACAACGCAAATACTGTACTTTCAAAAATAGTCTTATTCGGGGGGCGGAGCCAACAGCCGACGGAGCTAGACATGTCCAGGCAGAGCTCCTGACTTTTGAGTTAAAAAAAATGGAAAAATACCGTAATATTACTTGACTCGCTTTACCTATTTTGCCACTCAAGAGTCCATTGATTCTCACATAAGAGCGCAGGATGGACAGAAATCTATATGGAGAATGCACATTAAGCTTGAGCCTTCCAACTGCGTCATGCAGTGAACATCGCCATTTTAACTGTTGGGCCCATTTCTGGTACAACCTGCTTCTGACTGCGGAACCAGAGGACTTCAATCTACTACCTTCCGAGCGTTTGTGCTTACATAGCCACTTACCTTTTACAGCTCTTGGGGCAGCGGCAGGCGGTTGCGAGCAATTTGCTTGCTGTGCCTGGAGTACAGTATCAGCATGGAGGACTGGGAGCAAACTACGCAACGACTCATAGATGAATATTTCCAGAACCTTGAAGCGGATCTTACCTCATTGATTGCAGCTTTACTACGGCGGACAGTGCCGACTACAGAAGCCTCACATCTTCAGAAGCGGGATGGTGCCAGCGCTTTAATTACCACTGTATACACACCTCAGGAGGAACCTGAATTCGTCACAGGCGGTTCACTTTCGAAGCTCCTGATTCCCGGTCTGGGGAAGATGATTGTTGCGGTGAGTCCCTCTACATGGGGTCCGGTGGTGGCTCAAACTGATGAAGGCATGTTAATGCCGGGTAGGCCTCTGCTGCAGAGCTCATTAATTCCTTACGAGCACGCTGACATACAGGGTGTTTCTTTACATGGATCTGGCCGGATGAGGACCCCTGCCCAGGTTATATGTTTGCCACTTTACAAGTTACCAGGACTGGCTGTTACTTTAGAGACAGTATGGGAAATACACGGTCCTTTGCACTTCATGGGAATGTGTCCCTGCATTGAAGAAGACGTGTTGGTTACACTGAACTTAACTTACCATGAAGTAGGCTAATTTACAATAGACATTAGATTTTGCCTCATGAGATAATGGACAGCGTGTTAGATAAAGATAATTATCTCATCTCTATGTGCCATACGTGCAAGTGTGGTTACAGTCATTGTTTGTATCATATATGTTCACTTGAGTTTTACAGTACAGGGTATATAGAGGTTCCCTAGATTCATGTTAATTAGGCGTTTTCTAATGTACTCTGTTTGTAACTATATACCGTTGCTATATTTTGCTTGCCAATGTTTGTACTGCTATCTGCGATTGTATATTGTATATATTACCTACCACTTGAATTATCTAGGTACAGTTGCCTCATTCAGTTATACTAAGAGTTTTCAAGCACCAACCTCTCCACCTTATACCTCCAGCAGAGCCCCTTATGGCTATACTCCTCAAACTTCCCTTAGCGATATCTGCTCCCACTAGCCTATGTGTATAATAGGGCTTCTGCTGCCTGCTTTATTTAGATAGTTATAGCACAAGTCATAGGGGCCCATTTATCAAAGTGCTTGCGGACCTGATCCGATACTGCGGATCAGGTCCGCAAGACCTCGCTAAATGCGGAGAGCAATACGCTCTCCGCATTTAACATTGCACCAGCAGCTCACAAGAGCTGCTGGTGCAACGCCGCCCCCTGCTGACTCGCGGCCAATTGGCCGCCAGCAGGGAGGTGTCAATCAACCCGATCGTATTCGATCAGGTTGATTTCCGGCGATTCCTGTCCGCCTGCTCAGAGCAGGCGGACAGGGTTATGAAGCAGCGGCCAATTGCTTCATAAGTTGTGTTTCTGGCGAGTCTGAAGACTCGCCAGAAACACGGTCCTTCAAGCTCCGTACGGAGTTTGATAAATGGGCCTGATAGTGTTTAACTACATTAATGCAGGAAAACAACTTCCATGTATCCAACATAGCCCTCTTTCTGCTGATATCTCACTAATGCGTCATTGTGGGTATAAGACTACCAGTTGCCATATACTATCTGTAATATATTTTTTTATCTTTATCATTATTACTCCACAGTGTACATTTGTATTCATGCATGATACTAGTATCTGATTTGTATTATCCTCCTATATTTTATGCAGAAACTGTGGCTCTCTTTAGGAGACCCAAGAGTATTTTTAGCTTACCTACTCTAACGTTTTAGATCATACTATGCTGGGAGGTCCAAAAGTGGTGTCGTGTAATTGAGTAGGTATACAGTTATAACTGGCAAACAATGTTCTTATTTCTCCAATCTCATGTCATACAATATTATATCTTATGTCGACTCTGTTTTAAATATGTTGTTAGTAATCTAAATAACCACCTCCCTCCCCCCACATGTAATGTGCCTCCTAGTCATGGAGTACGAATTAAGCGGTTTACCTTTCTTATACTGCAACCAAAATACTGATAATCCTCACCCTAAGAGCCCAGAATCCAGAGGCCTAGATCTTTTCTTACTTAATATTTTATCTGCATATATTATCAGCTATGCATTACTGTTTATTTATTGTTCATTCTGGGCTTTAGCTTGACATTACTTATTCTCAGTGTGAGGTTCAGGCACAATCCTTGTTCTTTTTTCTCATTGGCATACTGTTCAAGTGTTTTTCTCTCTTCTTTATTACAGCAATTATAAACATTACTCAACTTAATCAATCTACCTTATTGCAGGCAATTGTATAATACCAATGTAGTGTGCTGTAATTCTTTAGTTGTATGTCAGAATTTTTCGTTACCTCAAATAAAAATAATTCTTTAAAAAAAAAAAAAAAAAAAATCACAAAAAAAAATAGTCTTATTCATTCAAGACCATTGTATATTAAAGGGACAGTGTACTGTAATTTGTTTCTCCCTTTTAATTTTTCCCAATGATCCACTTTATCTGCTGGAGTCTATCAAATTGTTTTCATGTATTTTTTCATGTGAAATAGCTGCCTTTGCCTGTTATATCCACACCTATACTGTAAATGTCAGATTTTAAAGGGACATGAAACCCAAAATGCTTCTTTCATTATTCAGGGCATACATTTTAAAACATTTTTCCAATTTACTTCTATTATCAAATATCCTTCATTCTTTTTGTATCCTTCGTTGAAGGAGCAGCAAATAACTACTGGCTCTACAGAACACGTCAAGTGGACCAATTACAAGAGACATATATGTGCAGCCACCAATCAGCAGCTAGTTCCCAGTCGTGCATTGCATATTCTGAGCATACCTATGTATGCTTTTCAACAAAGTATACAAAGAGAACAAACCACATTTAATAAGAGAAGTAGCATTTTTTGTTTAACTTTAATGCACCTTCAAAAGGGCAGGAACCCTAAAACAATGATTTTATGATTCAGATAGAGCATGCAATTTTAAACAACTTTTTAATTTACTTCTATTAGTCAATTATTCTTTGTACTCTTTGTATCCTTTGTTGAAAAGCTGGGACATGAGCTCAGGAGATTTCACGTGTCTGGAGCACTATATGGCAGCAGATTGCAACACTATTTACTGACATATAGTTCTTCAGGCACCTACCTAGATATCTCTTCAACCCAGAATACCATGGGAACAAAGCTAATGGGATAACAGTAAATTGGATTAATAAGCAATCAATCTCCCAAAGGTGGTAGGGACAGTGAGATAATAAAGTATATATTTTCCATGGTTTTCTTTAAGTACTAGTCTCACGGTTTATACAGTGAGAGAAAAGATAGGGAAGATTTGGAGTAACTATAGAGATAAGCTCTACCTGCAAGCTCAGACAATTTAATTAGGTTGTGGTTTCAATTAGCAGAGACAGTGACTTCATATAGAAAATATACCTAAAAAAAACTATTTCCCATAGATTTTAAACTCTGCAGCAGGTATAACAAGTCATTGTAAACACATCAACAGGAAACTGATTTTACAGTATACCATCCCATTAAGTACAAATAAAAATGGCATTAGTGTTCTTTATAAAAAAAAGTCTTGAAATAGTATGAAAATAAAGCCTATTAGGCCAGTTTGGTGGTTTCTGAAGTCCTGTAGAAGCAGTGACATGGGGGCATATTTATCAATGTGTGAGCGGACATGATACGAAGTAGCGTATCATGTCTGCCACACATCGATAAATGCCGACAGCATACGCTGTCTGCATTTATCATTGCACCAGCAGTTCTTGTGAACTGCTGGTGCAATGCCGCCCTCTGTAGATTTGCAGCCAATTGGCTACTAGCAGGGGGTATCAATCATCCCGATTGAATTTGATCGGGTTGATTTCTGTCCGCGGCCTCAGAGCAGGCGTACAAGTTATAGAGCAGGGGTCTTTAGACCGCTGCTTCATAACTTCTGTTTCAAGGGGCATCCATACCGAGCTTGATAAATATGCCCCAATGACTTCACCAGAGCTTTTCACTTTAGATAATATTTATAGTGTTAATGTGATTATTGCTCAAGTCTAAGTATTACCCATAGAATTCCCTCTGCTCGTTGTTGAAAATATAGAGAGCATTAACCATCCCGAGTTCGTGCAAGCGAGGTCACAATATTTTTTTCAAACATATGACTAATATAGGTTCTAGCATTAAAAATATTGCAAACCCATAATGGCATTTGCTCTTTTTGCAGTAGAGATTGAACTCTATTTATAATCTAGGTTTATCTGGAATTATTCATTTGTATTTATTATGACCTAATTTTGCAGTTGTATCTACTATAATGTAAAGTTTGTTTGGTGAAAAATAATTTGATCATGTTACATGTATATATACTGTATGTGCTTCAGCAATATAACAATCTCTTGTTATACCATAGGATTTGGGTATGGAGTCCACCTCGCTAGATGATGTGCTGTACCGCTATGCTAGCTTCCGGAATCTGGTCGATCCTATAACTCATGACTTAATAATCAGCCTGGCAAGATATGTGCACTGCCCCAAACCGGTACGTACTTAATATTTGTTTACAATGTGCTCTTATGCTATCATTTGTATGGAGAATGCAATAAATATGCTTATACAGAAATGTGCATATTTTTGTCCTATACAAGGCAGCAAATGAACTGTGTATGAAGTGTTCTTTAAATGCAATTGCATGTTCTGTTCCCACCTTGTTTTCCTCTTATAACAGTTCTGCATCTCCCAGGTGCTGTCAGTTATCTTGAACATAGTTGTGCTATTATTTAGATTATATCTGGTCTGTATTGTCATTTTGCTAGTACATAGTTGACATATTAATAAATTCATAATAAATCAGCGAGACTGGCAGATAGACATGCTTTATCCTCATTAAGCATATTTATCAGATCAATTGATAAAGACTTTTGTTTGGTTTAAATTTATTTTTTTGGTTTAAATTTATTTTAAAATAATATATACAAGTATATTCCTTATGCCTTAGATGGACCATAAAGTGTTTAGATTTCATTATATTGAAAAATATTGTTAACCATCTCTGAGGCACAATGAAAAATTTACTGTATTTAATGAACAAAAAGAAAACAGCTATGCCAAACAAACCAGTCATTTTACATCTAAAAACTGTGTATATAAAAAATAAATATAAATGAATTGTATTAATACAATAAGGGTACATGCACTGGGTTTACTTTCAAGAGCAATCTTAGTTCAGAATACTACATTCATGTTGTTTCATCTTATTTATTGGAAATGTCAGGAATGTTAATGTTATATAGGAAAACTCAACCGTTTTAACATATTCTCATTAAAATATTGAACAGTCAAAATATCATATGTGCAAAATATTCTAATTATAATAGACAAGTTTTCAAATATTTGCTATTAGCACAGGCAACATTTAGAATGGCCGACTGTGTTTATATCAGTATGGTCTCTGTTCTGAGAGCTGGTTATTATATTTCCCAGCAGTGTGGAGGTCTTAGTGATCAAATAGAATTGTGTCCATTGAAATACTTACCTGTAGTGTTGATCAGTTTGTTGACCACTTGGTGATGGGAGTTGGTGCATGCAGGGTTAGTTTCAAGGATCTTTCAGCCATGGCAGAATCAGGCTGTGCTGGACCTAGGTAGGTTCTGAACTGTTACCTTAGATGTTGGAGGCAGAGATGCAACTGGCTTTCTGATAATATTATGCATTGTGTAGTACAGGCTTACAGTGTTCATACTCCTGTACACACTGTACTACTGCGTAATGTGCTTTTTACACCAGCATTCTAACTGCTGTGAACATAACTGTGCTTCCACTAAATAATAACAATACAGCAAGTAATCTCTTGTTATCACTACAATTGTGTGTAGTATCTCCTTTTACACAAATATCTTGAGATCCTGCCCTTTGGTGAACAGAAAAAAGGACAAGCTGTAAAAAGGTCTGTTGGCTAGTTACGGTTAGTTATGTATTCTCATGATCTTGGAGTACAATAACTTGAATAAGGACTGTGCTTTTTGAGACAAATTACACTGTTTTTTTATTTTATTGCAATTATGAAGACAAATCTCATTGTCTCCTGGGGAAAGTGTTACATTGAGCTGGTACATGAAGCTTTCTATTCCTGTTTTTTTTATTTTATTTTTAATAAATCTGTGAATTGTCTGAAGGAAATGACTGTGTGTGTATTTTAATACAATATTTGCTACTCGTATGTTTGATAATTCACCAAGTTCTTTCTTCTATGGGTGGATGGCTTTGTACTTCTCTGATACTGAAGGATTAATGACACCAGCTGAGTTCAGATTGTTGAGCTCAATTAACCTAGGAGTGTGAGTGCATACACTATTGTCACTTGTCTGATATTACACTAGAGTTGTCCTTGCAGATATTTTCTATGTTATGTTTGTTAGACACTGATTGCACTGTTTATGTGTTGTTTTGCCAATGTCTTCTGCATTACATACAACATTTATAAGTTGTCCTGATTGTCGTGTTCAGACATTCTGAGCTTATTCTTTCTGTGTATCTGTATTGTCCTTAGTGTGTGTTATTTATATTTAAAGCATTGACTAAACAAGTGTCATTTTATACACAAACTGATAATGAATCACTCCTATGAATAGACTCAATAGCTAATGCATAGTTGTAGATTTATTGCACCTCACAATCCAACATCCTTGAAGAAATAATAGTTGTTATGGTTTAATAAAAAGGATTTAAAATGCAAAATAGTAAAAAAAAATAGATAACAAATAACTGCTATTGATCAATAGAGCAGTTTCTTTAAGTAACTACTTCAGTGTGTTTAGCCACTGCTAAAGAATAAAACACCTAGGCCTAGATTACAAGTGGGGCGCACCCTACGCTATCAATATCACATTCCTGAATTAGAGCACAATCTGGTATTAAAGTCAGTGGTAAAACAGAATTACTAGAGAATGTTTAGTTTGGTCGACATCTATTTAGCAAACTCTATACTTTCAATGGATAGCACAGCCGAGCTAAACATGACTCATATTACAAGCTGTGAGTTATGTGGGCTAAAAAAGTTAGAGACCTGAAGAAAAGTATTAGGGTTACAAGAAAAGTATAACAAAGCACATGTAAAATATGTTCAAATATAGTATGAGTACATTTACTTCCATATAGATATAGAGCTATACACATAAATATATATAAAAAAAAAGGTATCTGTAATATTTTTGCACTTCATTTGTAATTAAAGCAATAGGGTATACCTAGAGTATACTTTTTTTCCCCATAATGACGACCCCATCTGTAATCAGTAATGGTTTGTACGGGATCACCCTTCTGGTTTCAGTTAAGTAGCTGACATCTTTTAAAGTAACAATGACAACTATTACTTTTAATGGGAGCCGTAGTACAATAGTGATGAAATGCTTGTAGCTATTATATGAAGCCTGTAGCTATTATATGGGGCCTGGCGCTATTATATGGGGCCTGTAGCTATTTTATGAGGCCTGGCGCTAAGATTTTACTCCTAGGGGTCAATTTATGCCCCATATTTCTTGAAAGCTTGCCGGAAACAGAAGTAATGAAGCAGCGGTCTAAAGACCGCTGCTTCATAACTTGTCCGCCTGCCCTGAGGCGGCGGATAGAAATCAAACCAATCGAATACGATTGGGTTGATTGACACCCCCTGCTAGCGGCCAATCAGCAGGCGGCGTCATTGCACCAGCAGTTCACAAGAACTGCTGCTGCAATGATAAATACGCTGTCGGCATTTATTGATGTGCGGAGGACATGATACGCTACATTGTACCATGTCCGTCCGTCCGCACTATCATAAATAGAACCCCTAATAGATATAAAGCTAAAAATGAAATAAATACACAACATAATATAGCTAACTTCTTTTTTAATTTTCGTGAAAAATCTATGTGCGCTTTTGTGAAAAATCTATGTGCACAATGTTTAAGCCATGTAATACAAGTCCCACTCTCCACTTTGCACCAATTTTGACGCGACACTTTTCGCACCAATTATGACGCAAACTCCTTAACAACCCACAAAATAGTAAATTATTCAACCACTTTTGATTGGAATATGCATAATCACATGATTTATGACATCAGCCAATCTGATTCAAATATACATTTTAAACTATCACTAATGAATCAAAATGCTTGATATTTGTGTCAATGATCACTCATCAGAACTTGTAAGTGCCATTTGTTACATTGTGTATTATACTTTGAAAGTATGTATATGTGAATTTAGAATTAAAGATACACATTGTTGTTGACATTATGACACACAGTGTAGTATTTTAGACAAGGATTTTAAAATTCGAATTGATGTTTGATTGAATATAATCTTAAACTGATAGCTCAAAGGGATAGCCCACCTAACATTAAACTGTCATGAATCAGATACAGCAGAAATTAAAATCACCTCTTTACTGTCATGCTATTTTCAGTGTATTTCTTCCTTCTCTTGAATTTCTTTTTCAGTAAGAAATTTCATCTTATATGCCAGACCATTTTATAACACATGTGAAGGGGTAGTTTTTAAAACTAGATTGCAATCAGTTGGGGTTACACAGGTACAGAGAGAAAACTGGTCCAGCTCTTAAAATATCCATTAATTGCAAATAAATACATATGATATTTTGATTACATGTTATATTTGCAATTATTCATGCTCAGAATAATAATACATGTATACTATATACATATAGTGGTATAAATAAACACAAAGATATGAAAGACAACATTGTTTAGAACATAAAAAGAAATTTAGGGACATATAAATATGTTTGCAAAAGATTTCTGACGTAACACACACATATATATATATATATATATATATATATATATATATATATATACACAAGTTTGTGCAAAGATATATGTACACATTCTAGCATTAATAATCATTTAAAATAAAAAAACATGATATAGGCATATATCATGAATCAAATAAATAATAATACACATTAATTTATGTGAACATTTCATATATCAGATTTTTTTGTATAACAAATAAATAGAAAAATAAATATCTATGAGCTATTATTGTTTGTTCAGGTATAAATATAGCTTAACATTAACAGTTGAAAAATAAAAGATAAGCTTTAGAGAAATGTGCTTGTTCATGGACAGTAATGAAATGGTATGAATAACGTTGGAAAAAACAGAATATCTGCAACATCGATGACTCTAAATTTATCAAAAGTCCAATGATCATCGCTCCGTACTTGACGCGCGTGTTTTTGACAGACGTTTTGATAAATAAGGGTATCATATGCAGATCCACGGCAGCGATGTCTGACGAGCGTATTGATGCCAGCGAATGCACCAAGATTGACGCTTTGATAAATCGAGGCCTTAGAATGGATAGTTGTGTTAAAACAAGCCTTTTATTCATCTTTGTAATATTTTGCAGTGTGTTTCAATGGGACGTTACATCATTTATTGACTGAGTAGTCGCTGTTATTTATAATTGCTGTTAATTTTACTGACTCCCTCTTGCTTGTTGTATACTATAGCATATGTCTGTATGCAATAATAAACAAACTCTAGAGAGGGGATGCAAAGGGCTGCAGCCAGCTTTTAATAGCACATTAATACATAACAAATTAAAGGGATACTAAACCCAATTTTTTTATTTCATGATTCAGACATTTTAAACAACTTTCTAATTTACTCCTATTATCAATTTTTCTTTGTTCTCTTGCTATCTTTATTTAAAAAAGAAGGCATCCAAGCTAAGGAGCCAGACAATTTTTGGTTCAGCACCTTGGACTTATTTAATGGTGGCTGACATTTAGGGGCATAATTACCAAAGTGTGAACTATGTTGCATTCGCCAGCATCAATACGCTCGCCTAACATCGACAAACATTGCGGCGGCGGATCTCAATACACTCTCCTTATTTATAAAAAAAGCCGTCAAAAACACTTGCACCAAGTACGGGGCGATGAGCATCGGACTGTTGTTAACTAGCAGTCATCAATCTCGTGTCTATTCGGCTTTTTTCCCAACTGTATTTATACCATTTCACTAAATGCCGCCACTATACTAAAATGTTTAACCCCTATCCTGCCACTCCCCGACATCGCTGTAACCTAAAGATTTTAACCCCTATCCCACCGCTCCTCGACACCGCCGCCACTAAATAAATTTATTAACCCTTAAACCTCTGGCCTCCCACATCATCACCACTAACTAAACCGATTAACCCCTAAACCGTCAGCCCCCCACATCGCAAAAAACGAAATTAAGCTATTAACCCCTAAACCTAACAACCCCTTAACTTTAAATTAAAATTACAACATCCCTATATTCAAATAAATTAAAACTTACCTGTAGAATTAAAATAAACTAATTTTAAATTAGAAATTAACCTACCCTAACTATTATACTACAATTAAATTAAAACTACCAAATAAATAAACTAAATTACATATTAAAAAATCTAACCCTACTAAAATTATTTAAATATACAGTTAAACATTATTACAAAGTCCTAAATTACAAAAAAACAACTAAGTTACAAAAAAAACAAACACTAAATTACGAAAAATAACAAACCAAATTATCAAAAATAATTTTTTTTACACCTTATCTAGTAGCCATATCAAAATAAAAAAACCTAGCCTACAATAAACAACCAATGGCCCTTAAAATGGTCTTTTGTGGGGCATTACCCCAAAGATAACAGCTTTTTTACCTGGTAAAAAAATACAAACACCCCCCAACAGTAAAACCCACCACCCAACCAACTCCCCAAATAAAAAAATCTAAAATAACCTAAGCTACACATTGCCCTGAAAAGGACATTTGTATGGGCATTTAGCTCTTTTACTGCCCAGACCCTAATCTAAAACTAAAACCCACCCAAAAAAAACTTAAAAAACCCCCGATGATCCACTTACAGTCCTTGAAGTCCCGCTTGCGGGATCCATCCAGTCGGCGAAGTCCTCATCCAGGCGGCAATAAGTCTTTTTTTTAAGGTTTTTTTTGGGTGGGTTTTATTTTTAGATTAGGGTCTGGGCAGTAAAAGAGCTAAATGCCCTTTTAAGGGCAATGCCCATACAAATGTTCTTTTCAGGGAAATGGGTAGCTTAGGTTATTTTAGGTAGTTTTTTTATTTGGGGAGTTTGTTGGGTGGTGTATTTTACTGTTGGGGGGGTGTTTGTATTTTTTTTGTCAGGTAAAAGAGCTGTTACCTTTGCGGCAATGCCCCACAAAAGGCCCTTTTAAGGGCCATTGGTAGTTTATTGTAGGCTAGGTTTTTTTTTATTTTGGGTGGGCTTTTTTATTTTGATAGGGCTATTAGATTAGGTTTAATTCTTTTTTATTTTTGATCATTTTTTTTGTTATTTTTCATAATTTAATGTTGTTTTTTTTTGTAACTTGTAACTGCATTCTCTTACATAAGCTTTCTTACGGCATCCGCGGCCTCAAGGGTGGCAGTTTGAAAACTAGGTACGGTGCGTCGAAATAGCGGCACGCGTACCTGTTTAAAGTTTGATAAATGGGGAAAAGTGCCAAATACAGCTGAATGTGTATTCGGAACATCTGTAGTGATGTAATCATCAATCTGCGTTGGATTGAGATCGCAGGATCGTATGTTATGTCACAAATTTCAACATTTGCCTATCTTGAGGCTAGGTTGGATCAATCTCGCAACAATTACGATGCGGAATTCCAGCGTATTTTCAGTTGACACTTTGATAAATTGGCCCCTTAGCCTCTAATCAACAAGAACAACCCAGGATGTGAACCAAAAATGGACTGGATTCTAAACTAACATTTTTGCTTTTCAAATAAGGATAGCAAGAGAATGAAGAAAATGTGATAATAGGAGTACATAAGAAAGTTGCTTAAAATTGCATGCTCTACCTGAATCATGAAAGAAAAATATTGGGTTCAGTTTCTCTTTAACATTACCAAATTACAATAAAACCATAAAAAAAAACTTTATAAAAACTGTTTATAACCAACATAGAAGTGCTTGCCCCATTCTCATTATTAAAGGGACAGTCTACAATAGATTTTTTATTGTTTTAAAATATAGATAATCCCTTTATTACCCATTCCCCAGTTTTGTATAACCAACACAGTTCTATTAATACACTTTTTACCTCTGTGATTACCTTGTATTTAAGCATCTTCTGACAGCCCCCCGATCACATGACTTTTTATTTATTATCTATTGACTTGCATTTTGTGCACAACCCACAGGCGTGAGTACAATGGCCCACATGAAGTAGCAGTATCCTGTTGTGAAAAGCAAATTAAAAAGCGTGATTAAGAGGCTGTCAATAGTGGCTTAGAAAAAGGCAGAAATTTAGAGGTTTAAATGTTATAAAGTATATTAATATATCAATGTTGGTTGTGCAAAGCTGGTGAATTGGTAGTAAAGGCATTATCTCTCTTTTTAAACAATAACAATTTGAGTGTAGACTGTCCCTTTAAAGTGCCTTCCTCTGGCATAAAGCCAGGCTTGCGCCAGACCATACTGCAGACCTGAAATTGCAGCCCTCCTTCGATACTCTTATACAGGTTTCCCTTTGCTACCAATACATGCAACAAGCCTCACATTATAAAGGTGTGCACTGAATGTGATACAGATGCTACAAAAATGTTTTTGCTAGATTTATTTATAGTAGCACCATTATAAAATCTCATATATGGCCCTAGAGGAAACTCAATTACATGGACAATTTAGTTAACATTAAACTCTAAGGTGGTTCTAGATTATAATAGTTGAAGATGCAAAAAGTTGAACACAACGCTAAGGATGCAGTTGTTATTTCTGGTACCTCATCTTCTGTTATCTATTCCTACCTATATTTTTGTTTAAATCTCCTTCTCCTTCCATTACCTGTCTCCATGCTTGGTGTAGAGCAGGGTTCTTTAAATCACAGTTCGGCACCCATTACTGGGTCATAACACCATGTTTATTCGGTTGCAGCTTGTGTGTGTGTGTTGTAGGAGAGTGTGTGGGGTGTGTGTGTATTGTGAGTGTGCATGTTGTGTGTGTGTTATATGATAGTGTGTGTTGTGTGTGTTATATGATAGTGTGTGTGTTGTATGGGATTGTGTGGTGTGTGTTTTATGAGAGTGTGTGTGTATTATGAGAGTGCGTGTTGTGTGTGTCTCATATGATAGTGTGTGGGATGTGAGAGTGTGTGTGTGTGTTGTATGAGAGTGTGTGTTGTATGAGAGTGTGTGTGTATTATGAGATTATGTGTTGTGTGTGTCTCATATGATAGTGTGTGTGGTGTAAAAGTGTGTGTGTATTATGAGAGTACGTGTTATGTGTGTCTCATATGATAGTGTGTGGGGTGTGAGAGTGTGTGCGTGTTGTATGAGAGTGTGTGTGTATTATGAGAGTACGTGTTGTGTGTGTCTCATATGATAGTGTGTGGGGTGTGAGACAGTGAGAGTGTGTGTGTTGTATGAGAGTGCATGTTGTATGAGAGTGTGTGTGTATTATGAGAGTGTGTGTTGTATGTGTCTCATATGATAGTGTGTGTGGTGTGAGTGTGTGTGTGTGTTGTATGAGAGTGCGTGTTGCATGAGATTGTGTGTGTATTATGAGAGTATGTGTTGTGTGTGTCTCATATGATAGTGTGGGTGGTGTGAAAGTGTCTGTGTGTTTTATGAGAGTGCGTGTTATATGAGAGTGTGTGTATTATGAAAGTACATGCTGTGTGTGTCTCATTTGATAGTGTGTGTGGTGTGAGAGTGTCTGTGTGTTGAATGAGAGTGCGTGTTGTGTGTGTCTTATATGATAGTGTGTGTAGTGTGAGAGTGTCTGTGTGTTGTATGAGAGTGCGTGTTATATGAGAGTGTGTGTGTATTATGAAAGTACATGTTTTTGTGTGTCTCATTTGATAGTGTGTGTGGTGTGAGAGTGTCTGTGTGTTGTATGAGAGTGTGTGTTATATGAGAGTGTGTGTATTATGAAAGTACATGCTGTGTGTGTCTCATTTGATAGTGTGTGTGGTGTGAGAGTGTCTGTGTGTTGAATGAGAGTGTGTGTTGTGTGTGTCTTATATGATAGTGTGTGTAGTGTGAGAGTGTCTGTGTGTTGTATGAGAGTGCGTGTTATATGAGAGTGTGTGTGTATTATGAAAGTACATGTTGTGTGTGTCTCATTTGATAGTGTGTGTGTGTTGTATGAGAGTGTGTGTTATATGAGAGTGTGTGTGTATTATGAGAGTATGTGTTGTGTGTGTCTCATTTGATAGTGTGTGTGGTGTGAGAGTGTGTGTGTTTTATGAGAGTGCGTGTTATATGAGAGTGTGTGTGTATTATTAGAGTACGTGTGTGTGGTGTAAGTGTGTCTTATATGATAGTGTGTGTGTTATTACCTTTTACAAAACTTTGAAGTTTGACTACAATCACATAACATATCCCTGATATTTCAATACTTCAGGTGGCTTGCGAAGAGTTAATGTAGTACAATTTAAAAAAAAATAACAGCAAGGAAGATTTTAGTGGCTTGTGAGTTTCACATAAAGGGACATAAAATCCCATTTTTTTTCTATTATGATTCCATCAGAGCATGCAAATTTAAACAACTTTTCAATTTAATTATAAAACTGTCTTTGTTCTGTTGGTATCCTTTGTTTAAAAGCAGGGAGATATACTTAGAAGCTTGCATGTGTCTGCAGTACTATACAGCGGGTTTTTTGGAAGAGTGTTATACATTAGGTGTTATACTCTAGGTGGCAGCACTATTTCCTGCCATGCAGTGTTCCAGACATGTGCACGCTACCTACCTAGGTATCGCTTCAACAAAGAATAACATGAGAAAGAACTAAGCAACTTTGATAATTGAAGTAAATTGGAAACTTTTTTTTATAATAGTATCATGCTTTGTCAGAATCACAATAAAAACATTTTAGGTTTCATGCCTCTTGACGTATTAAGTTCATTTCTGGAAACTATTTTACAAAAAACAGTTGCAACTTTCATAGACAAACAAATAACTGATGGAAAACAGCATGATTTTTACTGCAGGATATTTAATATTAGAATAATTTTGTTTAGGACTTCAAAGTAATAAATCAATGATTGCTAAAGTATTTTATTCTGTGCCACATTATGTTATTGATAAACTGCATTGCCCTCAGCTAAAGTCAAGCGTCAAAATGTTGGCTTAGTATAGACTGCAGAGTATTTAATAAACTGAGGGTATTCAAAGTAGGGAGGAGCTACAGGTGCCTCAGGGTTTAGTGCTGTGGCTTTTTTTGTTAACACATTCATCAGTGATATTACCTGCAGCATTTAAAGGGACAGTTTACTCAAATATATTCTTCCCTTTAATTTGTTCCCAATGATCCACTTTACCTGCTGGAGTGTATTAAATTGTTTACAAGTATTTCCATTCCCCTTATATTTGCATTTGAAATGGTTGATTTAGCCTGTGGTATCCCCACCCATCCTGAAAGTTTTTGGCCTTAAGGCCAAGCTGTGTAATCACAAACAGCAGAAGAAATTACACTCCCAGTGCGTTATAGAAGAGATAAGGTAATAAAATGTTAATGTTCCATTGTTCTCTCCAAGTTTTGGTTGTTTACAGACAGATCTAAGATAAAGAAGCAGGTATAGGTACACAATGTGATAAAGTAATGAAAACACAAGTTATGAAGCAGCAGTCTAAAGTGTGGCAGCGGTCTGAGGCGGCAGACAGACATCGGCGGAAATCAACCTGATCCCATACGATCAGGTTGATTGACACCCCTGCTAGCAGACGATTGGCCGCGTATATGCAGGGGGCGGTGTTGCATCAGCAGTTCACCAGAACTTCTGGTGCAATGATAAATGCCGAGAGTGTATGCTGTCAGCATTTATCGATGTGCAGCGGACATGATCAGCAATATTGGATCATGTCTGCTCACACAGTGATAATTAGGCCCCTTAATGTTACTTTACTAAAAACAGTAAAAGAGAAGCATAATTTTATTTTTTTGGTTAATTTCTGATGATTTGGGTAGCTAAACTATGATTTTATAGCAAAGAAGAAGCTAGTATGATGCTTGGTTTCACGGGTTATGGTATTAGCAGTAAATATAAAAACATGGCAATGCAAAGCTGCCTTGTGTTTACTAACCTTCCCATGTCCCCAGACATCCTCTGAACTGTAATATAGCTCCCTCCGTGGGACTCTCCTTAGTAATAGGCAGTTGCCTTATTGTCTTGTTGCTTCATCTCTTTGCCTAGTACTTGTGTTCCAGACTGATATGTCGTTTAAAGGGACAGAGGAGGAAGACTACATTCTATAGATTTCACTGTGACTCCTCCCTACAGGAAGTGCCCACAGTGTTTTTGTAAGAGTTGTTTCTTCAAAGCTCTGTGTGCTTCATAGGGCTGCCACCTCGGCCATGTTTTGCTGGGCGCTTATGAGTTACACATGCTGCAGGATAAATGGGGAGGAGCATGTATTGTGCCTCTGGACATCACATGAATAGTGCTAATAAACAGCACAATACATGTTCCTCCCTGCTTACCCTGCAACATGTGTAACTCATAAGTGCCCAGGAAAACATGGCCGAGATGGCAACCCTAGTACTGCTGTGCATCCCCAGCATAATATTGTGACACATTTTGCAATATTAACAATATTTGAAAAAAGTTGCTTTATCATAGTGCGGTAGTATCTTGGGGTGAGTTGTCAATCCCAGAGTTAAAAAAAATAAAAAAACCCTTTTAATGCATTTTATATTGCAAAATGTGTTCCATAGGGTTGGTAGCTGTCCTCTATAAAAATGCTGGACAATCTGAGGTGACTGGGACGATGGTCAGTTGGGTCACACAATGCCCCCTTACTAAAGCTCTTCCTTAGATCCCACTCTTAATTATACCATGTATATGTTTCACAACTATGCAGTTATTTTACCCCTTAGCTGCCAGTAACATAGAAATCAATAATTGTACCTCTTTGGTTGCCAACAAAACATGTAAACAGTAGTGATTGGAACCCCTTAACTACTCATCACCTTTTCTGCTCCATATTTGTAATGCATTGAGGCATATAATAAATTATACAGTAAACACTAATGGACTTTAAAAAAAAAAAAAATAAAAAAAATGGGCATTTAAGAGTTCAGTATTTTTGTAAAGATTTTACTGGACCAAAATACTGTACTGTTTAGTTGAATAATGGACACCTGGCAACCCTAATGTTACATAACATGCTGGGATCATATAGCTGCTACAATAGTGTGTCTGCAATGTAGTGCGCTGACATCTCAACATCCATGCATCACAGTTCAGCAATATCCCTAGTCACATTGTGAAATTGTGGTTGGCATTAAAGCTCGGGTTCACATTATGGTCTAGCTTTAGTTTTCAGATAAGGGATAGAGTTAGTGTTTGGGCTAGAGCTACCTTTGTTTTCGGATTAGGGATAGAGTTAGTGTTTGGGCTAGAGCTACCTTTGTTTTCGGATTAGGGATAGAGTTAGTGTTTGGGCTAGAGCTACCTTTGTTTTCGGATTAGGGATAGAGTTAGTGTTTGGGCTAGAGCTACCTTTGTTTTCGGATTAGGGATAGAGTTAGTGTTTGGGCTAGAGCTACCTTTGTTTTCGGATTAGGGATAGAGTTAGTGTTTGGGCTAGAGCTACCTTTGTTTTCGGATTAGGGATAGAGTTAGTGTTTGGGCTAGAGCTACCTTTGTTTTCGGATTAGGGATAGAGTTAGTGTTTGGGCTAGAGCTACCTTTGTTTTCGGATTAGGGATAGAGTTAGTGTTTGGGCTAGAGCTACCTTTGTTTTCGGATTAGGGATAGAGTTAGTGTTTGGGCTAGAGCTACCTTTGTTTTCGGATTAGGGATAGAGTTAGTGTTTGGGCTAGAGCTACCTTTGTTTTCGGATTAGGGATAGAGTTAGTGTTTGGGCTAGAGCTACCTTTGTTTTCGGATTAGGGATAGAGTTAGTGTTTGGGCTAGAGCTACCTTTGTTTTCGGATTAGGGATAGAGTTAGGGCTAGGCTTATAGTTATAATCAGGGCTACAGTTAACCCATTGGATGCTAAAACCCATTGCAATACTGTGGGATGCAACTTATCTGACATATAAGGGGTTAATGGGTGGCACTATGGCCACAGACCTACCTAATCTGCAACATTGTGTCTGCTGACATATTGCTTAGATGGCAAAAAATATGTAAAACCATTTGGGCAGGGGGCTATAAAGATCCCATTGCCATCATATTGTAGAGAATAACAACTCTTTAATCAGGGATCATCATTTTCTTACTCTTCATTTGTTAAAAGTGTCTCTGAGAATTAATGCTAGAACAAATATTTCCCTGTGCCCAGCCTTTTACTTTATTTCTTCATCCAACGCTGCACATTGAGGCAAACTGTGCAGGGAGAGCAGGAAAATCAACAGCAGAAAATAATGACATTTTTAGCATTGTGCCTATAAGAGGGTTAGGGTTTTGCGTACAGAGTCATCTGCAGCTCAGTGATAAAACACAAGTTTCAGTCACCTCAAGGTGATAGAGAGAGAAAAGCCAGAAAATAGAGAATTAATACAGATATGCTACTGCAATTCCCTCAGGTCAGTAAATGGTTAAAGCTTTGTTTATATGCAAATTAAATTGTTTTTGTTTTTTTAAAGCAAAGAAACTGCAAATATTAATCAACAAGTAAAGGAAGTAGATTTTTTATGGCAGAGTTATTAAGTATTTATTATGGTGAAATCATTGTGTGCCTCTCTGACTTTGCATAAGAGACGCAAAACCCAACATTTTTCTTTCATGATTCAGATAGAGCATGAAATATTTTTTCTTCTATTATCACATGTTCTACATTCTCTTGGTATCTTTTATTGAAAGGCATGGATGTAAGCTCAGGAGTGTGCACGTGTCTGGAGCACTATATGGCAGCAGTTTTGCAAGAAAGTTATCCATTTGCAAGAGCACTAGATAACAACACTATGGGGCCTTCAGGCTTGGCGAAAACAGTAGTTATGAAGCAGCGGTCTAAAGACTGCTACTCCATAACTGGTCTGCTGCCTCTAAGGCTACAGTCTGCAATCCGCCCAATCCTATACGATTGGGCTGATTGACACCCCCTGCTAGTGGCCGATTGGCCATGAATCTGCAGGGGGTGGCATTGCACAAGCAGTTCACCAGAACTGCTTGTGCAATGATAAAGCCGACAGCTGTCAGCATTTACCGATGTGCGCCAGACATTATACGCTACATCATATCATGTCCGTCCGCACTTTGGTAAATTGGCCCCTATATCCTGCCATGTAGTGATTCAGACACCTACCTAGGTATCTCTTCAACAAAGAATATCGTGGGAAAGCAAATTTGATAATAGAAGTAAACTAGATTTTATTTTATTTTTTTAATTGCCTGCTCTGTCTGGATCACAAAAGAGAATTTTTGGTTCTCATATCCCTTTAAATTATATGATTGTAAATGTCATATTCCTGATGTAGCAGTTGAGAACATTGGATGTAGGAACCTATTATAGAAGAATATTATTATGAATTAGATAATCACATCAAGTATTTGTGGAAATCTTTTGTCTTTTTTTATCTAAATCTTGTATAAAGGGAAATCACAAGACCCACAATTAAAGGGACAACTATTGCAAAATTTGAAATCTGAATATTTGTGAAATGTACAACTTATTTCCTCCTTGTGAAAACAAAAAGGAATTACTGTCTCCGTAGTATTTAGCTGCCTTTGAAGTGTTAGCTCCCATGCAGTACTGCGTATCCGTCCTGGGATTGCTACAGGCGTTCTCATAGCCAATCCAGAGCTGACATGGGCATAACTGACTGAAGTTCGGGTGAGTAATAACAGATAGCATAAGTTAACCCTTTATGTCAATAGTCTACATACAAAAGCTACTGATGTAACCCTTTTTTGCCAGTAAATAAAAAATATTGTTTTTTACCCCCTTTATGCCAGTAACACATAAAGCAGCCATTTAACCATAGGAGTGGCATAAGCAGCAGTGATTTGTGCCAGTACTACATAGAGCGTTTTAATTAGCTGCTGCTCAAGGACCTATTGGACATCTGGCAGCACTATGAGGTTTTTTTTGTGTTATTTTTGCAAGAAGTTTTTTTAATTGACCTTATGCAATTATTAAGTAGTAAACTATGGGCACTGGGGCTCGTTATGCAGCTTAGGGGTCTCATTATTCAGTTGAGATAATGGGGCATATGTATCAAGCTCCGTATGGAGCTTGATGCCCCGTGTTTCTGGCGAGCCTGCAGGCTCGCCAGAAACAGCAGTTATGAAGCAGCGGTCACAAAGACCGCTGCTCCATAACCTGTCCGCCTGCTCTGAGCAGGTGGACACACAGCGCCACAATACAACCCGATCGAGTACGATCGGGTTGATTGACACCCCCCTGCTGGCGGCTTATTGGCCGCGAGTCTGCAGGGGGCGGCGTTGCACCAGCAGCTCTTGTGAGCTGCTTGTGCAATGATGAATATGGCGAGCGTATTGCTCGCTGTATTCAGCGAAGTCTGGCGGACCTGATCCGCACTGTCGGATCAGGTTCGCCAGACTTTGATAACTAGAGGCCAATGTTTTGAAATTCCTTCACATATCTTTTCTAGCCCACCATCGCTGGGTTTTCCTATTGTTAACATATACAGGGAGTGCAGAATTATTAGGCAAATGAGTATTTTGACCACATCATCCTCTTTATGCATGTTGTCTTACTCCAAGCTTTATAGGCTCGAAAGCCTACTACCAATTAAGCATATTAGGTGATGTGCATCTCTGTAATGAGAAGGGGTGTGGTCTAATGACATCAACACCCTATCTCAGGTGTGCATAATTATTAGGTAACTTCCTTTCCTTTGGCAAAATGGGTCAAAAGAAGGACTTGACAGGCTCAGAAAAGTCATAAATAGTGAGATATCTTGCAGAGGGATGCAGCACTCTTAAAATTGCAAAGCTTCTGAAGTGTGATCATCGAACAATCAAGCGTTTCATTCAAAATAGTCAACAGGGTCGCAAGAAGCGTGTGGAAAAACCAAGGCGCAAAATAACTGCCCATGAACTGAGAAAAGTCAAGCGTGCAGCTGCCAAGATGCCACTTGCCACCAGTTTGGCCATATTTCAGAGCTGCAACATCACTGGAGTGCCCAAAAGCACAAGGTGTGCAATACTCAGAGACATGGCCAAGGTAAGAAAGGCTGAAAGACGACCACCACTGAACAAGACACACAAGCTGAAACGTCAAGACTGGGCCAAGAAATATCTCAAGTCTGATTTTTCTAAGGTTTTATGGACTGATGAAATGAGAGTGAGTCTTGATGGGCCAGATGGATGGGCCCGTGGCTGGATTGGTAAAGGGCAGAGAGCTCCAGTCTGACTCAGACGCCAGCAAGGTGGAGGTGGAGTACTGGTTTGGGCTGGTATCATCAAAGATGAGCTTGTGGGGCCTTTTCGGGTTGAGGATGGAGTCAAGCTCAACTCCCAGTCCTACTGCCAGTTTCTGGAAGACACCTTCTTCAAGCAGTGGTACAGGAAGAAGTCTGCATCCTTCAAGAAAAACATGATTTTCATGCAGGACAATGCTCCATCACATGCGTCCAAGTACTCCACAGTGTGGCTGGCAAGAAAGGGTATAAAAGAAGAAAATCTAATGACATGGCCTCCTTGTTCACCTGATCTGAACCCCATTGAGAACCTGTGGTCCATCATCAAATGTGAGATTTACAAGGAGGGAAAACAGTACACCTCTCTGAACAGTGTCTGGGAGGCTGTGGTTGCTGCTGCACGCAATGTTGATGGTGAACAGATCAAAACACTGACAGAATCCATGGATGGCAGGCTTTTGAGTGTCCTTGCAAAGAAAGGTGGCTATATTGGTCACTGATTTGTTTTTGTTTTGTTTTTGAATGTCAGAAATGTATATTTGTGAATGTTGAGATGTTATATTGGTTTCACTGGTAAAAATAAATAATTGAAATGGGTATATATTTGTTTTTTGTTAAGTTGCCTAATAATTATGCACAGTAATAGTCACCTGCACACACAGATATCCCCCTAAAATAGCTATAACTAAAAACAAACTAAAAACTACTTCCAAAACTATTCAGCTTTGATATTAATGAGTTTTTTGGGTTCATTGAGAACATGGTTGTTGTTCAATAATAAAATTAATCCTCAAAAATACAACTTGCCTAATAATTCTGCACTCCCTGTAAAGCTGAATTAAGTGGAACAATACATGATATATGGCACAGCAAACAAGAACGGCTACAAACGAAACCTACAACCACAACACTTAGAAAACATGTTTGCAAAATGTAAGACGTGTAATTGTGAATAGTCACATGTCTGTTTTGTTACCGTTGTCTCACAATTTAAAACGTATTTGTCTCTGCATAATCTCTTAAATACAAACTAAGGGGTGACCATGGGTTTTCTGTGGAGTTCTAGTGTGTTCTTGAAGTGCGGTCATGATTTTTTTACAATAACTTGCGTGATTTTTTTAAAACATGATTGCCCATGTGAAATATTTTGTCTCACGGTTGTCATTCACCATCTTAAAGGGACAGTGTACTATAACTTTGTTTTTACATTAAAGGGACATGAAACCCAAACATTTTTCTTTCACGATACATAAAATTCTTCTTTCATGAGCATACAATTTTAAACAACTTTCCAGTTTACTTCAATTATCTAGCTAGGCTAAGGAGCTTGGAGCTAGCTGCTGATTGGTGGCTGAACTTGTATATGTGTCCAGATAGCTCCCAGAAGTTCATTACTGCTTCTTCAATAAAATATAACAAGAGAGTGACACAAAATGGATACAGAAGTAAATTGGAAAGTTGTTTAAAAATGTATAATCGATTTCAATCATGAAAGAAATGTTTTGTGTTTCATTTCATGCCCCTTTGAAGGGACACTGAACCCAAATTTTTTTCTTTCGTGATTCAGATAGAGCATGGAATTTTAAGCAACTTTCTATTTTACTCCTATTATCAAATTTTCTTTATTCTCTTGGCTTCTTTATTTGAAATGCAAGAGCGTACGTTTAGATGCCGGCACATTCTTGGTGAACAACCTAGGTTGTCCTTTCTGATTGGTGGATAAATTCATCCACCAATCAAAAACTGCTGTCCAGAGTTCTGAGCCAAGAAAAAAAGCTTAGATGCCTTCTTTTTCAAATAAAGATAGCAAGAGAACAAAGAAACATTGATAATTGTAGTAAATTAGAAAGTTGCTTAAAATTGCATGCTCTATCTGAATCACTAAAACATTTTTGTGAGTTTAGTGCCCCTTTAATGTGTTTCCAATGACTTGTAATTCCAGCTGCAGAGTATAAAATGTATGACGAATTGCACTTTTAGAATTATTTTTATATATTTGAAATAGATGGTTTTGTTCGTTAAAACCACAGCCCTTCAAAGGGCTAGATTACAAATGGAGTGATATTTATCGCTCCCACTCGTGTGTTAACTGCGCTTGACTTTGTCTTTTTTCGTGTGTCTGGTACCCCACAAATTTCAAGTTGAAAGTAAAAAGTTTTCACGTGCGAAGTTAGAATATCGCGACCACAGTAAAGTATTCTCCCATAGAAGTCAATGGAGCGCGAAAAGTGGGAATAAAAAACCTAACACCCTTACTTGTGCGCAAGCCCAATCGTATTTTCTCACTTGTGCTAACCCAACATGAATATATGAATATTTCACATTCCAGTGCAACATATAAATACATAAATACATATGTACACACATATAAATAAATAAATATATATATATATATATATATATATATATATATATATATATATATATACTGTACATACACACAAACATATAAATCTTTAGACATGTATATGCAGCCCTTTTTTCTAACACCTGAAACATCATATCTTTGAGTCCTTATAACTTTTTTTGCAATTTTTTTCCAATCATTTTTTCTAGATGGTGTTATTATGAATGTAACTGTAATTTGTAATGTATTATGTGCAACTTTTTATTCGAGTGTAACAGTTAACCAGATGAGTTCACGCTATCCCAACGCATTTTAAATTCAGTTGCGCTTGAACTAATGCATTTACTTTAAACTTGTAATCTGTGCACTACTTCCGACGCATGCAAACATCAATATTGCTCGTAATCTGGCCCAAGATTGGTTGAGCTTGCAGGGAAATCAGATCTCCTTCTTTTATCACTTTCTTTATATTATGTATGTCTGTAAATCAAAGCCCAATACTAACAGACAATGGGGCCCATTTACTAAGCTGCGTATCCTGCTTGCTGGAATCAGGAGTTAAGAAGCAGCGGTCGTAAGACCGCTGCTCCTTAACCGGTCCGCCACCTCTGAGGTGGTGGACTGAAATAATCCCGATCAGATACGATCGGGATGATTGACACCCCCTGCTAGCGGCCATTGGCCCCGAATGTGCAGGGGGAGACATTGCACAAGCATTTCACAAAGAATGTTTGCACAATGATAAATGCAGACAGCGTATACTATCGCCATTTATCAATGTCGGGCAGACATCATCATGTTGAATCATGTCCGCCCCCATATAATAAATCACCCCAAGAAGTGAAAATTAAGATTTTGTTGCTCAAATGTAGGGTAAACTATTCTTTTAAAGATGATGAGGTTGCCTCCCTTTTTAATTTAATACATTTCTTGCTTTTTTTCTTAATTTATTTTGTGTATGTTTTAGAGTTGCCTATTTTATAGAGGATATCATTTTTATTTGTTTTTATTTGTTTGTTTTGTAATGTTTTTAAACATTTATGTGATGCCGGTATCCATGACAATAAAAGTGGTTTTGTGCTGCAGAAAATTAAATTGATAGTAAATACTTTGAGATTTTGATATAAAATGTTTAGTTATTCATAGTAAAACAATACTATTTTATCCCCTTTTCATGCACTCTACAGGTATATACCAATATATATATATATATATATATATATATATATATATATATATATATATATATAATTAAAAAGCCTAAAATCTTCTAAAATACATTTTTCTAGGGTATATATATATATATATATATATATATATATATATATATAGATAGATGATAGAGAGAGAGAGAGAGAGAGAGAGAGAGAGAGAGAGAGAGATCCACAGCAATTAAGGCACTCTCCGGTTTTAAGATAATCAATTCCTTTTAATGTGACGTTTCGGAGATTTTAACCCCTTCCTCAGACCATAAAAACATGTTTTTATGGTCTGAGGAAGGGGTTAAAATCCCCAAAACGTCACATTAAAAGGAACTGATTATATTAAAACCGGAGAGTGCCTTAATTGCTGTGGATCTATTTAAGACTGTTTAAAGAGCAGCCTGGAAGTTGCTTAAACCGTTTTGGAGTGCTGGTCTGTATCTTTATTTTGTTATATATATATATATATATATATATATATATAAATATATATATATATAAATATATAAAACAAGTATTAGAA
The DNA here is from genome assembly GCF_027579735.1 of Bombina bombina. Classification (NCBI taxonomy): domain Eukaryota; kingdom Metazoa; phylum Chordata; class Amphibia; order Anura; family Bombinatoridae; genus Bombina; species Bombina bombina. The sequence continues at coordinate 276,791,450 of NC_069501.1, forward strand.
GAGAGGACCTAATGAACATACATAATAGATTGGAATCTTAATACCGATTCCAAATCCTGAAATATGGTGCAGACCCTCAATATAGAAATATATGCAAAAAAGAAGAGAGAGCTAACAGGGTTTCGAGAAATCCTGTATAAAAACAAGGGGATACAGCCCTCTTTTAAACAATGGTTGCATTGTGTGTGAAAAATATGGCGTTCACTTTATCAGATGAGGTTTGGGAGGCTGAGCTCAATGAGTCGCTTACACAGAGCAATAATGTTGAAACAAATGATACTGATAAAAAATCCTTAAATTTATTTACTTCCTTTAAAAAGTTCAGACAATGGGGTCAATTTATCAAGCTCCGTATGGAGCTTGATGCCCCGTGTTTCCGTCGAGCCTGAAGACCGCTGCTCCATAACCTGTCCGCGTGCTCTGAGGCGGCGGACAGAAATCAACCCGATCAAATACGATCAGGTTAATTGACACCCTCTGCTAGCGGCCGCGGATCTGCAGGGGGCGGTATTGCACCAGCAGTTTACAAGAACTGCATTTAACGATGTGTGGCGGACATGAAACGCAACATTGTATCATGTCCGTCCGCACTATAATAAATATACCCCATTGCCTTAATAGGCAAATCAAAATCAGAGCAGAAAACTCTGTCTAAAGTCTAAACAACTATGTAGAGAACAAAATTATACCCAGAGGGTTAAGGTTATTGTTAGATCCAGGTGCTAGAACTTAGGAGGATGAGGAAGGTCCTTTGTTGAGGAATGGAATGGTAAATTATCTACAGTCTCTTTAGAATTAATGGAAATTATGATAGGTTGGAAAAAGTCAAAATAGAGGTAGACTCAGCTTTGGCAATGTTAACAAATTTGAGAAAGACCAAAATTTTAACAAATTAAATGAGGGGACTAAAAATAGCATATCAAGACTACAAGCAGACATTAAAGCTAGAAAATGTTGCAAATTGTTAAGAGATCAGGAGGATTATAAAAAGAACAGGGTCTATGTTTATAAATCTCAGAAGGAGTCATATGACTCTGGAACTGATGCGTCAGACTCCGAAATAGACAATACTCCAAAAAAAAAAAAAACACCATTTAAAAGATGGAGGAGGAGGGGTGGCAGAAATAGGAAAAGAGCAGCACAGCATGTTTACCAGAGAGAGGAGATACCCGATGAGACAGACCAGAGGCAGAAGGGAATATTACAACTATGAGAGACAGATGGATAGAGGGAGACCCAGGAGAGGACGCTACAGGGACTTTTAAAGACCCATGATAAGGATGAGTTACAAATTGTTAATCTAGCAAAAATTCTCCTAAAAAAGGTCTATCTTTCAGCCCAGTGGCAAAAATAAAAAAATTTGAGGTCACAAAAGATTTAATTATTTTCTCTAGAAAGATTGTTCTATCACAGGTAATCAATAAAGGGAACACCAGAAGTGAATCTCTAACGGCAGGGGACCAGGAAAGTTTGAATACTTAAATTCCCTTTTGGAGGAGAATGAGGCTCCTTTAGAAAAAGCAAATTCCTAATTGGAACAAATTTCAAACCAAAATTTAGCTACATGCCATCCCTGGTAACTATTCCAGCGATCATTTTTTTTGTTAATCTGGTAGAAAAAGATCTAGAGAAACTTCCTGACAACCTCATAATAAAGGATAATCTAAGTCCCTGTGAAAGAAAGGCCCTTAGGGTTCTCATGATGGACCCCAACATCATAATAAAGTGTGTGGACAAGAGCGGAAACCTGGTGATCATGGATGAAACCATGTACACCAGGGAGGTAAAACGCCAGATTGGTGATGGGTACCAATATAAGAAAATAAAAAATAATCCTCTTAAAGAAACTCAACATGCTCTATTTAGCATTCTAAATGAGGCCAAACATAAGGGAATTATTTCAAATAAAGAATTTTCCTTAATGTACCCTGAACACCCCATTATCCCTGTATTCTATGTGGTACCTAAACTTCATAAGAACATGCAATGTCCCCCATGAATCCCAATAGTAGCCCAGGAGTTTGATGTACAATACTTTTTTTAATTGCAATTCCATAGGGGTAGTATACCTACTTCATTGCTCGTGCCCCAGATTTTATGTGGGGAAAACGAAAAGGGTCTTGAAACACCGAATCCAAGAACACAGAGATGACATTGTGAATAGTAGAGACACCACAATAGCTAGACACTTTGCCACATATCACCAATCTAATACCTCTTCCCTAAAAATGATGGCAATAGATAAGGGAATCACAAATGATATTGTTCTCCTGCAGAAAGAGACTTGTTGGATTTTCATTTTAAAAACTAGTTGCCCTAGAGGATTAAGTTAACTATTGGAATTTGCCTCTTTCCTATGAATAGGGCCATATATGAACATAAGTGTCATCTAATAAATTAAATTAAAGTATGAGAATTAGGTAAAACCACCCCATTAACATGTAAAGGTTCTATGTATCTATTTGATGTATATATTTCTGTAATAGGCTTTAAGGAGAATTATGTACAAATGCCTCTTGTAACATACATTATTAATAAGTTTGCATGATAGAGTGAGTGCCTCTTATATCTACACATTTATGTATAGCCTGTAAACAGCTGTTAATTGTTTTAGGTAAGTTTTCACACTTTGTAGACATCATGCAGTATACTGAGTGCAAAGTATGATGTCATAGAAGAAGGCGGGGCATACAGGTATAAATGAAAGCACCTGTACTACACAAATTAGCCCTGACAAAACTCCTGTTTGTAGGAGCACATGGGGGAGAAACGTACGTTGGCAAGCTCCTAACTTTTGCTGTAAATTTTGCTGTTGAGCAACCATATACCAGCCATGCTCACTTAAACTATGCTGATAAAAGAGAGAGACATTTCATGCTACAAGCTTTATACCTTTATGATATGTGCCATCACGGATATCTGTAGCTGCATTACAGTTCAACTGGCCCTTTAATATTAACTCCAGTAGGAGAAGGTGACGCAGGAGCGATCACATCTACCTGGAGAATTGTAGGTGGCTAAAGAGAACAAGATACAGACAGCTGCAGACAGCCCCTAAGCCGGGGTCTTCTCCACACATACAGAATTGCGGTCCTCTGGAAACGTGCAGCCCGGCGCAGGTGAGTTGCGTTAGACTGAACACACACAGACACAGGTTTCTCATTGTGATGCGGACAAGGCAAAGTCACAGACCCAGGTTGACCGACGGAATCAGGAGCATAAGTGCTGGAATGCACGAGACGGCAAAAGTGTAACTTAGTCTACACATGCTCTGAAGTCTGTAAAAATTGCAGCGTTTTTTCCTAACGATCCCACAGCCTGACTAGCTATGCTTAATCATTATCAGCTGCAATTTCTCTTTTCTTACTTATCACCAAGACTTACACATACAGTATCTGAAAATCGCTACATTGTAGCTTGTTCTGACAACTGTCTCTAAAAACAAAAATGTGGCCTGATGGGCTGTAACTTTTTGTACGAAAAAAATGTTGGAAAACTCTGATTGGCATATCTGCATACACTTGTTTCTCGTATAGTGTATTATAGTGTATCGTGCTTTAGTACTTCTGTGCTCAGGCTATGTGATATTATCGTATTGGTTTATGTTTGCTGGCCAGCATTTATGTACGAAGGTTTTATATGTGGTTGTGTGTATATGTTTCAGACACAATGCATCTTTTGTATCTATTCAATACATTTGTTTAAAAGAGTGCTGTATCCCCTCGCTTTTATACAGGATTTCTCAAAACCCTGTTAGCTCTCTCTTCTTCTTTTTGCATATATATATATATAAATATAACTTTATTTAACCCAATGATGAATGAATAAGAGAAATATAATCCAAAATGTGTAAGAAATCCCTTGGAGAACAGACATTCAGGGTGCATCGATCTGTGGAAAGAATACATACTTACAATTGAAAAGGGAAAGGATTGATCACCATGACATTATGATTGAAGACTGGTCTTATAAGAAACAATCCATATTAAAGATGAGAACATTAAACACATTGGGGTCTATTCATATAAAACGGCAGTTTTTATACAGTTTTCTAGTGATTTCACAATTCAATAAAGGGACATTAAAGTCAGTTTTTATTAATGCACCAGAAATGAATCACTGCATTGCAAAGCAATCTGCAAACATTTTTTTTTTTTTTAAAGCATTTAACCCTTTAGCCAATTGGACATAGTTACTACATCACACAGTACTTAGCCCAGTATACTGTGTTGATGGAGTACCTACGTCCAACACTCTGGCGCATGCTGAAAATCCCACTGTCATCTTTGACAGCAGAGACTGCAGCCAGGGGCAGAATGCATCTGCCTTCATAGAGTAAGGAATCAATGATCGTTCTCCCTTTACCATATAAAGTCAGATCGCTGACACAATCAGTGACACTCTGTGTCACTGTCTGTATCGGCATGCGATGATGCTGTGGGAGGAAAAGAGGGAGGTGGGTGGGCGGTGCATTGCAGAAGGGGGAGGGAGGAAGGGGAGGGTTCCCTATGCTACAGCATGAGGATTTGGTGAAATGAGGGGGAGGGAGGGTTCCTTACACTACTGAAAATGATAACGATAGGCGGAATGCATATTAGCCATTGCTTGGATGGGTGAGGGGAGATCCCTACACTACAGAAAAACATTTTTATTAATATAGACATTTAAAAAAATAATACAATTTCTATAAACTTGGCACTGTCAGACAGCTGTGTTACCTAATATGGCTGTAGTAGTTGTAGTAATAATACTATTAGTGAGAGGGGGAAAGGGATAGAGAGCATTTTAAGGGGGATCAGGGAGGTGAGAGGGTTGAGGAGGGATCCCTACAGTGCAAAAAATCCCTTAAACTGCATAATGCTAGACTGTCTGCCAGTACCTAAGGTGGTAGCGACCAATGGGGGGAGGAGCTCCATCTCAGAAGTAGTTATATGGAGATGTGACAGCAATTAAACCCTGCACATCAACTTACAAACTGTTTCCACAGACAACCACTAACAAAGAGCACCAGCAGAGATAAATTTAATAGCTGGAAGTTATGTAAAGGCGGAGCATACGAGATTGAATGCAGTGAACCTTCTGAGCAACGATCTGCCATCAAACACAACTTTAACTGAGCATAATTGAAAGTGGAGTCAGCAGAGCTGGTAAAATCACTATTTTATAATTAGCTCCGGCAAAATACCCAAGTAAGATCCACTAAGATCAATCCTATCTACGTGAGCACTTTCTGTTACGCAATCCTAGCCGTTAAGATCTCTGGCGGCTCATAACTGTGCAGGTCTTTAGGGCCCCCCATGCCGGGGGTTATCGGTACAATCCCCATTTGTATAATCTACAGGGAGTGCAGAATTATTAGGCAAGTTGTATTTTTGAGGATTAATTTTGTTATTGAACAACAACCATGTTCTCAATGAACCCAAAAAACTCATTAATATCAAAGCTGAATAGTTTTGGAAGTAGTTTTTAGTTTGTTTTTAGTTATAGCTATTTTAGGGGGATATCTGTGTGTGCAGGTGACTATTACTGTGCATAATTATTAGGCAACTTAACAAAAAACAAATATATACCCATTTCAATTATTTATTTTTACCAGTGAAACCAATATAACATCTCAACATTCACAAATATACATTTCTGACATTCAAAAACAAAACAAAAACAAATCAGTGACCAATATAGCCACCTTTCTTTGCAAGGACACTCAAAAGCCTGCCATCCATGGATTCTGTCAGTGTTTTGATCTGTTCACCATCAACATTGCGTGCAGCAGCAACCACAGCCTCCCAGACACTGTTCAGAGAGGTGTACTGTTTTCCCTCCTTGTAAATCTCACATTTGATGATGGACCACAGGTTCTCAATGGGGTTCAGATCAGGTGAACAAGGAGGCCATGTCATTAGATTTTCTTCTTTTATACCCTTTCTTGCCAGCAACGCTGTGGAGTACTTGGACGCGTGTGATGGAGCATTGTCCTGCATGAAAATCATGCTTTTCTTGAAGGATGCAGACTTCTTCCTGTACCACTGCTTGAAGAAGATGTCTTCCAGAAACTGGCAGTAGGACTGGGAGTTGAACTTGACTCCATCCTCAACCCGAAAAGGCCCCACAAGCTCATCTTTGATGATACCAGCCCAAACCAGTACTCCACCTCCACCTTGCTGGCGTCTGAGTCGGACTGGAGCTCTCTGCCCTTTACCAATCCAGCCACGGGCCCATCCATCTGGCCCATCAAGACTCACTCTCATTTCATCAGTCCATAAAACCTTAGAAAAATCAGACTTGAGATATTTCTTGGCCCAGTCTTGACGTTTCAGCTTGTGTGTCTTGTTCAGTGGTGGTCGTCTTTCAGCCTTTCTTACCTTGGCCATGTCTCTGAGTATTGCACACCTTGTACTTTTGGGCACTCCAGTGATGTTGCAGCTCTGAAATATGGCCAAACTGGTGGCAAGTGGCATCTTGGCAGCTGCACGCTTGACTTTTCTCAGTTCATGGGCAGTTATTTTGCGCCTTGGTTTTTCCACACGCTTCTTGCGACCCTGTTGACTATTTTGAATGAAACGCTTGATTGCTCGATGATCACACTTCAGAAGCTTTGCAATTTTAAGAGTGCTGCATCCCTCTGCAAGATATCTCACTATTTATGACTTTTCTGAGCCTGTCAAGTCCTTCTTTGGACCCATTTTGCCAAAGGAAAGGAAGTTACCTAATAATTATGCACACCTGATATAGGGTGTTGATGTCATTAGACCACAACCCTTCTCATTACAGAGATGCACATCACCTAATATGCTTAACCCCTTAATGACAGAGGACTTACCAGGAAAATGTCATAGAAAAACATTCCCTTAATGACAATTGACGTACCTGGTACGTCCTCTGTTGTTAGAAGCGCTGGAAGCGATCATGATCACTTCCAGCTGCTTACAAGGGATTGTAGTGATGCCTCAATATTGAGGCATCACTGCAATCCCTTATTTTAACCATCGATGCAGAGAGGGCCACTTTGTGGACTATGGCGATCATACATTCGTTGGTGGGTGGGAGCATCTTGTTTGAGGAGCGGTAAGGATATGCTCCATATTTGTCTCACTCATGATCAATAATGACAATTTCGGTGGTTGTGGCCGGGGCGGCGGGGGGCAAAATATACCGGAACAAAATGAAAATAAATAAATATAATCAATGCAGATGCATGGGGATCTTCTTGTTTAGTAAGTGATCTGGGAGGGGAGGGATGTTTTAAGGGGGGCCAGCTACACTACAGAAAACAAATTTTTAATCTAAAAAAGTTAAAAAAAAACTATTTTTGGGGGCAAATTGGGTACTGGCAGACAGCTGCCAGTACCCAAGATGGCGGCAAATAGGTAGAGGGGGGGGAGGGTTAGAGAGATGTATGGGGGGATCAGGGAGGTTGTGGGGTAATGGGAGATGCAGACTGCAGACAGTATGAAAAAAAAAATAAAAAAAAATAATAAATGATTTTTATTTCAGTACTGGCAGACTTTCTGCCAGTACTTAAGATGGCGGTGACAATTGTGAGGTGGGGGAGGGAAGAGTGCTGTTTGAGGGAGGTCAGGGGGGGATCAGGGGGTGGGATGTGCCAGGTAGGGGGCTGATCTCTACACTAAAGATAAAAATTAACCCTACAAGCTACCTAATTAACCCCTTAACTGCTGGGCATATTACAAGTGTGGTGCGCAGCAGCATTTAACGGCCTTATTATTACCAAAAAGCAACGCCAAAGGCATATATGTCTGCTATTTCTGAACAAAGGGGATCCCAGAGAAGCATTTACAACCATTTATGCCATAATTGCACAAGATGTTTGTAAATAAATTCAGCGAGAATCCTAAAGTTTGTGAAAAAAATTGTGAAAAAGTCAACAATTTTTTTTATTTGATCGCATTTGGCGGTGAAATGGTGGCATGAAATATACTAAAATGGGCCTAGATCAATACTTTGGAATGTCTTCTAAATAAAAATATGTACTTGTCAAGGGATATTCAAGGATTCCTGAAAGATATCAATGTTCCAATGTAACTAGCGCTAATTTTGAAAAAAAGGGGTTTGGAAATAGCAAAGTGCTACTTGTATTTTTTGCCCTATAACTTGCAAAAAAAAAAAAAAAAGAACATGTAAACATTGGGTATTTCTAAACTCAGGACAAAATTTAGAAACTATTTAGAATGGGTGTTTTTTGGTGGTTGTAGATATGTAACAGATTTTGGGGGTCAAAGTTAGAAAAAGTGTGTTTTTTTCCATTTTTTCCTCATATTTTGTATTTTTTTATAGTAAATTATAAGATATGATGAAAATAATGGTATCTTTAGAAAGTCCATTTAATGGCGAGAAAAACGGTATATAATATGTGTGGGTACAGTAAATGAGTAAGAAGAAAATTACAGCTAAACACAAACACTGCAGAAATTTAAAAATAGCCATTGTCATTAAGGGTAAGAAAATTGAAAAATGGTCCGGTCATTAAGGGGTTAATTGGTAGTATGCTTTCGAGCCTATACAGCTTGGAGTAAGACAACATGCATAAAGAGGATGATGTGGTCAAAATACTCATTTGCCTAATAATTCTGCACTCCCTGTATAAGATTGGATCCCTCTGAGTATTTGTTTGAATATGGAGGAGGAAAGCCACACGTTAATACTCGCTCTACTAAACGACTTTGAAAACCGTATGGACAAAAGCTTTGGCCTGCTCAGGCTCATGGCGGGAACACAGTATATAGAGGCAGATGAAGATATGACTGACGTGACTAGGGAGAAGGGCTTCCATAAGCAGAACAACGCCACCCCATTGAGTATGCTGTGTACTACCAAGGGAACAGAAACGCTACAAAATTTGTCTAGTGCGGCTATAGTTATAAGCACGAGGAAGACAAACGACACCCAGATTTTTCAAGAGCTCAACCTCAAAGATTCTGCATTCAATTCAGCCCCCTCAAATTTTTGAGGAAAACAAACTCGCACTTGCCCTTAGTCAAAACCTGGGCAGATGCGGCCGGTCTCTTAGGTGGTGACAGGGGTATGCAAAAAGAACAAATCCCAAACATACCAAATATTCTGATACGGAGGGTGGCGGGACCTTCTAGACGCAATTTTAGATCTCTGGAGGTCAGGATTCCCACAGCCTTCTACGCATCTAGCCGCTTGCATCGTGTACCTGGAACGCTGTCACTGTGTAGTCTTGATCCCAGTCAAAAGCCTTATAGGCAGCTGAGCGTCATGAGTCCTTATCATTTTAATCTGTTACACTCCCCTCAGGAATAGGTTGATCGTTAGGAGTTTTGTGTCTTTTGCCTCATAGCCTAACTTCAGCCCATTGCATTTTTATTTTTCATTATTCCTACAGAAACATTCCAGCAAACTTTATACACCAGTTTATAAGCTAGCTGCTAATACTCATCACAGCCTATGCGTGGATTTATTTCCTTGTATAAAAGCTGAATTATTTTTCTTTTTTTTACCGATAATTCTAGTTAGGTTGCACCACCTTCAGCCTACAGACCTCACGTCTCTCTTTATCTGTGGAAAATTAAACTTCTTGATCCCATAGTTACTTAGTCTGTTTGCAGAGTTAATTTTGTACAATGTTAAATAATCTGTTGCACAGTTGATACCTCTCCCAAGGAGATCATTTGCCTGTTTTCAACTACTCAATATATGTACATATTACTTATTAAGTGAGTGTTTTAGCATTATAATTGTTGGATTTTTGCTTTTATATCTACTACTCACTCCACATGTAACCCTTGAGTTCAACTTTTGTCATTACCTCGCCCTCCTTAAATAGCTGGACACATTAAGAAATCTATATTCACTCCTATAGGACTTTTTACTATTACAAATGACCGGAAGTATATTACAAGACCCTAAAGTATTCCATGTCACATATATCTTACACTGGGCTCATACACAACTAATTTATTAAGCAACATCCAGTTAGTACTACACTGATCCCCACAGCATATTTGACGCAAACTATCAAAGTCATGAGGAAAATGGCCATAACTCGGTAAGCACAGCTTCCTAACATTACACTGCCCTATTTTGCTAGAGGTCCTTATCTTCTAGAATACAGCCAACTACCACCATATTGATCCCATATTTGACGTGTGTAAGCTCTCTAAACAATTGGGTACATTACAGTACCCTCCTATATATTTTTACACTATTCTCTTGTTTTAACAGATATTTCCTCCCTCCTTTTTATTATATCGGAGGTCCAGGTTATGCTAAATATCCCCTATTTTATTTGAGCGGCTCTTGTCCGCTGTATCCCCTCACCCAATACCCTCCTCAAGCGGTGCTTACCCGCTGAAACATAATTTGAACTTCATAAATTTATCAAAATGTATCATCATAAGGCCCAAAAGAGGCTGTATACGTGACTATCACACCATTACCATTACCTATATCTTAGAAGCCTATGAGGGGTCATCCAAATAGTCACACCCATAAGATATTATTATTATTATTATTATTATTATTATTATAAAACAGAGATTTCAGAAGCCTTTATTGTGTTATTCATCGTTGTCATGTTATTTGTGAATTGTACTATTTTATTGAAATTTTGCCGATATTGTCACTTGGCAACCAATGTATGTTTTGTTCATTTAACAAAATCTCAATAAAAACTATTTAAACCAAAAAGTGTTTGGGATGAATCAGATATGGATCAGTTTGGTAGGAGGTGTCAGGTGGGAGATAATATCTACGCTACAATATTATTACCCATGCTAACTAATTAACTCCTTCACTGCTGGGGATATTAGATGTGTGGTGCAGAGCTACAATTTCTGGCCTTCTAATTACCAAAAAGCAACGGCAAAGCCATGTATGTCTGCTATTTCTGAATAAAGGAGATCCCAGAGATGCTTTTACAACCATTTGTGCTATCATTGCACAAGCTGTATGTAAATGATTTCTATGAAAAAGTTAACAATTTTTATGATCACATTTGGAAGCAAAACAGTGGCATGAAATATACCAAAATGGGTCTAGATCAATACTTTTGGTTGTTTACTACATTAATATACAGTTTTTTGAAAAGTAAATAAAAAAGCAAAGCTCTATTTCTGTTTAAATGGAGTGATAGCAAAAATGCTAAAATAATCTCTATTATTTTGGGCAGGTTTTTTTTCCCTGAAATTCCCAGTAGTGAAGGGGTTACAATGACCATATCTTGAATTGTGTTTATCTTACTTCCTTTGCTGTGGCCAATTTGTAACAAAGCACATATCAGCCAATCATTAAGCAGCACGTAGGAGAGTCACAGCTCTGCATTTCACAGAATGCAATTCAGCCTTCCTTAGGGAATACTCAGTTCATATGTTAATAAACATGAATATGTTATGGTTTAAGAAGGTTAGGTATACAATTTAAAGGGACAGTCTACACCAGGATTTGTATTGTTTAAAACGATAGTTAATCCCTTTATTACTGATTACCCCATTTTTCCATAACCAACACATTTATATTAATACTTTTTACCCCTATGATTACCTTGTATCTAAGCCTCTGCAGACTGCCCCCCTTATCTCATTGCTTTTGACAGACATGCAGTTTAGCCAACCAGTGCAGACCCCTAAATAACTCCACGGGAGTGAGCACAATGTTATCTATATGACACGCATGAACTAGTACTGTCTAACTGTGAAAAACTTTCAAAATGCCCTGAGCTAGAAGGCGGTTTTCAACGGTTAAGAAATCAGTTTGAGGCTACCTAGGTTTAGCTTTTCAAAAATACCACCAAGGGAACAAAGCAAATTTGATGATAAAAGTAAATTGGAAAGTTGTTTCCAATTGTGTGCCCTATCTGGATCATGAAAGTTTAATTTTGACTAGACTGTCCCTTAAATAAAAGTTTTAACTGTGAAAACAGTTTATTTATGATTGTTTTTTAGTGTTTGCATACTAAAAATTACTCAAGATTTCATAATGAATGGAAAAAATACACAGAATTTAAACTGGGCAGTTTCTCTTTATCATAAATGGTCTTCAGTATTTGGCATGAAGCAAGCAAGGCCACAGAACAAAGGAAGCCATTTGTATTGTACGTACAAGAAATTACTCTACAACAAAGACTAATACAGCACACACACTATATATAGTGTTTTAAACTACAATGTTAATGTTCCTCAATTAGGAATGTACATAGGATTTCTACGAACAGTCAAGCTAAACTATTCTGAATTTATCAAACCCATAGTATAAGTAAATGATAAAATAAAAATAAAAGCTCTGTCTCCCAATCAGAGTCTGGGTCTGAAGTATTAGAGGAGGAGACAATTGAAATACTGTCTCTAAGACCCTAGCTCTGTATCTCCCAGAGTCCACCCCACTTTTTCTGAGACTCTGCCTCTGTTTCTCTCATAATCTGCCTCTGTATCTCCCAGAATTCACCTCACTATCTCTCAGACTCCACCTCTGTATCTCTTATAATCTGCCTCTGTATTTACAAGAGTCCACCTTACTATCTTGCAGAGTCCGCCTCTGTATGTTTCATAATCTGCCCATGTATCTCCCAGAGTCCATCTCCTATCTTTCAGACTCTGCATCTCCCAGGCTCATTATCTTTTTAAGACTCTGGGGTCTATTTATCAAGCTCCGAACGGAGCTTGATGCCCCGTGTTTCAGGCTCACCAGAAACACAAGTTATGAAGCAGCAGTCTAAAGACTGCTGCTCCTTAACCCGTCCACCTGCTCGGACACGGCGGACAGACATTGCCGAAAATCAACCCGATCCAATACGATGGGGTTGATTGACACCCCCTGCTGGCAGCCAATCTGCAGGGGGCAGCGTTGCACCAGCAGTTCTCAAGAACTGCTGGTGCAATGATAAATGACGACAGCTGTCTGCATTTATCGATGTGCGGCAGACATGGTACGCTATAGCGGATCATGTCCATCCACAGAATGATAAATGGACCCCTCTGCCTCAATAGCTCTGTACTTGTATATTTATACTGAAACCTGCCATTTTTAATAACCTAGTTTTTATAATGGAATATATGTTCTTGTTCTGCATTCCTTGCGGTTTACTGTGCTTTCTCTGATATGAAGTGGGTGGGTTCAGTCTTCAAACTCTGCATCCCCTCCATTACTACATAGTGTACCTGCTCCCTATCTTGCTCCTGTTGATGTGTATTTAGATGCACCCAGTGCACAAATGGTTCCCAGTCTTGTGGCCCCATCTAGCACCCCTCCCCCCGTGTAGGAAGGCCAGAAAGGCTCAATATACCATGTCCTTGGGCAGAGTAAAACTGGTGTGGTTCTGGGTAGATTGGCATCTCAATTGCTGCCATCCTAGTTTTCCTTGTCAGCATTATGCTGTTTATTTGTGTCAATAAAGGGGACCAGTGATGGTCTGGTTAATTTTCTCCAATCAAAGTTTTGTGTGCTTTTATTGGGGGGGGTTTGGGGGGCAAGAATGCTATTCTCCTTAGATTGTAAAACGACCATAGGCCTGACTGTATCTGTTAGTCAGCCTTAATATAAAGGAAACCAAAAGGAAATACAAACCAGCTCTCTGAGGGAATAAACCTTAGTATGAAAAGCAGTGAAGTAGTACATCTTTCTTAAATCAACAAACAGAACATATTCAGAGGTAATAGGTAAAGGAACAAAAAACAAAAAACACAGTAACCAAAAAAAGTAACCAAAAAATAAATAGAATTCTATTCTAAATAAGTACTAAGCAATATTTAAAAAATAATATATATATATAAATCTTTTGGTACAAAAGCACTCTCACCGAACTGGTCAGGTAGGCACCAGGGTGCAAAATAAGAATAATATATTAACAGGAAATAAGCACTCTCTGGTTTGGAAAAACAAATAGTATATTTTACTAGTGTGAGGTTTCGAGGTATTCACCCCTTCCTTAGACAAATACAAAGTGAACAGTGAAAATATTTATACACATACAGAGTAAAAAACTTCCCCTCATTAGTGCAACAATCACATACAGAGCCAGCTGATTGGTGGTTAAGGGCACACCCTGAATCACATACATGTGTGTAGAAAAGATTAGTTAATTAGAATGCCTAAACCCAATATGCACAAGTATAGACAATAGCACCTTATACAAAACAGTATAGAAATTAATACAAAACAGTATAGAAATATATACACAAACAGAGTTAGAAGCATGTAGCATCAATCACAACTTTATAATGATACTCGTGTTTGTATAGCATTGTAAAAAACATTATAAAAAACATTGGTCTAGTTAAACAGGAACTAGGGAAACCTACCAAATCTGGATGGGAAACATGAGGAAACATGTAAGACCCAGCGTAAATAATGATATAGTGGCATACATATATATATATATATATATATATATATATACACAAGCCCACCATTTTTCAGACCTTAATATACCATATACATAACATTCAAGTTAGGGGTCAGTTAATATCAATCTGTATCACTACATATGTAACTGTATATGTGAAAATATATCACTGTATCAAAAAACATAGTCCATATACATGGGGTACTCAAACAGTGAGTCACCTAAGGGTAGATGGAAGGCTTAATAGGGAAGGGGGGCCAGGTACGATTAAAGCATCAATGGAAAAAAATATAGTATACATTAACAAAACAATATGTACAAGAAACCTAGACTGTATGTCAAGGTATAGTCCATAGGGCCTATAGTGGGTATATATATATGGTTATGTCCTAATATGCCTAAGGAAAGCCAGCTCATTTGATGAAAGTTTAGTACACAGCCAAGGAACCAGATGTACATAAATCACCAACTACAAAACTCAAAATCGCTACAAGGCAATAATAAAATTAAATGATACAAAAAAAATCATACAAAACATTAAGTCTGTATGGAACAACCAACAATTAGAGAAAAGCAATGCCAGTCAATATTTACATTTAACCCCTTAGGGTGTAAGGTGTCCAGTCTGAATATGCATTTGGCCTCCACTTGTAGGAGTGTATTCTTCCTGTCATCCCCTTGTTTAAGAGTTGGGACATGGTCAATCAATGTGAAACGTAAATCCTTTACACTAAGAAGTGTCTGGCTACTGGTTGATCCATCTTGCCAGTGTCCAGGGCAGATCTAATAGCACTCCTGTGGTTTGCCATACGTTTCTTGATGTTGTCATCAGTTTTACCTACATAGAATTCTGCACAGCTGCAAATTAATAGGTAAATCACGAACTTGGTGTTGCATGTCAGATAGTGACAAATTTGATACCTCTTGTTGGTATAGAGGTAGAGTAGGGTCAGACTGTATGATCCACCATTTGTCGCATAGACTCTTAGCAGTTGTCGTTGTGAAGGTTAATCGTTGTTTAGTGTCCTCCTTGTTATGAGACAGTAGTAGTTCACAATTAGCCAATAGTAAATATTTGTGCATGCCAGAGATTAGATTATGTGCATAGCCCCTTTTAAGAAATTTCTGAGACATCTCTTGTAGTTGCACCTCAGCTTTTTCTTTCATGACATTGTTTCTGATTACGCTTGTCAATTGCACTTTGTAAATTGCCCTAATAAGCAATCTGGGGTGGTTACTGCCTGCTAGCAGTATGGAGTTTCTGACCCAATGTAGTAGCGAGTTTATTGTTGTCCTTGAAAATCCTAACATCCAGAAAATCTATTTCCACAAGGCTTTTATTGGTCTTGAACTTGATAGGGGTGGACAAGCCACATCCCCTCCCCCAACCTGAGCCAGGCTTCCCGGTACTGCTGCCTAAGGCCTCTGTGTAACCGGCTGCACTTGTTATTGCACATTAGCCGCCCTCATCCTGTATAGCTGTACAAGATTCTGTCTACAGATGCTGTTTGCTTATTTATTTATCATACATCGAAACTTCAAGGGAACAAATTAAAAAGAGGATCTGTTGTCAGCAAAAACGTGACACAAGAATCTTCTTTGTAATACAGACGGATATACAGATGGATACAAAGTTTTCTTTGTGATGGATATACAGACGGATACAAAGTTTTCTTCGTGGTAACTATTGGATAACTTAGCCCAGTCAGGTGACGTGACGTCACTGCCCACGGCTCGTTCTCATGGACAGTATACCGGGTTTGTTTGTTTCCTCGTTTGCTCCCCGGTCTCAGGTGCCACCAATATACAAATCTGTGCACAGCAGATCTTCACTATTTCCTGGACAGATGCAGTATAAGTATTGCTTTCTCCTTTATGCTGCTTATTTGTAAAGGCTCATTGTTTATACAACACATTGTGCTATTTTGTATGTATGTTTGCTATTTGGGTATTCCTTCACTCATTTGCAGTATAACATTTTATGGGTTTTTTTTTGTTTGTTTTTGTGGTCAACTCTATTTTTGAGCACTTGTCCCATCCCCCTGTTTTTTCTACATTCAATTCAGATACCCATGTATCCAATTCTTCCTCTGATGCTCTCCAAATTAAGAAGATATCATCTATGTATCTTTTGTAACCCTGTATATTGGTGTTATCACATTGACTTATTGGTGTAGCGGGTACAAAGTTTAGTCCTCTATTAAGGACCTTCTTCTCCTGTGGGGACATTTCCCTTGAACTCAGATTGATGACTAGGTCCTCCTCATGAATCTGAGCTCAAGGGAACTGTCCCCACAGGAGAAGAAGGTCCTTAATAGAGGACTAAACTTTGTACCCGCTACACAAATACGTCAATTTGACTCCTGGTTGGACCTCCACAAGTTCCAAAGACTTTTGAAACTAAAGAACTTCTTTCAAGCACTTTTGATCCACCTATTACCAATCCCAGCATCAAGATGTACATCAGAATGGTGACACAAGACTGTTTTTGGAACACAGATGAGACATAACCTAAACCTGGAAGAGAAACAGGCTATAGAGTGTCTGGCTAAGGATCCCACAATCAAAATAGTTCTACTTGAAGGACTGGAGAAAGGCTGGATACAGCAGAACACATTCAATTGGATGATGGTTTCTTCCGGACCTTAGGATTTTGAAGGACAACAAAAAACTCGCTACTACACTGTTCCAGAAGCCCACAGACAGAAACTCCATACTGCTAGCAGGCAGTAACCACCCCAGATCACTTATTAGGGCAATTACCAAAGCGCAATTGACAAGGGTAATCAGAAACAACACCATGAAAGAAAAAGCTGAGGTGCAACTCTCAGACATTTCTTAAAAGGGGCTATGCACGTAATCTAATCTCTGACGTGCACAAAGATTTACTATCGGCTAATCGTGAAATACTACTGTCTCATAACAAGGAGGACACTAAACAATGATTAACCTTCACAACGACATATGGACCTAACATCAAAGCCACTGCTAATAGTCTATGTGACAAATGGTGAATTGTACAGTCTGAACCTACTCTACCCTTTGCAGCAATTGACCCACCAAGGATGGGATACAAACGGGCGAGTATCTTAAAGGATGTACTTATGCTTAAAGACCCTACCCATTGCTACAAGCAAGAAACTTGGCTAAAGTCTAAAAAGAAGGGATCCTACAGATGTCCAAGTTGTGTGAAATGTCATGCCGTGTTACAAGGGCCTACATTCAGACACCTGCATACCAACAAGAGGTAACAAATTCGTCACTATCTGATATGCAACACCAAGTTCATGATTTACCTATTAAGTTGCAGCTGTGCAAAATTCTATGTAGGTAAAACTAATGAAGACATCAAGAAACGTAGGGCAAACCACAGGAGTGCTATTAGATCTGCTCTGGACACTGGCAAGACAGATCAACCAGTAGCCAGACACTTCTTAGAGGATAAATACACTGTAAAGGATTTACGTTTCACATTGATTGACCATGTCCCACCTCTTAAATGAGGGGGTGACAGGAAAAAGAAACTCCTACAAGTGGAGGCCAAATGAATATTCAGACTGGACACCTTACACCCTTAGGGGTTAAATGTAAATATTGACTGGCATTGTTTTCTCTAATTGTTGGTTGTTCCATACAGACTTGATGTTTTATATGAAGTATGTATATTAGTAAAATATACTATTTGTTTTTCAAAACCAGAGAGTGCTTATTTCCTGATTATTTATATATATATATATATATATATATATATATATATATATATATACACAGATACACACGGTTGTAATCAAAATTATTCAACCCCCATTGCAAATCAGGTTTATTGTCAAAATTGACAGACCTAAAGCTGTTTGCAATGAACAAATCAAACAAAAGCAATTGAAATAGCTCAACACAATGAATGCTTCAATTGGTTTCTCCAAATTCAACTGAAAATGCAACTTTTAATGAATTCTGCAGTCTCAAAATTAACCCCCTGTATAGAATCCCTCACAACAGCACAAATATGCAAAACAGGTGTTGTCTCAAGCACATCTGATGCAACTAATCAAGGCCTTCATTAGTTGCACCAGGTGTGCTTGATCTAGAACACATGAAATACCTGAACTTGCTAGGGTTTGTTGAGTGTTATGTTTCACTGCATGTTAGAAATATGGCTAAGTCAAAAGAACGGTCCAAAAAGTTAAGAAAAGAGATTATCGCCCTTCACAAACAAGGAACAGGTTACAAAAAGAAAGCAAATTTCTTGAATGTTCCTGGATACAACGTTGGAAGCATAATTCACAAGTTCAAAGTTAAAGGAACAGCGGTTACATTAACTGGACAAGGCAGAAAAAGGAAGCTATCAACGGCTGCAACCAGATTTCTGAGAAGGCAGGTTGAGAAAAACCCTTGAGTGACTGCAAAAGACCTGCAGCAAGACTTGGTTGCAACAGGCACTGAGGTTTCAGTCTGCACAGTAAGGCGCAAACTAAAGTCGGCTCCAATATGCTCAAGATCATATAAAATAAGGCACAAAAGTTTCCGGATTCTGTTCTGTGGAGAGATGAAACAAAACTGGAACTCTCTCCCTACAGTTAAGCATGGTGGTGGCTCGTTGATGATCTGGGGCTGCTTTGCATCCTCTAGCACTGGAAACCTGCAGTGTGTAGAAGGTAAGATGGAGTCATTAAAGTATCAGGAAATCCTAAGAGAAAACGTCATGTTGTCATTGAACCTTACAACAGGACAATTATCCCAAGAATACCTCAAACTCCACCAAGGCTTGGTTGCAGAAGAAGTCCTGGAAGATTCTACAGTAGTCATCACAATCACCTGACTTAAATCCCAATCTCTAGGGGATTTGAAGAAGGTGGTTGCAGCACGCAAACCCAAGAATATTACTGAACTGGAGGCCATTGCTCATGAGGAATGGGCTAAGATTCCTCAGGAACGCTGTCAGAAGCCGGTGTCTGGCTATGAATCTCATCTGCAGCAGGTCATAACATCAAAAGGGTGCTCTGCTAAGTACTAAAGATGCTTGACATGAAGGGGTTGAATAATTTTGACCCTTCAGAATTCATTAAAAGTTGCATTTTCAGTTGAATTTGTGAAAACCACTTGAAGCATTCATTGTGGTGAGCTATTTCAATTGCTTTTGTTTGATTTGTTCATTGCAAAAAGCTGAAAGTCTGTAAATGTTGACAATAAAGCTGATTTGCAATGGGGGTTGAATAATTTTGATTTCAACTGTATATATAGCTCTGGAAATAAATTAAAAGACCACCACAAAATTATCAGTTTCTCTTGTTTTACTATTTATAGGTATTTATTTCAGTGAAATTAACATTTTTGTTTTATTCTAAAAACTGACAACATTTTCTCCCAAATAAAAATATTGTAATTTAGATCATTTATTTGCAGAAAATTATAACTGGTCAAAATAATAAAAAAGATGCAGTGTTTTCAGATTTTGAATAATGCAAAGAAACAACTTATTTTCATACTATACTAAGATATAGAAAACAACTTATATACATATTATCCTAATGTTTTAACTTAGCAATAGTTCAGAAAACCATATTTGGTGGAATAACTCTGATTTTAAATCACAGCTTTCATGCATCTTGGCATGCTCTAGTTCAGCTATAATGAAAACCTGGCCTGTTAGGGGTACTTGAGGACTGTGTTGTGTTCTTTAAAAATTAATATGAAATTGTTTTCTTTGCATTAATTGAGGTCTGAAAACACCATCTTTTTTGTTATTGTCTGCAAATAAATGCTCTAAATGACAATATTTTTATTTGGAATTTGGGAGAAATGTTGTCAGTAGTTTATAGGATAAAACAAAAATGTTAGTTTTATTATTATTATTATTATTAATATTATTATTATCATTTATTTGTATAGCACCGCAAAATTCCATACTCAAAGACATACCTATAAATAGTAAAACCAGATAAACTGATAATTTTGTAGTGGTCCCTTCATTTTTTCCAGGGCTGTACACACCCATGAACAAAACAGAGAACTTATCTCATTGCTTCAAAAGCAGAAAATAATTATTGTTGGACGAAGGCTGTTCTAGTTTATGCAGTCTATTATGCAGCAAAATGCATCCGTAGTAAGCCTTACGCTGTCTATTGGAGCCCCGTAACTCCCTAAACTACCTGCCAAATAAAACCTAACACCTAACACATGCACAATGTCTATCTACCTGTCAACCGCGATCCCCCGCCTCAATCCTTAATAAAGTATTTAACCCTTAAACCGCCGCTCCCGGACCCTGCCACCACCTACATTAAAAGTATAACCCCCTAATGTGATCCACCTACACCGTCGCCAGCTACATTAAATACCCCCTAATGTGAGCTCCTACCCCGCCGCCAGCTATATTAAACTACCCCCTAATGTGAGCCCCTTACACTGCCACCAGCTACATTAAACTACCCCCTAATGTAAGCTCCTACCCCGCCGCCAGCTACATTAAACTACCCCCTAATGTGAGCCCCTTACACCGCCGCCATCTACATTACCTACCCCCTAATGTGAGCCTCTTACACCGCCGCCATCTATATTACCTACCCCGTAATGTAAGCTCCTACCCTGCCGCCAGCTATATTAAAATTATTAACCCCTAATTGAATCCCCCTACCCCGCCGCCAGCTATATTAATTACATTAACCCCTAATTTAATCCCCCTATACTGCCACCAACTATATTAATTACATTAACCCCTAATTTAATCCCCCTATACCGCCGCCAGCTATATTAAATCAATTAACCCCTAATCTAATCCCCCTATACCGCCGCCGGCTATATTAAATACATTAACCCCTAATCTAATCCCCCTATACTGCCGCCAGCTATATTAAATACATTAACCCCTAATCTAATCCCCTATACCGCCGCCAGCTATATTAAATACATTAACCCCTAATCTAATCCCCCTACACCGCCGCCAGCTATATTAACTATATTAACCCTAATTATATTAGGGTTAATATAGTTTTTATATTATATATATTAACTATATTAACCCTAATTATATTAGGGTTAATATAGTTAATATCGTTATTATATTATATATATATTAAGTATAATAACCCTATCTAACTCTAACATCCCTAACTAAATTCTTATTAAAATAAATCTAATTAATATTAATATTATTAATTAAAATATTCCTATTTAAATCTAAATACTTACCTATAAAATAAACCCTAATATAGCTATAATGTAATTCATAATTACATTGTAGCTATTTTAGGGTTTATATTTATTTTAACTAGGTACAATAGCTATTAAATAGTTAATAACTATTTAATAGCTACCTAGTTAAAATAATTACCAATTTACCTGTAAAATAAATCCTAACCTAAGTTACAAATACACCTACACTATCAATAAATTAAATAAACTACAAATATCTAAACTAAAATACAATAAAATAAACTAAACTAAATAAAAAATAAAAAAAGATTACAAGATTTTTTAAGCTAATTACACCTATTCTAAGCCCCCTAATAAAATAATAAAGCCCCCCAAAATAAAAAAAAATCCCTACCCTATTCTAAATTAAAAAAAGTTAACAGCTCTATTACCTTACCAGCCCTTAAAAGGGCCTTTTGCGGGGCATGCCCCAAAGAAATCAGCTCTTTTGCCTGTAAAAAAAAACACAATACCACCCCCCAACATTAAAACCCACCACCCACATACCCCTACTCTAACCCAAACCCCCCTTAAATAAACCTAACACTACCCCCCTGAAGATCTCCCTACCTTGTCTTCACCCAGCCGGGCAGAACTCTTCATCCGATCAATCAAGCGGCAGAGAAGAAGTCTTCCATCCGGCGATGTCTTCATCCAAGTGGCAGAGACGAAGTCTTCCATCCGGCGATGTCTTCATCCAAGCGGCAAAGAAGAAGTCTTCCATCCGGCGATGTCTTCAATCTTCTTTCTTCGCTCCTCCAACACGGAACATCCATCCAAGATGGCGTCCATCGAATTCCAATTGGCTGATAAGATTCTATCAGCCAATCGGAATTAAGGTAGAAAAATCTGATTGGCTGATTGAATCAGCCAATCAGATTCAAGTTCAAGTTCAATCCGATTGGCTGAACCAATCAGCCAATCGGATTGAACTTGAATCTGATTGGCTGATTCAATCAGCAAATTGGAATTCGACGGACACCATCTTGATGACGTCATTTAAAAGAACCTCATTCGTCGGGAAGTCGTCGTGCCGGATGGATGTTCCGCGTCGGAGGAGTGAAGAAAGAAGATTGAAGATGCCGCTTGGAAGAAAACTTCGCCCCGATGGAGGACCTCTTCTCTGCCGCTTGATTGAAGACATCACCGGATGGAAGACTTCTTCTTTGCCGCTTGGATGAAGACATCGCCGGATGGAAGACTTCTTCTCTGCCGCTTGATTGAAGACATCGCCCGGATCGGATGAAGAGTTCTGCCCGACTGGGTGAAGACAAGGTAGGGAGATCTTCAGGGGGGTAGTGTTAGGTTTATTTAAGGGGGGTTTGGGTTAGAGTAGGGGTATGTGGGTGGTGGGTTGTAATGTTGGGGGTGGTATTGTGTTTTTTTTTTACAGGCAAAAGAGACGATTTCTTTGGGGCATGCCCCGCAAAAGGCCCTTTTAAGGGCTGGTAAGGTAATAGAGCTGTTAACTTTTTTAATTTAGAATAGGGTAGGGAATTTTTTTTATTTTGGGGGGCTTTATTATTTTATTAGGGGGCTTAGAATAGGTGTAATTAGCTTAAAAAATCTTGTAATCTTTTTTTATTTTTTGTAATTTAGTTTAGTTTATTTTATTGTATTTTAGTTTAGATATTTGTAGTTTATTTAATTTATTGATAGTGTAGGTGTATTTGTAACTTAGGTTAGGATTTATTTTACAGGTAAATTGGTAATTATTTTAACTAGGTAGCTATTAAATAGTTATTAACTATTTAATAGCTATTGTACCTAGTTAAAATAAATACCAAGTTACCTGTAAAATAAATATAAACCCTACAATAGCTACAATGTAATTATTAATTATATTGTAGCTATCTTAGGGTTTATTTTATAGGTAAGTATTTAGATTTAAATAGGAATATTTTAATTAATAATATTAATATTAATTAGATTTATTTTAATAAGAATTTAGTTAGGCATGTTAGAGTTAGATAGGGTTATTATACTTAATATATATATAATATAATAACGATATTAACTATATTAACCCTAATGTAATTAGGGTTAATATAGTTAATATATATAATATAATAAATATATTAACTACATTAACCCTAATATAATTAGGGTTAATATAGCTGGCGGCGGTATAGGGGGATTAAATTAGGGGGTTAATGTAATTAATATAGCTGGTGGCGGTATAGGGGGATTAAATTAGGGGTTAATGTAATTAATATAGCTGGCGGCGGGGTAGGGGGATTAAATTAGGGGTTAATAATTTTAATATAGCTGGTGGCGGGGTAGGAGCTCACATTAGGGGGTAGGTAATATAGATGGCGGCGGTGTAAGGGGCTCACATTAGGGGGTAGGTAATGTAGATGGCGGCGGTGTAAGGGGCTCACATTAGGGGGTAGGTAATGTAGATGGCGGCGGTGTAAGGGGCTCACATTAGGGGGTAGGTAATGTAGATGACGGCAGTGTAAGGGGCTCACATTAGGGGGTAGTTAATGTAGGTGGCGGTGGGGTAGGAGCTCACATTTGGGGGTAATATAGATAATGTAGGTGGCGGCGGGGTCCGGGAGCTGAGGTTTAGAGGTTAATAACTTTATTAGGTGGCGGCGGGGTCCGGGAGCGGCGGTTTAGGGGTTAATACATTTTTTATTGTTAGGATAGTAAGAGGGGATAGCGGATAGAGGGTTAGATGTGTCGGGCTATGTTTGGGAGGCATGTTAGACAGTATGGGAGATTTAATAATTTAGTCAGGTTTTGTAGGCGCCGGCAGTTTCTAAAGTGCCGTTATTCACTGGCGACTCCAGACATTTGTACTTACGCAGATTTCTGGACATCGCTGGTTTATCAGTCATACGGCACTTTAGCATCTGACGGCGCCGTATATAGGATAGCTCGAGTTGCGAGCTGAAACTACGGGCGGCGGGGGTTCCCTCGCTTGTGCCGCAAACTACGATCTTTATCGGATTGCGCCCCTAGTCACTAACTGTTTATTATCCTAACTGTACTTGTTACCATATATGGTAAAAAGACCAACAGCCAATCAACATTCTGTATGCAAATTAACAAACACATCACATGACATGTTAATAACATTACAGTGTCAATTATCCCGATCGTATCTGATCAGGATGATTGCAGACTGCCAACTTAGAGGTGGTGGACGAGTTAAGGAGCAGTGGTGTTATGGGGCACTTTCATTCATTAAACTTTATTTATTCAACTTTACATTCACTTTAACTTTAAATTGTACAAAAAAGTTGGAAGGGCTCAAAGATATGAGGTCCCGGTGTTAGGGGAAAAAAAGGCAGGCAAAGGGCTTTAACATAGCTAAAGATGTATTTGTATGTATATAGATATGTCTATGTGTACATATATACTGTATATAAATGTATTTATATGTGTATTTACAGAAATATAAACACAAATATATATGTACACACATATAGACACATATATATAAGTGCATTAGAGCCCTTTGCCATTAAAGGACCAGTAAATACAGTATATTTGTATAATCAAGAAATGCATAATAACATGACAATGCAATAGCACTTAGGGGCCGAATGGAGCTTGATGCAGCTGTTTCCGCGCAAGCCTTCAGGCTTGCAGGAACAGGAGTTAAGAAGACCGCTGCTCCTTAACTCGTCCGCAGCCTCTGAGGCGACAGACAGCAATCCGCCCAATTGCATACAATCGGGTTGATTGACACCCCCTCCTAGCAGACGATTGGCCATGAATCTGCAGGGGGCGGCATTGCACAAGCAGTTCACCAACAAACAGTTTATTCAGATAGAACATGCAATTTAAAAAAACTTTCTTATTTACTTCTATTATCAAATGTTCTTTGTTCTCTTGGTGTCATTTGTCAAAAAGCAGGGACATAAGCTCAGGAGAGTGCACATGTCTTGAGCACTATATGGCAGCAATTTTACAAGAATGTTATCTATTTGCAAGAGCACCAGATGGTGGCGCTATTTCCTTCTATGTATTGCTCCAGCCCCCTTCCTACGTATTTCTATAGAATACTATGGGGAAAAGCAAATTCTATATTGGTAAATTGGAAACTTTTTTTAAAAAAAAACTGTCTGTTCTGTCTGAATCACAAAATATATATTTTTTATTTGATAGTATATGCAAGAAATAGTCCTAGAATAAAATGCTCTAACAATTTAGTTTTTGCACTTTTATGTCCCTTTAAATATTCTGCAAAATGAAATGCTAAATCACAATGTATTGTAGATTTTTATATTCCTGAAAGGACTAAAATGATTGTGCTTTGATAGGTTTGCGGTATAAAATGATCCCTGCATGATGCTCTATTTGAATTGCATCCAGAGTTTCTATATCACAAAATTAAATCAACAAACCCAGAAGAGATTAACAATCAAATCAGGGGCATGCTAGTTAGGAAAATACAGCAAATTTTATTTGACAGATGCTCTGCTATAAAATACATTAACCATTTCAGTGCTAGAGAAGCTATCTTCAGGACCATAATAGCTCCAAAGGGATTATTGAGATGACTTGCTAGTGCGGACAAACTAGAGCTAGTTTATATTTTCAGAAAACATAAAAAGAAAGGCTTAATTGCACAGACAAGCAGGGTTTAGGTAAAAAAAAATGAGCTTCAGGGAATACAGCTGAATGCGTGGATAGCATTGTGAGTGTTGGTTTATAAAGTCCCCTACTAAATAAATAACTTTATTAACAAGCCTATGAATTAAACATCTCAGGCTTCTGGCAGTAAACAGATTACATTTCAATGAATCAATGTTTTCTGCAGGTATTAATTGGAGGAAGGGGACGAAGGAGTGTTTCATTTTAATAATCTAATGTCTAAACAATTTTTCTTCTCAATAACCTACAAGTGCTTCTCAAATAGAAACTTTTTATAAGACTAAATGCCACATTCTTATCATGTATCAGGGTATTTAATGTATATATTGTAATATGCAAATGTTATAGGCAGGTGTGAAAAATGCTGCAAAGTAAGAACGCTTTCAAAAATAGAAATAGTTTATTTTTATCAAGTAACAAAATGCAAAGCAAGTGAACAGAAGAAAAATCTAAATCAAACCAATAGGATTTTGCACGCATACAGTCAAACCAAACCGGTTCTAATGATCACCAATTCAATACGTAGGCTGAAACACAATCATTAACTGAAACAGAAACAGCTGGGTAGGATGAATAAAACTGAGGAGGATCAGTCAAACTCTTCTAACAAAGTAAGGTTGCTGAAGACAGTTTAATGTCAAAAGTCATACACCATGGCAAGACTGAGCACAGCAACAAGACACAAGCTAGTTATACTGCATCAGCAAGGTCTGTCTGAGGCAGACATTTCAAGGCATACAGGGGTTTTCAGATGTGATGTACAAGCTATTCTGAAGGAGCACAAAGAATCAGGCAAAGCTGAGAACCTTAGATGTAGTGGTCAGCCAAGGAAACTTAGTGCAGCAGATGAAAGACACGTCATGCTTACTTCCCTTCACAATCTGAAGATGTCCAGCAGTGCCTTCAGGTCAGAATTCTTTCAAAAAGCCTGCTCACAAGTGGTCTTCATGGAACAAAAAGCCATAATTCCAAGTGACTCAACTATGACTGAAAACTCTGGAACTGGGGTGCAGCAGGTGCCTCTGTACTGATAAGTCAAAAATTGAAATGCATGGCTGTAGCAAAAAACAGTAAGTTTGCTGAAGGGATAGAGAGCAGTACAAGAATGAGTTTCTGTAGGCAACAATGAAGCATAGTAGAGGTTCTAAAGAAGAACAGGCAGATACTTATACATCAGGGAGGCATCTGATTGGCCCCAAATTGATTTTGCAGCATGACAATGACCCCAAACATACAGTTAAAGTCATTAAGAACTATCTTCAGCGTAAAGAAGTACAAGGAGTCCTGGAAGTTATGAAATGGTCCATAGAGCCCTGATCTTAACATCATTCAGCCTGTCTATGATTACATGAAGAGACAAAAGCAACTGAGACTGTATAAATCCACAGAAGAACTGTAGTTAGTTCTCCAAGGTATTGGGACAACCAACCTGCCGAACTCCTTAAAAAGCTGTGAACAAGTGTACCTAGAAGAATTGATGCTGTTTTGAAGGCAAGTGGTGGTTACACCAAATATTGATTTAATTTAGATTTTTCTTCTGTTTACTGCATTTTGTGGCTTGTGCAATGTAAAATGCGGGAAGCATTTGGCTGACGATGCTGGGTGGACAGGTTTAGAACGATTGATCTAACATTATAAACCCTTGATCTAACCTGATCAAAAAGGTCTATTAGCCTGATTTTTTTAAAAATTTTGATGGGGGGGGGGGCTTAAATTTATACCTAATATCTCTGTAATTATGTTATATCTAATAAAACAAATCATTGATCATACCTGATCTAACAAATATCTAACAAATTATATAACTTAAAGTAATATCTAATATCTGTAATTATGTTAGATCTTACAAAACAACTGACTGATCATACTTTTTGTCCAATTTGTTTAGGGGGGCTGATGATTGGTTACCCCCACAAAATAATTGTTAATACCAGCTTTTGCTTGTTATATAACTTCAGAAACACTTGATCTAACCAGATTTAACAAATATCTATTAGCCTGAATGATTTTTTTTGCCTTAAATTTTTAAGTGGAGGGCTAGCCTTCCAATTTAATACCTAATATATCTGCAATTATATTAGGTCTAACAAAACAACGGATTGATCATACCTAGGGCTCCATGTACTAAGCCGTCAATTCATCCGTCATTTTAGACGCGGATAAACTTGCCGTTTCTCGCCGCGGGCGAAATGGTGTCCGCTGTCACTATGTACTAATAATCCCCCAATAAATAGACAAGTCTAGCCCGCCGCGAGCAGTGGCAGATTATTGATAAATTTGACGCCTCGCTCGCCGCGACTAAGCTGATGTACTTAACTTTCAGTTGAATTGTCTGGCCAATTATTAACACGTGACATGCAAGGTGTCACGAACATCATAGTAGTCGCGGGAATAGAATTTTGCTCCTATAAAAGTTCAACTTATCTAAACAACTTTATTATTGTTCAAAATTTTTTGAAGAGTGATAACAGAGCGTTATTTTTGTAATATTTATTTACAATTTGGATATGGCTTCATCTGGATCTGATAATATATAAATATTAATATAAAAATAATTATAAAGATTGACAGCTATACAATACAAATTTAAAATATAGATTACTCTTTAATTACAGTCGACAAATTTGGCGCAATTTATGTACATGGAAATGAGAGACAAATTAGACGCCAGTTATGCTGTACAATGCTGATATTACTGCCATTTATATATGTCTAGACTGGCGTCTAGATTGACTTTCCTATTGTTTTGTACCTTGCCCGCCACCTAAAAGGTGGCGAGGCAAAAATAACGAGGTGGGAGCGGAAATTGTAGCGAGCGGACAAATAGATTTTTTAGTACATTCGTTTTTGGCGAGTTGGTGGTCAAATGTGTCTAATTACAGTGAAAAATGGAGAGGTAGCGAGGTTTGGCGGATAAGTACGCTCGCAATTTTAAAGATGCGAGTTTGAACATAGTTGACGACTTTGTACATATCAGTTTGCGAGTTTTGATGTGAGATTTGTTGCGGGTAGCTCGCTGACTGCTTAGTACATGGAGCCCCTAATCTTACAAATATTTATCAAATGATACAACTTTTTTGTCCATTTTATGTTGTGGTGGCTAGAACCCCATCTTGAATACATAGAAGCTCCCATTATATGCCCCCCTCTAATTTAATGTGTAATATCTCTGTAATTAGGCTAAATCTAACAAAACAACTGAGTGATCATACCCAATCTAACAAATATCTATAAAATTAAATAATTTTTTGTATATTTTTTTTGTTAAGGGGGGCTGATGAAGGCATAGCCATCCCACTAAATAATTGTTAATACCAGCTTTTGCTTCTTCAATCTAACATAATAAACCCTTGGGGGATATTTATCAAAGCCTCAACTATGCTGCATTCACCGGCACAAATACGCTCGCCTAACATCGCCTAACATTGCGGCTGCGGACCTGAATACGCTCTCCATATTTATAATAAAAAGCCAGCAAAAAGCCACGCGCCAAGTGAGAGGCGATGAGCATCAGTCTGTTGTTAACTAGCAGTCATCAATCTCGCTGCTATTCATCTTATTCCCAACTTTTTTTATATCCTGTCACTATAATAAAATGTTTAACCCCTATCCCACCGCTCCCGGACCCCGCTGCAACTGTAATAAAGTTATTAACCCCTATCCCGCCACTCCCGCACCCCGCCACAACTTTAAAAAAGTTATTAACCCCTATCCCGCCACTCCCGGACCCCGCCGCCACTAAATAAATGTATTTACCCCTAAACCTCTGGCCTCCCTGTCAGGGTGCCAGGAATAAGACTGAGACGAGAAGTGCAAAAATAATCACTCCTTTATTAATAGCAAAAAATACTAAAAAGTCAACAAGTCAAATAACAAGCCAGGAGTCAAAACCAGACCTGATAGTCAGACAAGCCGAGTCAGGAGCCAAAGCGAATAGTCAGACGAGCCTGAATCAGGAACAAGGAAAACAGAGTCAGGAACAAGCCAGGGATCAGGAACCAGGAAGGATGTCAGGCAGCCAGGTAATGCACAGGAATTCTCACAAACAGGTCTGAGACAATGCAAAGGCAAAGCATACTGAACAGAGGCCCTCTAAATAATAAGTAATGACATCAAAAATCTTAGACTGCATCCTGTCTCACACGGATGATGCACACCAGTCTGGCCATAAAAGAAAGTGCAGGAAATGAGCAGCATCCCCCACAATGCACCAAGTCAGCAAGAGAGGTGAGTAAAATGGCTGCCAGCAGCACATGGCAAACAACATAGGGAAAAAAAACCCTGACACTCCCACATCACTACCATTAACTAAACCTATTAACCCCTAAACCGCCAGCCCCCCACATCGCCATAAACTAAAATAAGATATTAACTCCTAAACCTAACAACCCGCTAACTTTACATTAAAATTACAACATCCCGGGGGGCGGAGCCAGCTACAGAGGCAGTTAGACGTGTTTTCATGGAGCTCCTGGCTCTTTACTATAACTACATGCCCTAAGTCAAACATAAAATATCAATATATTTATTGTGTATGCAGGATTGTTAACTCGATCTATTACTCTCCTAAAGAAAGAGATAAATCAACTTAAAAACACGTTGCTGAGATTTCTCTGCTCTAAGCCGCACCACGTGGAGTCGGTGGAAGGTGCCTCTATCCAAGTGACTACGCCAGCATGGAATCCCTAGATCTATGGGAGCGTCACACCGAACAGCTTCTGGAGAAGCATTTTCAGGGTTTAAAGGAAGACCTCTCGTCACTACTATCTATCTGTATGCCACTGTCTGAACCTTCATCCATAAGCTCAGATCCGGTACAACGAGGCAGGGCCTATACTATAGCTACGTCCGACTCTGGTAATATTGTGGCGACCCCCTCTGGCGATCTAATAGAGAACACGGGAGGTTGTAAACTAGGTTGAACGTCGGACCCCTGCAATGGACCGCTTAAGCTGGCTGAGCTGGAAACTGAGGGGTTAGATGGCTCTGACATACCGCACATCCAAACCGAGATTCCTATAGCCACAGCAGCCCCATGCAGTACCATAAGCCGCCCTCCAGAGAGCTCTCTAGTCTCAGTACAATCTTTCACCAACAGCGGTTCAAGAGAGGAGCTGCGAGTTACTTCTGTCAATGCCTCGGATGGCATCTGGAGACACATCAGACCGGGGTCAGGAATAGATGAGGAGAGGAGTCGGATGGCTAATCTATCCACGGAAACAACATTGCGCTTACGATACGATAGACAGCTAACCCCCAACCACCCTGTAGCTCTCCTCAAGAAGTTGCTGGGGCCACAAGTAAGAACACACGAATTTGCAGGGAAACTAATTCCTCACAGTTGGGACTTGATATTTTTGATTATGCAGTGCCTTAATTCTCAGCTGAAAAGAATTTTAGACTTGTCTCACTACCCTAATGTTAATAGGCCCTGTATGAGAGAAGGCATTGGCTGGCCTATCAATCCTTTCAACGGAACTGTGTTCTTGCGGTCTGGCATGGGATAAAGATCTCTTAGAGACAAAAGACAGAGTCGGAGTTTAAGACAAATAACTTATGCCCTGAAACCATCTCTGAAGTTAACTTTTCAAATATGTTCTGTATGTTTATAGTGGACTTTCTGTCGAGTTCTTTTATGTTATTATATATACGCAAGCTTCCATGTTGGTCATTAACCTGATGCATGTTCACCTAATCTGTATATATCACCTGCTTATTCTGGTTAGATTTACGGCACAGCAAAATTAAAGTTTAGTTAATTAATGTATATGTATATATGTCTAGTGTTATAATTTCCCTTGCCGTGGGACATGGGGCCTGTGTCCACGTGACAGAGGTATTTTGCATAAGACGATGGATATGTTTAAACTGGTTTGTAACTTGTGTCATTTTACTTTAGCTGTGTTATATTGTAGGGGGTCCTTATACAAAACGTACATACAGCTCATGAGACATGATGTTTACTACTTCCTATTCATGCTGCCTGACTGCGGAAGTTTTTCTAATTTTTAGATTAATGAAACGGCTAATATTTTTCCTGATATGTGGACTTGTACTATTCAATCTCTGACTGAGATCCTTAATCATTCTGTTTCCACTCAAAATTGACATTGCATTTACGTTCCTTATGAATAATATTATTGCTATGTATACACTTATTATGTTATACTTCAAAGTCTGCTCACTTCTGGCATGTGGTTTTGAGGTGCAGTATTATATGTTAACATTTCCAAAACATGCAGGCATTATCTTTTGCACTTTATAGAGGTTACTAAGGGAAACATGTGAGGTATGGTCTTAACACTCATATCCTAGGGACTAGGGTATCTAAGCTAGACAGGATTTGATCTACCATATTAAACGCTGGGGTGTGTTGCTTGCGGCCGGGGCGGCATACTGTAGTGTCCCTGTAGTGGTTTATTTTATTTCTAAAAGATACCTGTGAAATTATGCATTCATGATATCCCATGTCTACTATGCTAGTATGTCAGGTGTAACTTATTTATATACGGCTAGATTTAGAGTTTTGTCGGTAACGACCCGCGTAGCTAACGCTGGCTTTTTTCTGGCTGCACCTTTAAAATAACTCTGGTATTGAGAGTTCACAGAATGGCTGCGTTAGGCTCCAAAAAAGGAGCGTATAGCATATTTAACGCAACTTCAACTCTCGATACCAGAGTTGCTTACGGACGCGGCCAGCCTCAAAAACGTGCTCGTGCACGATTCCCCCATAGGAAACAATGGGGCTGTTTGAGCTAAAAAAAAAACTAACACCTGCAAAAAAGCCGCGTTCAGCTCCTAACGCAGCCCCATTGTTTCCTATGGGGAAACACTTCCTACGTCTGCACCTAACACTCTAACATGTACCCCGAGTCTAAACACCCCTAACCTTACACTTATTAACCCCTATTCTGCCGCCCCCGCTATCGCTGACCCCTG
Organism: Bombina bombina; assembly: GCF_027579735.1. Lineage (NCBI taxonomy): Eukaryota > Metazoa > Chordata > Amphibia > Anura > Bombinatoridae > Bombina > Bombina bombina. The sequence continues at coordinate 276,824,508 of NC_069501.1, forward strand.
CATATTATTATTAACCCCTAATCTGCCGCTCCGTAAACCGTCGCTACTTACATTATCCCTATGTACCCCTAATCTGCTGCCCCTAACACCGCTGACCCCTATATTATATTTATTAACCCCTAATCTGCCCCCCACAATGTCGCCTCCACCTGCCTACACTTATTAACCCCTAATCTGCCGAGCGGACCGCACCGCTATTATCATAAAGTTATTAACCCTTAATCCGCCTCACTAACCCTATAATAAATAGTATTAACCCCTAATCTGCCCTCCCTAACATCGCCTACACCTAACTTCAATTATTAACCCCTAATCTGCCGACTGGAGCTCACCGCTATTCTAATAAATGTATTAACCCCTAAAGCTAAGTCTAACCCTAACACTAACACCCCCCTAAATATAATTTTAATCTAACGAAATTAATTAACTCTTATTAAATAAATTATTCCTATTTAAAGCTAAATACTTACCTGTAAAATAAATCCTAATATAGCTACAATATAAATTATAATTATATTATAGCTATTTTAGGATTTATATTTATTTTACAGGTAACTTTGTATTTATTTTAACCAGGTACAATAGCTATTAAATAGTTAAGAACTATTTAATAGCTAAACTAGTTAAAATAATTACAAATTTACCTGTAAAATAAATCCTAACCTAAGTTACAATTAAACCTAACACTACACTATCAATAAATTAATTAAATAAAATACCTATAATTCTCTACAATTAAACCTAACACTACACTATCAATAAATAAATTAAATACAATTCCTACAAATAAATACAATGAAATAAACTAACTAAAGTACAAAAAATAAAAAAGAACTAAGTTACAAAAAATAAAAAAATATTTACAAACATTAGAAATATATTACAACAATTTTAAACTAATTATACCTACTCTAAGCCCCCTAAGATAGAATCCTATCAGCCAATCGGAATTCGAGGGACGCCATCTTGGATGACGTCATTTAAAGGAACCGTCATTCGTCGTTCAGTCGTCGGCCAGGATGGATGTTCCGCGTCGGAGGTCTTCAGGATGCTGCCGCTCCGCTCCGGATGGATGACGATAGAAGATGCCTCTTGGATGAAGACTTCAATCGGATGGAAGACCTCTTCTGCCCGGCTTGGATGAAGACTTCTACCGGATGGAGGACCTCTTCTTGCTCCGCTTGGATGAAGAATTTGGCTCGGCTGGGTGAAGACGACTCAAGGTAGGGAGATCTTCAGGGGCTTAGTGTTAGGTTTATTTAAGGGGGGTTTGGGTTAGATTAGGGGTATGTGGGTGGTGGGTTGTAATGTTGGGGGGGTTATTGTATGGGGGTTTTTTTTACAGGCAAAAGAGCTGAACTTCTTGGGGCATGCCCCGCAAAGGGCCCTGTTCAAGGCTGGTAAGGTAAAAGAGCTTTGAACTTTAGTAATTTAGAATAGGGTAGGGCATTTTTTTATTTTGGGGGGCTTTGTTATTTTATTAGGGGGCTTAGAGTAGGTGTAATTAGTTTAAAATTGTTGTAATATATTTCTAATGTTTGTAAATATTTTTTTATTTTTTGTAACTTAGTTCTTTTTTATTTTTTGGACTTTAGTTAGTTTATTTCATTGTATTTATTTGTAGGAATTGTATTTAATTTATTTATTGATTTAATTGTAGATAATTATAGGTATTTTATTTAATTAATTTATTGATAGTGTAGTGTTAGGTTTAATTGTAACTTAGGTTAGGATTTATTTTACAGGTAAATTTGTAATTATTTTAACTATTTTAGCTATTAAATAGTTCTTAACTATTTAATAGCTATTGTACCTGGTTAAAATAAATACAAAGTTACCTGTAAAATAAATATTAATCCTAAAATAGCTATAATATAAATATAATTTATATTGTAGCTATATTAGGATTTATTTTACAGGTAAGTATTTAGTTTTAAATAGGAATAATTTATTTAATAAGAGTTAATTTATTTCGTTAGATTAAAATTATATTTAATTTAGGGGGGTGTTAGTGTTAGGGTTAGACATAGCTTTAGGGGTTAATACATTTATTAGAATAGCGGTGAGCTCCAGTCGGCAGATTAGGGGTTAATAATTGAAGTTAGGTGTCGGCGATGTTAGGGAGGGCAGATTAGGGGTTAATACTATTTATTATAGGGTAAGTGAGGCGGATTAGGGGTTAATAACTTTATATTAATAGCTGTGCGGTCCGCTCGGCAGATTAGGGGTTAATAAGTGTAGGCAGGTGGAGGCGACGTTGTGGGGGGCAGATTAGGGGTTAATAAATATAATATAGGGGTCGGCAGTGTTAGGGGCAGCAGATTAGGGGTACATAGCTATAATGTAAATGGCGGCTCTTTGCGGTCGGCAGATTAGGGGTTAATTATTGTAGGTAGCTGGCTGCGACGTTGTGGGGGGCAGGTTAGGGGTTAATAAATATAATATAGGGGTTGGTGGTGTTAGGGGCAGCAGATTAGGGGTACATAAGTATAACGTAGGTGGCGGTCGGCAGATTAGGGGTTAATTATTGTAGGTAGCTGGCTGCGACGTTGTGGGGGGCAGGTTAGGGGTTAATAAATATAATATAGGGGTCGGCGGTGTTAGGGGAAGCAGATTAGGGGTACATAAGTATAACGTAGGTGGCGGTCGGCAGATTAGGGGTTAAAAAAATTTAATCGAGTGTCGGCGATGTGGGGGGGCCTCGGTTTAGGGGTACATAGGTAGTTTATTGGTGTTAGTGTACTTTAGAGCACAGTAGTTAAGAGCTTTATGAACCGGCGTTAGATTTGTCGTTAGATTTCTAACGCTCACTTCAGCCACAACTCTAAATACCGGAGTTAGAAAGATCCCATTGAAAAGATAGGATACGCAATTGATGTAAGGGGATCTGCGGTATGGAAAAGTCGCGGCTGAAAAGTGAGCGTTAGACCCTTTTTTGAATGACTCCAAATACCGGCGGTAGCCTAAAACCAGCGTTAGGGGCCTCTAACGCTGGTTTTCACAGCTACCGCCAAACTCCAAATCTAGGCCATAGATATTCATCGGACACAAAGTGCATAATGCTAGACAACCTGTACTTGGTTTACATGCCTGTGCTAGTACACATCTGTTTCGTCGACTCAGAACCCATACGTCCTCATCACTCAGAATTAATTTATTTAGCTAGAATACTAATACTAATACCCACAGTGATATAACTTTTACATTGCCACCATATATAGTCACAATCAGGCCATTTATCTATCATTACTAGCTGCTGCTATATATGTGTGTTGTGAAAAGGGATCAGCTGCATTGATATGATTGCTTATGATAATAATATGTATTCTATGTATACCTTGTTAACGTATTTACATTATGTGCTTTATTTTCATCTCATTTAGGTGAGACAACTTTAATCCTCCACAGGAGGTTCTTAATTCAATACTTTAACACATATATTACTATGAGCTTAAGTTTATCCAAAGCTTTCATACGGTGAGCCAAGGTATTTCCTTAATTTGGTTACCACCCATGCACACTGTGCCCATATTATCTGCAAGGGTAGGGTTATAAGTAGTGTATATTACATGGGTTAATGAACATCATCTTCTCCATGGTCGTTTAGAGACAGTCCGTATTACTTCTTGATAGTTATGTTATTTTTATCTATTATCTACATCGGACCCCTCTCCTCCCTTTCCCGCCGGCATCTGTTACCGGCGGGTCATACCCCTACTCCTTTTACCCACGTTGCCTATAGCTGGCATCTCCCCAGGAGAGGGGCTCATGTAACAGACCTCTATTCCCTATATATACAAATTTCTTCCCCTGTTCATATCCATTATAGGAAACCACCCTTACTTTTACATACCTTAGCTTAAGATTACTCATGGGGTACATAGTAGATATCTCCACTAAAGTGTACTTGAAAACCCTGAGATTCAACTGCATTTACAAACTCGACTTACTAACTGGCTCCGCCCTCCACTTCCCCCCTATTCTATTTTGAGCGGCTCTCGCCCGCTGCATTCCCCCTCCCCATAAAACTATAGAACTTACCCCTCCCTGGCCCTAATCTTATCTGTATAGATATCCTAATTTATTCATATGGCATTGAGAGGACCATTTTTGTTTATGCTATATATTGGTTATTCTATTATAAAACTGAAGTCTCGCTATAGATAGCCCAAATTTTGTAATAACACTTGAGATATATAGATACATAATGCTTTCTCTACATGGTTTTATCTGTCATACTCTTCTAATTACACTGTGTATACACTTATCTGCAAATGTTTTGGGGCATACCCTATATGTTGTATTTGTTTATGACTTCAATAAAAATCGTTATTACAAAAAATTACAACATCCCTATCTTATAATAAATTAAAACTTACCTTTAGAATTAAAATAAACTATATTAAACTATAATTAACCTACCTTAACTATTATACTAAAATTACATTAAACTAGCAATTAAATTAACTATATTACATATTTAAAAAACCCTAACCTTAATCAAATTATTTAAATCTACTATAAAAATTACTAAATTACTAAAAAAAAAAAAACCCCACTAAGTTACAAACAAAACCAAACACTAAGTTACAAAAAAATAACAGTATCAAAAATAAAAATGAATTACACCTAATCTAATAGCCCTAACAAAATAAAAAAGCCCCCCCAAAACCCTAGCCTACAATAAACTACCATTGGCCCTTAAAAGGGCCGTTTGCGGGGCATTGCCCCAAAGAGATCAACTCTTTTACCTGTAAAAAAAAGTACAAACACCCCCCAACAGTAAAACCCACCCCCCCAAATAAAAAGCCTATCTAAAAAACCTAAGATCCCCATTGCCCTGAAAAGGGCATTTGTATGGGCATTGTCCTTAAAAGGGTTTTAGCTCTTTTACATGTCCAGATTCTACTCTAAAAATAAAACCCACCCAAAAAACCCTTAAATAAACCTAACACTAACCCCCGACGATCCACTTACAGTTTTTGAAGTTCCACTTGAAGGATCGATCAAGCTGGCAAGAAGTCTTCATCTGGGCGGCAAGAAGTCTTCATCCAGGGCGGCCTTTTTTTATCTTCATCCATCTGGCAAAGTCTTCATCCATGCGGCCTCTTCTGTCTTCATCCATCCGGCGCAGAGCAGGTCCATCCTGAAGACATCCGGCGCGGAGCTCCTCTTCAATATGGTCAACGCCGTAAACTGGAACTTGAATGCAAGTGACGTCATCCAAGATTAGATATTAGAAGCATTTATGATAATATATGTATATTATAGAAATCCTTCTATTTAAAACTGAAATAAATCCATGTTGATTCCAATTTTGGCTGGAATGTCCCTTTAATGTCTAATATCTCTGTAATTATGTTAGGTCTATCAAGGCTGACTGAGCTTACCTGATCTAACAAATATCTATCAAAGTAAATAACTTTTCGTCCAATTTCTTGTTAAGGGGGGGGGAGCTGATGACTGGTTAGTCTCCCACCCAAATAATTGTTAACTAGAGTTTTTCATTGCTATATCTAAACAAATAAACACTTGATCTAACCAAGATCATTAGCTTGAATGATTTTTTTGTCGGAAATTTTGATGGGGGCGGGCAGTTCCCCCTAATTGAAAATCTAATATCTCTGTAATTATAGAAAATCAGTTCATTGGGATTTCAGCACTACTGTGTATATCAGTGCACGAGTGACAAGGGTTAACTGCATATACCCCAATGTCAAAGTAAAGAACAGGTAATCACCAGCACTGATGTAACTTAATACAATTTTTATTGGATATACATAAAAAGTGACGTTTCGGGGTTTAACCCCTTAGTAATGCTAACATTTTTAGCATGAATAAGGGGTTAAGCCCCGAAACGTCGCTTTTTATGTATATCCAATAAAAGTTTTATTAACTTACATCAGTGCTGGTGATTACCTTATCTCTGTAATTATGTTAGATCTAACAAAACAACTGACTGATCATACCTGATCTAACAAATATCTATCAAATAAAATAACTTTTGGTACAATGTTTTGTTAAGAAGGGCTGATAACTGGTAAGGCCCCCCGCCACAAAATAATTGTTAATAACGCTTCTTGTATGCTAGATCTAACAAAAACAACAATTGATCTAACAAAGATCTAACCAACTGGAATTAAGTTTATTTTAACATTTTGATTCAGGGGGGGGGGGGGGCTAAACATGCTGAGGTGTGTCAGTTCTCATAACAGGAATAAAGTAGTAGTAGGGACACTGCTTTTTTGTGTGGTCTGATGTATTATTAACCCCTAATCTGCCGCTCCGGACACCGCCGCCACCTACATTATACTTATGAACCCCTAATCTGATGCCCCCAACATCGCCAACACCTACATTATATTTATTAACCCCTAATCTGCCCCCACTGTCGCTGCAACTATATTAAATTTATTAACCCCTAATCTGCCGCCGCCGCCAACGTCACTATAATAAATTTATTAACCCCTAAACCTAAGTCTAACCCTAACCGTAACACCCCCCTAACTTAAATATAATTTAAATAAATCTAAATAAATATTCCAATCATTAAATAAATTATTCCTATTTAAAACTAAATACTTACCTATAAAATAAACCCTAAGCTAGCTACAATATAACTAATAGTTACATTGTAGCTAGCTTATGATTTATATTTATTTTATAGGCAACTTTGTATTTATTTTAACTAGTTACAATAGTTATTAAATAGTTATTAACTATTTAATAACTTCCTAGTTAAAATAAATTACAATTACACCTAACACTACATTATAATTAAACTAATTACCTAAACTACCTACAATTAATTACAATTAAATTAAATAAACTAAATTACAAAAAAACCAAACACTAAATTACAGAAAATAAAAAAAGAATTACAAGAATTTTAAACTAATTACACCTAATCTAATCCCCCTAATAAAATAAAAAAGCCCCCCAAAATAATAAAAATCCTTACCCTATACTAAATTACAAATAGCCCTTAAAAGGGCCTTTTGCGGGGCATTGCCCCAAAGTAATCAGCTCTTTCACCTGTAAAAAAAAATACAATACCCCCCCAACATTAAAACCCACCACCCACACACCCAACCCTACTCTAAAACCCACCCAATCCCCCCTTAAAAAACCTAACACTACCCCTTGAAGATCACCCTACCTTGAGACGTCTTCACCCAGCCGGGCACAAGTGGTCCTCCAGAGGGTCAGAAGTCTTCATCCTATCCGGCCAGAAGAGGACCTCCAGAAGTCTTCATCCAGGCGGCATCTTCTGTCTTCATCCTTCCGGAGCAGATCGGGTCCATCTTCAAAACATCCGAAGCGGAGCATCCTCTTCATCCGACGGCCGACGATTGAATGACTGGTCCTTTAAGTGACGTCATCCAAGATGGCGTCCCTTGAATTCTGATTGTCTGTTAGAATCCTATCAGCCAATCGGAATTAAGGTAGGAAAAATCCTATTGGCTGATGCAATCAGCCAATAGGATTGACCTTGCATTCTATTGGCTGATTGGAACAGCCAATAGAATGCGAGCTCAATCCTATTGGCTGATTGGATCAGCCAATCGGATTGAACTTCAATCCTATTGGCTGATTGCATCAGCCAATAGGATTTTTCCTACCTTAATTCCGATTGGCTGATAGGATTCTATCAGCCAATCAGAATTCAAGGGACGCCATCTTGGATGACGTCACTTAAAGGACCAGTCATTCAGTCGTCGTCCGTCGGATGAAGAGAATGCTCTGCGTCGGATGTCTTGAAGATGGACCCGCTCCACTCTGGAAGGATGATGATAGAAGATGCCACCTGGATGAAGACTTCTGCTGGTCTGGCGGTCCTCTTCTGGCCGGATAGGGGTCGGCAGATTAGGGGTTGGGGTTGGCAGATAAGGGGTTAATAAAATGTAACTAGTGTTTGGGAGGCGGGAGTGCGGCGGTTTAGGGGTTAATACATTTATTAAAGTAGCGGCGATGTCCGGTCGGCAGATTAGGGGTTAAACATTTTAGTTAAGTGTTTGCGATGTGGGGGGGGGGCTCGGTTTAGGGGTTAATAGGTAGTTTATGGGTGTAAGTGCACTTTTTAGCACTTTAGTTAAGAGTTTTATGTTATGGCGTTAGCCCATAAAACTCTTAACTACTGACTTTTATATGCGGTAGGAGTCTTGCCAGGAGAGGGTCTACCGCTCACTTTTTCAGGTGATCGTAATACCGGCGTTAGGAAAATCCCATTAAAAAGATAGGATACGCAATTGACGTAAGGGGATTTGCGGTAAGCTAAAATCGCAGAAAAAAAGTGAGCGGTAGACCCTCTCCTGCCTGACTCGTAATACCAGCAGGCGTTAAAAAGCAGCGTTGGGACCCCTCAACGCTGCTTTTTAAGGCTAACGCAAGACTCGTAATCTAGCCGATAGTTAGTAAAATAAATATAAAAGAGTAACAATCTCGTTACTATGTGGCAATATAACAGCAGTACTAGTTATAGTCTTATTATTATTCCAGATTAATTGCAGTAGGGGGTCTGGCAACTTTGCGGTGGGAGTCTAGCAGATTAGATGGTTACTTGAAAAGGGAGGTTGCATACTGAATTTGTACTGAAGAGTTCGGGAGCTACACATTGTGCTGGCACACCCTGCTTTGTTAGTGCTATAATGTTGTGTAGCCTGCATGTGGTTTGCACAGATGTACAAACTAAATGTATTATGTGATTCAAGGACACACAGGCAAGCGGGATGCAGGTCACATACAGTAATCCAAATTCATAAAACTTGCATTTTGCGCTTGACTATACAATTTGGCACTAACTTGTTTTTCAATTTATCCCCATCTTACATATTAAAGGGACAGTCAACACTAAAATTGTTATTGTTTAAAAGTTAGATAACGCCTTGACTGCCCATTCCCCAGCTTTGCACAACCAACATTGTTATATTAATATACTTTATAACATTTAAACCTCTAAATGTCTGCCCGTTTCTAAGCCACTATAGACAGTCTATTATAACATGCTTTTTTATTAGCTTTTTACAACAGGAGACTGCTAGTTCATGTAGGCCATATAGATAATATTGTGCTCATGCCTGTGGGTTCTGCACAACACAGCTAAAATGCAAGTTAATAGATAATAAAGTCATGTGATCAGGGGGCTGTCAGAAGAGGCTTAGATATAAGGTAATCACAGAGGTTAAAAGTATATTAATATAACTGTGTTAGTTAAGCAAAACTGGGGAATGGGTAATAAAGGGATTATCTATCTTTTTAAACAATAAAAAAATGGAGTTGACTGTCCCTTTAAGGGCCTGATCAAAAACTATTTGGTATGGAGAGAAATCACTCATAATCTGTGTGGGCTTTTTTTTTGAGTGTTATATTGCAATGTAAATGTCTCTCCTTCCCATCCAGATCCCTGTATCGCTAGGTAAATAACTTTCAGCCTAACATTTGCCTTTCTCTAATGATTTCAGTCACTTTGCCATACAGACAAGATATCTTAGATCATCTTGCCAGAGCTGATAGCTTTAGATCATTAGGCCAAAAACTTAAAATAAATAAACAACCCCCTAAAGTTACTCATGTGCCTGGATACTATAACATTCTTGTAACAGACGGTTTTATGAACCAGTTTAGTTGTATTTTAGATTGTATATGGTAAAAGATATTGCAAAGCTCATTTAAAAAATACCTACAAAGTCTGTCATTTTTATATATATAACACTGGGGGGGCCAATTTATCAAGGACAGAATGGCCCCTGATGCCCCTGTTTCCCTGCAAAACTTCGGGCTCGCCAGAAACAGCCGTTATGAAGCAGGTTTTTTTACAAATAAAAAACAAGATTTAAATTTCAGGGCATGGAGAGTCCACGACTTCATTCCAATTACTAGTGGGATATTCAACTCCTGGCCAGCAGGAAGCGGCAAAGAGCACCCCAGCAGAGCTATTAAGTGTCACTTCCCTTACCTATTAACCCCAGTAATTCGGCCGAAGGTAAATTAAAAAAGAAGATAACGCAAGGATATAAAGCTGCCTGAGGTTTATACCAAAAATTTGCCATCTTAAATGTAAATAAGGGCGGGTCGTGACTCTCCATGCCCGAAAAGAAAATAATTTATCAGGTAAGCTTAACTTTTGTTTTATTTTCTATGGCATGGAGAGTCCAAGACTTCATTCCAATTTACTAGTGGGAACCAATACCCAAGCTAGAGGACACAGAATGAAAGGGAGGGAGAACAAGATAGGCGGACCTAAACAGAAGGCACCACCGCTTGAAGAAATTTTCTCCCAACGGAAGCCTCAGCTGAGGCAAAAGTATCAAATTTGTAGAATTTGGAAAAGGTATGCAAGGAGGACCATGTAGCCGCCTTGCAAATTTGCTCCAGAGAAGCTTCATTTTTGAAAGCCCAGGAAGAAGAGACAGCCCTAGTGGAATAAGCTATATTTCTCTTAGGAGGCTGTTGTCCAGCTGTCTCATAAGCTAAATGGATAACACTTCTCAACCAGAGAAAAAGAGTAGTAGAAGTGGCCTTCTGATCCTTACGCTTCCCAGAGAAAACAACGAACAGGGCAGAAGATTGCCAAAAATTTTTAGTTGTTTGAAGGTAAAATTTTAGAGCACGCACAACATCCAGGTTATGCAAGAAACGTTCCTTCTGGGAAGAAGGATTGGGACAAAAAGAAGTAACAACAATTTCCTGATTGATTTTGTGATCCGATACCACCTTGGGAAGAAATCCCAACTTAGTACAAAGGACCGCCTTATCCACATGAAAAATAAAATAAGGGGAATCACACTGCAGAGCCAAAAGCTCGGAAACTCTGCGAGCAGAGGAAATAGCAAGAAGAAACAAAACCTTCCAAGATAACAATTTAATATCAACAGAATGCATCAGCTCAAACGGAGCCTGCTGCAAAACTTTAAGAACAAGATTAAGGCTCCAAGAAGGAGCAACAGGTGTAAACACAGGCCTGATTCTGACCAAGGCCTGAACAAAAGATTGAACATCTGGCAGATCTGCCAGACGTTTGTGCAAAAGAATAGACAGTGCAGAAATCTGACCCTTCAGAGTGCTCACTGACAAACCCCTCCTGAAGAAAAGACAAATTTCAGGGTACCCTTACCCTACTCCAAGAGAAACCTTTTAATTCACACCAATAAAGGTATTTGCGCCATACCTTATGGTAAATTTTGCGAGTAACAGGCTTACGAGCCTGAAGCATGGTATCAATGATCTTCTCAGAGAAGCCATGCCTAGCCAAAACTAGGCTTCAATCTCCAAGCAGTCAGCTTCAGAGAATCCAGATTTAGGTGGAGGAAAGGACCCTGAAGTATAAGGTCCCTCCTTAGAGGCAACCTCCAAGAGTGAAGAGATCACATCTTCACCAGATCCGTGTACCAGATCCTACAAGGCCATACAGGAGCTATTAGAATCACCAACGCCCTCTCCTGTTTGATACAAGCAATGACTTGTGGAAGGAGAGCAAACGGAGGAAACGGGTATGCTAGACCAAAGTTCCAAGGAACCATCAGAGCGGCATGAGGATCTCTTGATATTGAACCATACTTTGGAAGTTTGGCGTTTTGACACAATGCCATCAGATCCAACTCCAGAACCCCTACCTGAGGGTTAACCCTGAAAAGACCTCCGGATGGAGAGCCCACTCCACTTTAAATCTAAAATTAACCTCCTCTGAGTCTACAGTATTGGCCACTACATATTTAGAGTCAGAGATCTCACCCTCAGAAGCCACTGAGGTAACATCTTCGTCAGATAACAGAGAGGCTGACCAACGCAGCCTTAGCGGAGTCAGAACCCTTACTAACAGAAATATATTTAGATTTCCTCTTTTGCTTACCAGCAACAGGGAAAGCTGATAAAGCTGCAGAAACTGCAGAAGTTATCCGCACAGCAAAATCTTCTGGTAAATAAACACCCCCAGGAAGAAATTGAGAGGAACTGCAGGGCACTGCATGTTAAACAGCGAAAGCTTGGGACGTTTGATGGGAAAGCTGAGGCATGTCATGGACAACATTATCTTGAGAGACATAAGTCCCAGAGGAGGAATCCTTGTCTCTAGACGACAAGGTCTTATTTAAACATGTGGAAAAAAAGTTTCACAGGAGGGACAACTTGCACTTCCAAGCAATATAAACACTTATCCAAATTAACTCCCAAAATAGATTCAGTGTCCATAATGGTAAAAAATTCCCAAAGGTAATCACAAAAATAAAAGATGTATTGAACATGTAAGATTTTTTTTTTTTTTAAATGAACAACATTTTGGACTGTACCTTTAAATAAGATGACTTAAGCTTTTAGTTATACAGGCTTTCAGTTATAAAATATAATAACCATTACTATTAAAATATATAATTAACCTCCTCTGAACATAAAAATAAATAGATATCCCTTTCCTCAGCCCTGCTAAGGACCTACCGTACTAGACCAGCAGAGATGTCCCACAGAAGAGGAAACAACTACAGACTCTGTATCAGCCATGATATACTGATCCGGCATCTAAACAAGCATAACAGATACACCGCAAACCGCTCCGAACTCAGCTGACAGAGAGAGCCGAATAGCGGAAATGCAAAATCCGGTCACGTGACCGCAACGGTCCCAAAAATCAAATATAAACTGCGCCACAGCTTTGTAAATGGCGCAAAAGTGTGGTAAAGAGCCAAAACAAATAAAAGCATAGATTCTTAATAAAGGATTAACCCCTTAATGCCAGCCTTTATAAACAGTAACTTTTAAGAGCAATAGGATTAAAGTTACCCCCTTAGCAGATGCAGTGCACTAGCAGAGCTGCCTCACATATACTCCAACATAAGGAGATAAGCATGTCCCATAATTTCCACAGAGGGATTAACCCCTAAGTGCAGACCTTCAATACCTAGATGGCAAGAGCACTTAACTGTGGATATGGCTGTCAGGCAGGAACAGCTTCTTAGGTATGACAGATACCATCACCTCTGTCAGGGACCTGTAGAAAAAGAAAAGACAGAGTAACCAACCCTGGCTTTCTATAATAGGGGTAGCAATAATGGTAGAAGCTAAGCAAAAACCACCTTGCCTTCTTCTAACTGCTAAAAGTCACCATTACTCTCACTAAAGAGATTGACATGGACACAGCATAGCACCAATTCTTGCTTGCAGAAAAAAGTATCCATTAAAGGATTAAATATCTTCAGACACCATCTTTGCACATCCTCCCGTGATAGAGGCAAAGAGAATGACTGGGTTATTATGGGTAAGGGAAGTGACACTTAACAGCTCTGCTGGGGTGCTCTTTGCCTCTTCCTGCTGGCCAGGAGTTGAATATCCCACTAGTAATTGGAATGAGGTTGTGGACTCTCCATGCCGAAAGAAAGAACATTTTCTTCTATGTGAAGAGCTCTCAAATGTATAGTATTCATAACTACTAAAATTATTATTTAGAAAATTTGCAAATCTAGGCAAGTATTCTATTGCATATCCCAAGAAGTAATCTGTATACATTGTTACCAATAAAATCTGGGTAAGATATTCAAATCAGATATATTATATATCCCGCTTTTTGCTTCCAAGTATTGTATTTAACCACAACTATCCTCATTATGGGGTGGGTGCAGCATAGACAAAACACTTCAGAACAGCTGTTTTGAGTTGATTAAAGGGCCAGTCTACACTAAAATTGTTATTGTTTAAAAAGATAGATAATGCCTTTACAACTCATTCCTCAGCTTTGTACAAACAACATTGTTATATTAATATACTTTATAACATTTAACCCTCTAAATGTCTGCCTGTTTCTAAGCCACTAAAGACAGCCTCTTATCACATGGTTTTCTATTAGCTTTTCACAACAGGAGACTGTTAGTTCATGTGGGCCATATAGATAACATTGTGCTCATGCCTGTGTGTTGTACACAACACTGCACTAATTGGCTAAAATGCAAGTCAATAGATAATAAATAAAAAGTCATGTGACCAGGGGGCTGTCAGAAGATGCTTAGATACAAGGTAATCACAGAGGTAAAAAGTATATTAATATAACTGTGTTGGTTATGCAAAACTGGGGAATGAGTAATAAAGGGATTATCTATATTTTAAAACAATAAAAATTCTATTGTAGACTGTCCTTTAATTCTCATCAGCAGAAGATTTGATTTGCTGCTTGGTGAAGCTTATTTCAAGAGAAAAAGCAATACTCATTTGAGTTACGGTTAGTGTTGCCACTGCGGCCATGTTTTCCTGGACATTTATAAGTTACACATGCTGTAGGGTGTGCAGAGGGCAACATACATTGCCCACCTAAGCAGCAGATGAATAGTGACCATGGGCAACACTATTCATGTTCCTCCCTGCACACCCTGCAGCATGTGTAACTCATAAGTGACCAGGAAAGCATGGCCAAAGTGGCAACCCTAGTTATGGTGGAGATAAAATCATGATATCAAAATTCTCCATTTCATAAAAGTAAGAATTATTGTATGGAAAATTAGCAAATCTAGGCAAGTATCCTCCCTGCTTGTGTGTCAGTGATTATAGGTGTATTCACTTTTGTTGCATTTAGTAGTATACAACAGTATATCATTTAAATGTCAGGTATTTCAAAATCACCTTACAGTAGTTGCATTACTTCTAAGTGGAACAGTAGGAACTGTGTGTATTGTGTGTGTGTATATATATATATATATATATATATATATATATATATATATATATATATATATATATATATATATATATATGTGTATATAATATATGTGTGTGTGTGTGTGTACATATATACATACATACACACACATATATACTTTACATCTTTTATTAAAAATATGTAAAACTCTGCATCATGACAAATTAATGTGCAACCAATTATATGGTTGTTCTGCTAGCAAATTGTTTACTTTTTCTTGATATAAAAAAAAAATTACTCTTCTTGCCCAGAATGTAACACTGAGCCAAATTAGATCACACTCTACTGCACAATGAGCAAGGAAACAAGCTGTTAGCATCAAGAGGAAAAACAAAGTGAACATGATGTTTATTGAACATAGACTTGTACACGTAAGCTGGTCCAGTAGAGTCAAAGCAGAACTGCGATGCAAGGAAGGGCGCCAGATAAAGAGGCGCTGTCATTGCATATTCCAGCTCATCTCAGATATGAAAAATAAAGTTTTATTGTTTCAAGTAAAATAAAAAAAAAACAATCTGTCCTTTATCTGTAATGCTAAATGATTTGAGCAGCAGTTTGAGTTTCTTCAGAGGCAAGAAATTGAAGGGACTAAAAAAAAGAAACTAATGAGGGGACTTATGAGGGAATTATAACCCATTTATCAAATGAAGAACAGATTTTTTTTAACATTGTGGTTAAATATAGGGCTTACAATATGGGCTCCCACCTGCTAAGTTTTGAATCAAACAGACATTTAATGCAACAGAAGCCCATTTTGTAGGCCCAACAAATGCAGCTACATAAGATCCTTGGCTACCACATACACAAGTCAGAACAACCCCATGACCTTGCCGACCATTAGCCAGCCACATCAGACCCGCATACAACCCTTCAGCCTGCCACATACCCACCTGATATGTATGCAGATGAGGAGGCGCTACAAAATATGTTCTCAAATGTGTTACTCATACTAAAAGAAAAAGACAGGAGGCAGCAACTACAGAATATAAACTAATAAAATGTATGAATGACCAATCCAATAAAGCACATCTGTATAAAGACACTGGATAGTGGATAAAAGTCTTTATAGTAGGCCGCTCCTCTGTAACTCCGCTTGGCTTATCTGCTACCTAATAACATGGAATGACAAGAAAAAGACAAGAGACCACAAAAATAGTGCAATATCTACCTAATCACCACAAAGATTAAGGTAATAAAACACTCAAATAATCCAAGCACCAGTCAATGGCTGTATCTGCAAGGGCAGGAACAGCATAACAGTGCCACAAATCAGGAACAGGAATGAACAGCAAACTCACATTGAAAGATTTAGGGGTCGAGTTATCAAAGGCTTTGCAAGACTTTCAACCCCCTATGACTGCAGTTTCTCACAAGAGAACCTGCAGTCCGTATTTAACAAGCAGCGGTCATTAGACCGCTGATTCCCTAACCTCTTCGCCACCTCTAATTTCAATTTTACAGATTGATAGCCCCTGCATGATTGGCTGTGCGCGGGCAGGGGGCGGCATTGCACAAGAGAACAAAATTGCGTTCTTTTGCAATGCTGAATTCCGGCAGTGGAATTCAGCCCACCCGAGGTGAGCTGCGGCGGACAGGGGCGGATATGTACGCCCCTGTCCGCCGCAGCATGATAAATCGACCCCTAGGTGTTAGAAGATAATGCACCATTGTAGTTCACTCTTGACTTTTTCTTGTAGTTCTTACACAAAATAATCCTGATTTTATATGAGCCAGATACAATTTAAATTAAATTGGGAACTGTTTAAACATCCTTTACTTATTTTGTTCATGAACTGAAAAAGCTTTAAAATTGATAGAATTGTTTTGTAACATTTTTTGTCAACTTTCTAGACAGCAGAATTTTATATCCGAGCACACAGATCTGTTGTAGATCCAGACAGTTTCTTACAGCCCAAATCTATCATCTCAGTGCATGTTCAGGGAGCCCACTGGCTCCCTAAATAGTGGTAGCTGCTTTACAAAAATAAGTACATTTAGGGCTAGCTTACAAGTGGAGCATGAACGATTTCACAAGCGTTTCCGTGATAGTTTGTGCTCCATTTAAATTCCTCTCATATTACAAGTTGATTTACGCTAGAATCCTAACTGCGATCTCAGAGCTGTGGTTAACTGGTTTCCTAAAATAAAAAGTGTCAAAACACATCAAAAATACATGACAAAGTACACTTAGACTCATAATAACACTGTCTAATCAAAATTATTAAAAAAAGTATTGCACACAAAAGTTAAAAAAGCTCAAAGATATGCGCTCTCAGGTGTTAGAAAAAAGGCAGACAAAGGACTTTAACATTGAGATACATATAAAAAAGTTAGAAACAGGAAAATGTGGAAATACTGGCGCTAAAGCTAGGGTAACAATTAATATAGATAGGGGTACGTAGGAGACGATTACCCAATATGACAATAAAATCTAGATAGAACTAGCCTAAGCTAGGAATAATAATAATAAATAAATAACACATAATAAATATAGCTGATGATTTAGAGAACCAATTAAGAGAAGTAATTTGTACAGAGTAAAAATGTATTAATCAAACAGTGGAAAAATAGGACAAGTTAAAAACTGGTCAAAACCTAGAATTAATAATAAGCATAAGTCGAAACCTAAAATTAATAGTTGACATGTGGAAATCTTAAAATCTGAAATAGTATATATAATAATAAAAAGTTAATTAATTCTGCCCTTTAGACTAGCTCATAGAAAGCAGATTAAAAGGGGAGCGATTAACCACAAAATGATCATATAAACTACAGCAGCATAAAACATCTGATGCATATTAAAAAATATATTACAAAATAGTAAACAGTAATAGAGTACATAAAACTGGACGTCTACGTTTAAAAATAGCAGCAGTGAGAACAAAGCTAATGAAACAAATACAGAAACCTTGAAGGTGCACTTATTAATAAGACTATCGTATGCAGATGATCATACTGATTAGCATTGGATCAAGCTGTGACATACGAGAGCGGTACCTCTAGGCGAATGTTTGTAGCAGCGGTTTTTCACTTGGCTGAATCTTTAAGTGGTTCAGCTTGTCCGGTGGCTGTGTTTACAATGCAGGCGTATACTCCAAGAGACGCCCACTTACGTCATCCATATGAATATCGCAAATTATATCAGGCTGTCAAAAGTTTCCAGCTGCTTTAAGGAAGTTTGAAGTTTCTGTTCGTCTGAAGAATAGAGGGAATAATAAGGGCTAAAAATGATCCTTGTGCAAGATACCTTAGTAGGATTAAGTGGATCACCCAAGTTTCCTTGCTCTGTTAGTACTAGTTCAGGTATCAGGCAATTTAAGTACACTCCTTCGCCCGGCTGTATTAATTCACAGACCTAGGAGGAGGACAACCTTGTAGCTGATATCCTGTGGGGCTTTTTCAAGATGTGTGCTCAGTGTCATGGGGCTTCCTATATAGGGCTACCTATGGCCCTTATTGGTTAATTAGAAAAAGGTGTGTGAGTATAGGATTTCTTCAATAAAGGTGGTATTCTGTAGTTCTCCAGCCTTTTATTTATGTAAAGATATTCCTAATCACGGTCCATTCAAAAACAGGGTCATATGCAAAGAAATCACACATTAGTTCATCCTTATTTTCTATACACAATGCGGTATAGCTCACAGGTATTGTGATGTATATTAATAAGTTCATAAACAGATGACTAATTTGCTATAGTCTTGAATATGTGTCCAAATTCACCAACAGATTATCAATATAAAAAATGTGAATAAATACATAGGTAAAGCTGCCCATAATATTGAGTTTAAGCTAAGTAAAGTGCATGAATCCAGATATAAAAAAAAATAATGAATAATATATACATACATACATACATATATATATATATATATATATATATATATATATATATATATATATATATAGCACAACTCCTATCAGTAATAGCCATCATGTCATATTGAGGACAAGTTAAGCACATAGATAAAAAAAAAATATTTATTCAACTGATTTTTAAAAAAATTATTTTTAAAAAACAGATCTCATTCAAACATAAAAGGGGTAACGTTAAGTTCTGCTTCCTTTCTCAGCAACTTAGTTTCGAAGTTGTCTCCTCTCCATTCTGGCCGAACTTTGCTTATCCCCCAGAGCTTAAAGTCTTTTAATTTATTCTTGTGGACCTCTCTGAATTGTCTATATAGGTGTGTATCTTTAGTGCCTTTTTCAATTAGGCACAGATGTTCTCTTATTCTCTCTCGGAGTGTTCTAGAGGTCTCTCCTAGGTACTGCTTTTTGCAGCTACACTGTATCAGGTAGATGATGCCTCTGTCTGTGCATCTAATAGTGTCATTTATGTGATACATTTTCCCTGTTTGGGTTGATATATACTCTTTAATTTAATATTCTTTAATAAAGAAATTTGGTGATAAAGGTTATGATGAGAAATTAATTCAGGATAATTTTAATAGAACCAAAGAAATAGAAAAAGTTTACTCTATTACAAAAAAAGAGATCTAGAACCTAAAGATACTAAAGAAATAGAGGATATCTCTGTACCTTTTATTACAAACTACAGTGGAGAATACAAGACTATTGAACATATTTTTAAAAAACACTGGCATATAATTAGAGAAGATCCTATTATTGGAGACAAAATCTCTATTAATCCTAAATTTATATATAGGAAATCAAAAATTTTAAAAAGTCTGCTGGCACCTAGCGAATTTAAAGCCAGTTCTCAGTCCAAACAATGTGACCTCTTGGGGAACATCGTCAAAGGTTTTTTCCCCTGCCACTGCTGCAGATCTTGCAACTACACCAGTAAAATTAAAGAGTATATATCAACCCAAAAAGGGAAAACGTATCACATAAATGACACTATTAGATGCACAGACAGAGGCATCATCTACCTGATACAGTGTAGCTGCAAAAAGCAGAACCTAGGAGAGACCTCTAGAACACTCCGAGAGAGAATAAGAGAACATCTGTGCCTAATTGAAAAAGGCACTAAAGATACACACCTATATAGACATTTCAGAGAGGTCCACAAGAATAAATTGAAAGACTTTAAGTTCTGGGGGATAACCAAAGTTAGGCCAGAATGGAGAGGAGGCAACTTCAAAACTAAGTTGCTGAAAAAGGAAGCAGAACTTATATATACTATGAAAACACTACACCCCCTGGGCCCAAACTCGGAACTTGACGTTACCCCTTTTATGTTTGAATGAGATCTGTTTTTTTTAAAAATCAGTTGAATAAATATTTTTTTTTTATCTATGTGCTTAACTTGTCCTCAATATGTAATGATGGCTATTACTGATAGGAGTTGTGCTATATATATATATATATATATATATTATTCATTATATTTTTTATATCTGGATTCATGCACTTTACTTAGCTTAAGCTCAATATTATGGCCAGCTTTACCTATGTATTTATTCACATTTTTTATATTGATAATCTGTTGGTGAATTTGGACACATATTCAAGACTATAGCAAATTAGTCATCTGTTTATGAACTTATTAATATACATCACAATACCTGTGAGCTATACCGCATTGTGTATAGAAAATAAGGATGAACTAATGTGTGATTTCTTTGCATATCACCCTGTTTTTGAATGGACCGTGATTAGGAATATCTTTACATAAATAAAAGGCTGGAGAACTACAGAATACCACCTTTATTGAAGAAATCCTATACTCACACACCTCTTTCTAATTAACCAATAAGAGCCATAGGTAGCCCTATATTGGAAGCCCCATGACACTGAGCACACATCTTGAAAAAGCCCCAAGTGAGGGGAGAAACGCATTGATCGTGTCTCGAGTCTACACAGGATATCAGCTACAAGGTTGTCCTCCTCCTAGGTCTGTTAATTAATACAGCCAGGCGAAGAAGGAGTGTACTTAAATTGCCCGATACCTGAACTAGTACTAATGGAGCAAGGAAACTTGGGTGATCCACTTAATCCTACTAAGGTATCTTGCACAAGGATCGTTTTTAGCCCTTATTATTCCCTCTACTCTTCAGACGAATGGAAACTTCAAACTTCCTTAAAGCAGCTGGAAACTTTTGACAGCCTGATATCATTTGCGATATTCATACGGATGACGTAAGTTATTTACTTATTATTATTCCTAGCTTAGGCTAGTTCTATCTAGATTTTATTGTCATATTGGGTAATCGTCTCCTACGTACCCCCTATCTATATTAATTGTTACCCTAGCTTTAGCGCCAGTATTTCCACATTTTCCTGTTTCTAACTTTTTCTCTGGGTTTTTTAAAGTGGGACCCCTATATACTTGGCAGAGGGTAGATACTAGTGCCAATTCTATTCCCACTTTCTCAGATACATATAAAAACATGTCAAAACATGTATTTGTATGTGTATGTATATATATATATATATATATATATATATATATATATATATATATATATACACACACACATATATGTATATATATATATATATATATATATATATACACACATATATATATATATATATATATATATATACACACACACATATATATATATATATATATATATATATATATATATATATACTGTATGTCTATGTATGTCTACATTTATATTAATGTATTTATATGTGTATATATATATATTTACAGACATAAATATACATATAAACACATTAATACACATATAGACATATATATATATATATAAGTGCATTGGAGCACTTTCCCATTAAGTAGATGAAAACATGTAAAAACATATTTATGCAGTTTTCATATTTAATAAAGGTTTTAACTATATATTTACTGTAAATATTTGACATTCCAATTTTCTGCACATACCATGTGCCAAATATTTATAAAAAGGTATTCCTGTGTATATCTATACCTATATATAATCATATATAGGTATAAATATATATTTGTTTAAAAAAACAGATATATGTAGAAATATTTATTTATGAATAAATAGAACATATTCTGTTACGTAAATAACATTGGGATATGAAATATTCATATTTTCATGTTGGGTTAGTACTATTGCGAACATGTTATGGTATTTGTGCGAGTGTGGGTTAGTATTTTTAAACTTTTTTTCTCCATTGACTTCTATGAGGGAATGCGAAAACTTGATGTTCGATTTCCGACTTTTTACGCAAGTCGGGTTATCGCTGGAGAAAAAAGTTTACTTTCAATTTGTAATACCAGCGCAAACTGACTAGCATAAAAATGAAAATCCTAGCTGAGTTTTTCGCTATAGCCAAAACACAAAATACCGCTCCACTTGTAATCTAGCCCTTAGTTTGTTTTTCTAATATTGTTAATATTTTTAAGCTATTAATTCAGAGTGGAAGCAGCACATAGTTATCTGCCAGTGACCCTGCTGAGAGCTGCTAATCACATTATTAACGATCCACTGATGATGTCATCAAAGGTTTCTTATATCACTGAGAGCAGCAGAGGATGGTGCTCCAGAATAATACTGAGCTTTTAAGTCACTCTATCAGACAGTGTGACACACTATGTAATGTGTGATCCCCAGATCAGCTTCAGAGCCCTCGCTTATGACCTCTACTTCTTAATCCCAGAGGGGACAGAATTAAAACTACCTGGAATTATTGACATGTACTGCTCTTGAGCAATAGGTTGCATGAGAGTAGAGGATGGGTAGGGTGACCAGATCTGAGGGGGGGGGGGGAGATAAATTATTAGACTAGGTTTTGGTTGTAACATTTGAAACCATTTATTTTAATTTAAATAATGAATGAAACTAAAAGCTGCCACTATGGGCATAATCAGATGTAATTCCTACCAGTTGTAGCTGGTGACTTTTTGAAGTTGGTTAGGCAGAAGACTAATTCTATGTGTGGTCCTTTTTTATTTTATATTTTGAAAGATGTTTCTTCTACCTCTCACACACCCTAACACATTTGGTAATATAAGTATAACATTCACAACAGATAATGAGGTCTATCTATTAAGCTCCGAATGGAGCTTTAAGGACCGTGTTTCTGGCGAGTCTGAAGACTCGCCAGAACCAGCAGTTATGAAGCAACAGTCACAAAGACCGCAGCTCCATAAACCTGTCCGCCTGCTCTGAGCAGGCGGACAAGAATCACGGGAATTCAACCCGATCTAGTACGATCAGGTTGATTGACACCCCCTGCTGGCGGCCCATTGGCCGCGAGTCTGCAGGGGGCGGCGTTGCACCAGCAGCTCTTGTGAGCTGCTGGTGCAATGCTTAATACGGAGAGCGTATTGCTCTGCGCATTCAGCGATGTCTGTCGGACCTGATCCGCACTGTCGGATTAGGTCCGATAGACATTTGTTAAATATGCCTCAATATCTCTTTACAATAAAGTACATTAGTAGTTATTAACCATAAACTCACAGAGTAATCTCCCTGCTGACTAACTCTTTCTGCTATTCATCCCTGTATCTGCTTTTCAACTCTTATGTTCAACTGCTCTCTCTCTGCAGATCAACTGTCTCTGCTGCTCAGCTCTCTCTTTGCTCACAAGCCGCAGGCCCTAACTCCCAGACACCACCAAAAAGGTGCACAAACGTCTCCCTCCTCCTTTTACACGCGTGCACCACTGCAGCAGGCAGGACACTGGTGTTTATTGAAGATTTTTTTTTAAAATTAAAATAATTCAGCACTACAATATAACATTCAACAATATTACGTTTAACATCATCATTTTGGCTGCAAAATGTGCGCCTAGATTGCTAACCAAGTATTATTCTAATGACATATTGGTGTTAGATTACAACCTCCTGAGTCCTTCGATAATATCTACGCTTTTAATTAATAACATTGGTGCAAATAAGTGCGCCTTTCTCAAAATAA
Organism: Bombina bombina; assembly: GCF_027579735.1. Taxonomy (NCBI): domain Eukaryota; kingdom Metazoa; phylum Chordata; class Amphibia; order Anura; family Bombinatoridae; genus Bombina; species Bombina bombina. The sequence goes on from NC_069501.1 coordinate 276,848,004, forward strand.
TTCAGCTCTAAAGTATGACGCTCAACAACATAATTTTGGCTGCAAAATGTGCGCCTTGATTGTAAACAAAGCATTATTTTTATAACACATTGGTGTTAGATTATAACCGATACCATAGCAATTTAACGCTTACTTGGGTTACTAGTACCCTTTGCTTTTTTATACTTAATATAACGCCAATTGCAATAACTGGTGTATTACCAGTATAATACTTCTGAACTCAGACGCAGAAACACTAGGGGCCCGATCCGATATGCAGCGTCGCCCGCAAAAGCCGGCGAAGCCAAATTTTACGCGGGTTTGGTATCCTATATACGGCGTAACCTAGAAGTTACGCTCGTATATTTCTGCCTTCGGCCGTCGTTTTTTGGCCCATAGACAGGTATACCAAACCCGCACAGTTTGGTATCCACTATACAGCGTAAGGACTTACGTGGCGAAAATGGAGAAATCTTACTCCATTTTCACCTCGCCACAAATTGCAGGCGTAGTAAGCCTTACGCTGAGTATTGGAGCCCCGTAACTCCCTAAGCTACCTGCAAAATAAAGCCTAACACATGCGCAATGTCTATTTACCTGTCCACCGCAATCCCCCACCACAATCTTTAATAAAGTGCTTAACCCCTAAACCGCCGCTCCCAGACCCCGCCGCCAGCTACATTAAATGTCTAACCCCCTAATCTGATCCCCCTACACCGCCGCCACCTATATTATATATATTATCCCCTAATGTGATCCCCCTACACCGCCGCCACCTTTATTATATATATTACCCCCTAATGTGAGCCCCCTACACCGCTGCCACCTATATTATATATCTAACCCCCTAATGTGAGCCCCCTACACCGCCGCCACCTATATTATATATCTAACCTCCTAATGTGAGCCCCCTATACCGCCGCCACCTATATTATATATCTAACCACCTAATGTGAGCCCCCTACACTGCCGCCACCTATATTATATATCTAACCCCTAATGTGAGCCCCCTACACCGTCGCCACCTATATTATATATCTAACCCCCTAATTTGAGCCCCCTACACCGCCACCACCTACATTAACTATATTACCCCCTAATATGATCCCCTACACCGCTGCCACCTATATTAAAATGTTTAACCCCTAATCTAATCCCCCTACACAGCAGCCACCTATATTAAAATGATTAACCCCTAATCTAATCCCCCTACACCGCCGCCACCTATATTAAAATGATTAACCACTAAACCTAAGTCTAACCCTAACACCCCCTAACGTAATTATTATTTAAATAAATCTAAATAATATAAAAAATATTAACTAAACTATTCCTATTTAAATCTAAATACTTACCAATAAAATAAACCCTAAGATAGCTACAATATAATTAATAATTACATTGTAGCTATTTTAGGGTATTTTTAGGTGGCGGGGGTGTAGGGGGGTCAGATTAGGGGTAATACATATAATATAGGTGGCGGTGGGGTCCGGGAGCGGCGGTTTAGGGGTTAATATATTTATTGTTAGGAGTGAGAGGGGGGATTGCGGATAGAGGGGTATACGTGTCGGGCTATGTTTGGGAGGCGTGTTAGACAGTAACATAAGATTTAATACTTTATTCAGTTTTTGTAGGCGGCAGTTTTTAAAGTGCCGTAAGTCACTGGCGACTCCAGAAATTTGTATTTACGCAGATTTCTGGACATCGCTAGTTTGTCAGACTTGCGGCACTTTAGCAACTGATAGCTCGCTGTGTGAGCTGACACTACGGGCAGCACAGGTTTCCACGCTTGCGCAGAAACCTGCGCCATATATCGGATCGCGCCCTTGGTATATGACTATCCAATTGTGGGATTTTATAATGTTTAATATTTGAAGAATCTCTTCTATACAATTTGTCACAGGAAAGAAACAATGGCACTACTCAAAAATAGTGATAATAATAAACGTTCCCTTTTTCTCCATGATAATAGGTATATTGTATACTTGTGTATTCATATATTAATAATCTATTAGGGATTGGTGCTTGTACCAATTTACAATCTATGTAGAGAATCAGTAAAGAACTGACGATAGGGTACAAATATAGCACTCATGAACGTTTGAAAGTGATTGAGGAAATAAACTAAACTAAAATATAACTTTTACTAGATCGTTTAAAAACAGGGGTTTAACACACATTTTAAAATCAAATATTGGTCTACTACCATAGAGCCAGAAAGTGTTTGTACTGGCTCTTTGGAGACAAAAAACCTTGTTAGGATTTGAATTGAGTCTCGTATTTAAATAACTAGCTACTAGTACAGATATGAGTTCTCATAGATTAGCCACTTTGTACTTTGGAGAATCTTAGTTCCACTACTTTATATACCATGTATCGGTACCATTATTAAATAGAACTGTATCACGCAACTTAGTAGACTTTTTATAACGGTACTTAGTAGACTTAGATACTAAGTACTCACCTCAGGCTAATCTATGAGCACTCATATCTGTACTAGTAGCTAGTTATTTAAATACGAGACTCAATTCAAATCCTAACAAGGTTTTTTTGTCTCCAAAGAGCCAGTACAAACACTTTCTGGCTCTATGGTAGTAGACCAATATTTGATTTTAAAATGTGTGTTAAACCCCTGTTTTTAAACGATCTAGAAAAAGTTATATTTTAGTTTAGTTCATTTCCTCAATTTCAAATGTTCATGAGTGCTATATTTGTACCCTATCGTCAGTTCTTTACCGATTCTCTACATCTCTTCTATACAATACCTATTAGCAGTAGAATAATACAGGTACCTATGTGCACTTGAGCTGCTGTTGAGTTCCTAATATTATTGACAAATACTTGATGATTCTCGAGTTCTAATGTACTATCACAGGACATAAATTTGATATATTCTATGCCTCTATACTACCCTTTGTCTCTTATATGTATGACATACGGATGTTAGATTATAACCTTTAGAGTCATTTGACTATACTTATGCCTTAAGTTAGTAATATTGGAGCAATATGTGCGTCTTTCTCTAAACTATTCAGCGCCATAATATCACGTTTATCAACATTATATTGGCTGCAAATGTGCGCCCAGATTGTAAATCTAGCATTTATTCTTATCACATATTGGATTTAGATCCTTACCAACTCCAGTTACGAGTACCTACTGTTTCTCCCATAACCAATATGACGCTAATTGCTATATCTAGTATATTATTAGTGTACCATTACCTAATTTAGACACTGGAACTCTGGGTATATGACCATCCAATAGTGGGGCTTCCTAGTGCATTATTTTTCCCATATTACTTCTGACTTCAAGCAATAGAATAATAATGGTGCCTATGTGCGTCTGCACTGTTGAGTTCCTAATACTATTGACATATACTTGATGAAACTAGAGCTCCGATGTACTAACATAGGACATCTATTAATTATATTCATTACTATCATTTGTCTTATATACCTAGAGTGTATATATATATATATACACACTTATTTTCTTGCCAGGGGAGCCCACTCCTATTCCACACTTCTGACAGGACGTGCCAGGACCACTACTCTTACTTTTAAAACAGTTCTCTGATGTATAATAAAGGCTTACTCTTGCCCAATTCGTGGTTTTAATATATTTTCTTATTTTATTGGTTTATTAAAAGTTATGTTTGAACTCCTCCCCCTCCTTTCGGGGCTAATCTCTATATTTGCTCTTCCACCTAGTACCCTACCCAGTAGTGTTGTGAGTGCTTTTCAGTACACTCCTTTGCAAGTATCTTTTGCTTGTTTGCTTTCGAAGGAAACTGTTGTTCCCTGGTTTCAGAGCTCCTAACAGGTACAGATATTGCATGCTATAGCGCTGCCAGCGTGAGCATTGATCATAATAAAAATGATGAAAGAAGTAAACAATCATTATAAAAAAAAAGTACAGCGTGTTAAAAAAAAAAGGAACAATCCTGTAATAAATGGGACATCTTGTCACCCTATGGTATTGAACAAGATATTGTGCATGTTTCCTTTGTCATTGCCTGGAGCCTAGGATCAGTAAAATCACACTTTATATTGAAAAGTCAAACTGAGCAAATCTCTACAAATTTACATGGGTGTCTGGAGGGGGAGCAATGTGGGGTAATGACCCCCTGGACTTTTAATCTTTATATACAACTCTATTTATTCCAGTTAACCTTTATATTTAAAAATGGGCCTTTTGCGGGGCATTGCCCCAAAGAAATCAGCTCTTTTAGCTGTAAAAAAAAAATACAAACAACCGCCCAACAGTAAAACCCACCACCCACACAACCAAACCCCCCAAATAAAATCCTATCTAAAAAAAACCTAAGCTCCCAATTGCCCTGAAAAGGGCATTTGGATGGGCATTGCCCTTTAAAGGGCATTTAGCTCTTTTTCAGCCCAAACACTAAGCTAAAAATAAAACCCACCCAATAAACCCTTACCCCCGAAGATCCACTTACAGTTTTTGAAGACCAGACATCCTTTCTCAACAAAGCCGGGAGAAATCTTCATCCAAGCGGCAAGAAGTCCTCAACAAAGCTGGGAGAAGTCTTCATCCAAGCGGCAAGAAGTGGTCCTCCAGGCAGGCAGAAGTCTTCATTCAGACGGCATCTTCTATCTTCATCCTTCTGATGCAGAGCAGCTCCATCTTCAAGACATCCGGTGCGGAGCATCCCCTTCTGTCGACGGCTCTTCAAGAATGAAGGTTCCTTTAAGGGACGTCATCCAAGATGGCGTCCCTTGCATTCCGATTGGCTGATAGAATTTAGCCAATCGGAATTAAAGGTGAAAAAATCCTATTGGCTGATGCAATCAGCCAATAGGATTGAGCTTGCATTCTATTGGCTGATTGGAACAGCTAATAGAATGCAAGCTCAATCCTATTGGCTGATTGCATCAGCCAATAGGATTTTTTCACCTTTAATTCCGATTGGCTGATAGAATTCTATCAGCCAATCGGAATTCAAGGGACGCCATCTTGGATGACATCCCTTAAAGGAACCTTCATTCTTGAAAATCCATCAACAGAAAAGGATGCTCTGTGCCGGATGTCTTGAAGATGGAGCCACTCTGCGTCGGAAGGATGAAGATAGAAGATGCCGCCTGGATGAAGACTTCTGCCCGTCTGGAGGACCACTTCTTGCCGCTTGGATGAAGACTTCTTCCGGCTTCGTTGAGGAAGGATGTCCGGTCTTCAAAAACTGTAAGTGGATCTTCAGGGGTTAGTGTTAGGTTTTTTTTAAGGGTTTATTGGGTGGGTTTTATTTTTAGCTTAGGGTTTGGGCTGAAAAAGAGCTAAATTTCTTTTTTATTTTGTGTAATTTAGTGTTTGTTTTTTTTGTAATTTAGTTAATTGTATTTAATTAATGTAATTTATTTAATTGTAGTATAAGGTTAGGTGTTAGTGTAAGACAGGTTAGGTTTTATTTTACAGGTAAATTTTCTATTTATTTTAGCTAGGTAGTTAGTAAATAGTTAATAACTATTTACGAACTAGTCTACCTAGTTAAAATAAATACAAACTTAACTGTGAAATAAAAATAAAACCTAAGATGGATATAATGTAACTATTAGTAATATTGTAGCTAGCTTAGGTTTTATTTTATAGGTAAGTATTTAGTTTTAAATAGGAATTATTTAGGTATTAATTGTAATTTTTATTTAGATTTATTTTAATTATGTTAAAGTTAGTGAGTGTTAGGGTTAGACTTAGGGTTAGGGGTTAATAACTTTAGTATAGTGGCAGCGATTTTGTGGGCAGCAGATTAGGGGTTAATAACAGTCATGTAGGTTGTGGCGATGTTAGGGACAGCAGATTAGGGGTTAATAATATTTAACTGTGTTTACGATGTGGGAGTTCGGCGGTTTAGGGGTTAATATGTTTATTATAGTGGAGGTGATGTCGGGAGCGGCAGATTAGGGGTTAATAATTTTATTTTAGTGTTTGCGATGCGGGAGGGCCTCAGTTTAGGGGTTAGTAGATAGTTTATGGGTGTTAGTATACTTTTTAGCACTTTAGTTATGAGTTTTATGTTACGGCTTTGTAGCATAAAAGCCATAACTACTGACTTTCAGTTTACGGTACGGATCTTGACGGTATAGGCTGTACTGCTCACTTTTTGGCCGGACAGGCAAACTCGTAATATCGGCGCTATAGAAGTCCCATTGGAAAAGGACTTTTTGAAAGCTGCAGTAGTTACGTGTGCGGGACAGATATACCTGCAAGATTCATAATACCAGCGGTAGTGAAAAAGAGCCATAACGCTGCTTTTTCACTCATAACGCAAAACTCGTAATCTAGTCGAAAGTAATTAACCCATAAACCACCATCACCCCACAACGCAATATACCTTAAACTATTAACCCCTAATCCGCCCTTCACCCACATCACAAAGTACCTTCTAAAACTATTAACCCCTAAACCGCCATCCCCGACCAATGCAATAAACTTAATTAAACTTAATTAACCTATTAACCCCTCATCCACCATTAACCCACATCGCAACAAATCTAATAAATATATTAACCCCTAATCCACCAAACCCCCACAATGAAAATAACTAATTAAAATACTAAGCCCCCTAACCTAACACCCCATAAATTAACCCCAATTACCTAAATTAAAAAATACTAAGTTACAAACAATTAAAATTAAAAAGCTAACATTACTTAAAAATAAAAAGAACCTAAAATTAAATTAATCTAAGATTACAAAAAAATAAAAAAAATCTAACATTACCTAAAATAATAAACCAAATTATCAAAAATAAAAAAAATAAACTTAATCCCTATGAAAATAAAAAATCCCCCCAAAATAAAAACACCCCCAATCTAATGCTAAACTACCAGTAGCCCCTAAAAGGGCCTTTTGTAGGGCATTGCCCTAAAAATACTAAGTCCCCCCTCTAACAGAAAAACCCCACACCCACCAAACCCCCCAAATAAAAAACCTAACACTAAAAATTCCTAAGCTACCCTTTGCCCCTAAAGGGGCATTTGTATGGGCATTGCCCTTAAAAGGGCATTCAGCTCTTTTACTGCCTTTAAAAGTTTGCAATATCTTTTATCTCCTTGCAGGAACAAGCCGGTGCAGAGCACGGAACTGAAGACTGGTGACCACGGAACTGAAGACCAGCGACATTGGAACTGAAGACTGGCAACCGCGGAGCCATTGAGCGTGGAGATCCTCTTCGTACGATCACCGCCGCACACTGAGGATTGAATTCAAGGTATGCATTTAAATATGGGGTACCTTGCATTCCTATTGGCTGATTTGAGCCTTCAAATTCAAATCAGCCAATAGGATGAAAGCTACTGAAATCCTATTGGCTTAAGGTCCGCCGTCGCCGGTCTTCAGTTCTGCGGTCACCAGTCTTCCGTTACGTGCTCCGCTCCGCGCTGGCTTGTTCCTAGAAGAAGATAGAATATATTGCCGCTTGGAAGAAGACTTCACTGCTGAACTTCAGGAACCGTGAGTACCTACCTGGGGGTTAGATTTGGCTTATTTTAATTTTTTGGCTTTTTTTTTTTCTTCTTAGATTTGGGGGCCAAATTATCATTGTGCGAGCGGAGATGATCCGATATTGCGGATCATGTCCGCTGCACATCGATAAATGCCGACAGCATACGCTCTTGGCATTTATTATTCTGGTGAACTGCTGGTGCAATACTGCCACCTGCAGATTCGCGGCCAATCGGGCGCTAGCAGGTGGTGTCAATTAACCTGATCGTATGCGATCGCCTCAGAGCAGGCGGACGGGTTATGGAGCAGCGATCTTTAGACAGCTGCTTCATAACTTGTGTTTCCGGCGAGCCTGAAGGCTCGCCAGAAACACAGGGCATCAAGCTCCGTACGGAACTTGATAAATATGCCCCTTGGGATTTAATAGGCCTTTGAAAAAGAGCTGAATGCCCTTTTAAGGACAGTAAAAGAGCTGAGTGCCCATACAAATGCCCCTTTAGGGGCAATGGGTAGTTTAGGATTTTTAAGTGTTAGGTTTTTTTTATTTTGCAGGGTTTAGTTTATTATTTTATGTAATGTTAGAAAATTTTATTTTTTGTAATCTTAGATTAATGTAATCTTAGTTTTGTTTTTATTTTTAAGTAATGTTAGCTTTTTTATTTTAATTGTTTGTAACTTAGTATTTTTTTATTTTGGTAATTGAGGTTAATTTAGGGGGTGTTAGGTTAGTGGGCTTAGTAATTTAATTAGTTATTTGCGTTATGGGGGTTTGGTGGGTTAGGGGTTAATAGTTTTATTAGGATTATTGCGTTGTGTGGGTTTGGCAGTTTAGGGTTTAATAATTTTATTAGGATTATTGCATTGTGTGGGTTTGGCGGATTAGTGGTTAATAGATTTATAAGGTTTGTTGCGATGTGGGTTAATGGCGGATTAGGGGTTAATAGTTTTAATAGGGACTTAGCGATGTGGGTGAATTGCGGATTAGGGGTTAATACATTTATTAGGTAGTTTGTGATATTGGGGTTGGCGGATTTAGGGGTTAATACTTTTATTAGGTAGATCGAGATGTGGTTGAATGGCGGATTAGGGGTTAATAGTTTAATTCGGCATATTGTGTTGTGGGGGGTTGTCGGTTTAGGGGTTAATACATTTATTATGTGGGTTTGATGGCGGATATAGGGGTTTTATGTGTCAGGTTTATTTTTGGGAGGGGGTGTTACACTTTTACAGGAGATCTGAATTATTTTTTTATTTTCTTAGGCTCCGGCAGTTTCTAAAGTGCCGTAAGTCACTGGCGACTCCAGAAATTTGTATTTACACTCATTTCTGGACATCGCTAGTTTATCCGACTTACGGCAGTAAATGAACTTCTGGCGGGGTTTATGTGATAACCTGTTGTGCGAGATGAAATTATGGGCGGTGCGGGTTTCAGCAGTTGCGCTGAAGCTTGTGCCACATATGTAATCTCGCCCCCTGTGGTAGCAGTGTTTAAAATTGCTTCAAATGTTGTTACAAACACTGTTATCATATCAGTAGCGGACCTACTTAACAGTGGGCCCTGGTGCAAACATTTTGTGGGCCCTTCAAACACATTAGTAAGCAAAAGTATTATGTATAGACTGGCTGCTATACCCCCTGTGCCCCCCCAGCACTTGGGCCCTGTTGTCACTGCACCTGCTGCACCAATGGTGGTTCTACCCCTGTGGCATTTAATGTTCAAACTACAAGATTAAAGGGACATGATACCCAAATGTTGAAGCACATGAAATTGATGCAGCATAGCTGTAAAAAGCTGGCTAGAAAATATGACTTGAACATCTCTATGTAAAAAAGGAAGATATTTTACCTCAAATTTCCTAAGTATTCACACCCCACTGTAAATACACTTTAATCAGCCAATCAGTATGCTTGTCCTAGGACTTGCTAGGGAGTGTGTATCTGTCATGTGCAAGCATAGTCATGTTATTTTCCTATTCAGTTTAAGTATGTTCTATGAAATCATAGCAAAGGCAAAGCATTACCTGCTGATGCCGATTGGCTTTTTTTTAAAAAAACTTGCAGCTGGACAGCAGCTGAAGTATAACTGTTTACACAGCACCTACTCTGGTGAGCTGAAGAGATTTTGAGGTAAAATATTTTCCTTTTTTACATAGAGATGCTCAGGTGATATTTTCTTGTCAGTTTTTTAGAGTTATGCTGCATCACTTTCAAGTGATTTAGCATATGAGTATTATGTCCCTTTAATAAAGGATACCAACAAGAGAGAAAGGGGTACATTTATTATAAAAGAAAAAGAGTTTTTTTTTTTTTTTTTTTTTACTGTATGCTCTATCAATCATAAAATGTTACTTTTGACATCCATGTCCCTTTAATTCAACTTTGAATAATACTTCCTAATATTTTGCTGAAACCAGGACTGGCAGGCTTGGGGCAAAGTTTGGATGACTGTGTAGTTCTATATAGCAATATGGGGCAGAGATTGTTTGTTCTAGGACAGGGCGGAATGAGCAGGGTTTGGGCATTTCTAGGTGGTTTTGGGCAATCTCAGGTTTAATTGACAGAACCAAGGACAAAACAGAGACAATGGGTCAGATCTCCCACACAGGATCCATAGCCCAAAATTGCATAATGATTACGTTGTGGATCAGCACCATTGGCCAGTTATGTTGAGGGTTGTTTTGACAGCAGCTTGTGGGTACTCAATTACAGCACACAATGAGCTAGAACTAAATCATTAGGTGCATGTCCCTTATCACACTCAGCAGCTTGAGCACACCTTGAGCTCAGTTGTCTGTTTCTAATATTAATGTGCTTAAGGGCAGTGCTGCATCACCTTCATAATGAAGTAAATGTGATCAAGTTTATGTTCCAGATTCACTGGCTGAGAACTTAATAAACATACTTCATTACAACAGATAACAATGCATCTTAATTATTGTTCATGCAGAGGACAGGCTTGTTTGTTTAATGTTGTTATTCATAGGCTCATACCTGCTGCAATAAAAAAGCTATATAAAATGTGTTTGAATATAGAGGCCTTGATCAAATAAGCTTGCTGGGTAAGAGCTGAAGACTACCTGATGTCTCTCTGCGGAGTGAAATCCCTAAGACATTGATTTTGCCAATTTTGTCACTCTTAGGGACCTGCAGCACAACAATACAATGGCAAACACACCTAGGAAAGTGTTAAAGGGCTTATGCTGTGCCAGCTGTTTACTAGAGCCTCTTCTAAATACGGAGCGGCACAGACAGTGCTTTGTTATAGATGTGCTGGGATGTCAGATTTTTCTGTGCACATTATCATACCTATTTTTCAGTCAATGAGTCTGACAGACAGTTCCCATTTTTCTGAAGATGTGTGGGCTCGTGTTTGGGCCCTGTGCCTATCAGACTACTGTGGGTGAGTGTGCTTGGGCTGATTCTACCCTGTGCTGCACAGATAAGGAATATATCATAGTTCCTAACATCACAAACAGGCAGCAGGTCTGTGAGTCACTTGTTTACATAAACCACATGGGAACTGCAAGCTTCAAGTCATTAACACTTCATTGGTAAGACACATCGACCTATAAGTACAAAATACTGGAGATTAAATAACATAAAAAATAATATATAAATAAATAAAAAAATGTAAATGCTTCGCTACATCGAATCATGTCCACCCAGCATTTAATAAATCTACCTCTTTATATCAAGTTAATACTCTTATAGTACTAATAATAAAATATAACGGTACAAATGATAAAAAATCAGACCCTCAAAGACCTACACACCTAATTTTCCTTGCACCATGTACAGATACAATCAAATTGAGGAACGTTATTTAAATTTTGTTCTGCCTACACAAATCAAACTAGATTAAATGAGTAAATGTTCAGCAGTTTTAGATTAGTTATTGGTTGAAAAGCAGAAATGTTTTCAAACATATTTTGTATGGTTTACAGTATTATTTAATGTAACGCTGTTGGCAGAATACTGACTTTAAAAATAACTGCCAGAAATCAATTGTAAGTTCAATAACAAGCCTAAACACTTCTTTACAGATAAAACAGCTGAGAATGTGCAGAGAGAAAAGTTTATAAGGGATTAAAGGCCTATCAGGTCATTATCAGCAGAAGAGCTAACATATATTACCCAAAAGAGCCCTTAAAGGGACAGTCTAGTCAAAATAAAACTTTCATGATTCAGATAGGGCATGCAATTTTAAACAACTTTCCAATTTACTTTTTAATCAAATTTGCTTTGTATGCTTGGTATTCTTAGTTGAAAGCTAGGGAGCTCATATGCTAATTTCTTGAAGGCCGCCTCTTATGTGAATGCATTTGACAGTGGAGTTACTTATGAGAGGGAACTTATTAGCTAAAATGCAAGCCTGTCAAAAGAACTGAAAGAAGGGGGCAGTCTTCAGAGGCTTAGATACAGTGGTAATAACAGAGATAAAAAGTATATTACTATAACCGTGCTGGTTATGCAAAATTGGGAAATGGGTAATAAAGTAATTATCTATCTTTTTAAACCAGTAGACTGTCCCTTTAAATAACACACAAGACAATTTCTTTGGGAGAATAACAAGACTGTCACTGGTCACCTTTAATAATAAATTAACCATAAAACTACAGGGCTAAGACAAGATGGCTGCAATTGAGATGCTAAGATACCCAGGACTACCAGAGGTCAGTGCCCCAGCCGAATCTGCAACAGAGTTCAACTCTGCTCAAGGAGATGATACTAAGGGGTTTCTGAGATCGTCTGGCCTACGTACCTCGGGGGAGGTGCACCTGAGGCAATCAGCCCATCCCTTCAGCCTGGACATCACTTACCTGTTCTCCCTCTCCGTGCACCACACGGACCCGACCTCTTGCCACAAGAGATAGCATCCCGAGGGTATCTTTGCCGCCAACCAACTCCACAACCTGACTTACAGGAAGGGAGGAAGAGCTTTATGAATATTGTCAACAAATATATTTAAACCCATCTCATATAGATGAACTCCAACAATCCTATACAACGCTTTTCTGTCGGCCGTAATGGCTTCATGCCTTACCATAAAGCCCTGTGACCCAGTGACAGTCTGACTCACATCCCTGTTAAGCTTCTTCCTTACCCTGTAAGATGCCCCTGCTGAACTCATGTACCTCCATTTACGCCTGGCTATTATGTTTGACCAGCCAACTACAACACACAAGGCCCAAGAACTAATCCAGCCAATGTTGAAACATTTTAATTAAATCTAATGCTGAAAGAGCACCTGAATCGTTATCCTCTAGGTGAAGAAGTATTAAAGGGACAGTCTACTCCAGAATTGTAATTGTTTAAAAAGATAGATAATCCCTTTATTTCCCATTCCACAGTTTTGCATAACCAACACAGTTATATTAATATACTTGTTACCTCTCACCTAGATTACGAGTTTTGAGCGCTATAGGGAAAGTAAAGAACGCAACAAAAGTTGCGTTATTTAACCCCCTATAGCGCTGCCATTACAAGTTTAAAAAAACCCGGCTTGTGCAGGCGATATGGCTGCGTTGAGCTCCATACCGCACACAAAAGCAGCAGTGTTTTGATGTGCTCGTGCATGCTTTCCCCATAGACATCAATGGGGAGAGCCCACAAAAAAAAAACTAACACCTGCGATTGCAGAAACAAAAGCTCCGTAACGCAGCCCCATTGATGTCTATGGGGAAAAATAAAATACAGTTTAAAACTAACACCCTAACATAAACCCCACATCTAAACACCCCTAATCTGCTGCCCCCGACACCTAAATAACATTATTAACCCCTATTCTGCCACTCCAGATATCGCCGCCACTATGCTAAAGTAATTAACCCCTATTCCACCGCACCCCAACATCGCCACAACTATTTTAAAGTTATTAACCCTATTCCGCCTCTCCCCAACATCTCCACAACTAAATAAAGTTATTTACCCCTAAACCTCTGGCCTGCCACATCACTACCACTAAATAAACCTATTAACCCCTAAACCGCCAGCCCCCCACATCGCAACAACCTAAATTAAACTATATTAACCCCTAAACCTAACCCTAACGTAACCCTAACACCCCCTAACTTTAGCATAATTAAAATATAGCTAAATTAAAATTACAATTATTAACTAAATAAACCTATTAACCCCTAAACTGCCAGCCCCCCACATTGTAACAACCTAAATTAAACTATTAACCCCTTTACCTACCCCTAAACCTAACCCTACCTCTAAACCTAACCCTAACACTTCCTAACTTTAACATAATTAAAATAGATCTAAATTAAATTTACAATTATTAACTAAATAGTACCTATTTAAAACTAAATACCTCTAAAATAAAACCTAAGCTAGCTACAATATAACTAATAGTTACATTGTAGCTAGCTTAGGTTTATTTTTATTTCACAGGTAAGTTTGAATTTTTTTTAACTAGGTAGACTAGTTAGTAATTAGTTATTAACTATTTACTAAATAAATACAAACTTACCTGTGAAATAAAACCTAACCTGCCTTACACTAAAACCTAACATTACAAAAAAAAAAACACTAAAATCACAAAAAATAAAAAAACTACCATTACAAAAAATAAAAAACCTACCATTACAAAAACAAACAAGCGAAATTATCCCTTTTGTAGAGAATTGCCCTGAGATAAACAGCTCTTTTGCTCCAAAACAAAATACAAATATCCCCTAACACTATACAAACCCCCACCCCCCAAACTACCAAGGGCCCTTAAAAGGGCCTTTTGTAGGGCATTGCCCTAAGCTAAACAGCTCTTTTGCTAAAAAAAAAAAACACCCCCTAAAAATATACATCACACAAAATATCAAAAAAATTATCAAAAATAAAAAAAAATATTCCTATTCTAATACCCATAAAAAACACCCCAAAATAAAAAACCTAATCTAGAATAAACTACCAAAGGACCTTATAAGGGCCTTTTGTAGGGCATTGCCCTAAATATATCAGCTCTTTTAGTGAAAACAAATTACAAAGACCCACTAACATTACAAACCCCCACTCCCCCAAACCCACAAAATAAAAAAGCTATCTAAAAAAACCTAAGCTACCCATTGCCCTGAAAATGGCATTTGTTTGGGCATTGCCCTTAAAATGGCATTAAGCTCTTTTACTGCCCAGACCCTAAACAAAAAAAAAAACCACCCAAAAAACCCTTAAAAAAGCCTAACACTAACCCCAAGACGATCCACTTTCAGTTTTTGAAGTCCCACTTGAATGATCTTCATCCGGGAGTTGAAGTTCTGATCCAGACGGCAAGAAGTCTTCATCCAGGCGGCCTCTTCAATCTTCATCCCGGCGGCAAAGTCCTGATCCAAGCGGCGAGAAGTCTTCATCCAGACGGCCTCTTCAATCTCCATCCAGGCGGCATCTTCTATCTTGATCCCGGAGGCGCGGTGCGGGTCCATCCTGAAGACATCCGACACGGAGCATCCTCTTCATACGGTCGCTGCCGTACACTGAATCTTTAATGCAAGGGACGTGATCCAAGATGGCATCCCTTGCATTCCTATTGGCTGAAAATTTTGAATCAGCCAATAGGAATTAGAGCTGCTAAAATTCTATTGGCTGTTTTTTAAGGGTTTTTTGGGTGTTTTTTTTTTAGTTTAGGGTCTGGGCAGTAAAAGAGCTAAATGCCCTTTTAAGGGCAATGCCCATACAAATGTCCTTTTCAGGGCAATGGGTAGCTTAGGTTTTTTAGAATTAGGTTTTTTATTTTGGGGGGTTGGTTGGGTGGTGGGTTTTATTGTTGGGGGTCTTTGTGGGTTTTTTACAGGTAAAAGAGCTGATATCTTTGGGGCAATGCCCCACAAAAGGCCCTTTTAAGGGCCATTGGTAGTTTATTGTAGGCTAGGGTGGGTTATTTTGGGCTTTTTTATTTTGATAGGGCTATTAGATTAGGTGTAATTCTTTTTTTATTTTGGATAATTTTGTTTGTTATTTTCTGTAATTTAGTGTTTGTTATTTAGATACTTTTAGAGTAGTGTTAGGATTTTTTTAATGTGTAGTTTAGTTTAATTTAATTGGTAGTTAGTGTAATTTTAGTTTAATAGTCATATTAGTTTAATTGTTAGTTTAAACTTAGTTTTTTTACTTTGACAGGTAAGTTTTAATTTAATTTAAGATAGGTAAATTGTAATTTTAATATAAAGTTAGGGGGTTGTTAGGTTTAGGGGTAAATAGTTTATTTAGTTTATTTCGATATGGGGGGCTTTTGGTTTAGGGGTTAATAGTTTAGTTTAGTATTATTCATTGTGGGGGGCTTGCGTTTTAAGGGTTAATAGGTTTAGTATAGTGGCGGCGGTGTAGGGCTTAATAACTTTTAGTATAGTGGGGGCGATGTGGGCTGACGGCAGATTAGGGGTTAATAATATTTAAATAGTGTTTGCGATGCGGGAGGGTGGCGGTTTAGGGGTTAATAAGTTTATTATAGTGGCGAGGATGTCAGGGAGCGGCGGAATAGGGGTTAATATTTTTTTAAAGTGGCGGCAATATCTGGAGGGGCAGATTAGGGGTTAATAAAGTTATTATAGTGTTTGCGATGCGGGAGGGCCTCGGTTTAGGGGTTAATAGGTAGTTAATGGGTGTTATCTACACTTTATATTATAGATTTATACACATTTTTATTTTGCTTTTGAATTTGAAATAAATATGAAGTGAGAGGTATATATTAATTTTTAATTTGAAATACTTGTTCTTTTATTTTGTGAAAATTATAAATTGTGTTTAAAATATCTTTTTGTTTATGTGTGTTTCATTTCCATGGTTATAGTCACTTAATTTTTGGAGGCAAGACACTGTCTCCCAAGTGTGAAAACATAGTAGCCATTCAATCAGAGATAATCTATATTATATTCCAAGTGAGATAATTTTATTGTTGACACTTCTCCCCCTTTTTTCTTGTTTACTTTAGCATTTTTGCGCACGTATTTCTCCTTTTTTCTACTTTGTTTGGAGGTTTTATTGGGAATCCTCCTTGTTATAAGTGTTTGTATTCAAGTCATTTTGCGCTGGTCTCTAACTGTTTTTCTTTTTTATTTGACTCATAACGCAAAACTCTTAATCTAGGTGTTAATGATTACACACAATTGCGTGCGCTGGTATGATGATTAGAGCGCATATATTGCACTTGCCTATGCGCAGTTTTGCGCTCCACTTTTAATCTAACCCTAAATAAATGCTAGATAGAATGATGCATTTAAAGAAAAGATTAGTCTGAGAATAACAAGTACATGTATTTATTGATGTTTCATTAGCTATTTAAAATATTGACAAAATAAGTGTAAAATGTTAGTGTCTATAAAATAATTGGAGCTACACTGTTGTATCTTAGGTTACACTTACCTTCTCTGCTGTGGCCAATTAGAGACAGTTATAAATAGGTCACTAGAGTGTGCAGCCAATGGCTGTGTGGAATATAACAGTGCTCTGCACTTACATTTCTAACAGAAACTAAAAAGCTCACAATTTCAGACTGGAATTACAGGAAAGGGGGATAAAATAAATAATGAAAGTATATAGCCGTTATTTTTATATACAATTTATCATCACAATTTCAGACTGGAATTACAGGAAAGGGGACACAATAAATAATGAAAGTATATTGCTGTTATTTTTATATACAATTTATCATTTTATATTTCCATCTCAATTCATCTTTATGCATGGTAAAAAAAAAACTGCACTATAAATACATTCATTATTTATTTTGTCCATCTTTCCTGTAGTTTAAATGAACATTTAAGTTCTATATTAATTGTTCATGATTCAGATAGAGCATGTTCCAAATTTCTAAAGCCAAAGGATAATAAATAACATATAAATATATGATAGATAGAATCCTCTAGGAGGCGCTCAAAAACAAAAAAGCACAGTATGAGAGTATAAAATATAATAATATATAAGGTGAAAAAACAAACACAATATACAGTTGAAGGAGGCACAAAATGTGCTGATAATATTAAATTAGATCAAATAACTTATTGTCCCATTTTCCCATAATAGAGACAAAACATGTCAAAACATATCACAGTAATGTCAATGAGTCAAATACTTGGTACTCCAATTTCCAACTTCGACGATATCCAACAGGTGATGTGTTTGATGTAAGGGATGAATGGGCAGCTCTCTTACTTCATAAAAAAAAATGGAAGATCTACAATATGATAAAGCACAGAAAGAGGCGCCAATGGTGCAGATCAATGATGCAATATATGATGCGGGAGGAAAGAAATGCACACAGGGTACTCACTTTTAGAAAAGGCATTCAGTCATGCCCATAGAAGCAGGCTGGATTTCTACAGCAGTCCAGCTAGCTGAGCACCTTCCAGGTGGATATCCACGGTACAGAATCCCAGCTGACAAGGAACAAAGAAAGGTAGCTAGATTCAGGGAATACACCCTATAGGTAGCGTAGGCACATCGATAAATACTAGGCACTGAGTGTTTAAAAGCATAAAGTGATTTATTTAAAACACAGATTAAAAACAACTCATGCTTGATAAAGTATAATCTCTAGCATATGTGGAGAAACTATGCAACGCGTTTCTTGGTGAAAACCGTTTCATCAGGCATGTAATACACATATTCATATGCCCTTAAATAGGGCTACGCTCCCATCAGGTCTAATAACTTCCTTTGTTCCTGGTCAGCTGGGATCCTGTACCGTGGATATCCACCTGGAAGGTGCTCAGCTAGCTGGACTGCTGTAGAAATCCAGCCTGCTTCTATGGGCATGACTGAATGCCTTTTCTAAAAGTGAGTACCCTGTGTGCATTTCTTTCCTCCCACATCATATATTGCATCATTGATCTGCACCATTGGCGCCTCTTTCTGTGCTTTATTATATTATTGTCAAATTTGCTTTGCTCTTTTGTTATCTTGTGTTGAAGAGTAAACCCAGGTAGACTAATAGGAGCTTAGGAGTGTGCACATCTTTAGCAGCAGCGGTATAACTACAGGGGCCTCCACTGCAACTGGGCATGTACTTTTAGGGAGCTTGCTGCTGTTCAAGTAGAATCAGATTTTAGAGCAGCTTGTTTAAGGGGCGGCAGTTTTTCCTAATCACCACTGGAGGTGGCTAAACTTGTAAAGACAGCTCTGCACAGAAAGCAAGCAGTTTACAGTGCTAAGTGTTTTTCTTAGTGCTGTAGTGTTTGTTGGGGTATTTGCTAGGCTGTGAATCAAACCCTCTGTGTGTGTGCATGTCTTTGTGTGTCTAAATATGTTTGCATATGTATGTATCTGTATATGGGCATGTGTTTGTGTGTGTATATATGTATACATGTGTGTATGTGTTTGTGCAAGTGTACTGTATGTGTGTATATATGTGTGCATGTATGTAGGTATACATATGTGTACAGTATGTATGTATGTGTGTGAATTTATGTATATATGTATGTATGTGTATAAACACACACACACACATACATACTGATATATATATATATATATATATATATATATATATATATATATATATATATATATTGTATACAGTAGTACATCAAGTAAAATTAGATTCTAGCCAGCACGAACTTCTTAAAAAGTATATATTTTTTAAATTTAGATCATTAAAAAGCTACAGACAGCATAAAGCAGGACAATCTGTCTGACATGGTTTGCCCGTATGGCCTTAATCATAGACCCTCCATTGGTTAAAAACAATTTAAAATATATACATGTAGCTTTCATTCTATTGGGTAGCCACTGATCATGTGACTAAATTTGTGCACATTAAACAATTAACCTATGCTTACCTAGGTTGCATCAACAATAAGGTGCGTAAGTAAAACAGTCCCAGAATTTGAGCAAGTTGTAATACATTTGATGAAAGCTACATATATTGACAAAAAGACCATGGGGCCTAGTTATCAAGCCGTCAACCTCAAATACACTGGAATTCCGCAGCGTATTTGTTGCGAGGCTGATTCGCCTTAGTTATCAAAGGCTAGAGACCGGCAAAAGTAGAATTTTGTGACGTAAACTTCAATCCGCCGGACTCAGTCCGACACAGATCGATTCTTACGTCACTCCAGATGTTCCGCACACAAGTGCGGCACAATCTGACTACTTTTGCTAGTTATCAAAAATCTAGCAGGTACGCTCGGCACTTTTCCGGCCCAGGCCCAGATTCAAGTTCAATCCGATTGGCTGATCCAATCAGCCAATCAGATTGAGCTCGCATTCTATTGGCTGATCGAAACAGCCAATAGAATGCGAGCTCAATCTGATTGGCTGATTGGATCAGCCAATCGGATTGAACTTGAATCTGATTGGCTGATTCAATCAGCCAATCAGATTTTTCCTACCTTAATTCCGATTGGCTGATAGAATCCTATCAGCCAATCGGAATTGAAGGGACGCCATCTTGGATGACGTCCCTTAAAGGAGCCTTCATTCGTCGCTAGTCCGTCGGTAAAGAAGGATGTTCCGCTTCGGCGGGATGAAGATTCAAGACCCCACTTGGAAGATGACATCGCCCGGATAGAAGACTTCTTCAGCGCCTCTTGGAAGATGACATCGCCCGGATGGAAGACTTCTTCAGCGCCGCTTGGAGGATCACTTCATCGGATGGAAGATTTCTTCAGCGCCTCTTGGAGGATAACTTCTGCCGGTCCGGGTCTCCTCTTCGGTTCCATCGCTGCTCGGCTGAGTGAAGACGACTCAAGGTAGGATGATCTTCAGGTGATTAGTGTTAGGTTATTTTAAGGGGGGTTTGGGTTAGATTAGGGGTATGTGGGTGGTGGGTTTTAATGTTGGGGGGGTTGTATTTTTCTTTTACAGGCAAAAGAGCTGAATTCTTTGGGGCATGCCCCACAAATGGCCCTTTTAAGGGCTGGTAAGGTAAAAGAGCTTTGAACTTTTTTAATTTAGAATAGGGTAGGGCATTTTTTTATTTTGGGGGGTTTGTTATTTTATTAGGGGGCTTAGAGTAGGTGTAAGTAGCTTAAAATTGTTGTAATATTTTTAAAATGTTTGTAACTTATTTTTTTTATTTTTTGTAACTTAGCTTTTTTTATTTTTTGTACTTTAGTTAGTTTATGTAATTGTATTTAATTGTAGTTATTTGTAGGTAATTTATTTAATTAATTTAATGATAGTATAGTGTTAGGTTTAATTGTAACTTAGGTTTGGATTTATTTTACAGGTAATTTTGTATTTCTTTTAGCTAGGTAGTTATTAAATAGTTAATAACTATTTAATAACTATTCTAACTAGCTAAAATAAATACAAAGTTACCTGTAAAATAAAAATAAATCCTAAGATAGCTACAATATAATTATTATTTATATTGTAGCTATATTAGGGTTTATTTTAAAGGTAAGTATTTAGTTTTAAATAGGAATAATTTATTTAAGTATAGTGTAGTGTTAGGTGTAATTGTAACTTAGTATAGGTGGTAGAACAGTGTAGTTAGTGTGGGTGCTTAGTGACAGGCTAGCAAGAAAGCTGTAAAAAAGCCGAAGAGCAGCGAGATCGGATGAGTGATAAATCTCACAGTCCGCTGCTCATCGCCCCGTACTTGGTGCGCGGCTTTTTGACAGCTTTATTTGATAACTTAGGCAAAATTTTTCAGGTCCGCGGCGGCTATGTGAGGCGAGCTTAGGCGGGCGTATTGGGCCGGCGAAGGCAGGAAAGTTGACACGTTGATAACTAGGCCCCCATAGCTCTGTTGTATAATTATTGTTAGTCTATTGAAGTTCTAAGACCTCAGACATTCAATGTTATTAATTGTTGTGTCTATCTATTGTCGGGAGGATATAAAAACTATTCCTATTAGAGGCATGAAGTATTTACTTAGGGGTCCATTTATCATTGTGCGGATGGATAAGATC
Organism: Bombina bombina; assembly: GCF_027579735.1. Classification (NCBI taxonomy): domain Eukaryota; kingdom Metazoa; phylum Chordata; class Amphibia; order Anura; family Bombinatoridae; genus Bombina; species Bombina bombina. The sequence goes on from NC_069501.1 coordinate 276,869,297, forward strand.
CGCTATAGCGAACCATATCCGCCGCACATCGATAAATGCTGACAGCATACGCTGTCTGCATTTATCATTACACCAGCAGTTCTTGTGAACTGCTGGTGCAATGCTGCCCCCTGCAGATACGTGCGCTAGTAGGGGGTGTCAATCAACCCGTATTGGATGGGTTGATTTTCAGCGATGTCTGTCCGCCGCCTCAGAGCAGGGGGACAGGTTATGCTCCAGCTTCCTCTGCCTGTCGCAAAGCCTCTTCCTGGGTCTAAAATGAGGAATTCGGCTTCCTCCAATCACAGCGTTGAATCAGGTACTGATTCCCTCGGGGGGGAGCTGTGATTGGAGGATGACTGATCCATCATTTCTGACATCAGAAATGGCTTGAAACAACTGGGGGAAGCTGGAGCGGCTGTCAAGCTCAAAAGGTAAGTATTTTTTCACAACAGGAGCGAAATGTAAATTTTGCTGAATTAAAGTGCCCCTGTTTTTAATCAAATTTTTAAAAACCGGGCACTTTAGCATCAAAATTTACATTCACTTCAACTTTCTTGTATGCATCATATAACGATCAATAAATCATGCCATATTGTAGGAAAATAACATAGATACATTCATAGGTGCACAATGATACTTTCGACTATCTAAGTCAACTATTATAAAACCAATTTATCTCAATATATTGTTTCTCTATGTATCTATAATAGAACACCCTATGTTCGTTTGGATGATAAATTCTCCATTCACACAGTCAGTTATCATTACTACTTTTCTGTATATTCTATATCAACGCATGGGCAATACACTCTTCTGGGCCTATCTATCAAGCTCCGAATGAAGCTTGGCGCCCCATGTTTCTGGCGATCCTGCAGGCTAAAGACTAAAGGCTAAAGTCTAAAGATCGCTGCTCTATAACGATCAGGTTGATTGACATCCCCTGCTGGCGGCCGATTGGCCGCGAGTCTGCAGGGGGCGGCATTGCACTAGCAGCTCTTGTGAGCTGCTGGTGCAATGCTGAATATGGAGAGCGTATTGCTCTACTCATTCAGCGAGGTCTTGCGGACCTGATCCGCACTGTCGGATCAGGTCTGCAAGACCTTTGTTAAATTGGCCTCTATATATCAACTATAGTGTATATAGTGGATTGTCACAAATAAATTAAGCATATCTCAAAAAGATATTATTGATGACATTTTAAATGGTATAGGGTATAGTATATGTAACCATTTTTTGACCTACAATGTTGAACAATATCCACTCCCCCATGAAATTTTTATTATTGTTAAAAATCATTTTGACCTACAGTGTTTACCAATATCCACTCCCCCATAAAGTTTGTTTTATTATTAAAACCCAAGGGGCCATATTCTCCCCTAAGTGTTAGCCTATTGTCATTACTCCCAGAAATGTATGATGTCATAGATAGAATTATAGCCATTTGGGATACGGGTGGCCAGAGAGAAGATCCAAAAAGCCTCTCTTTTAAGCAACAATTTATTCAGATAACCACCTCTTTTTGTTTTTCTTATCTTCTCAATTATCATCAATTTAAAGGTCGAATTGGAACTTGCATGTTCCATGATAAAGTGCTTTGCCAATTCTGAGCATGCATCAGATCTCTTGATGTCAGAGGTGTGTTGTTGGATCCTCTCCCTGGCCTCCCTAGATGTACTCCCTACATATTGTTTCTCTGAGCATCTGCACCATGCCATGTATATTATATATTTTGCTCTACAATTTACACAGTTTCCAATTTGTACTGTTTGTTTGTCATGTTTGATTTAAAGGTATCACCTCTGTGTATAAAACTGCATGGGATGCGGGGACCAAAGCCACACCTAAACATCCCCTTGGATGTTAACCACAAGTTGGTATTTGAGTTTGACGACAAATCACTCAGTGAGAGAATATTGCCTAGGGTCAGGCTTCGTCTGTAGGAAAACCTAGAACCATTTTGGCTACTAGTATTAAGCCCTCACCTGCTGTTAACTTTGGAAGATGTTTCTTTACAGATATCTTTATAGTCAGTGGAGTACTGTGAGACAAATGTCACTGGTTCCTTACTTCCACCATCAGTCTTGTTTGATCTGGGAGGTATATATTTAGTTTTAGATCTATCATACAACAATTCTTATCTGCTCTGATTGTTTTCTTGCTCTTTAGCTATTTTTACAACATCACTATCATATCCTCTTTCTAGGAGTCTTCTGGTCAATTCACTGCTCTGTTTGACATAGTCTACATTATTAGTACAATTTATTTTTGTTCTAATGAACTGACCTTTTGCTATTGAGTGGGGTACACTCCTGGGATGATTACTCTTCCCATGTAGTAGGGTATTACCAGAAATGGGCTTCCTGTAAATTCTTGTTTCTACTTTTCCAGTTTTATCCGAGAATCAAAACCAAATATGGTATACTATCTTTATTTGTTTCAAACTTAAACTTGAGACCCCAGGAGTTTACATTGAGAAATCACACAAATTCCACCAAATCATCCTCATTCCCAGTCCAGACAAATAATAGGTCATCCCTATCATCTTATTTGCAAAGACATTACTATTGCCAAAAATATGGGTTAACTCCCACCAGCCCATAGTCGAATTCGCATATGAAGGGGCAAATTTTGCCCCCATGGCAGTTCCCCTTATCTGAAGATAGTAAAGACCATTAAATTGGAAATAATTATGTGTTAGGAGGAACTGTGTGACTCTCAATATGAAATTGATAAACTCTGGGGTATAATCTGTGTCTCTTTGCAAAAAGAACTTGAGGGCACCAACACCCATCTGATGGGGAATAGAAGAATATAAGGACACCACATATATTGTTGCCCAACTGTATTTTGGCTCCCATTCAAAGTTCTCAAAGATTTGCAATAAATGCTTGGTGTCTCTAAGATAACTGTGCAAATTGGGGACCAATGGTTGGAGTAGACTGTCAAGCCACTCAGATAAAGGCTCACACAAGGAGCCAATACCTGAGACAATAGGCCGACCTTTGACATCTGTAAGTGATTTATGGACTCGTAATAAATGGAAGATCGGATCTATTGGTTCTTTTACCAGCAAATAATCATGAGTATTACGATCAGTATGGCCCAACTCCAGGCCATCATTCAAAAGGGACCTTAGTTCCTTCATAAATACAAAGGTGGGGTCACCTAAAAAAGGCCTATAATCCTCATGGCTATTTAGTTGGCACAATATTTCATTCTTGTAGGATAATCAATCCCACACCACTATACTTCCTCCTTTATCCACTGTTTTAATCACCAACGTCAATCTCTCATCTTTAGTGAGATTGAGAAGAACTTTACTTGGTTTTAGTTATAACATCACCAGATCTCCTTCTATCCTTTTCTGGAAATTAAGAAGTAGTAGTACAGCAGTATATATATATATATATATATATATATATATATATATATATATATATATATATATATTTGTAGCTGTACCGTCCCCAGAGTCCCAGGAAGTTAACCCCAAACAAGTATGGGTGCAAGACACATAGGGAAAATTACAAAACAAATTGATACAACACACAAAAGAAGTCTACTCACTTATAAGCACTCAACTAAGATTAAAAGCAAAAATGGAAGAGTTAGTTACCACATCCGGCCAAATGTGACAAGCCCAAGTACCACGTCATGGTCTCCCTTATAGATAGCATTAGAAATAGCATTACATTAAACAACCATTAGAATGTTGTAGAAACATAAGAAATCAGAAACATACAGCTAGATTACGAGTTTTAAGCGCTATAGGGAAATGAATGAATGTAACAAAAGTGGCGTTATTTAATCCCCTATAGCGCTGCCATTACAAGTTTTACAAAAAACAGGCTTGTGCGAGCGATGTGGTTGCGTTGAGCTCCATACCGCACCAAAAACAAGCACTGTGTTTGACATGCTCGTGCACGCTTCCCCCATAGACATCAATGGGGAGAGCGGGTCAGAAAAAAACCTAACATCTGCGATCGCGGAAAGAAAAGTTCCATAACGCAGCCCGATTGATATCTATGGGGAAAAAGAAAATACGGTTTAAACCTGACACCCTATCATAAACCCTACATCTAAACACCCCTAATCTGCTGCCCCCCACATCACCAATGCCTGCCTACAGTTATTAACCTCCAATCTGCCGCTCCTGATATTGCGTCCACCTAAATAAAGTATTAACCCCTAATCTGCCACTCCCGATGTCGCTGCCGCTATACTAAAGGTATTAACCCCTATTCCCTCGCACCCCAACATCACCCACACTATAATAAATCTATTAACTCCTATTCCGCTGCTCCCCAACATCACCGCAACTAAATAAAGCTATTAACCCCTAAACCTCTGGCCTCCCACATCACTACCACTAAATAAACCTATTAACCCCTAAACCGCCAGCCCCCCACATCGCAACAACCTAAATTAAACTATTAATCCCTAGCGTAACCCTAACCCTAATGTAACCATAACCCTAACACTCCCTAACTTTAACATAATTAAAATAGAGCTAAATTAAACTTACAATTGTTAACTGAATAAACCTATTAACCCCTTAACCGCCAGCCCCCCACATCGCAACAACCTAAATTAATCTATTAAACCCTAAACCTAACCCTACCCCTAAACCTAAAACTTATTATTAACTAAATAATACCTATTTAAAACTAAATACATACTTACCTGTGTAAGTTATATTGTAGCTAGCTTAGGATTTATTTTTATTTCACAGGTATGTTTGTATTTATTTTAACTAGGTAGACTAGGTAGTAAATAGTTATTAACTATTTAATAACTACCTAGTTAAAATAAATACAAACTTACATGTGAAATAAAACCTAAGCTACCTTACACTAAAACTTAAAATTACAAAAAATAAAAAACCTACCATTACAAAAAAAAAAAATTCTATCCAAAATAATAAAAATTATTCCTTTTCTAATACCCTTTATAAAAGAAAAACCACTCCAAAATAAAAAAGCCTAATCTAAAACAAACTTCCAAACCCTAATCTAAAAATAAAACCCACCCAAAAAACTCTTAAAAAACTTATCACTAACCCCCGGAGATCCACTTACAGTTTTTGAAGTCCTGATTGAACGATCTTCATCCCGAGCCGAGAAGTCCTCATCCAGGCGGCGAGAAGTCTTCATCCAGACGGCTTCTTTAATCTTTATCCCATCTGCAAAGTCCTCATCCAAGCAGCAAGACATTTTCATCCAGACGGCATCTTCTATCTTGATCCCGGTGGTGCGGAGTGGGTCCATCCTGAAGACATCCAGCGCAGAGCATCCTCTTCATACTGTCGCCGCCGTACACTGAATCTTCAATGCAAGGGACGCGATACAAGATGGCGTCCCTTGCATTCCTATTAACTGAAAAATTTGAATCAGCCAATAGGAATTAGAGTTGTTAAAATCCCATTGGCTGTTCAAATCAGCAAATAGGATTTAACCCTTTGAGTGCTAATGACGGCTCTGAGCCATCAAAGAGTTTCTCACTCTGGTGCTAATGACGGTTCAGACCCGTCATGAGCACTCTCCTACCTTGAGGGAGATCTGGGGGCTCCTAACTGCTCCTACTCCGGCGATCATGTCTGTAGAGTGACAGGCATCGCCGGGGATTCACGTGATGCGCGGTGACGTCACCGCGCAACTTTATTTATACTTAACAATGTTAAGTATAGGAGGAGGGGGCATGCTGCTTAGAAGCCTGTATCTCAGGCATCTAAGCAACTACAGACCCCCAAGACCCACTGTTGTAAGTCTTTGGGGTCTGTAAAAAATAAAAAAAAGTTACAAAAAAAATAATCAAAAATTAAAAAAATTAAAAAAACCTTAGAAAATATTAGCACCCAGGTGGGAAAGTGCTTAGCACTCAAAGGGGTTAAGCAGCTCTCATTCTATTGGCTGATTCGATTTTTTCAGCCAATAGGAATGCAAGGGATGCCATCTTGAATCGTGGATCTCCAGGGGTTAGTGATAGGTTTTTTTAAGGTTTTTTTGGGTGGGTTTTATTTTTAGATTAGGGTTTGGGCAGTAAAAGAGCTAAATGCCCTTTCAAATGCCCTTTTCAGGGAAATGGTTAGCTTAGGTTTTTTTTAGAGTTATGTTTTTTATTTTGGGGGGTTGGTTGGGTGGTGGGTTTTACTGTTGGGGGGGTCTTTGCCCCACAAAACGCCCTTTTAAGGGCTATTGGTAGTTTATTGTAGGCTAGGGTTTTTTTTTATTTTGGGTGTTTTTTTTTATTTTGATAGGGCTATTCGATTAGGTGTAATTGTTTTTTATTTTTGATAATTTAGTTTTTTATTTTCCGTATTTTAGTTTTTGTTATTTTTTGTAATTAGATAGTTTGTAATTTTTAGAGTAGTGTTAGGATTTTTTTAATGTGTAGTTTAGTTTTAGTTAATTGGGAGTTAGTTTAATTTTAGTATAATAATTATATTAGTTTAATTGTTAGTTTAAACTTAGTTCTTTTAATTTGACATGTAAGTTTTAATTTAATTTAAGATAGGGAAATTGTCATTTTAATCTAAAGTTAGGGGGTTGTTAGGTTTAGGGGTTACTAGTTTAAATTATTTTATTGTGATGTGGGGGGCTTTCGGTTTAGGGTTTAATAGTTTAGTATATTTCGTTGTGCGGGCTTGCGGTTTAGGGGTTAATAGGTTTATTATAGTGTTATATTATCTTTTTTGCTGAAGCTAAACTTTGGTGATTGTATTTACGCAATTACAGTGGCAAGCTTATTCATCTACAGACTCAACAAAGTGGTGAGTGGAATTTGACCATTGAAAAAGACTTGCAGCAAGCAAGACATTATTTAGATTTTGTTGATCTAATAATCTATTTAAAGACTGCAGAGAAAATGTAATTACAAGATGTAGTCCTTCCCTTTAAACACATTTTCCTTTTATATTGCATACCTAATTTGGGAGATTTATAGTATGAATATAGTATAGTAAAGTATAGTATAGTATAGTATAGTATAGTATAGTATAGTATAGTATAGTATAGAATAGTATAGTATAAAGGCAAAAAATCACCCAAGCTGCATGAGAAGTTTTTGCATGGCAAACTTTTAGGAGTTGGAGTGGATAATAGCTAGGATCTTTTGAACCTTGTGACTTCAGACACTTGACATATAAAGAGGATTTGCTTTTCTACAAATAATGAATGTTTACTGATAGATGCTAACAACTGTACAGAGTATTGAATGTAGGAATTTAAGACTGACAATGGTAAAAAAAAAAGAGAAAAAATCAATGAGATTGACACTGCACAACAGTGAGACTTACAGAAAATCATTCAGATATTTGATGTCAGTAGAACTCCCTTGGCTATAATGCACATCTCTTTCTTAATTACATGCCCTGCTGTCTTTTGTCCTTAAGTGCACAGAGCTTTAGTAAATACATGGAGAGCACTTCAGCATCCAAGTTGTTTAAACAATAATTTGTTTAGGAAGTCAACAAGTGAACATCATTGGTCTCAAACAAATTGAAATGCAGTAATCTATGGAGCATCTCATCAAACATTTTGTACTTACTGAAATGTTTCAGACTTAAACGGTCATTATAACTCCTGTAAGGCATATGAAAAAGCAGAATTTTGTCTAGTAATAATAAAACAAGGTTAAGTTTAAGCTCTTTAAATAATATTGAAAATAACCGAAGTACATGGGGCATATTTATCAAGCTCTATATGGCGCTTAATGTCCCTTGTTTCTGGCGAGCCTAAAACATAAGTTATGAAGCAGTGGTCTAAAGACCGCTGGTCCATAACTTGTCCGCCTGCTCTGAGGCCGCGGACAGAAATCAACCCAATCGATAGGGTTGATTGACACCCCCTGCCAGCTATTTCTTTTTTCAAGTAGCTGCTGTCCCTCAAATTAGAGACTGCTTGAATAGACAACTTCATAGCTGCTGTGAATGCACACGCACCCTCCCTGTTCTATAGTGGGAGGGGCCCTAGGCTACAGAATCTTTTTTTAAGGGAAGTAGAGGGCTGGGAAGATACAAAAAAGGGGAATTGGAAGGGGGTCCCCCAATTTAATGGGGAGGTAGGGAGCTTCATTATTCTTCAGAAGAAAAAAAAAGAAAATAAATAAAAAATAAACAAATTGGGTACTGGCAGACAGCTGCCAACACCTAATATGACCGCCACTATTAGTAGGGTTTAAGAGCTGTTTGGGGGGATCAGAGAGATGGGGGAGTTGATGAGGGATCACTACACTGCGAGGAAAATAATAATAATAATAATAAAAAAAAAAAGCCCTTAACTGCATACTGGCAGACCTTTTGCCTGTACCTAAGAGGGTGGTGACCAGAGGGGAGGGGGGTGAGGGAGGAAAGAGAGCTGTTTGGGAGGGATCAGGTAGGGATCACGGAGTGGGAGGTGTCAGGTGGGAGGGTAATCTCTACTCTGCATAAAAAAATAATTTTACAAGCTAATTAATTAACCCCTCCACTGCCAGTAATTTCATGTAAGGTGCGCAGCTGCAATTACCTGCATTCTAATTGCCAAAAAGCAATGGCAAAGACATGTTGTATGAAATCATTAATCTTGATTTTTTAGATCATGCTTAGGATTATACCAATTCTAAGGGCATTCGTTAGAGATCTGTTCCATTCCTGTGGTATATCTAAGCCAGTGGCGCTCCTATATATCCCATTATCTGGGCCTAGATCAATACCTTGGGTTGTCTACCTTAAAAATATATACTGTATAGTTTTTTTCATAGGTAAATCAAAAAAATCAAAAGCTCTATTTCTGTTTAAACAGAGTGATAGCAAAAATTCTAAAAATTCTCTGGTACTTTGGGTAAGTTTTTTTCTGAAATTCCTTGCAGTGAAGGGGTTAATGCGTGCCATATTTGTGTTTTTTGGTCAAACAGTCAACCAGTAAGAAATAAAATGGGAAGGCTCAGTGTAAAAGCTTTGTTATCCCACTCATTTGATTGGTTAATAAATAATGTAAACATTGATTCTTTTTTTAAAAAAAACATAAAGAAAAGACCCCAAATTACAGAGAGCTTTTTGTGCCAGAAGTGGATGAAGATTTATGTAGGAAGAAGCATTTGTGCTATCATTTTATTTTGTTTTAATTTGTTTTAAAGGGATATAGAACCCAACATTTTTTCTTTCATGACTCAGATAGAAAGTTGTTTAAAATTGCATGTTCTAATTTACTTCTATTATCAAATTATCTTTTTTCTCTTTGTATATTCTGTTGAAAAGCAAGGACATAAGCTCAGGAGCGTGCACGTGTCTGGAGCACTATATGGCAGCAGTTTTGCAAGAATGTCATCTATTTGCAAGAGCACTAGAAGGCAGTAATATATGCTGCCATGTAATGATCCAGACACTTACCTAGGTTTCTCTTTAACAAAGAATACAATAAGAACAGCAATTTAATAATAGTAACAAATTGGATTTTTTTTTAAATTGTATGCTATGTCTGAATCACAAAAGAAAGTTTTTGGGGTTCATATCCCTTTAAAGGGACATAAAACAAGTTGGTATAGAGACAAAAAAATATAATATGTACTTTAATTACTTTACCTGCAAAGTTATACTGCAGTGCCTTGCCATTCACCCTTTCTTTTTAGTTTCTGAATTGTAAAGCTCTAACTCCCCCCACACAATTCCTTTTATGGCTGTATCTATGTTTATTGTTCTTTTGGTAAAATGCAAAAGTGAATAGGGATTATCTGCTGGAGCTTACCTAGAAGCTGTGAACTCAGTTGTAATACAATGCCTGTGTCTAAATGCTGATAAGAGGGGTGGAGTTAGCTGCTCCAGGCAGTTTAACTATGTAATTCATTTTGCTTATTTTTGAAAAGCATATAGGCTCAGTAGCTGCTGATTGGTGGCTGCATATAGATGCCTCATGCTGTTGGCTCACCCATGTGCATTGCTATTTCTTCAACAAAGGATACCTAATGAATAAAGCAAATAAGATAATAGATGTAAATTGGAATGGGTAAGTTACACTAATTATTTGTGTAGCAGTTTCATTTGTTAAAAGGATAAATGATGAGATTTATTGAGACGCATCAACAGATTAGTTGCAGATATTAGAAGTTCCTCCCTCTGTAGTTCTCTAAACTGAGAACTGTAGAAGCATAAAGCAATCATCAGCCAGTAATTAATCTGAATATAATTCCATATGTTTAGTGAGGCTTATTGAATATTTGATCTAATATGTTAAACACATTATATATTTATTAATGGCATGCATGTTTAATCAGGTGCAGTGCCTTTGGGAAGACAGTGTTGAATAGAAGGTCGGAAATAATGCAATATTAAAACTGAAAAGAATCTTAAATTAAAATAGACGTTGCTCAGTATTTATTAACTAAATGAATCCTGTATAGAAATGCAGGCTTACTGGAGTTACCTTTAGCTATTCCTGTTGTACAATTATTTGTATAAATCTCTTGCATGTAAAATCATCATATACACCAATTATCTTTATATCATTGATTTTCTAAATTAAACTACTGAAACATGACATGGTATTAAATTAAATTTATTTTTTTATTATTAAATATGTTCCACTTTTAAATGTTTGCGACATCTCTTGTTTAATAGCTCATAATCTATATTCTCCAATTTGTAAATAAAACATCAACAATGTAATCATGTATTTCTTTGTTTCAACTAAAAATTGGTATATCAAAATATTCTATGGTGCTGACTAAATCTATATTTTCATGTCAAATTTATGGAAACTTGCCCCAGTCCTACAATACAACTGTGGAACTTTGTGAGCAGTGGATGTCTCTGTGTCAGTTGTGTGTAATGATATTTTCTGCTTGTTTCAATAGTTTTTTTTATTATTATTTATTTAAAAATATCAACTTATTCTATGGTATTGAATAAATCAAATTTTTTTATGTCCGGCTTCTGGAAATTTGCCCCAGTCCCACAATACAACTGGGAAACATTTGTGAGTAGTATATCAATGTCAGTTGTGTAATTAGATTTTCTGGTTGTTTCAATTGAATTTTCCATAAGAAAGTATACAAACATACAGTATATTAAGATATGCATTTTTACAAATCTCCTAAGTTGTCACAATCAATTAGCTCAATATAGTTATACCAGCTACAGGCTGATGATCTAAGTATACAAACTTAGTACAAATTAAAAGCTTTAAACGACACAAAAACTATCGTTATTGGAAAGAAATATTTGCTTCTTTAAATTTTTGTTTCAGATTTATTATTAGCTCTCATTTTTTATCGCTACTATTTTATGAATTGTGAGATTTAAAAACATTCTACTATGTTATTTTACACTGGTGTATCTACTTTCTCAAATGAGTGCCCACATAAGATGTTTTGTTTTCCACTTGTTTGTGACAATGCAAACTTTAGAAATACTACTTATTTGAAAAGTCCCAGAGAGATGAGAGCTACCTCTCCTAGAAAGTAATGAAATCTCTTTGGGTTTGGGATAAAGAATCTCACAGGGGAGAGTGAGGTTAACAGGAGACCACCCAGCACTAATACTCACTTTGCAGTAAATACAAATTAAACTGAATTAGTTTAGTACAGTTTCACTTGTATTTGCCTCTAGTTTAGTAACATTACTTTTCTGTCAAGTGTATAGTGAACATTACTTTTCTTCAAGTGTATAGTGAACTTTGAACAAACTTCACCTGCATACTACTGGCAAGATAAATTAGCAAGATCTGCTAATGCTTAGAAAATATGAGTTGTGAAAAGTTTAGACACCACCAGGGAACTCTCCTGTCCCTCCCACTTTTGTTGGTTCCTGTCTGAGTTGTGACATGGTTATGAAGAAACTTAGATCTGCTTTTGCTTAAAATGGCAGTTTGTGGACCCTCTATCCTGACACATACTTTAAAAAAAGAATGGATATAGACAGATTACATTTACATCCTCTGTCACCACCCAAAGCCATCACACTATGTATTTTATACAATCCTCTTAAAAACCTACATCCATATATATATACAGTATAATAGAATATAATAGAATATACTGTATTAGTGCCCCTTCCTGTTGAATAAAAGTGTCTTTTTATTTATTTAAATTTTATAAAGTGATAAAACAGTTTTAAAAAATGCTTATTTTTGTTTTGTTCTTTTTTTTTTACTAAATATTTATTATTATATTATATTTGTTTTAATGTCTTAGGGAAAAACAAGGAAATTAATTGTCAAAAAAGCTTATGTTAAAGCCAGAGTTTGTTTTCTATCAAACGTTCAAAACCAAGGGGATTCCTAACTTAAGCTGACCCCACATACTCCTTGGGATCTTTTGCATGACAACTCTGATGACATCACATATGACATCACTGATGTCATCATCATCATTAACATCACTAGGGAAAATGATATACGTTCCTGTGTATAAACATTTTGTATATACAGGTAGCACTCAGTTTACGCCTGGGTTAGGTTCCAGAAGGAATGGTTGTAAGTCAAAACCGTTGTAAATTGAAACCCAGTTTATAATGTAAGTCAATGGGAAGTGAGGGAGTTAGGTTCCAGGCCCCTCTAAAAATTGTCATAAGTAACACCTAATACATTATTTTAAAGGTTTGAAATGAAGACTTTAAATGCTAAACAGCATTATAAACCTAATACAATGATCACACAACATAAAATATATAATTAAACTAAGTTAAATGAACAAAAACATTTGCTAAACAGCATTATAAACCTAATAAAATAATCACACAACACAGACTTTACTTGCATTTTTTGCAAATAGTTCTTTCTATGCATTCCAATCTGGACTGATTTATAGACAGGAAGATATTGTTCCGTTTGAAAGCTGCTAGATAGCTCAGGTCTAGCTAGTTACTCTAATTAATTTCAGCCTGCTTGTGTGCTTGGCTTGCATATCTTTGCTGCAACACAAGCGGACAGCTCCACCTACTGGCTATTTTAATCAATGCACTGCTTCTCAATGCTTTTCAATAGCAGTCACATTACTGAAAAAAAAGGTTGTTATTCTGAAACGGTGCAAATTGAACCGTTGTAAACCCAGGGCCACATATATATATATATATATATATATATATATATATATATATATATATATAAACACCCAGGGATAACTTTTGCAACATTATAGATGCCAATGAAGAAATATGTTAATGAGGTGTTGAAGGATGAGCAGGAGTTACATCTGCAAGGGAGAAGGAATGAGAGGGTAAGGAGGCTATGTGCAAGAGAGAGGAGGATTGAGTGGATAAGCAAGGGCTGGCATGTGAGCTACATTGAGCAAAGAGGAAGCAAGACTGTGTATAAAGGAGAATATGTGAGAGGATAAGGAGGGGGCTGTGCGTAAAAAAACAGGGGGAGGAGGAAATTAGAGGGTGTTAAGCAGACTGTGTAGAGATGGGGTGAAGAGGAAGCTGCGTGAGAGGGTGAGGAGACTAGTGTGCATCAGGGAGGTGGGAAGAGCTTGATGCCGGAGTCAGGGTTAGTGCACTCAAGCCCTGAGTCAAAGTTAGAGCTCCTTGTAGTGCCAGGCTTAGCACACCTAAGGCCTGTGTTGAGGAGAGAGGACTAACAGAAGCTGGTGTGTGAGGGTTAGTGGGATTGAGAGGAAGACTATAGGGTGATGTCATTAGTGATTCCATTGGTGATGTGATGATGTCATGCAAAGCTCCCAAGGAGGGGAGTTGGAGCAATTTAATTTAGGAATTCCCTTGCTATTTATTGCTTGATAGAAAAGTTAAACTCTGGCTTTAATGGAAATTGTTTTCTCAACTAATATATCTATATATTTTTCTCCTCAGACCTGGACTTTTATATTAATCTATATATTAGAATGTGCTGTATAGATCAGCACATAAACTTGTGTGGCAGCTCTCAGAGGGTTCTATGGAAAGATGTTTTGTTGTTGTTGCAAATAATTGGATTTTAATTTATCCTGGCAGATTTTTATTTTTTTTACAAAAAAGCTCTTATAATATTGACACAACTTTTTTGTTATGACACAAATTCCAAATACCAGCTTGTCTGTTGGCCTAGTTTCTTCATCTGCTTTTCACGTCAGGCATAATGAAAAGGTTACAGTGTGTATAAAGTGTAATTTCTTATCAAAATATTATGTACTTAAATGCCTGGGAATTAGTTACAACTCCAGATGTAATCCAGACATCCCACAAGGCAATTCACAGTTTCCTTTGCACTGATTTTTCAGTTTTATGTTTAAGTATTTGATTAGTGACAAAATATTTTTATAACTTGACTGTGCTATTGAAATTATTATTGATTGATAGTACTACATACTGATACACAATATAAGATGAGTTAATATAATCTACTGTATTTATATTTAAAATTGTATTTAATACATGTATTTAAAGGGATAGGAAACTCGTAAACTTTCTGTATACTATTGTATAGAACAGTAAATTATAAAGTATATTGCAGTATGATGTCATTATCAATTATTTTTAGTTTTTCAGCATTTTACCTTTTAAGAATAAAAGCTAGCCCAAGCCCTCTAGAACCAAACATGAACCTGCCAATGATTTTGATGATACGCACATATCAATCTTCCATCATGGCCGCCAGCACATGTGTATTATGAGCCGTACAGTAACGTTCATATACTGTAGTTCCAGACAGGGTGTCACTGTGATCAAGCAGACTGGAATTAGGGGAGTTAACGTTTAGTTACTGTGTATACCGTTCAGTTTTACTGCATTGATTGGTTTGAGCCACTTTTTTTTTTTAAAAATATTTTTATTGAGGTTATAAAGCAAATAAACAAAAAGCGAGGTTACAACAAAGTCATAGACATTGGCATATGTCAGCATTATTGTCAATACGATCAATTATTATCCAGAGTGTTGCCAAGTGGTACAATAGTTTTGATTGAAAACAGCTTGATGGTAAAATAATTTCACAACATTCTTTCTATACATTGTATCATAGAGATATAAATAAAAACACTCTTGGGTAGAGAATTGACTATTAAAGAAAAAATTAACCTATACGATCAGGCTCAAACCATTTTTTTGTATTTATACTGGACTATATCCCGTAGTACTAAACGGCCACTCTTGGGCCTTGGGTATTAGGAATATGGATCATTGGGAATATGTCTATCAAAAGTAAGGAAGTAGAGGGTAAATAGATATAAGGCAAAGTAGATTAAAAGATAGAGGCAAATTACAGTAGCTTAAGACTAATAATAAACGGTGTGCAAGGGGAGAGAGAATCAATTAATATACCTCTTGTACATTTTGTTATGAATGTCATTTAATAACCTTAAGGTTTATATAGTACATTTACTAAGGTTCACAATTTATGCTGTAGATATTAAGATCAGAGTCCCAGCCTTAACACCTTCATAGTGATCCATAGTTGAGTCATTGCATAACTATGTATATGGATATAAATTATTTAGTCTTTGGAAATCAGAATGTTGTTGGTTGCCTCTATAATATTATACACACAATTACGCGAGGCAGAAACATAATTTTTAGGAGTCTGTCTTCTAAAGAACTAAAAATATATATCTTGACTGGGCTTAACAACTCTTTTATTGTGTTATACAGTAGGCAAAGGGAACGATTATATTAACCATGGATATTGGGCTATTGGCAGGGGCGTATTTAGGTTTTGTGCTGCCCTAGGCACTCAGAATCCTGCTGCCGCTCCTCACTGCCCTGGGAGGGAGATCACATGCGTACGTGCGTGTCTCCTTTCATCCATGTGCGGCAACTGTAAGTGAGCAGACAGGAAGGCGGGAGGACAGGAAGGCGGGCGGAAGTTAGAAAACGTCACGTGACCTTGTCAAAAGCCGGGTCACGTGACCGCCAAACACAAAAAATAAAAATTTTAGCGAAAAAAAATAATAAAACAAAAATATATGCAATTGCCAACATATAAGTGCCAGAGTGCCGCCCCCCCAATCTGCCTCACTAGGCACCGGTCTTGTTGGCCTAGGCATAAATATGCCCCTGGCTATTGTTATTAATCATAGAGTGCTTATAGAGACAAACTGTAGCAATATAAGTAGTATAGTAAAAGAGAGATTTGCTATCTACAATCCTATAGAATTGAGCCCTATCACCAGGGTATCGGCCCTATACCCAGGTGCCAAGTAGATCAATTGTAATTGAAAATAGGTAACTTCTAGTGGGTAACTACTTTTAGTCTATTCACATTGCATATGACTATCCTAGCCCCTTAGTAGTATGATAAGAGTATAGTTTTAGCTGTGGTAGTCTTGAAAACATTTACATACCCACACAAGTTGTATATATAAGTCCCCTATCCCTAGTCCCCTATTACTCTCAATACAGAGCAAGGTTGATATTGTTCTTACTGCAAATACGCAGTATTAACATAAAAAGGTAAGTTTTAGAGTATAGTATGTCCATGTATGCATAAGAGAAAGTTCTATGAACTAGCATAGAGTATATTTTTCAGGTTTGAAAATATGTACGGGAAGGCCAGTCTCAGTTGCTGCCGTTCATTTCAACAAGGAAACAGTCTTATAAATATGCAAACAAAAACTCCTTGTCAAACTCTTGCAGATGAGGGCCTACTATATTATTATTCTTTATTATTATTATTCTTTATTTATAAAGCGCCAACAGATTCCGCAGCGCTGCCCATGGGTACAAGGATAACAGTACAGTGAAGAAACAATACGATAAGACACAAAATCTTACAGACAAATACAGGGGGAATTGAGGGCCCTGTTCCCGTGGGAACTTACAATCTAGATGGGTAGGAGGATTGGAAACAGGAGGTGGGGACTGCAGAGGTGAGTATGATATTAGTGAGGAGATAGAGGGCAACTGTTAGTTAATTGGTTAGTTTGTTAATAAGTCGGGTGATAAGCTTCCCTGAACAGAAAGGTCTTTAGGGAACATTTAAAGGAGGAGAGGTTAGGGGCAAGTCTGACATCTCGAGGAAGTGCGTTCCAGAGGGTTGGTGCCGCACAAGAGAAGTCCTCTAGTCTAGAATGAGAGGAGGTGATGGTAGAGGATGCAAGAAACAGGTTGTTGTTGGATCTTAGGGTACGGGCAGGAGTATATTTGTTGATGAGTGAGGACAGGTAGGGTGGGGCAGCATTGGTGAGGGCTTTGTAGATCAGGGTGAGAATTTTGAATTTAACTCTGTTGTGAATGGGGAGCCAGTGAAGGGACTCACAGAGAGGCGCAGCAGAAACAGAGCATCGAGAGAGGTGGATTAGTCTGGCAGATGCATTTAGGACGGATTGGAGGGGAGAGAGGCAGGAGAGAGGGAGGCCAGTTAGTAAGTTGTTACAGTAGTCAAGTCGGGAAATTACCAGGGAGTGGATGAGCTGTTTGGTAGTTTCAGCACTCAGAAACGGGCGAATTTTGGAGATATTGCGTAGGTGGTTGCGGCAGGATGAAGAGAGCAGTTGGATGTGGGGAATGAAGGACAGATTTGAGTCAAGCGTGACTCCGAGGCAGCGGACTTGGGGTGATGGGGAGATAGTGGTGCCGCCAACAGTGATAGAAAAATTAGAGACTGGAGTGGAGCTAGAGGGGGGAATTAGAAGTAGTTCGGTCTTGGACATATTTATTTTTAGGTGGTGAGAGGCCATCCAGGAGGAAATGCCAGATAAGCAGTCGCTGATGTGAGAGTTGACAGAAGGAGAAAGTGCAGGGGTGGAAAGGTAGGTCTGGGTATCATCAGCATAGAGGTGATAGCTGAAGCCATAGCTGTTGACAAGTTTACCCAGTGAAGAAGTGTAAATAGAGAAGAGTAGAGGACCCAGGACAGAGCCTTGAGGTACTCCAACAGACAGGGACAATAGAGAGGAGGAGTCACCAGCAAAAGAGACTGAGAAGGATCTGTTAGAGAGATAAGAGTGAATCCAGGAGAGGGCAGTGTCACAGAGACCAAGAGAACTGAGAGACTGTAGGAGAAGGGGATGGTCAACAGTGTCATAGGCAGCAGATAGGTCAAGTAAGATGAGTATAGAGTAGTAGCCTTTGTTTTTAGCAGAAAGGAGATCGTTAGTAATCTTGGTGTGGGCAGTTTCAGTTGAGTGTTGGGGACGGAAGCCAGATTGCAGGGGGTTGAGCAATGAGTTGGAGGACAGGAAGTGGGTTAGGCGATTGAAAACTAGTTTTTTGAGGAGTTTTGAAGCTAGTGGGAGCAGTGATATGGGGTGGTAGTTTACAGGGGAGTTAGGGTCGAGGGAGGGATTTTTGAGGATGGGGGTGACCTTCGCATGTTTGAAGGAGGCAGGGAATGAGCCGGTAGAAAGGGATAGGTTAAATATGTGAGTAAGAGCCGGAGTGAGGGTGGTAGACAGAGGAGGGATTAGATGTGAAGGAATAGGGTCAAGTGGGCAGGTAGTGAGGTGTGAGGAAGACAAAAGGGAAGCCACTTCACTCTCAGTGGTTGGGAGGAGGGTGCAGAGAGTGGCAGAGGGGGTGACTGGGAGCGGAGTTGGGAGATTGCAGGTTTGTGTTGGGATGTTTCCTCGGATTGCAAGTGTTTTATTGAGAAAATAGTCAGTGAGGTCTTGAGCACTGAATGCAGATGAGGGGGGTGGTGCAGGTGGGTAGAGGAGAGAGTTGAAAATAGAGAAGAGTCTTTTAGGGTTTGAGGAGTGAGTGGATATAAGAGAGGAGAAGTAGGTTTGCTTAGCTAAGCGAATGGCAGAGGTGTAAGAGTAGAGAATGAACTTATAGTGCATGAAATCATGTTCAGAGCGGGATTTCCTCCAGGCACGCTCAGCAGTGCGGGAGCCTTTTTTATAGGTGACGCGTTTGTTGGGAGTGCCAGGGTTGGAGCTGATGACGTGGGGCTTTGCGAGCTTGGGGTGGAGCGAGAGTGTCAAGTGCAGCAGAGAGAGTATTGTTATAGTGGGTTATAGCAAGGTCAGGGCAGGATATCGTGGAAGTGTGGGGGAGGCGTAGTTGAATAAGATTGGAGAGTTGGGGAGCGTCCACAGTGTGCAGATTTCTGCTGGTGCGGGGGCAAGAGGGGGAAGTAGGTTTAGTATCTATATTAGGATTAATGGTGAGCAGATAGCCATGTTCCAGATTCTTTATCCGACACCTGTGAGTATTAAAGCTGCTCCTTCACTCGTCTGCCACCTCTGAGGTGGTGGACTGCAATCATCCCGATCTGATCTGATCGGGATGATTGACATACCCTGCTAGCGGCCGATTGGCTGTGAGTGTGCAGGGGGCAGCATTGATTTGATTTGTATGATAAATCTACCCCATTGGATTACAATATGTAATTTTGTACCTGCAGACTTGGTGCGCCTGTGTAGAATAAAATATATCAATCAATGATTACTTTTACTAGAAGCAATTTTGCTAATACATGTGTACTTCCCTGATATTAAAGATAACTTCTTACCTGTGAACACACACATAGTCATTGCTGATGTTAACAATACCATACCCTTTTACACACATATAGTGGACATCATTGCTGATGTCTAGGAAAGCCTACCCATGTGTGTTCACATAATGCACAGTATTGCTGTTGCCATGAATGAAATAACTGTATGCACAGTGCCAAAGAACAACCTTTTCCCCTATCTATCTATCTTTCTATCTATCTATCTATCTATCTATCTATCTATCTTACCATTTTGCTATATCTACACATTTAATACACATTGTATGCATCTTTAGCGAACTTTCTTACTGTTCTCTTGGTGAATCTTGTGTAAATATATTATTAATTGGAGGAAAGAATTCCATTTCCACCTAAGGAATGTCATTACCTGGTTACTAACTTCATGATGTGAGACACAACCCCCCCTCCCGCCATATCCATCCGGAAAACAAAGAGAATGAACTACTACTCTGGCTAATGTAAAAGTCTTTTTGAATTAGAACTTAGCTACCAGGTGAGTGAGTTGGTTTGATTAATTGCAGTGGGAGCTTAATCCTTATGTGTACCACTCTCTCATCTCCTTTATTATATGCAGACCTTTGTGCACTGATTTCTTCTGTGTATCTTGTCAAAAATAATCTTATGCATTACACATGCTACTTTGTTAAAAAAATATTTTTCTTTCTTAGCAAAGCTTCATTTTGTAATAGGTTTTATCTTTGCCTGGCTAACTTATGCTCTGCAGACAAGGCAAGTTATTGTGTGTAGTCAGAAGGTGTATGAATTATTGATGTGAAAGCATCTTCTTGGCGATGTAATCCTGTGCTCCCTGTATGGGTGCCCTTCTCTTTCACTAAACACAAAAACAGGGATAAAACAGGGGAGACAATATAATATTTTATGTACTACCCACAGTCTACACCACACTGCCTGTGAAGCAATTATTTTTTTCAGACTAATTTCAATTTGTCCACATCAGAGGCGTAGCTAGAAACTTCAGGGCCCCGGTGCAAGAATTAATGAAGCCCCCCCAAACAAAAATATTTTAATTTATTTGCAACATATAAAACACAGTAAACCATTTCAATACAAAGTATTGTTCATTCTACACACACAAAACACTCAGACACACAATTACTCTCTTTTACAGACACACAGGAACACACACACACAAACTATTTTACAGACACACAGGAACACACACTCTTTTACAGACACGCAGGAACACACACACAAACTCTTTTACAGATTCACAGGAACACACACACACACACTCTTTTACAGACACGAAGGAACACACACACAAACTCTCATTTACAGACACACAGGAACACACACACACACACAAACTCTCTTTTACAGATGCACAGGAACACACACACACACAAACTCTCTTTTACAGATGCACAGGAACACACACACACAAACTCACTTTTACAGATGCACAGGAACACACACACACTCTTTTACAGACACGCAGGAACACACACACACACACACACAATCTCTTTTACAGATGCACAGGAACACACACACACTCTTTTACAGACACGCAGGAACATACACACAAACTCTCATTTACAGACACACAGGAACACACACACACACACAAACTCTCTTTTACAGATGCACAGGAACACACACAAACTCTCTTTTACAGATGCACAGGAACACACACACACACACACACAAACTCTCTATTACAGACACACAGGAACACACACACAAACTCTTTTACAGACACACAGGAACACACACACACAAACTCTCTTTTACAGATGCACAGGAACACACACACAAACTCTTTTACAGACACACAGGAACACACACACACACAAACTCTTTTACAGACACGCAGGAACACACACACAAACTCTCTTTTACAGATGCACAGGAACACACACGAACTCTCTTTTACAGATGCACAGGAACACACACACACAAACTCTCTATTACAGACACACAGGAACACACACACAAACTCTTTTACAGACACACAGGAACACACACACACAAACTCTTTTACAGATGCACAGGAACACACACACAAACTCTTTTACAGACACGCAGGAACATACACACAAACTCTCATTTACAGACACACAGGAACACACACACACACGAACTCTCTTTTACAGATGCACAGGAACACACACAAACTCTCTTTTACAGATGCACAGGAACACACACACACAAACTCTCTATTACAGACACACAGGAACACACACACACAAACTCTTTTACAGACACACAGGAACACACACACACAAACTCTTTTACAGATGCACAGGAACACACACACAAACTCTTTTACAGACACACAGGAACACACACACAAACTCTTTTACAGACACGCAGGAACACACACACACACACAAACTCTCTTTTACAGATGCACAGGAACACACACAAACTCTCTTTTACAGATGCACAGGAACACACACACACACACACACAAACTCTCTATTACAGACACACAGGAACACACACACAAACTCTTTTACAGACACACAGGAACACACACACACAAACTCTCTTTTACAGATGCACAGGAACACACACACAAACTCTTTTACAGACACACAGGAACACACACACAAACTCTTTTACAGACACGCAGGAACACACACACACACACAAACTCTCTTTTACAGATGCACAGGAACACACACACACAAACTCTCTTTTACAGATGCACAGGAACACACACACAAACTCTTTTTTACAGATGCACAGGAACACACACACACACAAACTCTCTTTTACAGATGCACAGGAACACACACAAACTCTCATTTACAGACAGACAGGAACACACACACATACACACAAACTCTCTTTTACAGATGCACAGGAACACACACACACACAAACTCTCTTTTACAGATGCACAGGAACACACACACACACAAACAACATCTACTTGGACTTAAGTATTAGCTTATGTTGCTGCTACCATTTGTGTATTTTACAACTGGAATGTTATCCTTTTCCTCTAGTTTTAATGCAACACTCATTTACTACTCTAGAAATACTTAAAATGCAGATCAGGAGCTATTCTCCTCTCACACATTCCATAGTTCAAAGTAACAGTGATTTAATAAGAATCCCTATTCAACAGCAGTCATGCAAATTCAATAAAATATTTAAAATGGATTATTTAACAATAAACACAGAGCTATATACAGTAATCTCTCATATATATTATATATCTCCAAGAAAACTTAAAAACTTTGCCATCCACTATAGTCAGAATAATTTCAAAATTAATATTTTTAGGGGATACTGACAACCAACTTATAAGTAGTGCATAATTTACTGTTTATAGGGGGAGGTCTTCTTTATCATTAAGCTTTTTCAGAGGGCACATGTAAGAGTTAAAATAAACAACACTGCTTCTTCTTATCACAACGTATATCTCACTCACCTGTGCTGTGTTACATAGGCTAGGCATAAGTGATATTGTGTGTTGTTGGTCAGAAGGACCCTAGGGCTTATCATTAAATAATGGAGACATCAGAATAGCTCCATCATTGTCCAGAAGCGGCAGAGTATGCGGCTGGAGGACACCATGCTGGAGAACCAGAAGTCAGGTGGGAGAGTGAACGGGCACTGTGAGACTCCAGGAGTGGGGCAGAGAGAGGGCCATTTATAGCTGGCATCCGGAAGCCAGAGCAAGAATGGAGGCCATAAACAGGAAGGAGCTGCATGTCGGCTAGCTTGTGCCAGTGAGGGTGGAGGCGGCTCACAGTAGCTCCTGCTTCTGTATGTGACCACTCCTGTCCTGGGCCCTCCTCATGTCCTGGGCTTCCCACCTGCTAGGACCCCCTTAAGTGGTAGACCTCAAGGACCCGGTTGTAAGCTGACTTCACTATGGAACCCAGTCTGGAATTTAGCTTGATATGTGGACAGCCAGAGAAGTGTATTGTGCATCAATCGTGCATTTCCCCTTTACAAAGGTGAGCACACTGCACACACACACTTCAGGACCAGGTCACAAGAGCCCTCCCAGAGTCGCCAGCCTCCAGGGGCCCGGTCGCCGTAGTTCCGCTCCAGGTCCACATGCTCTTAAAGATGTTTGATAATGCCTGGCCCTTACATCTTACCGCAGGTTAGCGCACCTTTTACAAGTTGAGAGTAAAATGTTTGCCTGCAAGCGTAACCCGATGTGCACTAACTTCAAGACCTGGTATATTGTGACTGTGTTAACTTCCTTTTCCCATAGACTTCAATACAGAGCTTATCGCTCACATGCTAACCCATGCTATTAATATTTCACATTCCAGTGTTCTTCACATACAGGAACATTTTATTTGTATTTACCTACACATATATACTGTATATATATATATATATATATATAAATGTGTGTGTGTGTGTGTGCATATATATATATATATATATATCTATAGTTATATATCTTACATTAACATTATCATATAGATATACACTCTTTAAAATACTCTAGAGAAAGTCTGCTTAGTGCAGAGGACACACGTTGAGTCAGAGAAGCCGGTATAGTCAGCTGGAGAGTGATATCTCCTTTGCCTTACCCAGGCCAGTACTTATTACCTTGGATCCAGTACATTCTAACAGAGGGCTTGGATCGAGTCACGAAGGTTTACAGGGATAAGACAGAGCCAAGAACTGTACCTAAAGGCATATTTTAATCTTCCCTCCTGTAAGTTCATATATGTGCGCAGTGGGATTATGAACTAAAGTATTTCTACTACCTTGAATTTGGGTTGCGCTTGTCTTTTATCTTTAAGATATATATATATGTTTAAAATAAAAATATATTTTTTTCTATATGAAGAACATAGGAATGTAAAATATGCTCAACGCGTTTTGGGTTTTGCGCTGTAGGTCTAATGCGGTGTTGAGTTAGTGCATATGAAGAATTAGTTATCATAAGGCTGGTTATGTAAATTTTACATATTAAAAATATTAATAACACCACCAGACCTACTCCTGCATAGATTATTTCTTCATGGACCAGATGAATCTTGCTCACCTGGTAAACTCAGATATTCTTCAAATCTCATGGTCAGACCATGCTCCAGTTAGATGTCCAATGACCTGGCAGTCCATACCAGATCGTCCGTTAATGTGGAGACTGGATGATCATGTCCTATATAATCCCTTGGTCAAACTAGAGATCGAAAATGCACTTCAAGAATATTTCACATTAAACACCACAGCAGATTTACACCCCGCTACAATTTGGGAAGCACACAAGTGCGTTCTTAGGGGAGAACTAATTAAACAAAGAACAAAGTTAATTCGACAAAGTAGAGAAAAATATATACTGTTACTACAAATCAAAACGCATAAAAAGAACACGTTAGATGCTGAAACTTTCTCCAAATTGACACAAGCTAGAGAAGCGGTTAAATTGCATTTAATAGAAGAACACCAATGAAATGCACTCCCTTTACAACAAATGCATTACGAACACAGTTATAAAGCTGGGAGACTTTTGGTGAGAGCCCTTAAACGAAAACAATTCAAAAGCCACATCCATAATATAACTGACAAGGTAGTCTCACGCCAAACAGATAGCCCACCTATTGCATAAACACTCCGCACTTACTACAATTCACTTTATAACATCAATATACCAAACTCTCCTCCAGATTCAACAACACAAAATGAACATAAATTACAAAAAATACATTACCTTAAAGACATACAACTCCCGACCCTACAAGAAGACATTGCATTTCTTGATTAACCCATATTACTAGAAGAGATTACCTCTATAATTAAAGACCTACCGGGAGGAAAGAGCACAGGCCCAGATGGCTTTAGTGCTAGATACGACAAACTATACGCACCCATACTAGTTCCATATATAATGAACCTCTTCAATACACTGGAAGAATTTGATGAATTCCCTCCCAGTATGCTCTCAGCACATGTCACGGTCATCCCAAAACCAGGGAAACCTCCCAATAAACCTGAAAATTTCAGGCCCATTTCTTTACTAAATATAGGCATTAAGATTTATGCAAAGATTCTAGCTACTCGTCTTAATACATTTTTACCCTGTCTAATCTCCCTGGACCAAGTAGGTTTTGCCAGAGATAACACCATTAAAGTAACCCAACTTATATAATTTGCCCAAACTAACAGTATTCCTATGTTTTTTATCTCAACCGACGCTGAGAAGGCATTATTTAGGGTTAGCTGGGATTTTCTAAAGGCCACCATGTCCCACATGCATTTTAGCTCTGGATTTATCAACAAGATTTTTGCTTTATATTCCAACCCCACAGCTCAGGTCAAAGTCAACGGACTCCTATCATGCCCCTTTCATATTCGCAATGGTACTAGGCAAGGATGCCCTCTATCCCCCCTCCTATTTGCACTCTTGGTGGAGGTGTTAGCTCAAAAGATAAGAAATAACAACTTGATAACAGGTATTAAAGTGGATCAGAGAGAGCACAAAATCTCAATGTACGCAGATGACATTCTCCTCACCTTATCATCACCCGCATCGTCAGTCCCAGCCACTCTCGCAGAATTTAATAAGTATGGTGATGTCTCCAACTTTCATCTAAATTTGAACAAATCTAAACTACTAAATATATCAGCCCCCGAAGCCGAGATGCAAAGAGCGTTGATCGGTTGTCCACTTTCTGTACAGCCCCTCAAACTAAAATATTTAGGAATTTACTTAATTGCAACCCATTCTAAACTTTCTGAGGCAAATTACATACCCTTTCTCCACAGTATCACTAAAGACCTGTCTACATGGAAAAACTAAATTTTCTCATGGCTTGGCCGTATAGGAATAATAAAGATGAACATTCAACCCAGAATACTTTATTACCTACAAACCCTTCCCATCCCTTTGCACATACATATCTTCAGCGCCTACAGTCCACGCTTGAAAAATGTATTTGGAAAGACATTAGAACCAGAATCCATAGACACTCTCTTTACCTTACAAAAGAAAGGGGGGGGATTGGGCTTGCCAAATTTAGATCTTTACAAGAAAACAATTACTCTACAATTACAAGCAGAACTATGCGTAAACTCACTGGATAAGACATGGTTACAACTAACCGCTGACATTCTCAAAACACCTAACATAGGGGCAATGGGATGGCTACCCCCATCAAGTAGGCCCAAGCGAGGGGGAAATTACTCTTTCCTTGAGGACCATTACGAGCAGTGGCATAAAATCCTAAATACGCACCCGCATATCTCCACTCCCTACTCTTCACTCACCTCTAATTAAAAACTTTAGAAGAAATGGTGGAGGGTGACATACCTATGGACTGGTTTACATAGACCCAAATTAAACATTACTTAAACTCACACTGCATAAAAAAACATATTGCACGATCATTAACCCCATACAAGAGTCTATGTCTCATGAACCCACTCCCCAAACATATTATATCCAAAACATATCCACTCTTCTGAATTCTCAATTCAGATTACAGCTCCCTCCCCTCTTACACCAACAAGTGGAACACAGAGTTAGAGAATCCACTAACAAAAAAAGAATGGCACACAGTATTTTATAACCATACAAAAGTCTCTGTATCCTCCAAAGTACAGGAGATGAATTACAAATACTTGGCTAGGTGGTATCATACTCCACAGTGGCTTAGGCACATGTTCAAATGTACAGATGGAAGGTGCTGGAGAGGTTGCGGAGGTGAAGGAACCTTGCCACATATCTGGTGGGGATGCAAGAAACTGAGAACCTTTTGGCTGGAGGTTGTTGCAGAAAATGGAAACTAAACTGGACGTATCTATTCCTAACTCTGCAGACATTTTAATATTCCACAACCTCCCCAAGATAAAGGTATAAAACATCTGTTATTCCTGATGCTCAATGGTGCTAAAGCTTTAATCCCCAGAAAGTGGAAATCTGACAAGATTCCTACTATACTGTAATGGGAAAAGCAGGTGAACTGGATTCTCCAGATGGAAAGGTACCGCTTCACGCGGGAAAATAAGGTAGAAATACATAAATATATTTCTGAACTCTGGAAGTCAAACAGTGACTGAGGTCTCCTTAAAACACACATCGAAGATATCGGGTAATTTTTATTTTTATTTTTTTTCTCTCCCCCTCCTACCTCATCCCCCCTTCCTCCTCTTTCAAGTAACTGGGTAATAGTGCTTTGAGTCTCACAGGGAGAAAAGCGCTATATAAATCGCAAATTATTTTTTATTATTATTATTATTATTATTATTATTATTATTATTATTATTATTATATAATAGCTCTCCCACGTCGCCCTCATATAAGACACAATACAACAAGGTTTTTATTATGAAAACAGTTTAAGATGTTTTATTATTGTTTTTAAATGTGATACTCATAGCCATTTGAACATGCTATTTTAACTACTACTGTTTAAACAATATCACTCTATGTTTTGTGTTTTCTCTTTTTCCCTTTGAGGAACTCAGGACCATCTACTTGATATCCTTTTTATATCACATTTATTCACAATATTTTTTGTTTGTGATTTAAGTTATTTGTTTTGATTTATTATTGTTTTTAGTTTACAATGTTAAGAAAGCAAAATGATAAGATAAATTTGTTGAGGCAAGTTATAGGAGAAAGACTGTATAAAGACAATGTCAATCTTGATTTCCTCTCCATCAGCATTTAGACTTAAACAGGACTAAGAACTCTGATGGAGCAAAATTATATATCTCAATGTAAAATTAATTGCATGTCTATTCTCCATTTTGTAAATTGAATTTATCAATAAAGCTCATTTGAAAAAAAAAATAAAAAAAAATAATAATAACTAAAATTACAAACATATTTGAGGCCTAGAACCCTCTAGACAGCAGCACAACTTCAGCATATATATACAGAAAGAGAAGCGCTCTTCCAGGAATGAATAGCAGCTCAGTAGCTTGTTCTATAGCGAGTTACTACCTAGGAGCAGCCTCTTTTAGCACAATTATCCTTTTCACAGAGGACAACTTTCCTGAAGTATATCAGTCTGATCCTGCCTAGTAAGGTCATTCCAGTCCCAAAATGCCAGGCAATCCTCCTCTGAACAAGGAACATGACAACCCCAGATGATTCGGTCTTCTGCAGCCACATCCCTCTAAGCACATTGTGCAAGGAGTCCACGTCTGGTTTACCCCATCACCTTTAGGGAGACTTTCCCAGAATCATAATACAAATGTATACAGAAAAAGAAGTGATCTACCAGGAACAAACAGCAGCTCAGTAGCTTTTTCTATGGTGAGTTACCACCTAGCAGCAGCCTCTTTTAGCAGAAATTGTGCTTTTCACAGAGGAGACCTGTATATCATTCTGATCCCACCAAGTAAGGTCAGTCCAGCCCCGAAATACCAGACAATCCTCCTCTGGACAAGAAACTTGACAAACCCATACAATTATTTTTTATTTATTTATAAAATATGAGGAAAAAAACTACAATACAATGAAATTAAAACAACTTAATACTTGGAAAACAAAAACAAAACTGGACAACTTCTCCATATAAAAAACAAATAAAGAGTCCCATCCAGACTATTCATGCACAAAAAATATATATGTAATGCCAAACATTCCGGAATTCACTTAGTGGTAGTCCTCAAGGTAATAAATTCTTAATACAAGCCTCCCAAGGATAGCCTTTCATTTCCTTTTTAGGCGCAAGCAAACTTAATAAAATCCTTTAGATATATTCAATTCCAGTGCCCGGATGCAAGAGAAATATTAACTTAATCAGATTATTCAGTTCCAATAAACCTTTATATAAAAAAGCCCCTTAATGGTATGCCGTGACAGGGTAATGAATCCTAACCAGTACTCTTCAATCAGTTTTATGCAACCACCTCCGGTAAATAGACTCCGGTGAATCAATACAGTAGTCACATTCGTGTGCAACAATGCAAGTTATGTTACCTTTGGGGGTTTCCCGTGCTCAGCGTTGAAGCTTCTTACCGGTCAAGCTCATGCTCTCCCAGGCTACGATACCAGCCTGTCCACCATCCGCGGATCGAGCAGTTTAGGCTTACCCTCTACGTCACTTCATACTTACTTTGTCGTCAAGGTAACGACCACAAGATCCAGGGCTGCACCGGGCACTAAAATCAATATGTTGAAGGCTTGTCTGGCGAATAATCTGTAAAATTCTAATGTCCACTTTCTTAGGACTATTCCGGAGGGCAATGCAGCTAGGTGCGGACTCATGGCAAAAAAATTTACAGCCAAAAATCAGAAACGAAGCCCAGCACCAATGTATTTAAAATACTTCAAGCTTTATTGGTATACATTAAAAAATTGTAAATACAAAGAGAGTGGGTACCCTCCAACAGGACTGACTAACGCGTTTCGGCTTGGGGAGCCGTACTCAGTCATTGACTATGAGTACGGCTCCCCAAGCCGAAACGCGTTAGTCAGTCCTGTTGGAGGGTACCCACTCTCTTTGTATTTACAATTTTTTAATGTATACCAATAAAGCTTGAAGTATTTTATATACATTGGTGCTGGGCTTCGTTTCTGATTTTTGGCTGTTAACTTTTCCATATAATCAAAAAAAAAAAGAAACAGTCAATTAACATAATTTACATCATTTAAAGGAGGGAAAAAAAGAGAGAAAGTAATGACTATCCCTACCAATAAAAACAAACAAAGTCCCTATACACTACACCTAAAACTAATATAACACTAATCTTCACTGCACCTACTTATGCCTAACACTAAACTATATCTGACTCTATACCCTGACTCTGACCCTTCAGCTATCCCTAAAACCCTCTATACTGACCCTATAGCAAGACAAGAAGGGGGGGGGGAAAGAATAAGCTAATAACATAACAATAAAACAAGACCAAAGTATTTACACAACCCCTAATAAAACAAAACTATTTATACCAGTCCTAACATTTTTTTAGTCTTCCAGATGCAATCAGTGTCTTCATTTCCTAGCCTTTTCCTGTCAAGGTAACAATAAAAGAAGAGCCTTCCATGGATTAACCTAACACACCCTGCCACATCCATCAAATCCTTTCTGAATACTAAAATATTCCTAACATCCCACACACTTTCATTAACACAACACACCAACAACCATAACACTCTTGCCTTAACTTTATCCAATCCACATAAAACATAAACTGCACCCCAGTCATACCTACAATCATTTTCCCTAGTGCTTTCCATATTTTTCTTGCATACTCAAGAACACATGCAACACGCTGTCCATTGCCTATATTTCTGATTGGCACTCTCAATGTAATATTTGGTAGCACACCCCTTGTTTCTTACACCTCTCTACTGGAATTTCGGACCACTCTTCTTTTGCCAACAGCTCCAGGTCTCTCAGATTCTAAGGGTTCCTTTTCCAAACTGCTGTTTTGAGATCTCTCCACAGGTGTCTCATTGCTGGCCAGTTCAATACTCTCCAGCGCTTTGTCTTAAACCATTTCTGGGTGGTTCTTGATGTGTGCTTTAGACCATTGTCCTGCTGTAAGACCCATGACCTCTGACGGAGACCCAACTTTCAGACACTGGGCCCTACATTGCACCACAGAATTTTTTGATAGTCTTTCATAATGCCATGCACACAGTCAAGACATCCAGTGCCTGAAGCAGCAAACCAACCCCAAAACATCAGTGAACCTCCACCATGTTTGACTGTATAAACTGTATTCTTTTCTTTAAAAGTCTCATTTCTTTTTCTGAAAACAGAACATTTGAACTGGTTGCCGGTGTGATTTCTATATTGTCAGCACCTGTTTATTGATACAGGTGAGTTTATTTACAAATTACAGGAGCATCACAAATGTTGAATGCAATTATTTCTTACAATTTTGAGACGGTGCAAATTATTTTGTCCAGTCCATTTTTGGAGTTTTTTGTGGAATGTATCAGATTGGGCTTTTTTGTTCTCCACCTTTTTGTGTCATACATAAAATGTATTTAATCACATAATATTTCTATAGAATTTCAAATAATCTTTCATTTTGAATATAGCTAGAGTAAAAATAGAATACAAAATAGTGGGGAATAAAAAAAAGTTTTATTTTGGTTTAGGTGTGCTTGCCAGTGAGCAAATGTGTATAAACGATTATGATACAGGAAATAGAAAGTTTCTTACCCTTTTTTCCTCATCTGTTTCAGATATGAACGCTTTTTCCGAATTAGCTAAAGTCACGTCAAGAGAATGATAGTAATAATTCCAGTGTTCTCTGGCTTTAAAGGCTATATTTAGTTCAGGAGCTAATTTCTAAAGCTTCATTGTGACTATTTTAAGCTGAAACAAAAACAGATGATAGACCATATGATGAAGCTGCTGCAACGATGACAGAAAATCTATAAAATAACACCCAAGCAACGATACATAGACTGGGCTTGACCTTCTAATGACCTGTGTCAGCATGCGTAAACAACTGCAAATTAGTATTTCATTGCTGCTGACCAGCATTTTAAAACCAATGCATTCTAAATAGTGATAATAGTGATAAACGTTTACAAGTTACTTCTATTAAAACATTTGCTTTGTTCCCATGATATTCTGTGTTGAAGAGATACCTAGGTAGGCATCTGGAGCACTACATGGTAGGAAATAGTGCTGCCATCTAGTGCTCTTGCAAATGGATAACATTCTTGCGAAACTGCTGCCATATAGTGCTCCAGAAATCGCCTGGCTCCTTAGTATACGTCCCTGCTCTTTGACAAAAGATACCAAAAGAACAAAAAAAATTGATTAAAGAAGTCAATGAGAAAGTTGTTTAAAATCTCATGCTCTATCTGAATCATGATAACAAAATTTATGCTGTCCTGATAAATTTATTTCTTTCCGGATATGGTG
Source organism: Bombina bombina (assembly GCF_027579735.1). Taxonomy (NCBI): domain Eukaryota; kingdom Metazoa; phylum Chordata; class Amphibia; order Anura; family Bombinatoridae; genus Bombina; species Bombina bombina. The sequence goes on from NC_069501.1 coordinate 276,901,434, forward strand.
AGCCACAGCTTGAGTAATTACTGTTGGGAATATCACTCCTGGCCAGCAGGAGGAGGCAAAGAACACCACAGTTAAACTGCTAAGCATTACTCCCTTAACCAAAACCCCCCCCCCGTCATGCGACTGAAGGGAAACTGAGAAAAAGGAGTAACACAAGGGGCTCCATGATATAATCTTCGCCAGGTCAAACCTACTTTCTTTTGCGGACTCTCGCAGGGCTGCCCCAGTGCAATGATCATAAAAAAGGGGCAGTGCCTGTGAGTGGCAAGATGGCTCCTATTAAAATGAATGAAGCTCGCTGGATAGGGACACTTTGCTCCTTAGAGCGAAGTTAGCAGGGAGCAGGGGGAGCACTTTAAAATTAAAATCCTGCAGCCAATATAGCCCACATTATGCAACTTTCTGCATATAGCATCGTACATTTGCCTATATTTTAGTATGCTGTTTTTCTATTGGGGTTATAAGTGTTTCGTATTGTTTTAAGAAAAACTCACCACCTTTTAGTTGGCAAGAAAAAAACTATAAGATCTGCAGTGCGAACATCTTTATAGAATTACACTGGGATTAGAGAGACATTTTCATATACGCCCATGGAACACCCATGTTCAGCCCATTTTACGAAAAAAAACAACAATTAAGCTTTGCATTTGTATTTATAATTTCAAATTTCTGTGTACTACAATTACGATTTACGCTGTGCATATTTAATTTGATTTATTCCAGTGTAAATTACAAACAAATTCAACTTTTTTGTTAACATATGATTTTTGGTGAAGTATTTTGTTACGAATTTTGATGCACCTTAAAAATACAATTTTTCACTGCTAATTTTTGTGTGAATGGTTCAAATATTTGTTTTGTATTATATTTAAAATATGAATTTTGTTGTGCACATTTCATATGAAAATGCAGTATACGCCCCTTAGCGAGACGCCCTGTTTTCAGGGTAAAAAGTGGCTTTAGATCATTTCACCAGGGAAATAGAAGGACTAGCGAGCATTCTTTAATAATCTCGCCAGCCCAGGGAGTTTTTAATCATCAAGCCCAAGGTGTACAGATGCCTTAGGTTATAGTCAAAAGGACAACTGTCTTAAAATAAAGGATGGGGCCGAGGACTCACCATATCCGGAAAGAAATTTATCAGCTAAGCATAAGTTTTGTTTTTCTTTCCTAAGATATGGTGACATAAAGATTGCACATCTGGCACATCAGCCAAACATTTATGTAGTAAAACTGATAAAGCAGAAATTTTGACTCTTCAGGATACTGACTGACAATCCCTTCTCCAGGCCTTCCTGAAGAAATGATAAAATTCTAGGAATTCTAATTCTACTCCAAGAGTAGCACTTGGATTCACACCAATAAAGTTATTTACGCCATATCTTATGGTAAATCTTTCTAGTAACAGGCTTGCGAGCCTGAATCATGGTCTCAATGACCGACTCAGAAAAAACATGCTTAGACAGAATTAAACGTTCAATCCCCAAACAGTCAGCTTCAGAGAAACAAGATTTGGATGAAAGAAGGGACCCTGAGTTAGGAGGTCCTTTCTCAGAGGTAGTCTCCAAGATGGAAGAGATGACATCTCCACTAGGTCTACAAACCAGATCCTGCAAGGCCACGCAGGGGCTATTAGAATCACAGATGCCCTCTCCTGTTTGATACAAGCAATGACTCGTGGAAGGAGAGCAAACGGAGGAAACAAGTATGCCAACCTGAAAACCCAAGAAACTGCCAGAGCATCTATCAGAACAGCCTGTGGAACTCTTGACCTTGAACTGTACCTTGGAAGCTTGGCGTTCTGACGGGATGCCATCAGATCTAACTCTTGCACACCTGGAAAACACCTCCGGATTGAGTTCCCACTCCCCGGGATGAAAAGTCTGTCTGCTCAGAAAATCTGCTTCCCAGTTGTCTACTCCTGGAATGTGGATGGCAGACAGACAGCAACTGTGGGTCTCTGCCCACTGAAGAATCCGAGTAACCTCCTTCATGGCTAAGGAAGTCTGAGTTATGTTGTCTGGTTATGTTGTCTGACTGGAACCTGATAAACTGGGCTGAGGACAACTGAGGCCATGCCAATAGTGCATTGTAAATTGCCCTCAACTCCAAGATGTTGATGGGAAGAGCAGACTCCTACCGAGTCCAAAGGCCCTGAGCTTTTAACGAGTTCCAGACTGCTCCCCAGCCCAGCAGGCTGGCGTCCGTGGTCACAATCACCCAGGAAAGTCTCCGAAAGCATGTGCCCTGAGACAGATGTTCCTGAGAAATCCACCACAGGAGAGAATCCCTTGACGACTGATCTAACTCTTTTCTCTGAGAAAAATCTGCATGGTCGCCATTCCATTTTCTGAGCATGCACAACTGAAGAGCTCTCAAATGGAATCGAGCAAAAGGAATGATGTCCATGGAGGCCACCATCAGACCGATTACCTCCATACATTGAGCCACTGAAGGATGAGCAGTGACCTGAAGAGAGAGGCAAGAGGAAATGATTTTGTTTTTCCTGACCTCTGTCAGAAAAATCTTCATCAATAGAGAATCTATTATGGTCCCTAAGAACACTACCTTTTGTAGCAGGGGTAAAGGAGCTTTTTTTCCAGATTCATATTCCATCTGTGGGAACAAAGAAAAGAAAACAATATCTCTGTGTGAGATTTTGCTTGTTAAAAAGATGGCGCCTGAACCAATATGTTGTCCAGGTAGGGTGCCACAGCAAGTCCATGAGAATGGATCACTGCCAAAAGAGCCCCCAGAACCTTTGAAAAAATTATGGGAGCCATGGCTAGACCAAATGGAAGGGCCACGAATGTTTGTCCAGAAAGGAAAATCTCAGGAATCTGTGATGGTCCATGTGAATAGGAACATGAAGATACACATCCTTTAGGTCTATGGTTGTTATGAACTGATCCTATTGTACTAAAGGAAGAATGGAGCGTATAGTCTCCATCTTGAAGGACAGGATTGTAGAATGGGACAGAAAGTTCCCTCTTTTTTGGCAACCATAAATAAGTTGGAGTAGAACCAGAGATCCTGTTCCTGCACTGGAACTGGAACTATCAATCCTAAGGAGGAAAGATGTTGTATACATTTCAAGAACGCCTCTCTCTTTATCTGGTCTGCAGATAATCTTGAGAGGAGTCTGCCTCTGGGAGGAAGTCTTGAATTCCAATTTCTAACCCTGGGATACTATGTCCACAGTCCAGGGATCTGGGACATCTCATATCCAGACTTCAGAGAACTGAGAAAGTCTACCCCAGCTGATCCGATCCCGGATCGGGGCAAACCCTTCATGTTGATTTGGAATCGGCTGCGGGTTTCTTTGATTGTTTCCCCTTGTTCCAAGACTGATTGGGTTTACAAGAAGACTTGGATTGTTCCTGCTTGGTAGAAGAAGGGGAATGCTTTCCTCTGAAGTTATGAAAGGAACTAAAATTACTCTGACGTCCTTTAGGCCTATTCTTCTTATCTTGGAGGTAGAAAAGACCCTTTTCCTCCCGTAATATCAGAGATAATTTCTGCCAAACCGGATCCAAACAAGCGCCTAGATTTAGAGTTCTGCATTAGCTGTCAAAAGCAGTGTTAAGGGGTCCTAACGCTGCTTTTGGCCGCCCACTGGTATTTAGAGTTAGGCAGGAAAGGGTCTATCGCTCACTTTCAAGCCACGACTTTTCCATACCGCAGATCCCCTTACGCCAATTGCGTATCCTATCTTTTCAATGGGATCTTCCTAATGCTGGTATTTAGAGTCTTGGCTGAAGTGAGCGGTAGACCCTCTACCTACAAGACTCCTACCGCCCATGGAAAGGCTGTAATTAAGAGCTTTATGGGCTAACGCCGGTATATAAAGCTCTTAACTACAGTGCTCTAAAGTACACTAACACCCATAACCTACCTATGTACCCCTAAACCGAGGTCCCCCCACATCGCCGCCACTATAATAAATATTTTTAACCCCTAATCTGCCGACCGCACATCGCTGCCACCTACATTATCCCTATGAACCCCTAATCTGCTGCCCCTAACATCGCCGACACCTACAGAATATTTATTAACCACTAATCTTCCCCCCCCAACGTCGCCACCACCTAACTTCAAGTATTAACCCCTAATCTGCCGACTGGACCTCGCCGCTACTATAATAAATGTATTAACCCCTAAAGCTAAGTCTAACCCTAACCCTAACACCCCCCTTAGTTAAATATAATTTTAATCTAACAAAATAAATGAACTCTTATTAACTAAAGTCTTCCTATTTAAAACTAAATACTTACCTGTAAAATAAACCCTAATATAGCTACAATATAACGAATAATTATATTGTAGCTATTTTAGGATTTATATTTATTTTACAGGCAACTTTGTATTTATTTTAACTTGGTACAATAGCTATTAAATAGTTATTAACTATTTAATAGCTACCTAGTTAAAATAATTACAAAAATTACCTTTAAAATAAATCCTAACCTAAGTTACAATTAAACCTAACACTACACTATCATTAAATTAATTAAATAAATTAACTACCAATAACAACAATTAAATACAATTAAATAAACTAAACTAAATTACAAAAATAACAAACACTAAATTACAGAAAATAAAAAAGATTACTAGAATTTTAAACTAATTACATGTAATCTAAGCCCCCTAATAAAAAAAAAAATAATAAAAGTCCCTACCCTATTCTACATTACAAAGTAATCAGCTCTTTTACCAGCCCTTAAAAGGGCTTTTTGCGGGGGATGCCCCAAAGTAATCAGCTCTTTTGCCTGTAAAAAAAATACAACCCCTCCCCCAACATTAAAACCCACCACCCACATACCCCTACTCTAACCCACCCAAACCAACCTTAAATAAACCTAACACTAACCCCCTGAAGATCTCCCTACCTTGAGTCGTCATCCGATGGGGCAGAAGAGGACATCCAGACCGGCAGAAGTCTTCATCCTATCCGGGCAGAAGAGGACATCCGGACCGGCAGACATCTTCATCCAAGCGTCATCTTCTATCTTCATCCATCCGACGAGGAGCGGCTCCATCTTCAAGACCTCCGGTCGCGGAACATCCTTCTTCACCGATGACTACCTGATGAATGAAGGTTCCTTTAAGTGACGTCATCCAAGATGCCGTCCCTCGAATTCCGATTGGCTGATAGGATTCTATCAGCCAATCGGAATTAAGGTAGGAAAAATCTGATTGGCTGATTCAATCAGCCAATCAGATTCAAGTTCAATCCGATTGGCTGATCCAAACAGCCAATCGGATTGAGCTTGCATTCTATTGGCTGATTGGAGCAGCCAATAGAATTCAAGCACAATCCGATTAGCTGATTGGATCAGCCAATCGGATTGAACTTGAATCTGATTGAATCAGCCAATCAGATTTTTTCCTACCTTAATTCCGATTGGCTGATAGAATCCTATCAGTCAATCGGAATTCGAGCGACGCCATCTTGGATGACGTCACTTAAAGGAACCTTCATTCGTCGGGTAGTTGTCATAGAAGAAGGATGTTCCGCGCCGGAGGTCTTGAAGATGGAGCCGCTCCTTGTCGGATGGATGAAGATAGAAGATGCCGCTTGGATGAAGATGTCTGCCAGTCCGGATGTCCTCTTCTGCCTGGATCGGATGAAGACTTCTGCTGGTCTGGATGTCCTCTTCTGCCCCATTGGATGAAGACTTCGGCCTGGCTGGGTGAAGACGACTCAAGGTAGGGAGATCTTCAGGGGGGTAGTGTTAGGTTTATTTAAGGGGGGTTTGGGTGGGTTAGAGTAGGGGTATGTGGGTGGTGGGTTTTAATGTTGGGGGGGTTGTATTTTTTTTTACTTTGGGTCATGCCCCGCAAAAAAAGCCCTTTTAAGGGCTGGTAAAAGACAGTGCTTTTGTATCACAGCACTCCATTCCTGTATTGCCTCGGTCCATTCCGCTTGCTTTTGAGGCCATTGATGGCAGGCCTCTTCAGCCTGCACTCTTTACTCACGAAACCACTCCGTTATCCATGGCTGTGGGAGCTCTCCATTTTGAAACCCTCCAGTTCCAGGTGATTAACTCTCTGCACTTTCTGGGTGTTCTGGGTTATCCCTGGCTCCAAAAGCACAATCCCAGTTTCGACTGGCGTAAGTCCGAAATTTTGTCATGGTCTCCGCAATGTATTTCCACTTGTCTTTGGAAACCAGTCAAAGTCCTGTGCACTTCTTCGGTATCTCAATTGCCTGAGGAGTACTGAAAGTTCCAAGATGTTTTTGACAAGGTGCATGCTCGGTTGCAGAGAATTTTGCTATGGAGTAGTATGTTGCTGATGCTCTGTCACGGGGGATAATCCGCAAATCCTGCTCTCCTGCAGGGGCTGGCTTCTTATTCGTGAAGAAAAAGGGTGGTAAGTTAAGACCATACATCGATTATAGGGGTCTTAATCGTCTTACCATTAAGGATGCTTACCCTATTCCACTCATTACGGAACTCTTTGACCACCTCAAGGGAGCTACAGTCTTTTCTAAACTTGATTTGAGAGGAGCATCTCATTAGGATTAAAGAGTGCCACAAATGGAAAACAACATTTAACACAAGGAGCGGGCATTATGAGTATCTTGTAATGCCCTTTGGCATATGTAATGCTCCAGCTGTTTTCCAGGAATTTATTAATGATGTTCTACGAGATATGTTGCAACAGTATGTTGTGGTGTACCTAGATGATATCCTCATACACTCACCCACTCTTGAGGCTCATCGTTCTGATGTTACACGGGTACTTCAGAGATTACGTGAGAACGGCCTGTTTTGTAAACTCGAGAAATGTGAGTTCCATCAGACTCAAGTAACCTTTCTAGGTTATGTAATCTCCATTGCAGGGTTCTCCATGGATCCTGTCAAGTTGTCTGCAGTCCTGCAGTGGCCTCGTCCAGTTGATCTTCACTCTATTCAACGTTTTTGGACTTTGCCAATTACTATAGGAAGTTTATTAAAATCTCTTCTTCCTTGGTTAAACCTATCACTGACATGACCCGTAAGGAGAATGATCCACTCCATTGGTCACCTACTTCCAATAAGACTTTTGAGAGTCTTAAGACTGCCTTTGCTGCCGCTCCAGTTCTGGCTCATCCTAACCCTGTCCTTCCTTTTGTTCTTGAGGTCAATGCATCTGAGACTGGAGCAGGTGCCCTCTTGTCTCAACATCCTACGCCTGACGGTTCCTTGCATCCGTGTGGTTTCTTCTCTAAGAAATTGCGGAGTGCATTTATGAAATTGGCGACAGGGAATTACTGGCCATAATTTTGGCACTCAAGGAATGGAGGCACCTTCTCGAGGGTACAAGCGTACCAGTGCTCATTCTTACTGACCACAAGAATTTGACTTATCTATCCGAAGCAAAACGTTTGTCGCCCGGACAGGCCAGATGGGCGCTATTTTTGTCTCAGTTTATTATGTGGTCTCCTACCTGCCTGGTAGTAAGAATGTTAGGGCTGATGCCCTCTCTCGTCAATTTTTGCCTCTGTCCAAGGAGGAGTCTGTACCTATTCCAGTTATACCTCCTGACCATATTTTGGCCACCATACGTACTAATTTGACTTCTCCCTTAGGGGAGGAGATCCTGGCTGCACAAACCAATGCACCTCCTGAGAAACCTAGTGGTAAGTGCTTTGTACCTGAGAATCTTCGAACTAAACTATTGCACATTTACCATTATCCTAAAGCCGCAGGTCACCCGGGCAAGAAACAAATTATTTGGTCTTTCACTTGACAATTCTGGTGGCAAGGTCTTCGTTCTGATGTTGCTGCATATATTGCCTCCTGCTCAGTCTGTGCACAGAATAAGACTGCTCAACGTCTACCTGTGGGTCTTCTTCAACCTAATGATAATGGTGACCGTCCTTGGACACATCTTTCCATGGACTTCATTGTCGAGCTCACTGTTTCCAATGGCAATACTGTTATCCTAATGGTGGTTGACCATTTTTCTAAAATATCACATTGCATTCCCTTGAGGAATTTGCCTACTGCTCAGGAGCTTGCTTAAATTTTTTTTTAAAAATCATTTTTATTAAGGTTCATCAAGCAGTACAGAACAGATTACTGTATGAGACATTGATGCAAAAATTTACATTTGTATACAGTAAGAAACACTGAGCACCACATCCCACTACAGCACATCTAATAATGCAGTATAGCATGCCTTCTAACTAATATTGAGGGCCTCTCTTAGACCCTACCCACACCTAGACCTTATAGAAGGCAACTTATGGATAAGGGACCGCTTTTGGATCTCATCTAAGACGTAGAACCTTATTTTATTTTTTTAAAATGTTTCTAAATCTGATAGGCCACTTATGGACCTTATACTCAACATAATAACAGCTGCAGCAAATAAACCGGACTTGTGGGTGCCAAACAATGGCTTCCAAACGGCTAGATTTAGAGTTCTGAGATTTAGAGGCTCCTAACGCTGGTTTTGGGCTACCGCTGGTATTTAGAGTCTTGTAGGTAAGGGTCTAACGCTCACTTTGCAGCCGCGACTTTTCCATACCGCAGATCCCCCTACGCCATTTGCGTATCCTATCTTTTCAATGGGATCTTTCTAACGCCGGTATTTAGAGTCTTGGCTGAAGTGAGCGTTAGAAATCTAACGACAAAACTCCAGCCGCAGAAAAAAGTCAGGAGTTAAGAGCTTTCTGGGCTAACGCCGGTTCATAAAGCTCTTAACTACTGTGCTCTATTATATTTATTAACCCCTAATCTGCCGCTACCAATGTCGCTGCTACCTTACCTACAATTATTAACCCCTAATCTGCCGACCAGACCTCACCGCTACTATAATAAATGTATTAACCCCTAATCCGCCTCACTAACCCTATAATAAATAGTATTAACCCCTAATCTGCCGACCGGACCTCACCGCTACTCTAATAAATGTATTAACCCCTAAAGCTAAGTCTAACCCTAACACTAACACCCCCACTAACAAAAACTAACAAAATAAATTAACTCTTATTAAATAAATTATTCCTATTTAAAGCTAAATACTTACCTGTAAAATAAACCCTAATATAGCTACAATATAAATAATTATTATATTATAGCTATTTTAGGAATAATATTTATTTTACAGGCAACTTTGTAATTATTTTAACCAGGTACAATAGCTATTAAATAGTTACTAACTATTTAATAGCTACCTAGTTAAAATAATTACAAAATTACCTGTAAAATAAATCCTAAACCTAACACTACACTATCAATAAATTAATTAAATAAAATACCTACAATTATCTACAATTAAATCTAACACTACACTATCAATAAATTAATTACATACAAATACCTACAAATAAATAAAAATAAACTAACTAAAGTACAAAAAATAAAAAAGGCTGTTACAAAAAATAAAAAAATTAATTACAAACATAATAAAAATATTACAACAATTTTAAGCTAATTACACCTACTCTAAGCCCCCTAATAAAATAACAAAGCCCCCCAAAATAAAAAAATGCCCTACCCTATTCTAAAATTAAAATAGAAAAGCTCTTTTACCTTACCAGCCCTTAAAAGGGCCTTTTGCCTGTAAAAAAAAACATACAATACCCCCCCAACATTACAACCCACCACCCACATACCCCTAATCTAACCCAATCCCCCCTAAATAAACCTAACACTAAGCCCCTGAAGATCTTCCTACCTTATCTTCACCACACCGGGTATCTATCACCGATCCATCCAGGCTCCGAAATCTTCATCCAAGCCCAAGTGGTGGCTGGAGATCCATCATCCGGCTGAAGTCTTCTATCAAGCGGCAAGAAGAAGTCCAGAAGAGGCTCCAAAGTCTTCATCCTATCCGGGCAGAAGAGGAGATCCGGACCGGCAACCATCTTCATCCAAGCGGCATCTTCTATCTTCATCTGATGACGAGCGGCTCCATCTTGAAGACCTCCGGTGCGGATCCATCCTCTTCTTCCGACGTCCTAAGTCCGAATGAAGGTTCCTTTAAATGACGTCAATGAAGGATTCTATCAGCCAATCGAAATTAAGGTAGGAAAAATCTGATTGGCTGATGGAATCAACCAATCAGATTCAAGTTCAATCCGATTGGCTGATCCAATCAGCCAATCAGATTGAGCTTGCATTCTATTGGCTGATCGGAACAGCCAATAGAATGCGAGCTCAATCTGATTGGCTAATTCAATCAGCCAATCAGATTTTTCCTACCTTAATTCCGATTGGCTGATAGAATCCTATCAGCCAATCGGAATTCGAGGGACGCCATCTTGGATGACGTCATTTAAAGGAACCTTCATTCGGACTTAGGACATCAGAAGAAGAGGATGGATCCGCGCTGGAGGTCTTCAAGATGGAGCCGCTCGTCATCGGATGAAGATAGTAGATGCCGCTTGGATGAAGATGGTTGCCAGTCCGGATCTCCTCTTCTGCCCGAATAGGATGAAGACTTTAGAGCCTCTTCTCGACTTCTTCTTGCCGCTTGATAGAAGACTTCAGCCGGATGATGGATCTCCAGCCCCCGCTTGGGCTTGGATGAAGATTTCGGAGCCTGGACGGATCGGTGATAGATACCTGGTGTGGTGAAGATAAGGTAGGAAGATCTTCAGGGGCTTAGTGTTAGGTTTATTTAAGGGGGTTTGGGTTAGATTAGGGGTATGTGGGTGGTGGGTTGTAAATGTTGGGGGGGGTATTGTATGTTTTTTTTTTACAGGCAAAAGAGCTGAAGTCTTTGGGGCATGCCCCGCAAAAGGCCCTTTTAAGGGCTGGTAAGGTAAAAGAGCTTTTCTATTTTAATTTTAGAATAGGGTAGGGCATTTTTTTATTTTGGGGGGGGGTTGTTATTTTATTAGGGGGCTTAGAGTAGGTGTAATTAGCTTAAAATTGTTGTAATATTTTTATTATGTTTGTAATTAATTTTTTTATTTTTTGTAGCTTAGCTTTTTTTATTTTTTGTACTTTAGTTAGTTTATTTATTTGTATTTATTTGTAGGTATTTTATTTAATTAATTTATTGATAGTGTAGTGTTAGATTTAATTGTAGGTATTTTATTTAATTAATTTATTGATAGTGTAGTGTTAGGTTTAATTGTAACTTAGGTTAGGATTTATTTTACAGGTAATTTTGTAATTATTTTAACTAGGTAACTATTAAATAGTTATTAACTATTTAATAGCTATTGTACCTGGTTAAAATAATTACAAAGTTGCCTGTAAAATAAATATTATTCCTAAAATAGCTACAATATAATTATAATTTATATTGTAGCTATATTAGGGTTTATTTTACAGGTAAGTATTTAGCTTTAAATAGGAATCATTGATTTAATAAGAGTTAATTTATTTCGTTAGATTTAAATTATATTTAATTTAGGGGGGTGTTAGTGTTAGGGTTAGACTTAGCTTTAGGGGTTAATACATTTATTAGAGTAGCAGTGAGGTCCGGTCGGCAGATTAGGGGTTAATACTATTTATTATAGGGTTATTGAGGCGGGAGTGAGGCGGATTAGGGGTTAATAACTTTATTATAGTAGCGGTGAGGTCCGGTCGGCAGATTAGGGGTTAATTATTGTAGGTAGCTGGCGGCGACGTTGTGGGGGCAGATTAGGGGTTAATAAATATAATATAGGGGTCGGCGGTGTTAGGGGCAGATTAGGGTTTAAAAAAATATGCAGGGGTCAGCGATAGCGGGGGCGGCAGATTAGGGGTTAATAAGTGTAAGGTTAGGGGTGTTTAGACTCAGGGTACATGTTAGAGTGTTAGGTGCAGACTTAGAAACTGTTTCCCCATAGGAAACAATGGGGCTGCGTTAGGAGCTGAACGCTGCTTTTTTGCAGGTGTTAGGTTTTTTTTCAGCTCAAACTGCCCCATTGTTTCCTATGGGGAAATCGTGCACAAGCACGTTTTTGAAGCTGGCCGCGTCTGTAAGCACCGCTGGTATTGAGAGTGGCAATGGCGGTAAATATGCTATACGCTCCCTTTTTGGAGCCTAACGCAGCCCTTCTGTGAACTCTAAACACCAGCGGTATTTAAAAGGTGCGGGGGGAAAAAAGCCAGCGTTAGCTACGCGGGTCGTTACCGACAAAACTCTAAATCTAGCCGTAAGAGTTGAAATATAGCTAAGAATCTGGAATACATGAACATGCAATCGATATGTGCAATACAATTATGGCAAGGCACAGCTTTTTAAGTACGAATATTGTAAAGACACCCACCTTAGGCTTATAGAAAAAAAAGAAGAGAATCGGATAGGCCACTCATAGACCTTATACTCAACATAATAACAGCTGTGGCTAATATACTGACTTGTGGGTGCCAAATAATGCTTCCTAGTCGGTAAAACACAGCTAAGAAAGTGTAATAAATGAATATGCTATCGGTATATGCATTGCATTTGTGACAAAGTGTAGTTTTCAGGTATGTCCAAGACACCTGCCTAAGGTTCATAAAAAAATAATCATATTAACACTGGCACATTAAGCTGCAAGATGTTGAAGTTAAACTGCGAGAAGTAACTGTAGTAAACTTGTAGTAATATAATCTCTAGGCACCATAATAACAAGGGGAGCAAACAGTACATGGATATCAGTATATATCCCCTCATAATGTGTAGTGTGATATATGGCAGGATTCCCTGAACATTAGACAAATAAATCAAGGAGCCCTATATATTATGGATGAAACATCAGGGCATATCCATGTAGAGTATACTAGTTGCAAACCAAATATAGAGCATCACCACAGTAAGTAACCTGTATACAGAGATTTCTAATTGGTGATGTAAATTATAAACTTTATACTAAGACTATGTTGACTATCCTAGCAATAGTGTAATAGTTTTATACAACCCCACATTAAATAACACACAGAAGACATTTAAAATTCTAAAAGACTGTATAGATTGCACACTCTCTTTTATGGTAGCATATCTACATAGCTGGATAAATATTTCTCTCAAAAGTAAGAGAAAAAGACAATAAAGCAAATTGTCATAGATAAAAGGAGCTTATAAACATTAATTTCCCCCTTTGTCTAATATGGCTACATCAGGGCCTCCATGAACGCTACCTTCTTATCTGGGGGTACAGGCCTCTGTCGGACCTGCAGTATGACAAATATGAATTAGGGGAGGAGGACTGCTCCTCATCAAATGAATACAGCACCCTTATCTCCTAATAGGATCCCAGGCTCTATTAAGTGTCGCTATCTTACTAATAAACTGGGGTTTGGGCAAAACTTTCTCGGCTATCCATTTTTCCCCTTGTCTTATGGGGTAGTAATCAATATGCAGATAGAAGCCAAGCTAACAACAGACCCAAGGGCACAACAGTATTAAGTATATTAATAACATCTCAGCATCAGGTATAGCAGTTCTCAGGGCAGTGTATAAACTCTAAGTTCGGGAGAGGAGCAGTTCTGGAGTGGGGCTAGATCAGGCCTAGCAGTCCAGAAGCTACTATTATGCCTTTTACTTTACTCAACCCCGACTCTTGTATCAATACTTAGATCCAGAAGGCCTCCGGGTATCCACATCACTTTGGGAGCCAAATCTATCATGTAATCCAGCGTGCGCCATGACCCTAGGCCGCAACCCTTGCAGAGATCCAGGACAGCAGGATAATAGTGGGCTACCAGCACCAAACGCTCCTCCGTAGAGCCTTTCACAGGGGAGCCGGCCGGTCTCCCCCACATGTCCAGGCAGACAAATCTGTTGTGCATCTGCTGCTCAGATTCAGCAAATAGGGCTTGTATCCTAGAGTAAAAGTCCTCCTCCATGCTGGAAATGTTGGGCAGAGGATCACTTTATTCTCTGATTACCCGGTTGCCTGGGGGGGGAGCTGAGATCTCTCTCCTTAGGAGCCGCCAGGGACACTCAGCGGTCCAGACTGGGAAGTCCTGCTGTATTGAGAACATTTTTTATATCAGTCCATTCAGCTAAATGTCCCCTGTGTCGTGAGGTATAAATTCTTGCTGGATGGCTTTGTAATTAGCAGATTACAGGCAGGATGTAAAACTGTGTTACAGAGCTCCCAGTTTAGCGGCCATCTTGGACCATAGCCGGACACGCCCCCAGCTTGCTTCAATTTTAGCTTGGGAGTTCTTCCGTTTACATGGGTTACCCAAGGAGATTGTCTCCCGATTTTGGAGTTCCTTTTGTGCTCAAATGGGGATTCAGCTTTCCTTCTCCTCGGCATATCACCCACAATCCAATGGGGTTGTGGAACTGTCTAATCAAGCTCTGGAACAGTTCCTCCATTGCTATGTCTCAGATCACTACAATAATTGGTCTGAACTGTTACCTTGGGCAGAGTTCGCTTGTAATAGTGCTATTAATGCTTCCTCTCAGTTATCCCCATTCATGGCTAATTCACGTGGGTGCAGATTCAGGATTTCCTTCATCATTCTATGCAGTGCCAAATGTTCCAGGCTGATCGTAGGCATCTGCCCGCACCTTCCGACCAGGTTGGTGAGAGGGTTTGGCTGTCCTCCCGCAACTTGAACCTTTGTGTGCCTTCCAATAAACTGGCTCCCCGTTATGTTGGTCCTTTTCGGATACTCCGATGGGTCAATCCTGTGGCCTACGCTCTTGACCTTCCTTCTGCAATGCGCATCTCCAATGTTTTTCTTGTCTCCCTCTTGAAACCATTGGTTTGTAATCAGTTCACCACTGTGTTGCCTTGTCCCCGTCCTATCTTTGTTGACAACCATGAAGAATATGAGGTCAGCAGCATTATTGACTCTCGTGTGTCCAGGGGTCACGTACAGTATTTGGTTCACTGTAGGGGTTATGGTTCGTAGGAGCGTTTGTGGGTTTTCTCCTCTGATGTTCATGCTCCCTCCTTCCCTCCTCCGTGCCTTCCATGCCCGTTTCCCTAATAAGCCTTTTGTCCTCCCGCAGGGGAGGGGTCGTTGAGGGGAGGGTACTGTCAGGGTTTTTTCCCTGCTTTGTTTGCCATGTGCTGCTGGCAGCCATTTTACTCACCTTTCTTGCTGAATCTGGTTCAGGGTGTGTGATGCTGCTTATTTCCTGCATGCCCTCTTATGGCCAGACTGTTGTACATCATCTGTGTGAGACAGGTTGCAGTCTCAGAATTGTGATGTCATCACTTATTATTTAAAGGGCCTCTGTTCAGTATGCTTTGCCCTTGCGTTGTCTCAGAACTGTTTGTGAGTTCCTGTGTATTACCTGGTTAGTCTGACGTCTCTTCTGGTTCCTGATCCCTGGCTTGTTCCTGACTTTGCTGTTCTCCTTGTTCCCGATTCCGGCTCGTCTGACTACTCGCTTTGGCTCCTGACTCGGCTCGTCTGACTACCAGCTCTGGTTTTGACTCCTGGCTTGTTATTTGACTTGTGGACTTTTTATTATTTTTGTTATTAATAAAGGTGTGATTATTTTTGCACTTCTTGTCTCAGTCTGATTCCTGGCACCCTGACAGAAAGTCCTCCAAGCAGCAGTATTTGAAAATGGAGTGCCTACCTTTTGCAAAGTTTTTATTTTACCCTCATTACTCGGAGACTCCCCAGCCTGGGTATTAGTTTACCAGAAGTAATGAACTTGTGGACCTTCACCATCTTATGAAAGAAAGCAAAATTCATGCTTACCTGATAAATTATTTTTTTCCAAGGAGGTGAGGCCTGCCATATTTGTTGTAATTCTGCAACTCATTTCCTTGTCCTGTCCTTTCCTACCATTCTACTTCTTGCTTGGCTACACATAAGACTGGCTAATCAGGTAGGTGGGAGGTATAGAATACTCTTGGAGTTTTTTTAATTTTTGCCTCCTCCTAGTGACCTGGAGTTCAAACCCAGAAGTAATGGACTCTTGGGGGTCTATTTATCATATCATCATTCTCAGTGCGTTTTCGCCGGTTTCAATACGCTCACATAAGATACCTATAATTTATAAAAAAAAGCCGCCAAAAACATGCGCCTCAAGTACGGTGCAAAGAGCATTGGACTGTTGTTAACTTACAGTCATCAGTGTCACGGTTATTCAGGTTTTTCCCAACTTTATTTATACCATTTCATTACTGTCAATGAACAAGCACATTTCTCTAAAGCTAATCTTTTATTTTTCAACTGTTAATGTCCAAGAAATAGCTACATTTATACCTCAACAAACAATATCTCATAGAAAGTTATTTTTATATTTGTTATACAAAAAAAATCTGTTTTATGGTACTTTCACATAAATTAATGTGTATTTGTATTTCTAGAAGTCATGATATGCTTTTATCTCATTTTTTTTTATAAATAATTATTAATGCTAGAATTTGTACATATATCTTTACACCTACATGTATATATATATATATATATATATATATATATATATATATATATATATATATATATATATACACACATATACACACATATGCATATACATACACACACACACACACACATTTGCCGATCTGATAACTACGGCGGATCAATCTCACGACAAATACGACGCGGAATTCAAGCGTATTTTCATTTGACGCTTTGATAAATAGACTCTTTGGACTTTCCCCATCTGGAAAGAAAGAAATTTATCAGGAATACATTTTGTTTTTGTTTTTTTGGCATTCGAGTGAAAAATAGACGTCTGGCATCAAAGTAATTTTTTTGTGTTTTACTTAGAATGAATCAATATATTGTATTATGTAGTAAAATATATTTAGGATTATTTTCAGCTATTTTTCTATATTTCCATAGCAAAAAGCATCTTGCTATAGGTGCAAAACTGATCAAAGTTGAATTCCCGACAAACATATGTATAAGGCATCCAGCTGTATATTTATAAATTCAAATATTTTATTATGAAATATAAGTAGGTCAGGAAACAGGATATTGAGCTAGTATGTTCAATTTTACAGTAACCAAATCTGATATCTCCTGGAAATTAGAAACATGATATTTTCATTCATAAATGCATGAGGTTAATATGAATAAAACCCAAAGAAGAGTACAGTAGGCAGAATGCTGATATTTGGGGAATATTATTTACAAAGTGGAAAAATGATCATGGTATTTATGTAGTTATTCTTTATTTTAAAAATTATGTAGCTGAGATCATTACACAAATTGTTTAGTACATATTTAAAATAAGAAGAAAAAATCAAATTAAAGTAGGTCAAATTGTAAAAACAACTATATAAAAAATTATGTTATATATGTTCTCTTCTGTATTTTTATGATACCCAAATTAGAGGGTATATGGAATATTTCCAATACAGGGCTAGATAACAAGTGGATTGCTTTTTATTGCTAGAAGTATTCTTATTGCGGGCGTTGGGTAGCGCCCGTATTGCAAGTTAAAAGTTCTCACGAGTGGTAACCCGAAACACACACAAAAAGCAGAACTTTAAACATAGATTTCAATGGAGCGTGAAAACTGGAGAAAGAACCTAAACACTCTTACTCGCATGCAAACCCGTTTTCTCAAGGGAGCTAACCCGACATGACACATTCCAATATTTCAAATTCCAATGTTCTTCACATTGCAGAATATGTTTTATTTATTCTTAAATACCCATTTCTATAGATATCTGATGTTTTTTGGTACAATATTTATCTATACAAATATATATATATATATATATACACACACACACATAAATACACAGTATATATACTGTATATATATACACACACACGCACATACATACACACACTATATATATATATATATATATATATATATATATATATATATATATACATATATATATATATATATATATATATATACACATACATACATACATACATACACACACAGTATATATATATATATATATATATATATATATGTGTGTGTGTAAATTCATATATACACATATAAATACATATGTACTACATACATGTAAACATATACTGAAAGCAGTAGTTATGGATTTTGTGTTATTTCTTTTTACAAGTACACTAACACCCATAAACTACCTATTAACCCCTAAACCGCCACCCTCCCACATCACAAGCACTATATTAAACTTATTAACCCCTAATCCACCCACATTGCAGCTATTAAATAATACTATTAACCCCTAATCTGCTGCCCACCCACATCACCAACACTATTTGAATATATTAACCCCTAAACCACCGTTCCCTGACATAACCGCCACTATAATAAAGTTATTAACCCCTATTCCGCCGTTCCCCCGAGATCGCTGCCACTAAATAAAGTTATTAACCCCTAAACCTCCAGCCTCCCACATCTTCGCCACTAAATAAACCTATTAACCCCTAAACCGCCCCCCCCCTCACATTGCAAAACACTAAATTAAACGGACACTGAACCAAATTTTTTTTCTCCCGTGATTCAGATAGAGCTTGCAATTTTAAATAACTTTCTAATTTACTCCTATTATCAATTTTTTTTAATTCTCTTGGTATCTTTATTTGAAATGCAAGAATGTAAGTTTAGATACCGGCCCATTTTTGGTGAACACACTGTGTTGTTCTTGCTGATTGGTGGGTAAATTCACCTACCAATAAACAAGTGCTTTCCATGGTCTGAACAAAAAAAAATAGCTCAGATGCCTTCTTTTTCAAATAAAGAAAGCAAGAGAACGAAGAAAAATTGATAATAGGAGTAAATTAGAAAGTTGTTTAAAATTGCATGCTCTTTATGAATCACGAAAGAAAAAATTTGGGTTCAGTGTCCCTTTAAACTATAAACCCCTAAACCTAACACCCCCTAACCTTAAATTAAAATTTAATATAACTATCTTTAAATAAATAAAAACTTACCTGTGAAATAAAAATAAACCTAACATTAAACTATAAATTAACCTAACATAACTATTCTAATAAAATAAAAAAAATACCAATTAAAATATCTAAATGACAAATTTAAAAAAACCTAACACTACAAAAAAAATAAAAAAAATCTAAATTACCAGAAAAAAAAACAAATCCTACGAAAAATTAAAAAAATCTAAGTTTACCAAAAATAAGAAACACTAACATCACAACAAATAAAAAACACTAAGATTGCAAAAAAAATAAACGAAATTATCAAAAATAAAAACAATTACAGCTAATCTAATAGCCCTATAAAAATAAAAACACCCCCTGGCCTACAATAAACTGCCATTAGCCCTTAAAAGGGCCTTTTGTCATAAAAGTCTAGGAGGAATAGGGGCTCCCAATTTAGTTGAATATTACAAAGCGGCGAGATTGGCACAAACATTGCTCGTGGGGGGAAGGGGAAAATTAGTCCTCTGGCCCAAGCTAGAAGCAGACCTAAGGGGATCCACTCACATGGATGATATACTGTGGTGCAAACAACCGACAGACACAGCACTAACTAGGTATCGCTCACATATCACCGACCACACCACACACCTATGGTCCCTAGTAAGTAAACAACTTAAACTATCTCCCACTCAATCGACCATGCGCCCAATTAGATATCTCTTCACTTCTGACACCCAGCTGATGGTGGATAAATGGGCAAATAAGGGACTTTACAGGGTCGCAGATTGGTTGGAAGGGGGTAAACCTAAGACATTCATACAAATTCAAACCCAAATAACACCTCAGAAGTTGCTGTGGTTTCAATACCTCCAAGTTAATTCAGCTATTCAACACTACATTAGCGTAGCTGGGAACCACACCTCATCACTTACAATCATATTATGTAATCATATTAGAGATAGCATCTGGAATAGGAAAAACTTCAGGAAAAACCTCAGAAGTCTTAAAAACAGAATTCAAATGTTTGCTATTCTTGTTATCAAGAGGACTGGATTCCTCAATACCTAAAGTAAACAATACTTCCTTTAACAAAGAATGAATATATTCAATCTTAAAAAGAAAGATTGATTTATCAATTTCAGAGTCTGAAGTAGGATCCTCTGAGCCAGAGAAATCCTCATCAGAAGAAAATACTTCAGTATGCTGTTGATCAATACACACCTTTATCAGATTTATGAGAAGTTAGGAGAGACCTTTTACGTTTATTTGAAGGCGGAATAGCAATCATAGCCTTATCTATCGCTGCAGCAATATAATCTTTTATATCTACAGGAATATCATGTACATTAGACTGTGAAGGTTTAACAGTAGATGTATTTGTACTTATAGAAACATTATCAGCATGTAATAATTTTTCATAACAAGTGCCACATATTTGAGCTGAAGAAGTAAGATCAGCTAATTTACAACATACACACTTAGCTTTGGTAGATTTGTTTTCAGGGAACTTGGTTCCTACAGTAACAGAGGCAGTATCAGTTTGAGACATCTTGCAAAATGTAACAAAAAGAAAAAGTAACATTTAAACAAAATATCCAATTTCCTCAAAATAGCAGTTTCAGGAATAGGAAAAATGCTTACAATAAAATAGTTATATAAAAATCAAATCAAAAGCAAACATCATAGCCCTCTGTAAACAAATGAGAGCAGAGCGCAAAAGAGGGAGAGACTTAATAAAAAAAAAATTGACTCAAACAAAGATGACGCAAATGCAGAGAAAAAAACTTTTGCCGCCAAAATTAAGAAATCAAGAAATGACACGACTCGTGTCATAACAGGCGCGACTTTGCCCCCCAAAAATTTGTTTCAACAAAGACGCAAGAAATGACGTGACTCACAAATATAACCTCCACACCAAAAATATTTTAGCAAAGAATGACGCAATAAATAGAAGCATTTTGCGTCATTGCGAGCCTAATTTGCCCGCAAAAATTAAAAAAAAACAAGTCCGAAGTTACAACTTGTTGGAACCCCAGGTAAGAAAAAATTACTAAATTTCTCCCAAAACATAATTTCCATGCTGAAACTGTTAGACTGCAAAGGAAAATAAACATAGACCTGACTCATGGCAATTATATGCAATATATATTAAAACTTTAAAATATAAAGTGCCAAACATAGCTGAGAGTGTCTTAAAAAAAGATATATACTTTCCTGAAGACACCCATCGACATATAGCAGACAGCCAAACCAGTACTGAAACATATTAGCAGAGGTAATGGTAGAGGAGTATAATGTCGATCTGTAAAGGGAGGTGGCAGATGAATCCCCACGACCGAATTTACAGAGAGCCTTAGAATAGATTTCCCATAGGTGAAAACATGGCATGGCATCATCAGGCAATACTCCCTTCACATCCCTCAGACAAACACTGTACTTTGAGAGGAATTGGGCTTCAAAATGCTTAGAAGCGCCTTTTACAGAAGAAATCAAGCACAACTTGCTTCACCATCCTCCAACGAAGGCAAAGTTTGTAAAACTAAGGTATGAGTGAGGTGGGAGGTGTTTTTATAGGCATTTTGAGGTTTGGGAAACTTTGCCCCCTCCTGGTAGGAATGAATATCCCATACGTCACTAGCTCATGGACTCTTACCACTTACATGAAAGAAATGGGTTAATAGCTTTTATTAGTGACGGCGATGTCAGGGAGGCAGATTAGGGGTTAATAACTTTATTATAGTAGCATTGATGTCGGGGAGCAGTGCAATAGGGTTAATAACTTTATTATAGTGTCGGCGATGTCGGGGGCAGCAGATTAGGGGTTAATAACTTTATTTAGGTGTTGGCGATGTCGGGGGCAGCGGATTAGGGGTGTTTAGACTTGGGGTTTATGTTAGGGTGTTAGGTTTAAATATAAGGTTTTTTTCCCCATAGACCTCACTGGGGTTGCGTTACAGCTATTGCCATTCTGCACTTCAGGTGTTAGTTTCTTTTTCTAACACTCTCTCCCCATTGATGTCTATGGGGAAAGCGTGCACAAGCACGTCAAGGCAGCCCTCAGATTTTGTGCAGTAATGCCACCATATCACACACACAAGGAGGCTTTTCAGAAACTTGTAATGGCAGCGCTATGGGGGGTGAAATAACGCAACTTTTGTTTAGCGCAAAACTCATAATCTAGGTATTTATTTATTTTTTATGTATTTTTGTTGTGTTTGGTACACTTTTTTTTACTCTCACATTTTACGCTTGGGGATCAATTTATCAAGCTCTGTACACTGCACCATAACCTGTCCGCCTGCTCTGTGGCGGCAGACAGAAATCAACCCGATCGGATACGATCAGGTTGATTGAAACCGCCCTGGGGGCGGTATTGCACCAGCAGTTCACAAGAACTGCTGGTGCAATGATAAATGCAGACAGCGTACATGATACGATACATTAGTAAATTAAACCCGTAGTCTCCATTTGTGCAAACCTGATGTGCACTAAATTTGTTTTCGAGATTGAGTGAATGTGTTTACTTTCAACTTGTAATATGTGCGCAAGTTAGCACAGTTGCAATATTGCTTATCGCGACTTCCACTTACAATAGCGTGCCACTTGTAATTTAGCCCAAAATATATAAAAAATTATGTTACAATGCAATAAAATGCAAAAACAAAAAAGGAAAGGATACATAAAATTGAAGATACATTGTTCTTCGTTCTCTTGCTATCTTTATTTGAAAAAGCAGGAATCTAAGCATAGGAGACTGACTATTTTTGGTTCAGAACCTGGTTAGCGCCTACTGATTGGTGGCTTAAGAAAAACCACCAATCAGCAAGCGCTACCTAGGTGCTGAACCAAAAATGGGCATGCATGCGCTATCTCAGGGGTAGCCAACCTTTTTGGACCTCAGGGACCCCTAAACTCACAATTTTGAATCCCGTGGACCACTAATTTTTTTTTATAAAAGGTACAAACCTCTATAATATATATATATACACACACACACATACATATACACACATACATATACACACACACTGTGCATAACCAGTATAACCATAGCTATGTTTACATTATGTATATATTTACACATTTTTAAGAATTATTTTTTGGAATTAACTAATTAAATGACAGAACTGAGAGAATGTTTTCAAATGACAGATGAAGGGTGAGTTCCAACTTTTGAGCTGGAAACAGAGAGGCAGAAAGTGGGAATGTCAATACTATACCAACCTCTACTGGCTTTAGAAGCATCTTCCTCTGGGCAGCACGCAGAGCGGGAGGAGTTAAAAATACAATCTAGCTACGCAAGTTGCGCAGTAAGCTATGCAACGTGCTTAGGGAGATTGTAATTTAACTCTGCCTCCGTCGGTTTTCACCGATATCCAGCCAAGCACTGTAGGGAGTTGCGGCACGACGGGGGATGACACCATCAGAGGAGATTTATTCCTGCTTGATGGTGTCGCAGACCACCAACATCTTCCCGTGGACCACCAGTGTTAGCGACCGCTGCTCTATGTGAATCATGAAAGAAAAAAAAATTGGGTTTTGGGTCCCTTTAAAGGGACAGTCTACAGCAGAATTTTTATTGTTTTAAAAGATAGATAATCCCTTTATTACCCATTCCCCAGTTTTGCATAACCAACACAGTTATATTTATATATTTTTTACCTTGGTGATTATCTTGTATCAAACTGCCCCTTTATTTCAGTTCTTTTGACAGACTTGCAGTTTAGTCAATCAGTGCTAGCTCCTAGATAACTTCACGTGCATGAGCACAGTGTTATCTATATGAAAAACATGAACTAACACCCTCTAGTGGTGAAAAACTGTTAAAATGTATTCTGAAAAGAGGTGGCCTTCAAGGTCTAATAAATTAGCATATGAACCTCCTAGGTTATGCTTTCAACTAAGAATACCAAGAGAACAAAGCAAAATTGGTGATAAAAGTAATTGGAAAATTGTTTAAAATTACATGCCCTATCTGAATCATGAAAGTTTATTTTGGACTAGACTGTCCCTTTAAGTCAAGCCAGACTATATGACATTAGACAACGCATTTAAATGTCCCATTACTTAATCAGGACAGTTTTTTTTACATTTTTATTATTATTCTGAAAACTCTAGTCTTTTGTTTTTATAGCTTGCTAAATAAGTTCCAAGTTAGACAATGCAGATGTTCTAGGCTTACTGAAAAAAAAGCACCTCCATATGTTTATAATGATGCTTATGTGCATTGCACGTTTCAATACCTCCCAAGGAACACGAACACTTATTTTCTTGAAAACAGAATCACTGTTTTCATTTTTATTTTCTGTTTACTAGTATAGAAGAAACTTAGCCATGCAGTGCTTTGACTAGAAGGAATTTCTGTCAATGAGAATACATGGAAATTGACCCATAAATACCCTTTTTTGTTACTGGTATTTGCAAATTCTCTTAATGAGGCATGGGCTTGACTATAAATTGTTTTATGCACTAAATCTAACACATCAAAGGGGACAGTACAGTGAAAATTAAAGGTTCATGATTCAGACAGAACATGCAATTTTAAGAGATTCATCAATTTACTTCCATTATCAAAATTTGCACACTTTCTGAGGCACCAGCTACTACTGAGCATGTTTATGAGTTCAGTTATAGGAATATATGTGTCTGTGATTGGCTGATGACTATCACATGATTGAGGAGGCTGTCAAACTAAAATACATATTTAAATGTGCCAGAAAAAAAAAAAATCTACTGCTCATTGCATTGTCTTTTTCTATGCATTTGTTGATTATGCAGTTATAAAGCATGTAATGGTCCATGCATGTATTTTTGAGGCAGAAAAGTGATGTATTAGGTAAATTAAAACCTTGGAATATACTCATTAAGCTGAAAACTGAGTCATTGCCTTTCTATATAGAAAGATTCAGAGGATATTTTCTTATCAACTTTTTACAGTTATGCCGCTTATTATAGTTATTTAGCATATGGGTCAGGGACAAGTCCTACAAAAATAAGTGTGGGAACTCACCAAGACTTCCACCCCCCAAACAATTAGTATTGTTTTATATACACACACACACACTGTATATATGATTCAGGTGATATACTAGGACTTTCCTGTATAATTAACTATTGCATTACCTTAGGGCAGGGGTTAACCAGTGTCACAATCACATAGTATGCAATAAGAAAATAACATTTCTTATCATATCATCAATTTTTAACATGTTAACCATATTGCATATTCACTTGGAATTATTTTACCCAAGGGCAGAAATCAGGGGGGAAAGCAAAGAAGAGCCCCCCCTGGATACTATGTGATTGTGATACAGTAAAGATAATTAATAATACTATACTGTCTCTGAGAAAACCCATTAAGCTAAGCAACGGATCTTGCAAGTAAAATATTTCACCTGGCTGAAATGAAAGAGTTAATTGTAACAGGAGGAGTTACAACAACTGAATAAAATGTACTACCTGGATGACATCACCAAAAAGGTTTGCCGGAAGAAGCCCTTAGCCACAGAGGGTGAAACGCGCGTAGCTTGGCGTTTGTAAATCACTATGAGTGATATGCGATTATAAGGAGTCCTGAACAGCACACAATAATATTAATAGCCCAATTTAGATGGTGATCGGCAAGTATTAACTTGCAACTGCTGGAGTGGATACATTTGACAGAGTGATTGTGACAAGCAACTACGATGAATATCGGCAAGTATTGACTTGCAATCAGTGGAGCCGACATACCTGACAGAGGAACCGCAACAGAATCTGCAGCCCGTGGGAACTCCAGAATCGGTTGGTATTTCGCAAGGTGAAGGGGAGGACTTTCAAAAATCAAGTGAGTAAACTGAGTAACCGAAGTTAAGCGGAGGATCGCACGGTGAAAGGATAATAAAGTCATTGGTTTGGTTGTTATCGCTTAACCCCCTCTCTGAAACCAACCGGAGGTCCGGGCACTTTCTAAAAGTGAAATGTGTACACTGTTGCAATTGTTGCTTTTTTCACAAAAGGCTTAAGGATACAGTTAACTGAGAACTGTGCAATGCTAATTGTTTCAAAATAAGTTCTTGTTTACCATATAACTGGCCACATCAGAATGAACTCTGGGGATCCCCAGCCTAAATGGACTTTATTTATTTGGGTTAATATCTATTATACTGTGATATGATTTGTCAGGTGCTTAAACAGGATAGCTTTTAATATTGTCTAAATAATGGCAAATAAATTAGTATATATTGAAGCAAGTTTTGTGTTTAAATTGGTTTGTTAAATTGTACTGCTATTTACCCTTGCTTAACCCCTGTCCTAAGGTAATGCAATAGTTAATTATACAGGAAAGTCCTAGTGCCGGGTAAGATTGGCTTTATTCTTTCTGATATTTCATACTTTAATCTCTATCTTCTCTATTTTTCTAGTCTTTTGATCATATATATATATATATATAGATATATAGATATATATAGATAGATATATAGATATATAGCTAAACACTGTATTGGTTAATGAAAGCAAATTAAAACCAATGAAGGGTTAAATGGTTGCCTTTGGGTCTGAAACTACTCCTCTGTCACAGAGTCTCACAATTTAAGGTGCAATTGTCCTATTTCTGCTGAGGGTAGCTAAAATTACCCCAAACAAGCCACTCAGAAATGTAAGCACCATGTGTTCCACACAGTGCGGGGTGATCACACAGCAGGACTGCTAACAGGCTTGTATTTAGTGTATTGTAGGACGTGTTACTGCCCATGACTAGAGGATTATTATTATTGGTTATTTGTAGAGCGCCAACAGATTCCGCAGTGCTATAAACATAGGCCCCTGCCAAGAGTCACACTGTTTTAGTCAGCTCTAAAGAAGGTGATCTACAAACAGCATGGCTCTTAGACTTACATGCTAAGGGGGTTCAAGGGGATAGCAATGGAGGAGAGGAAATTGTATAAATGTAGGTTAGTGTAGGTTGTATGCTTTCCTGAACAGTAGAGTTTTTAGGGAGCGCTTGAAGTTTTCAAAACTAGCGGAGAGTCTTGTGGAGCGAGGCATAGAGTTCCACATGATGGGAGCCAGTCTGGAGAAGTCCTGTAAGCGAGAGTGTGAGGAGGTAACAAGAGAAGAGGAGAGAAGGAGGTCATGAGCAGAGCAAAGGGGATGGGACGGAAATAATTTGGAGACAAGGTCTGAGATATAGGGGGGAGCAGTGCAGTTGAGGGCTTTGTATGTCAGAGTGCGAATTTTGTGTTTAATCTAGGAGGCAAGAGGAAGCCAGTGAAGGTATTGGCAGAGAGGTGCAGCAGATGAAGAGCGACGTGTAAGGAAGACGAGTCTGGCAGAGGTATTCATTATGGATTGTGAAGAAGCTAGGAAGCAGCTTGGAAGACCAAAGAGGACAGAGTTGCAGTTATCGAGGCGGGAGAGGATGAGAGAGTGGATTAAACTCTTAGGGGCCCATTTATCAAGCTCCGAATGGAGCTTGAGGGCCTGTGCCTGCTCTAACCTCTGAGCAGGCGGACAGACATCGCCACAATTCAACCCGATCGAGTACGATCGGGTTGAATGACACCCCCTTGCTGGCGGCTGATTGGCCGCAAATCTTCAGGGGGCGGCGTTGCACCAGCGGCTCACAGGAGCTGCTGGTGCAATGCTGAATACAGAGAGCGTATTGCACTCCGCATTCAGCGAGGTCTGGTGGACCTGATCTGCATTGTGGTGACGGGTCAGAGGGGGCCCCAGAGAAGGCTACCCTAAAAGGTACAGTTTGACAGGTAGGAAGAGAAGCACAAGAGGGCTGTGTCACAAATGCTGAAGGATTGGAGGGTTTGGAGCAAAAGAGGGTGGTCAACAGTATCAAAGGTTGCGGACAGATACAGGAGGATAAGCAGAGAGAAAGGGGCCTTTTGATTTTGCTGTAAGTAGGTCGTTAGCAACCTTAACGATTGCTGTCTCTGTGGAGTGATGGGGACAAAATCCAGATTGCAGTGGGTCAAGGAGGGAGTTTAATGTAAGGAAATTGGATAGGTGTGCATATACTAGCTTTTCGAGAAGCTTTGAGGCAAGAGGGGGTAGGGAAATAGGGCGGTAGTTGGATGGGGAGGTTGGATCAAGAGAAGGTTTTTGAGGATAGGTGTGACCAGTGCATGTTGCAAAGATGAAGGAAATATACCGGTGCTGAGGGAGAGGTTGAAAATGTGTGTGAGTATAGGGGTAAGGGTAGAAGAAAGGTAAGGGAACAGCTTTGAGGGGATAGGGTTAAGAGGACAGGTAGTGAGGTGAGAACTCAGTATAAGTGCCAAAACTTCTTCCTCAGTTACAGGGGAGAAGGAGCTAAATTTATGGCTATGTGGGTTGTGGTTGATTGCGAGCGTTTGAGGGGTGAGAGAATGGAAGTATGTTGTGAGCGGATTTCGTTTCTGATGGAGTCGATTTTGTTATTAAAGTGGCTGGCAAAGTCTTGAGCTGACAGAGAAGTTGTATTAGGGGGTGGGTGTGGGCGGAGAAGAATATTGAAAGTGTAGAACAGACATTTTGGGTTTGAAGAAAGATTAGAGATAAGAGTAGAGAAGTAATGTTGCTTATAGAGATTAAGGGCAGAATAGTAGGAATTCAAAATGAACAAAATTCAAAATGAACAATGGAAATCAGCTGAATTTGCAAGATTTTCTCCAGTGCCGCTTAGCAGTACGGGAATATCTGCATAGGTACTGTGTCAGAGGATTATGCCAGGGCTGAGGATGAGTGTGTGATTTCCGAGCAATGGTAAGAGGGGCCAGATTGTCAAGGACCGATGTAAGGGTGGAATTATAGTGGCAGATATATTGGTCAGGGCAGGAGATAGAGGAGATAGATGAGAGGAGAGGTTTGAGGGAATTAGCAAGCTGTTGCTTGTCTAATGACATAATGCTTCTGTGAAGTTTGGTGTGCGGAGTAGAAGGAGGGAGAGTTGTAGGGAGGGATGAGATGTTGCAAGTGAGGAGATGGTGGTCAGAAAGAGGAAAAGGAGAGTTTGTGAAGTTTGAAATAATGCATCAATAGCTAAAGATTAGGTCAAGGGAGTGACCATCTTTGTGAGTGGGAGAGTCAGTCCATTGTGACAAACTGAAAGAGGAAGTGAATTGCAGAAGTTGTTTTGCAGAGGAGGCAGTGGGATTGTCAAGAGGGATGGTGAAATCGTCAAGAATTAGGGCAGGGGTGCCTGGGGAGAGGAAATAAGGTAGCCAGACAGCCAAGTGATCTAGAAATTCAGTTGAGGAGCCAGAGAGTCAGTATATAGAAACATAGAAACATAGAATTTGACGGTAGATAAGAACCAAAAAGGCCCATCAAGTCTACCCATATTACATGTTACTTTTTCCTTAGGATAGCCTTATGCATGTCCCAGGCATTTTTAAATTCCTTTACAGTCTTTGTGTTTACCACCTCAAATGGAAGTTTATTCCATGAATCCACCACCCTTTCTGTAAAAAAAATGCTTCCTCAAATTTCTCCTGAATCTACTACCCTCTAACTTTAGATTGTGACCCCTTGTTTTGGCATTTATTTTTTTGTGAAAAATGCTTTCAGCTTCTGTTTAAGTCCCTTCATATATTTGAAGGTTTCTATCATGTCACCTCTTTCCCTTCTATCCTCTAAATCTAAACTATACATATTTAGATCATAGAGTCTTTCTTTGTACGTTTTATATTTTAGACCATGTACCATTTTAGTAGCCCTCCTTTGGACAGCTTCTAGTATATTTATATCTTTCTGAAGATATGGTCTCCAGAACTGTACACAGTATTCCATATTTGGTCTAACTAATGATCTGTAAAGTGGCATAAGAACCTTGCTATTTCTGCTACTAAAACCTCTTCCAATGCAACCAAGCATTTGACTTGCCTTGCTGGCTGCACTGCGGCATTGTGTACCAAATATTAAATCATCTGAAATAATAATTCCCAAATCCCTTTCTTCTTTAATTACAGTCAGTAATGTACCATTGAGACTATAATTGGCCTTTGGATCCTATATGTATAATTTTGCTCTTGGTAATATTAAATTTCAGATCCCATTTATTTGACCAGTCCTCTAGTTTATTCATCTACCCTGTTACAAATTTTTGTATCATCAGCAAACAAGCAAACCTTCCCCTTAAGCCCACTTCCAATATCACTTATGAACATGTTAAACAAAACAGGCCCAAGAACTGACCCTTGGGGAACACCACTAGTAACTGATGCCTCATTTGAATGTACTCCATTAATTGAAACCCTCTGTCGTCTATCTTTAAGCCAGCATTCTACCCACTTAACAATCTTAGCATCTATTCCAAGGCAATACATTTTGTGAATAAGTTTGTTGTGGGGAACGTTGTCAAATGCTTTGCTAAAGTCTAGATATGCAACATCTACAGCTCCTCCCTGGTCTATTATTTTAGTTACATGGTCAAAGTAATCAATTAGATTAGTCAGGCATGATCTTCCAGCAGTGAAACCATGCTGTCCTTTGTCTTCTAAGTTGTTTGTCTGAATGAAAGATACAAGTCTTTCCTTTAAAATAGTTTCCATTAATTTCCCTGCAATTGAGTTCAAACTGACTGGCCTAAAGTTAGCAGAATCTTCCCTACTACCCTTTTTATGAAGAGGGACTACATTGGCAATTTTCCAATCTTTTGGAACAACTCCTGTTAGAAGTGACTGATTAAATAAATCAGCTAATGGAGTAGCCATTTCGGATCGAAGTTCTCTTAGAACCCTTGGATGAATATTATCTGGACCCACAGACTTATTAACTTTTGTTTTTGATAAAGCCCTTGAAACCTCTTCCTCTGTAAAAAGAAAAGTACTACTCACATTATTATTTACAGTAACATCCCTTAATAGAATCTCACTATCTTTACCATCTGTTGTAAAGACTGAACATCTGTTGTATGACTGCAACATGTATAGAGAGGGGAGATAATAAGCAAATCATGTGAGGGAAGAGATGGGATGTATTTGTTGGAAGGTGCAACGAGAGGAAAGTAAAGTTCCTACACCACCTACTTGACTTTTATCAGACCTAGGAGTGTGGCTGAAGTGGAGACCCCCATGTGACAGAGCAGCAGTGGATGCTGTGTCTAGGAAAAAGAGCCAGGTTTCTTAGAGCCAGAAGGTTGAGGGAGCGGGAGATAAAGAGGTCATGTATAGAAGTGAGCTTGTTGCAAACAGAGCAAGAGTTCCAGAGTGCACAAGTGAAAGGGGTAGTGGCTTTAGATGCAAGAGGAATGTGAGTAAGGTTACCAGAGTTTTGTTTTATGATTCTATGGAACGGTATACATGGATGTGCACGGTTAGGAAGTTCTTGGGGTCCAGGATTAGGGGAGATGTCACCAGCAGCTTGTATAAGTAAGAGGGAGAGTGACATGAGATACAGATTTGCAGTAAAGAGACTGTTTTTGAGGCGAGGTGCAGGGGGGAGAGAGAGTGTTTAGGAATAGATAAAGTTCATGAGTACAAAAGTAAGGTGAGTTTAAGAGAGATGGGCTAATGAACAGTGTAGGTGGTGGGGGGAGGAGTAATTGAATAAAGGGATTTGTTATAGAGACAAGAGGTAGCAAAAAGGAATATGAAGATATTGAGCATTTTTACAAAAGTGGGAACCAATTAAACACATAAGACACAGTATTACAGCAGCACTTGCATAAGAAAACAATGAGATACATAAAACACAATGTTACAAGAGTACTTGCCTTATGTCTTGACCCTTGTCCAACCCCTGTTCAATTCTTGTATAATTCTTATATTAGTGCCTCACTTATAAAATGTTCACTCTAGTGCTGAAGCTCCAGTTCCTCCCACCAGCAGCAGCAGTGTTTACTGAACCATTTGTGTTCTCTGTCCAGGGGGGGTGCAGGAACTCCGTTCCCATGCATTCCCGCTGGACTTGACCCCTGATATGGATATTATGTCCCTTTAAAGGAATATTCTAATGCAAAAATGACATGCTGTAATTAGTTAGAACAGGTTATTTTTTATTAAATGACCCTGTATAACTATGTGTTTAACCCAAACAAAGGTGTTAAATGCATGTATAAAGGACACAAACAGTGATTGGTGGGTCTTGCAATTGTCACTCCTGATTGGCTGACTGGGGGGGGTTTGCAAAACCTGTAGCTACTGAGCAGGAGTCAGTATATGAAATAAACATCTTTTAAGTTTCATTGAAAAAAAATATTTTTAACAAGTTAAGTTAATGATCTTTAAAAGGGACAGTCTAGTCAAAATTAAACTTTCATTATTCAGATAGGACATGCAATTTTAAACAATTTTCCAATTTACTTTTATCATCAATTGTACTTTGTTCTCTTTGTATTCTTTGTTGAAAGCTTAACCCTTGTAGGATAGTTCATGTGTGCCATGTAGGTAACATTGTGCTCACTCCCCTTGGAGTTATTTATGAGCCAGCACTAATTGGGTAAAATGCATGTCTGTCAAAAGAACTGAAATAAGCGTGCAGTCTGCAGAGGCTTAGATACAAGATGAAAGTGTATTAATATAACTTTGTTGCTTATGCAAAACTGGGGGATGGGTAATAAAGGGATTATCTATCCTTTTAAACAATAGAAATTCTGGAGTGGACTGTCCCTTTAATAATTCTAGAGAATGATTTTCCTTTACATGATTTCAGTTGTTAATATAGGAATTTCAAGTATTTCTGAAGTGTGTGTGTATATTTGCGTGTACATTTGAATATATATATATATATATATATATATATATATATATATATATATATATCTGTGTGTGTGGGTGTGTGTGTGTGTGTGTGTGTGTGGGTGTGTGTGTGTATATATGATGTCTACACATGAATACACATGTATACTCAAATGTAGACACATATATATATTTTGGGCAACATTTATCACTCTGCAAACAGACAGGATTCACGTGTTGTGAACCTGTCTGCATTGAATCAGAGATTGTGGGGTGCATATGTTCATGTAATGCTGCCCCCTACACTTGTGCACACAGTGGCGACTCTAGGAACAATATATAGGGGGGCACATAAGATACCACAGTCAAAACTAGGGGGGGGGGGCACTAATAATTTTCACCACTAAATTATACCACTCAAAATAACACAAACACATACACCTTCACACACACACATGCATATACACACACATGCACAAACACATACATTATACATACATACAAGCACACAGTTACACACGCAAACATTGTACATACACACACACACAGTTACACACACGTACATAAATACACACAGTTTCATACACAGTTACACACACACACATACATACAGTTACACATACACACACATACATACAGTTACACACACATTATACATGCATACACACACAGTTACATACACAGTTACACACATTATACATATATACACACACAGTTATATACACACACATACATAAATACACACAGTTACACACTATACATATATATTTCCACCCGACACATGATAAAATCGGCCCTAAAGCCTTGTCTAGGAAATATAACTGTGATATTTTCATTTTGCTCTGTTTTCCCCCTATAAAGGATAATCCATGCAATAGCATTGGGGCTATTAGGCAAAAAAAAAAAAATACTATAGCTCCCTCACTTCCTATCCTGGAATCACTTCAGTTCTACGCAGTGGTGGCTGGTGACATTTTAAGTCAATGGGGCACCTAGGTTCCTCCCAAATTTAACCCTGGTGTGAAAACTCACCCAGTGCTTCCAACATGCAACAAACATGTTTAATATACTTACCTTTGTACATGGCCACACACACACATGCACAAACATACACAACAACATGGACACACATAAATTCTCACACACATGCTTATGCACATGCACACTCTCACACAGGTTTGTGCTCACACATGCACTCATAGACATTGTCAGTATATAGCCAGGTTATAAACAATTAAACAATACTTATTTCTAAGTTCTTAACGATAAGTTAAAGTTATAGACACATTAAATTATATTTATAGAAACCAGATTATGAATCAAATGATACACACTTATGTTGTTACAATATTCTTTACAAAGCAAACCAAATATACCTTTACAATTAACTTTACTCACAATAATCGCCCATATCAAAAGTATAAGCCACTAACTTTCAGACCAGTACAACTAAACTACTTAGCCTACAATTGATCCTATATAACTCTAATTTTAAACATCAGAAATTATATATTATTTGTGCAAACAACCAACTCCCATGCAAATTTATCTGTGCTGAAATAAATTACTTAGCAGCAATAAGGCAAATTCTAATATATATATATATATATATATATATATATATATATATAAAATCAAAAATGTATGTAGATGATTAAATATGCTCAAAACACAGTAAAACATGGCAATTAAAGGGACACTAAACCCAATTTTTTTTCTTTCGTGATTCAGATACAGCATGAAATTTTAAGCAACTTTCTAATTTACACCTGTTATCAAATTTTAATCATTCTCTTGGTATCTTAATTTGAAATGCAAGAATGTAAGTTTAGATGCCGGCCCATTTTTGGTTAACAGCCTGGGTTGTCCTTGCTAATTGGTGGATACATTCATCCACCAATATAAAACTGCTGTCCAGTGTTCTGAATAAAAAAAAAAAGCTTTTCAAATAAAGATTGCAAGAGAACAGAGAAAAATTGATATAAGGAGTAAATTAGAAAGTTGCTTAAAATTGCATGCTCTATCTGAACCCAGAAAGAAAAAAATTGGGTTCAGTGTCCCTTTAAGTATATCAATGGCAAGCAAAAAATGGAGAGATACTGTTTGTCTGCAGTTTTAGAATGTTAGTGGAAATTTTCACCAAATAGCTGCCTAGGATGTGTTGTGTTATCTCACATAAAGCCTGCCCTGTTCAGGGCTCCTACCTTCCAGCTACGGGGTGTAGTATACACTGCCTTGAACAATAAATGGAACACACTTTGCTCCCCAGAGTCCAGATAATCACCGGTCCCCCGGGAACTATGCAGGTCCGCCTTGAATTTGTCCCCCAGTTTGCCAGTGCGATAGTTATACAGGCTAAAATGCTTCCTCTTTTCAGCAGCAAAACTGATAATCCATATCCACTGTAGTATGCTGTGTATTCAGACCAGTAACAGCTTCTCTCAAAAACAGCCTGCTCACCTGACCGCTAAGTACCTGCATCAAACAAACTCCAGCCCAATTCAGCAGGAAAGGAAAACGCCCGGTGTATGAGGATAAGTTTCAAACGTAATCAAAGAACAAACTGGCATGATTCCTTGGTGCTGTTAAAAAGAGTGCTACAAAAAGTGTAAAATACATATAAAGCAAAAAGAACTCACTTACTTAGAACATAATCTATGCTTGTCCTATGCAATACATATCTTTTTACTATTCACATGTGACTAGAAGCCAATCAATGTAGTGCCAATTTAATGTCAGTGTTTTGATTAGTAACTAAGATCAGAATCCCATGTGAATAGTAAAAAGAAATGTATTGCATAGGACAAGCATAGATTATGCTCTAAGTAAGTGAGTTCTTTTTGCAATATATGTATTTTACACTTTTTGTAGCATTCTTATAGCATATGCAAATTCAATGTTTCAAATGAATTAGGATTAATGTATCTTTATGATTCCTTATCCTTTAACATTTTGCAAAGGTTTGTTTTTTGCTACAAAGGTAAGAATATTATTTGCCATATATCTAGACAAACTTTGTAACCATGAGCTCCTAAGCTTTGTTTCTACTATGTATTTATGATTTTTTTAGATGTATAATAGCCATTTAAATGTGACTAGAAGCTAATCATGTGATTACAATGAGCTACCAATAGAAGCAAAGGCTTTCGTTTAAATTAAGTTGTTTTTTAAGCATGATCATGTCTATGATTAAGGCACTCACGCCGAAACATATCAGACACTTCTGGCCAAACTTTTAAATTGGTTAAATAAAGCTCCGTTTTAACAGCACCAAGGAATCATGCCAGTTTGTTCTTTGATTTTATATATATATATATATATATATATATATATACACACACATACATACAAATAACTTAATACACACCAGAGAGATTTACTCTTAATAATAATAAGCCTGCCTTAGAAATATGCTACACAAAGGGCCTTTACCTAGCAAATAATTAATTACTTAGCATACAAAAGACTAGCTTAAAACTGCACAGGATTGTGAATATGAGTTTAAAATACAAAGTGCCCTTTTAAATTTACTAACTGCAATTAGACTGTAGCAACAATGAATGTATTTGCTTTAAAAACATTTAAAATATAGAACAGTCATACATTCTGAAGAGGAAAAAACACAGAGGCGCCAACATGGCCTAGTACCGTCAGGTAGAAGAATATTTGGATGGAAGAAAATGGATACTCACAAAAGCAGCGCACTCAATAGTGCTGATGGGGCGGGCTGGAACTTTGCAGTGGTCCAGCTCACTGTAGGTAGGCACACCACAAAGTTCCAGTCTGCCCCATTAGCACTATTGAGTGTGCTGATTTTGTGAGTACCCATTTTCTTCTATCCAAATATTCTTCTGCCTGACGGTACTAGGCCATGTTGGCGACTCTGTGTTTTTTTTCCTCTCCAGAATATCGTACCCCAGGAATTGACCATCCTATGTCAGAGAGCGGCCACACTATTGGAATCCAAAGACTTTCCTATTGTTTTGTATTGTTATTATTGGTTTTGGGACCAATTGTGTGTTTTTTAATTTGATTTTTATTTTCATTTTTTATTATTTTTTTCTAATGTCAATCTCATATTAATTATCATTAATTTTTATTGATTTCATTATTATATATACTTCAGAAGCGCCCCTATGGGATTGATGCTTAGTTGCATTTCTCCTTAATATATATTTTTTGGTATTACAACAATCTTTACCACATGAATCAATTCAGTATTCTAGTCTTTTCCAAATAGATTCAGATCACCTCATATGAAGAAAGGTTATTGCATAGATCAAGAAGGGAGTCCCAGATTTTGCTTAAAAGGATTGTGTCCCAAATATGGCAGCCAGTTATTCAATCACAAGTTTCAGCAGATACAATACTTCCTTTCTATCTCATTTTGCATGAGGTTATTTCACGTGATATACCACACCCTTTTTTATTCTTATCCTAATCATTGGTGATTATTTGGAAATTTCCCATGGTGGTTGTATTTTGGATTGGCCCTTTGGATGCTTAGCATTGATTGTTTATTTGGGAGATGCCTCCCTGATTGGCTCATCTGGCTCTGCATGTGTTCCAATAGTTAATTTATTTGGCTGTCATACCAGTTTTAATCCCCTAGGGGGCAGCAAACAACCACAATATGCAGTTTCACCATAAATATTGCTAACAGTCCAAATATCTCCTTATATTGTTTATATTCAACATACTATAATTCCTAGTATTAATAAGTCACATGTTCAAATACACATGGATCACACAGTACCATTTTTTCTGATCATTTTAAGACTGAACGTGAAAATATTCCACTTATGATATATTAAAAATGCGTTTAAAAATCATATTAATAAGCATTTTCACTGTCAATTATTTGCTCTCCCCAGAATCATAGTATTTAACATCCTGGCATTATACTCATACAAACACAGCATATTTCACATTTATAATAATTTTTTAGTACACAGATCCATGTTTATGGATAATATTCATAGGACATCTTGTTGTCTGAAAAATAAAGAAACAGATGTTGTTATTTTAAAATAAACATTTATACATTTATTATACAGCCATTTATAAAGCTTAGCAAATATTTATCTAATATGTTACTATTAGTCACTGCTTCTTAGGTCCACAAATACACATTTTTATACAGTATTTAAAATTATACAGGCTGTATTTAAAAATGAATTTAACAGCTGCAATGTCACATGTGTCTCTGTTTAGCTATTTGTTTAAATTGAAATGTATGACTGAGCTTCTTGTATTCAAAGCTCAATAGGGGGCATTTAACATCTAGATGGGATGAATCATTTCTTCAGCTAAAACTGGTTCTTTTTCTGAATCCGTTTAAAGGGACACTGAACCCAAATTTTTCTTTCATGATTCAGATAGAGCATGCCATTTTAAGCAATTTTCTAATTTACTCCTATTATCAAATTTTCTTTGTTCTCTTTCTATCTTTATTTGAAAAAGAAGATATCTAAGCTAAGGAGCCAGCAAATTGTTTGTTCAGAACCATGGTGCTGTCCAATCAGCAAGGACAACCCAGTTTGTTCACCAAAAATGGGCCGGCATCTAAACTTACATTCTTGCTTTTCAAATAAACATACCAAGAGAATGAAGAAAAGTTGATAATGGCAATAAATTAGAAAGTTGTTTAAAGGGATAGTAAACACCAAAAATGTTCTTATTTAAAAAGATAGATAATCCCTTTATTAACCATTCCCCATTTTTGCACAGTTATATTAATATACTTTTTACCTCTGTGATTACCTTGTATCTAAGCCTCTGCAGACAGCCTCCTTATCTCAGTGCTTTTGACAGACATGCAGTGTAGTCAATCAGTGAAGACTCCTAAATAACTTTACAGGAGTGAGCACAATGTTATCTATATGACACACATGAACTAACACTGTCTAACTGTGAAAAACTTTCAAAATGCTCTGAGCTAAGAGGCAGTTTTCAACGGTTTAGAAATCAGTTTGAGCCTAGCTAGGTTTAGCTTTTCAAAAATTCCACCAAGGGAACAAAGCAAATTTGATGATAAAAGTAAATTGGAAAGTTGTTTAAAATTGCATGCCCTATCTGAATCATGAAAGTTTAGTTTTGACTTTACTGTCCCTTTAAAATTGCATGCTCTATCTGAATCACAAAAGAAAACATTTGGGTTCAGTGTCCCTTTAAGCCTCAAAGGAAAATCTCAGACATCATGTCTGTCTATCCACAGGGGTTCCTGTGATCTAAGTAATGAATTTCTTAAGGCTAAATTATTTGAGAGATTTCAATATGGGAAGGCTATCCAACAATGATCCATTAGAAGTTACCTCTCTTCTGAGATCGTGATCAAAAGCTCTTTAGATGTGACATTATCTCTTATAGTTTTGGGACCAATGTTTGTTCTTTTTTGAGATAACTATGCAAACAATTCATTTGATGAATGAGAGAGGGGGGCTGGTCTGTTAAATTGACATCTTGAGTTTTACAAATAAAATGAATTATTGGTCTTATCATATATCTATGTGTAGACAAATGTACATATATATACAGTATATATATGTTTTATCATTTAATAACACCCACAGGTATCCTGACAACATTCTTATGCACACACACATGCACTCTTTCACACACATGCTTATGCACACATGCACTCTCTCACACACATGCACATATACTTAAACACAAAACAGAAGGTATATAGCTGGCTCAGGTGATTTGGCCATTAAGCATACTTCATTGTTCTTGTGTGGGATGTAGTACACCAGCTTTCATTGCATTTCTAGCATCAGTATCAAACAAACGGGGTATCTTCCAGTGGACTTAAAGGGCCACTGTAAGTAAATATTTTCTATGCCTGTTACTAACTAACTACCCCAAATACGTTTTTTATCAATAGCATTTCATTAACATATCTCTACCGTATATCAGAAATCTTGTCTGCAAATTTAATTGTTTTCCAAACCCACTCCGTGGGTATCCAATCCGCTTACAATACCTAGGTTTCAAAATGGCGCTTTAAACACAAAGTTATTGGTTTAAGTATTTTGAACACGCAGTGCTGAAAATAGTGGGCAGGATAACGTGACGTCATCGGCGAATAAAAGATATAACTTTTAGAACGTTATGAAACTTCGTTTTGGAGAAAATATAGGTCAGTAGGTTTTAATTAATGTTTATTAACTTTAATATTTTAGTTGTTTAGCTTAAAAATTATAACAGAAAGTAATCCTTTAATGAATAGAGGACACTGGTGCAAATATATGAGGTTAAGGTGCCTCTGCCCAGCCTGCTTAGTTTAACATATTTAATCTTTAAGTATAGTTAGTGTTTAGAAATATGTTCCATCCCTATTGGAAGCAATGCCTGCTTTCATAGTAAAATAGTTACCAATGGCATTTGAATTAGATTATGGGAAACCAGCATTGATGTGATAGCAAGCTTATTCATTAACCATGTCTGCCACAAGAACCATTTTAGGAAATAATTAAAATAATACTTCAGTTCTAACCATCAAACCTTTTGATATGAGTCAATAGCTAATTTCTTATGGCAGCAAACTAGTTAACACATGGAGATAAAAACAACACTCTCCCCTTGCCCTGTACTGGTGATTAGTTTTATGGCTGCACTCAGGAATGTTAGGGCTCATTTGCAAAAGTGGCGGGCCAAAAAGAGGCGGGCCATCATTACTGTCAGGGGCTGTTTATCATTTGGCAATGGCAGCAATCGTCAGCTTTTCACTAGCTTGCTTCTCTGAATGTACTGAACATGCCCGGACTGCACAAGCTCAGTGATTCTCTGATTAATTCAAGTCTCCCAGCTGAGAACTGCCTTACTCTGTGACAGGGTGTTGTATATGAGATGCAGTCAGTGTATAGAGCACTGCACAGAGCAAGTCAGCTACTAGTTTAAAATAGTGGGTGGAGTTAGTTACTTGCAGTACACATGGTTGTAAGTTGTAACGCAGTGCTGAGAGGCTGCTGACAGGGGAGCATGAGAGACAGGAAGGTGTAAATAACCCAGCAAGCAGACGGTGACCTAATTGAGAACTAGTGGAGAGGGAACCCGGGAATATAACAATTCACCTCCAATAGGTCCGGCCCTGCAGTCACTCTAGCTGAAACAGTGAACCATCATCATGTATTATCTCTTACCCCAGAATCAGATGATGATCTTCACTATAGTATCACGGACTGGTCTTTCTGTGTCACTGCCAGACACTGCAGACAACCAGGGCCACTGACTGCTGGTGCTGCTCCGTCCCTCGCACTTCTGCACACAGCAGCACCTGCTGGCCTGGCTCGGCTCCTCCCTCTTCCTCTCCAGTGAGTCCTCAGTCATGTTCCTTGTGCTGCTGAGCCTGTGAAGGAACATTACGTGACCTGGCTGGAACTGGTCTGGAGAGCGAATAGTGCCAGCAGCAGGCATGGGTCTATTGGAGTGCCATGGTGCTGCATGTAGAGCCGGCACAAGGTACATGTTGTGGTGGGTGGGGGTTCCAAGTGTGAAGGCGGGTCATGGTAGGGGAGGCATGCTGCCGCTGCGCAATCAATTACCCTCAGACTTTCATTCATTCTCATCGATCTCACGACTCACTCAAAATAAAAAACAGTCACCACTCACCGGCCCAGAGTAAAAAAAAAAAAAGAAACAACATAAATTTTTTTTTAAAAATCATGCAAGTGTCAGGCTGGTGGGGGGGCTGGCGGGGGGAGCAACGCCACTGCATGCAACCAATTGTGTGAGAGTAGGGCTTGTCAATCACCCTAGTCTGATGAATCTGGGTTGATTTTAATCCACTAAATTCAAGTTGGCAAGAGGGTTTATGAAACTGCTTCATATATGTCACTTGCAGGGTAGGCTCAAATGAACAAGTCTTCAACTGATTGAGGCGTTCGCCTCCTGATTAATCTTTCCCATATATATATATATCCCCTTTTTAAAACATTTTTATCAGTATTCAAGTAATATGTTTTTAATAAAAAGTGTATATATGAGTTTAATACTTTATTTTATTTTAATGTTTTTGATGTGTTTTGGGACATTTGTTTTAAACCGTTACACTTTACGTCTGGTCTCAATTCGGGCTAAATATTTTAGCACAGTTTCAGCTTTTGCTTGAGCACAACCTAGAACTTTTAACTTGTAGCGAAGCCTCAATATCCATTGACAGTATCAGTTGCGGTAGAGAGATGTCAGCCACGCTAACCCTTCTTTAGTAAACGGGATTTACCATGGATTTGTAATATCAAGTTGCATGCTAATGATAGTGCATTTCAGTGATCGTCCTGCGCTATCATTAGTGCGCCACTTTAGTAACCTGACCCATTCTCAGAACATAAGACACTGAACTCTAACATTCTCCTGTTCTCTCCTTTGCTAAGGCACCTTCTTATGACCATTTTCTATGCCGGCTCCAACACAACACTTCTTATAGGCATTTATACCTCAGTCATAGCAGATGTTAGGTTTGATGTGTTAGGTTTATAATAGTTCAATCCTCTTATGAGTTTCCTAAGGTTACAATGCCAAATGGAGATCAGATTTTCTTTCTTTGATGCTTGAGGGGAAAAAATAAAATGTATGTTACATATAAAAAATATATATATTAAAGAAAAAAGTAAAATACTAACATTACCAGTTTGTGTAAAATATCTTTGTTTTTCTTGCGTTAAAAATATCAATTTATGGTGTAGAGAGGAAAAAGCTTTGAACTGTTAGGTTTTGCTCTGCTTACTTGTTTATTAAAGCTTTAGGCAGTTTTCACCTCTAGTTCCATCCCACCTCCAGCTGGTCTTGATCCTGAAAATAAAATAATAGTTTTTCTGGCACGCTGTGACTTCTTAGATGTAAATGTTTAGTCAGTTTGTTTAGAGCTAAAGCTCTATGCAGATAGATGTGTTACTGAATGTATATCATATAATATAATTAATCTGTGTGGCGTATGGAACTTTTCATTGTCAAAAGGGTCACCTAAATCTTGGGTTGCGCGGTGACTGTCCAGTATTTAATGGGACAGTCCAGTCCAGCCTCCAGTAAAATCTATTAAAAAATACTGGACACTTAAATGTCCAGCAATTTAAAGTCCCCTGAGTGGCAGCTACATTTTACATGATGCTTATGCTTCCACGCATTACAAATTTGGCTCAGAAAGCAGTGACATTGCACATGTACTGCTTTATGTGTTACTGGCAGCCAAAGAAAGTAAAAAAAAATACTGGTAGTTGTGGGGCTATATTAAAGCAGCTTTGCAAGTTAAATGTAGCCACTGGGGCAACCTATGTTTTTTTTTAGTGGCAGCCATGTTGGAGTAAAAATACTGTTCTATGTATTCTACTGGCAGTCAAAGGGGGGAATCAAATCACAACTGTGTGTTACTGGCAGGTAAACGTATTAATTATTATGTTACTAGCAGTCAAGGGAAAAAATCATTGCTTAATTGTGACAAATATTTATGGCTGTGGTTTATGGTGCGACTTAAGGTAAAACTTTTGTAAGAAAACATTTTGTGACCCTAGGACTCCAGCCCAATCATCTGCAGGTCGTCTGGTATTTTAGTAGAGACAAGCTGGAAACCCTAGTCACTTTGCCGAGCCATCACT
Source organism: Bombina bombina (assembly GCF_027579735.1). Taxonomy (NCBI): domain Eukaryota; kingdom Metazoa; phylum Chordata; class Amphibia; order Anura; family Bombinatoridae; genus Bombina; species Bombina bombina. The sequence goes on from NC_069501.1 coordinate 276,944,358, forward strand.
TTTTGTTTCACATAATTCTGTTAGCACGTTGCTGGTTGGGTTAGATGATTGCCTTGAATGTGTTTTGAAAAATGTACTAATATGCTGAAGAAGTATTTCACAGTTGTGAGTATTTAAAAAAAAAAAAAAAAGGTAAGGGGAAAGTTTGAGTCGTAGACCAACCAAGTAAGACTAATCAGGTTACAGAACAACTGGGTAGGACCACTGATGGTTTCCATGGCTACATCCACTAGGTACCAACCCCAAACCAATGTAAATTGCACAGAATATGCCAGTTCATGAAAATCAGATATATTAAAGGAACATAAAAAATATTTCTTTTGTGATCCAGATAGAGAATACAAGTATATTCTAAACTTTTCAATTCACTTCTATAGTTGAATTTGCTTTGTTCATACTGTATTATAGTGTAGAGATTATATACTTATAAATACAGTGTTTGTGTGTGTGTATAAAACAATTTTAATTGTGAGGGGGGTGGAAGTCTTGGTGAGTTCCCACACTTTTTTTATGACTTGACCCCTGCCAACACCTCATAACAGATTTTATACCGTGGAACAGACTCCTGAATCAAATACAACATAGGACTGTCTCAACAAAACCGTTACAGTTGTCAAGTATATCTAGGCTCTATTCAAACAGAGGGTCTACAGAAGGGGTGCCCAAACCTTTTCCGCTGTGGGGCCACCACAAGCTATTGCAGAACAATATGGACTGATTCAGACAGAATATTCTGACTGCAACAGTGGGAAGCCAGACTGATTGTAATTTTGGGCAAGTCTTTTTTCCTTTTTTTAGTAGGATTTAACATTTGAAAATACAAAAAAAAGGATGTGTGAATGATCCAGCACATTCATTTAAAATAACAAATGTTAACTAGATTTGCTTTTTCAAAAAAGGACTGTAAACTGTACGTAAATTTCTACAATGCATATGAAAGGGCATTATTTAAACATGCTAGAAGCTAACAGGAAGTGTAGGCAGTGGCCTCACTAGAGGGGTGCGGGGGGTGCAGGTCGCACCCGGGTGACACCCTCCAGGGGATGACACCACCAGCCAAAATTTTTTTTTAAAATTTTTTTTTATTTTATTGAAATTCAAAGAAATACAATGTAGAAATGCATATATTTTTATTAGAGGGGCCAGCAGTTGTGAACATTAGTGGGGCTGGGGAAGTTGTAGACACACTTAATTTTTTTGCCCCTTGAGCCGGTGCCACAATTTCCACAAATAGTTTTCGCGGCTGCTTTTCCTTCTTTGTACTTTGCTTATGCCCAATTTCACTATGAATGTTGTGGGCGTGCTGTGGGGCTTGCGAAGTTGCGCTGTTAGCCTAAACCTGCCTGCCTGCTGCCTATCTGTGCTCACTGCTCAGTGACATGTGGAGCAGTGGAGTCACTCACTGCTGTGCTGTCTCTCTAAACGTGAACCAGGAAATTGTGAGGGGAATGCCTGGTACTTGACCGCATGACTGTCTGACACTGTCTCTAAAGTGAAGGAGCCACGTATGATGCCCACCAGACCGGTACGGTTACGGTACACTAAGTGCACACTGAAGAGGTAGGAGGGGAAGGCGGACGGGGGTCTGGGGATGGGCAGAGGTGACTGACCATAAGAAGCGGTAGGCACGCGGCTCGGGACTGTGCACTGACAGGCTTGGAACAGAGTCAGAGAGCAGAATTTTCAAAGTTTGCACCTAAACCTTTTCTTTAGTGATTTATTTTTAGAGTGCATTGTTTATCTTTCATTTGATGCTCTGCTGAGCCAGATAGCAGCTATAGGCATGTGCTTTATAATTAATGCAGTGCAGTTTACATATTTTATATGTGTGTGTGCCTGAGTGTTTTTGTGTGTGTGCCTGAGTGTTTTTGTGTGTGTGCCTGAGTGTTTTTGTGTGTGTGCCTGAGTTTTTTGTGTCTGTGTGTCTGAGTGTTTTTGTGTCTGTGTGTCTAAGTGTTTTTGTGTCTGTGTGTCTGAGTGTTTTAGTGTGTGTGTATGTCTAAGTGTTTGTGTGTGTGTCTGAATGTTTTTGTGTGTGTATCTGAGTGTTTTGTGTGTGTGTGCCTGAGTGTTTTTGTGTGTGTCTGAGTGATTTGTGTTTGTATGTGTGCCTGAGTGTTTGTGTGTGTGTGTGTGTTTGTGTGTGTCTGAGTGTTTTTGTGTGTGTGTGTTTTGTGTGTGTGTGTCTCTGAGTGTGTTTCCGAGTGTTTGTGTGTGCATCTGAGTGTGTTTTTATGTGTGTCTGAGTGTGTGTGTGTCTGAGTGTTTGTATGTGTGTGTGCCTGTGTTTTTGTGTTTGTGTGTGTCTGCTTTCTGTCCATTGGAGAAGTTTGCTTTTTCTATAAAATCCTCTTCTTGTAGTAAAAAAAAAAAAAAACATTCGGGGGGGGGGGGGGGTGTCACACCATAACTTACCGCACCAAGTGACACCAACCCTAGTGACGCCACTGAGTGTAGGATTGATTGTTCAGTGGCTGATAAACATGGTTAGATTCACACTGTTTTATTGGCTGACAGTGACACGCCTCACTTGAATTAAAATAATGATAAACTTTAGCTTATCAAATGCCATATATGTAATCTTTGCCATTAAAAAATATATGTGTACCTTTTTTTAATCCATCCGTGAAAAGGGTTAAATCTGTGCCTATAGTAATGCTTCTATTACAATGTTATGCTGGCCATTTGGATGACAATTCCAATTAACAACCAATCAGTGTGTGTGCGTGTCATATGAGACTCTTGAAGTCCATCCCTTTGAAAGCCCTTAGGAAGCCTATGTAGAGAGTGTGTGAGACCATTATAAATCTTTTATTATAAAATATATAAACACTTTTTTAAAAAGGAAACTAAAATCAAACCCCTTGCTATATACTTTATTCTTTAAATCTCCCACAAAACCTTTTTTGTTGATTATTAACCCATTGTTTTCTATATATTAAGCCTAAATTCACCTCCATTTATTTATTTCCATGTATTTTATTTTTTTTTGGTTCAACAGTTTTTATTAAATTTTGAAAATTAAAAAACAATTTTACACTTTCCCTTAAGTTAAACTTGAAAGTAAACAATAAATATAAGTCAAACACTTTGACTACACCATGTTTTTAAATAGCAGAAAAAATGCACAACCTATATATTACTGGGTAAAGAAAATAAATAAATATGTTCAGAAGAGCAAGCAAAATTAAGTTTTAGCGCTCACAGCTCCCTCTCATCACCAGATAAGATATTATAGTGAACAAGTACTGGTGAGTAGGGTATGATAAAATGGTTATAAGCTTTACCCAGGGTTTAAAAATGAAGGAAAGTGGATTGTAGAAGAATTTGGGGGGTGGGGTATAAGATCTCAGCCCAAGGAGGGAGAAGAGATTTCCATAGCATCTTAATGTGTTTTTTTTTTATGCACAGTAGCAAGTAGACATGTGCAATTCGTTTCTGCCGAATTTAGTTTTCGGACCAAATTTTGGCCAATTCGGAGATTCTGATGAATCTGAATTTCCGAATCGGCACCATAACGAAAATTCCGAAAACTATTTAATCAGTTTCCGAATTTTCGGATCCATTCTTTATTCATATTCAGAATTTTTCATTGTTCATCTAAACTGCCGCCCCCACGTCGCCAACACTAACTAAAACACAAAATAAAGATATTAACCCCTAAACTGCTGCCCCTGACTTCGCCTACACTAACTTAACCTATTAGCCCCTAAACCGCCGCCCCCTAAGTCGCCGACACTAACTAAACCTATTAAACTCTAAACCGCAGTTCCCTGACATCGCAGACACTAACTAAAGATATTAACCTCTAAACCACCATTCCCTGTCATCGCCGACACTAACTAAACATATTAACCTCTAAACCGCTGTTCCCCAACATTGCCAACCCTAACTAAACCATTAACCCTTAAACCGCCGCCCCCCCCACATTGCCAACACTAACTAAACCTATTAACATCTAAACTGCCACCCCCCACATCGCCAACACTAACTAATCCTATTAACCTCTAAACCGCAGTTCCCTGACATCGCAGACACTAACTAAACATATTAACTTCTAAACTGCCATTCACTGTCATCGCCGACACTAACTAAGCATATTAACCTCTAAACCGCCTTTCCCCAACATCGCCAACACTAACTAAACCTTTTAGCCCCTAAACCACTGCCCCCAGATCGCCAACACTAACTAAACATATTAACCTCTAAACCGCCGTTCCCCAACATCGCCAACACTAACTAAACCTATTAACCCCTAAACCGCCTCCCCCCCACATCGCCAACACTAACTAAACCTATTAGCCTCTAAACCACTACCCCCCACATCGCCAACACTAACTAAACCTATTAACCTCTAAACCGCCGCCCCCCACATCGCCAAAATGAAATAAACCTATTAACCCCTAAACCGTCGTCCCCCCACATCGCAAACACTAAATAAAATAATTAACCTCTAAACCACCACCCCCCATTGCAACTAGCTAAATTAAACGATTAACCCCTAACACCACCTAACTTTAACATAATTAAAATACACCTAAAGTAAAGTTACAATTATTAACTAACTACCTATTTAAAAACAAATACAAACTTACCTGTGAAATAAAAATAAAACCTAAGCTTAAACTAAAAAAAACCCCTAACATTACTTGTTTAAAAAAACTATACACTAATACAAAAAATAAAAAACCTAACATTACTAAAAATAATAAAACCTAACATTACAAAAAATTAAAACTACAATTACAAAAATATAATAAACACTAAAATTACAAAAAATAAAAAAACTACCATTACAAAAAATAATAAACACTAACATTACAAAAAATGACAAACGAAATTATCCAAAATAATAAAAATTATTCCTATTCTAATGCCCCGTATAAAAAAAAAACACGCCAAAATAAAAAACCCCAATCTATAATAAACTACTAATAGCCCTTAAAAGGGCCTTTTGTAGGGCATTGCCCTAAAGTTAACAGCTCTTTTGCCAAAAAAATTTAAACGAATACCCCTAACATTACAAACCCCAACCCCCAAACCTCCAAAATAAAAAAAACCTAACCTACCCATTGCCCTGAAAAAGACATTTGTATGGGCATCGCCCTAATCTAAAAAAAACACCCCCCAAAAAAACTAACACTAACTCCAAAATCAGTACTCACAGTTCCTGAAGTCCAGTGAAAGATCTTCATCCCAGCAGCGAAGCATCTTCATCCAGGCGGCTCCATCTGCATCTATCGCGGGACCGGCATCTTCTATCTTCATCCCAGCGGAGGCAGAAAAGTCGGTGAATGTGCGGAGGCGGAGGTCCAGGCGGAGGTCCATTGGTCTGATGTGGAGGTCCTCTTCATGCGATCGTCCGCCGCACACTGAAGATTCAATGCAAGGTAACCCTTTTATATTAGGGTACTGTTGCATTCCTATTGGCTGAAAAATTCAAATCAGCCAATAAGATGAGAGCTGCTTAAAACCTATTGGCTGATTTGATCATCAGCCTGGATGAAGATGCTTCGCCGCTGGAATGAAGATCTTTTGCCGGACTTCAGGAAAAGTGAGTACCGATTTTGGGGTTAGTGCTAGGTTTCTTTGGGGGGATTTTTCATTTTTAATGGGCTGTAAAAGAGCTGAATGCCCTTTTAAGGGCAATGCCCATACAAAAGCCCTTTTCGGGGCAATGGGTAGATTTAGTTTTTTTTTAGTAAGGTTTTTTTTATTTTGGGAGGTGGGGGTTTTGTAATTTTAGGGGGTATTTGTTTAAATTTTTTAGAAAAAGAGCTGTTAAATTTAGGGCAATGCCCTAAAAAGGCCCTTTTAAGGACTATTAGTAGTTTATTATAGATTAGTTATTTGTTTTTTTGGTGGTGATTTTTTTTTTAAATGGGGGTATTAGGATAGGAATCATTTTTATTATTTTGGATTATTTCGTTATTTTTTTTGTAATGGTAGTTATTTTTATTTTTGGGGTGTTTTTCGGGTCAATGGGTAGATTAGTTTTTTTTTTACTTAGTTTTTTTTAATTTGGGGGGGTTGTAATGTTAGGAGGTATTTGTTTTAATTTAGTGGCAAAAGGGTAGTTTTGGTAGTTTATTAAAGATTCAGGGGTTTTTTTTCTATTTAGGGGTGTTTTTTTTAACGTGGTATTAGAATAGGAATAACTTTTATTATTTTGGATAATTTCGTTTATTTTTTGTAATGGTAGTTTTTTTATTTTTTGTAATTTCAGTATTTATTATTTTTGTAATGTTAGGTTTTATTATTTTTTAGTAATGTTAGGTTTTTTATTTTTTGTATATTTTTTTTTTAAAACAAGTAATGTTAGTTTTTTTTTTAGTTTAAGCTTAGGTTTTATTTTTATTTCACAGGTAAGTTTGTATTTATTTTAACTAGGTAGTTAGGTCTATTTTAATTATGTTAAAGTTCGGGGGGTTAGGTTTAGGGGTTAATTTAATTTAGCTAGTTGCGATGTGGGGGGATGGCGTTTTAGAGGTTAATTATTTTATTTAGTGTTTGCGATGTGGTGGGGCGGTGGTTTAGGGGTTAATAGGTTTATTTAGTTTTGGCGATGTGGGAGAATGGCAGTTTAGAGGTTAACAGGTTAGTTAGTATTGGCGATGTTTAGAGGTTAATAGGTTTAGTTAGTGTTGGCGATGTGGGGGGGTGGTGGTTTAGAGGTTAATATGTTTATTTAGTGTTGGTGATGTGGCGGCGGTTTAGGGGTTAATAGCTTTATTTTGTGTTGGCGATGTGGGGGGCGGCGGTTCAGAGGTTAATAAGTTTATTTAGTGTCGGGGATGTGGGGGGGCAGCGGTTTAGGGGTTAATAGGTTTAGTTAGTGCCGGCGATGTCGGTTAATGGTGGTTTAGAGGTTAATAGGTTTAGTTAGTGTCTGCGATGTCGGGGAACAGCTGTTTAGAGGTAAATAGGTTTAGTTATTGTTGGCGATGTGGGGGGCGGCGGTTTAAGGGTTAATAGGTTTAGTTAGTGTTGGCGATGAGGGGGTGTGGCGGTTTAGAAGTTAATAGGTTTAGTTAGTGTTGGCAAAGCAGGGGGTGGCGGTTTAGGGGTTAATAGCTTAATTTAGTGTCAGGGAACGGCTGTTTAGATCATTTTGTTTCAGCAAATTATTTTTTTGGATTCATTCATTATTTGGGATCCATTCTTTATTCATATTCATTAAACTATTTTAAACTTTAGAATAGAATAATGAATATGAATAACGAACGGATCCGAAATAACGAATGGATCTGAAATAACGATTTAACTTAACATAACTAATTTGCCGAAAAAATTATTTATTTAACTAATGAAAACAAAACTAAACAAATTTTTTAGCATTGCACATGTCTAGTAACAAGTTATAATATTTAATTCCAGCAGGGTCGGAACTACAAGGGGTGCAGAGGTCGCAACTACGACCAGGCCCCCCAGGGTGGGGGCCCAGCTTCAAAAAATAAAAAACATAATTTATGTAAGAACTTACCTGATAAATTAATTTATTTCATATTGGCAAGAGTCCATGAGCTAGTGACGTATGGGATATACAATCCTACCAGGAGGGGCAAAGTTTCCCCAACCTCAAAATGCCTATAAATACACCCATCACCACCCCCACAATTCAGTTTAACGAATAGCCAAGTAGCAGGGTGAAAAAATAAGGAGTAGAAAAGCATACAAAAAGAGGAACTCGAAAAATAATTGTGCTTTTATACAAAAAATCATAACCACCATAAAAAAGGGTGGGCCTCATGAACTTTTGCCAATATGAAAGAAATTCATTTATCAGGTAAGTTCTTACATAAATTATGTTTTCTTTCATGTAATTGGCAAGAGTCCATGAGCTAGTGACGTTTGGGATAGAAATACCCAAGATGTGGAAGACCACAGAAGAGTCACTAGAAAGGGAGGGATAAAATAAAAACAGCTATTTCTGCTGAAAAAATTACATTCACAAAAAATAGCTCTTTCTTATAAATGTCACATAAATTTCAGGAAAAAAACTTAAATCAGAAGCAGAAGAATCAAACTGAGACAGCTGCCTGAAGAACTTTTCTACCAAAGACTGCTTCAGATGAAGCAAATACATCAAAATGGTAAATGTAGTAAATGTATGTAAAAAAGACCAAATTGCTGCTTTGCAAATCTGATCAACCGAGGCTTCATTCTTAAAAGCCCAAGAAGTGGCGACTGATCTAGTAGAATGAGCTTTAATTCTCTGAGGCGGAGACTGTCCTGCCTCCAAATAAACCTTGTGAATCAAAAGCTTTAACGAAGATGCCAAAGAAATGGCAGAGGTTTTCTGACCTTTCCTAGAACTAGAAAAATAACAAATAAACTAGAAGTCTTCCTGAAATCCTTAGTAGCCTCAACATAGTATTTCAAAGCCCTTACCACATCCAAAGAATGTAAAGATCTTTCAAGAGTATTCTTGGGATTAGGGCACAAGGAAGGAACAACAATTTCCCTACTAATGAGATTTGTCCCTTCAAGGTACTTGCAGACAAACCTTTATCCAAACCATCCTGAAGAAACTGTAAAATTATAGGAATCCTAAAAGAATGCCAAGAGAATTTATGAGAAAAACACCATGAAATATAGGTTTTCCAAACCCGATAATAAATCTTCCTTGAAACACAGACTTACAAGCCTATAGCATAGTATTAATCACTGAGTCAGAGAAACCTCTATGACTAAGTACTAAGCGTTACATTTCCATACCTTCAAATTTAGTGATTTGAGATCCTGATGGAAAAACAGCCCTTGAGACAGAAGGTCTGGCCATAAAGGAAGTGGCCAAGGTTGGCAACTAGACATCCAGACAAGATCCGCATGCCAAAACCAGTGAGGCCATGCTGGTGCTATCAAAAACACATGCAATTGTTTCAATATAATCTTGGAGATCACCCTTGGAAGAAGAACTAGAGGTGGAAAAATGTAAGCAGGTTGGTAAAACCAAGGAACTGCTAACGCATCCACCATCTCTGCCTGAGGATCCCTGGACCTGGAAAGGTACCTGGGAAGCTTCTTGTTTAGATGGGAAGCCATAAGATCTATTTTGGGGAGACCCCACATCTGTACAATCTGACAAAATACATCTGAATGGAGAGACCACTCCCCTGGATGTAAAAACTGACGACTGAGATAATCCGCTTCCCAAATGTCTACACCTGAGATATGTATTGCAGAAATTAGACAGGAGTTGGATTCCGCCCAAGAAAGTATCTGAGATACTTCTTTCATCGCTAAAGGACTGCGAGTCCCCCCTTGATGATTGACATATGCCACGGTTGTGATATTGTCTGTCTGAAAATGAATTAATGATTCTCTCTTTAATAGAGGCCAAGCCTGAAGAGCCCTGAAAATAGCACAGAGTTCTAAAATATTGATTGGTAACCTCACCTCTTGAGGATTCCAAACTCCTTGTGCTGTCAGAGACCCCCAGACAGCTCCCCAACCTGTGAGACTTGCATCTGTTGAAATCACAGTCCAGGAAGGATGAACAAAAGAGGCCCCTTGAAGAATCCGATGATGGTCCAACCACCAGGACAGAGAGAGTTGAATGTTGGAATTTAAGAATATCAACTGTGATATCCGAGCATAATCCCTGCACCATTGATTCAGCTTGCAAAGCTGCAGTGGTCTCATATCAAAATGAGCAAAGGGGATCACGTTCGATGCTGCAGTCATGAGACCTAAAACTTCCATGCACATAGCCACTGAAGGGAATGATCAAGACTGAAGGTTCTGAAGATTCTTGGAGCTGTTGCTAGGCCAAACGGAAGAGCAACAAATTGGTAATGCTTGTCTAGAAAAGAGAATCTCAGAAACCGATAGTGGTCTGGATGAATCGGAATGTGAAGATACGCATCCTGTAAGTCTATTGAGGACATGTAATGACCTTGCTGAATAAAAGGCAGAATAGTCCTTATAATCACCATCTAGAAAGTTGGGACTCTTACAAATTGATTCAAAAACTTCAGATCCAGAACTGGTCTGAATGAATTTTCTTTCTTCGGGACAATGAATAGATTTGAATAAAAACCCAGACCCTGTTCCAGAATTGGAACTGGTACAATTACTCCTGAAAGTTCTAGATCTGAAACACACATCAGAAAAGCCTGAGCTTTCACAGGATTTGTTGGAACGTGAGAGAGAAAAAATCTTCTCACCGGAGGTCTTATTCTGAAACATATTCGATACCCCTGAGAGACAATATTCTGAATCCTATGATTCTGAATGGAACCTGCCCAAATGTCTTGAAATAATTTAAATCTGCCCCCCACCAGCAGAACTGGATTGAGAGCTGCACCTTCATGCAGTCTTGGGGACTGGCTTTGGTTTCTTGTAAGGCTTGGATTTATTCCAACTCGAGGATGGCTTCCAATTGGAGCCAGAGTCTTTAGGGGAAGGAATGGTTTTCTGTTCTCTATTCTGACGAAAGGAACAAAACCAATTAGAAGCTTTAGATTTGCCCTTAGACTTTTTATCTTGAGGCAAAAAAACTCCCTTCCCCCAGTAATAGTGGAAATAATAGAATTCAACTGAGAACCAAGCAAATTATTACCCTGGAATGAAAGAGATATTAACCTAGATTTAGGTATCATGTCAGCATTCCATGGTTTGAGCCATAAAGCTCTTTTAGCTAAAATAACCAAAGACATAGATTTAACATTAAAGGGACACTGAACCCAAATTTTTTCTTTTTGATTCAGATAGAGCATGACATTTTAAGCAACTTTCTAATTTACTCCTATTATCAATTTTTTTAATTCTCTTGGTATCTTTATTTGAAATGCAAGAATGTAAGTTTAGATGCTGGCCCATTTTTGGTGAACAACCTAGGTTGTCCTTGCTGATTGGTGGATAAATTCATCCACCAATAAAAAAGTGCTGTCCAGAGTACTGAAACAAAAAAAAGCTTAGATGCCATTTTTTCAAATAAAGATAGGAAGAGAACGAAGAAAAATTGATAACAGGAGTAAATTAGAAAGTTGCTTAAAATTGCATGCTCTATCTGAATCACGAAAGAAAAATTTGGGGTTCAGTGTCCCTTTAATCTTGATGATATCAAAAATAGCATCACAGATAAAATGATTAGCATGTTGAAGCAAACGAACAATGCTATGCAAATCAGAGTCTTTTTCCCGTTGTGCTAAGCTATCCTACCAAAACATTGATGCAGTCGCAACATCAGCAATAGAAATGGCAGGTCTGAGAATATAGCCAGAATGCAAATAAGCTTTCCTTAGATAAGGTTCAATCTTTCTATCTAAAGGATCATTAAAAGAAGTACTATCTTCCATAGGAATAGTGGTACCTTTAGCAAGAGTAGAAATAGCCCCATCAACCTTAGGGACTTTTTCCCAAAACTCTAATTTAGCCACTGGCAAAGGATACAACTTTTTAAACTTTGAAGAAGGAACAAAAGAAGTGCCAGGCTTAGACCATTCCTTAGCAATCACACCAGAAATAGCATCAGGAACTGGAAAAACCTCAGGAGTAGTCACAGGAGGTTTTGTAGACAGAATTTAAACGTTTACTGGATTTAATATCAAGAGGACCAGACTCCTCAATATCCAAAGTTATCAACACTTCTTTTAACAAAGAACGAATATACTCAATCTTAAAAAGATAAGATGATTTATCAGTGTCAATGTCTGAGAGATCTTCATCAGAGGAGGATATACAGTATCAGTATGTTGCCGGTCATTACAAATTTCATCAGTATTATGAGAAGTTTTAAAAGACCTTTTACGTTTTTTTGAAGGCGGTATAGCAGCCATAGTGTAGCCTTCTCTATCGCATCAACAATATCATTTTTTATATCAACAGGGATATCATGTACTTTAGATGTTGAAGGAACAACAGATACTGTGCTAGCACTAATAGAAACCTTTTCTGCATGCAAAAGCTTATCATGACAACTGTTACATACTACAGCTGGAGATATAATCTCCACTAGTTTACAACAGATACACTTAGCTTTGGTAGAACTGTGTTCAGGCAGCATGGTTCCTACAGCAGCTTCTGAGACAGGATCAGATTGAGACATCTTGTAAAAAAGAAAAAATAACATTTAAACATAAAAATCTTATTTCCACATATAGCAATTTCAGGAATGGGGAAAAATATGCAAATGCTAAAATTGGCAAAAAAAAGCAAATAGCATAGCCCTCTGAGCATAAAGAAGGCAAGGAGCATATAGGAAGTGAGGTAAAATAAAACTAATTTTTTTGCACCAAGTATGACGCACAACGCAAAAGGAGGTTGAGAAATTTTTTGGCACCAACAAACGTCCGGAAATGACACAACTTGTGTCATAACAAACACAATTTTGTGGGTGTGGTCAGGGGTGTATTTATAGGCATTTTGAGGTTTGGGAAACTTTGCCCCTCCTTGTAGGATTATATATCCCATACGTCACTAACTCATGGACTCTTGCCAATGAAAATTTTTTTTTTCAATAAAAAACTTTGACCTGTCACTGCCTGCACTGATATCATGTGAGTGTGACGTGATGCTTCACTAGTGTCTTTGTCTCTGACTACAGGGGTTAGTTTTTCTATTTTACCCATGGTGTTTATGTGTGTGTGTGTGTGTGTGTGTGTGTGTGTATGTATGTATGTATGTGACTGTGTGTGTATTTATTTATGCATGTATGTGTGTGTGTGTGTGTGTGTGTGTATGTTTGTGAAACCAGCAAATTACAGACCTTGTTACTACAGCATGGGGGGCGGGGGGTAAACAGTATCACTATCCAGTACCACTATATACAGTACGGGGGGCTGGAACAGGTCAAAGACTACTGTGGTCACTTTATAAAGTACTGGGGTGGGTAGGCTCAGGCCAGCCACATCACCGGCAGATTACAGACTGTGTCACTAACTCACTATATACAGTACTGGTGGGTTAAACAGTATCACTATATACAGTAATAGGGGGTCAGACCATCTCACAGACTGTGGGCACATGGTACCTCCTTTTGCAGACATGTAATCTGATTCACATTTTTTTTTCTTTGCTAAATGTTAAAAAAAAAAAAGAAGATATGTATCAAATTCACCTTTTTTTGGGGGGGGGAGGGTGGGGGGCCCTTATTAGATTCTTGCACCTGGGCTCTGTGGTTTCTAGTTACGCCTCTGAATACCAGGTTTTTAAAAACGATAAACCGACAACTAATGGCACGCTATTTAGCACTTTCCCTCCTGCGCAAACACCACCAGAAGTAAACTTTTATAACATGTTGAAAGTAATTTGTTTGCATTTTTTTTAAAACTAGTTGTGGTAACGTACTAGTGTATACGTTACCACTACTAGTTTCAGGGTCATGCCCCTTCCTCAGGTGACACCTGAGGAAGGGGCGTGACCCTGAAACTAGTAGTGGTAACGTATACACAGAGTCTGGCCAGGCACGTGTTTGCAGTTTCTCTCGCTCTTCATTTATCAGAGTACTATATGATTTTTAGTTTTTTAAAAGGTTTTTATACTTGTGATTTAATACTGCATATTTGTATGTTGTAAATTTGTATATTGTATGAAAGTGGGGACAATAGTGCTCCATTTCATCCCAAAAACTTCAATTTGCCCTCTATTGTGCAAATAGTTTTTTAACCTATGTGTTAGGACTATATACAATAGCAACATTTAATACTATTGTTTTGTGAATAGGTATATGTTATATCTTTTTAAATGTTCTAAGACATGGTCTGTCAGTAAAATAAAGTGTTTTTTTTCTACACATTGTGTATTTCTAGTTTATATTTGCTGTATACAGCGCTGTTTATATACTCTCATACAACCTTTCTTGTTCCTAAAAACAGCTGCAGTTCAGCCCTTAATCAAGTGATTAGATACCTAGTATATACTAGTGGCATAAAGGGCGCGATCAAATATACGGCGCAGGTTTCAGCGCAAGCGTGGGAACCTGCGCCGTCTATAATTTCACCTCTCACATCGGGGTATTACATAAACCCTGCCGGCAGTTCATAAAGTGCCGTAAGTCTGATAAACTAGCGATGTCCAGAAATGAGCGTAAATACAAATCTCTGGAGTCGCCAGTGACTTACGGCACTTTAGAAACTGCCGGCGCCTAAGAAAAGTAAAGAAAATAACAAATCTCCCGTAAAAGTCTAACACGCCTCCCAAAAATAAGCTCGACATGTAAAACCCCTATATCCGCAATCCCCCCTCTCATTACTAATATTAAATGTATTAACCCTTAGACCGGCAACCCCCCACAACGCAATATGCCTATTTAAACTATTAACCCCTATATCCGCCATCAAACCCACACCGCAAGTAATAACAAAATTATTAACCCCTAAATCTGCCAACCCCAACATTTCAAACTACCTATTAAAACTATTAACCCCTAATCCGCCATTAACCCACAACGCAATAAACCTAATCAAGTATTAACCCCTAAACCGCCATAGCCCACAACGCAATAAACCTAAACCATAACCTAACCTAACCCCCCCTAAATAAACTAAAATTACCTAATTTACAAAATACTAAAGTTACTATTAAATATAAAAAATGTACACTACTTTTAAAATACAAATAAACTAAGTATAAATTAAAGGGGCAGTATAATCAAAATTCAGGAGTAGATTGTCCCTTTAAGCAAGAATGACAGAAAATAAAAAAATCCAAGATTACAGAAAATAATAAATAAAATTGCAAAATTTTAAATAAATTACACCTAATCCCTATGAAAATAAAAAAGCCCCCCCAAAATAAAACACCCCCTAATCTAATAAACTACCAGTAGCCCTTAAAAGGACTTTTTGCAGGGCATTGCCACAAGATAATCAGCTCTTTTGCCAAAAAAATACACACAGCCCCCCCTACCAGTAAACCCCCCAACCCACCAAACCCTCCCCCCAAAAAACTAACACTAAAAACGCTAAACTACCCATTGCCCTGAAAAGGGCATTTGTTGAGCCCCCAAGTGGTCCTCACCTGTCCTGAAGTCCAGCGGAGAAGGTCCTGTTCCAGGCGGTGAAGTCTTCTTCCAAGCGGCGACCTCTTCTTTCTTCTTTCAGGAACCAGCCAGCGCGGAGCGGAGGGCGGAGTTGAAGACCGGCGACTCTGGAACTGAAGACCGGCGACTCTGGAACTGAAGACCGGCGACCGCGGAGCCATGGAGCATGGAGGATCCTCATACGATCTCTGCCGTACACTGAATAGGAATTCAAGGTACGCGATTAAAAATGGCGTCCCTTGAATTCCTATTGGCTGATTTGAGCCTTCAAATTCAAATCAGCCAATCGGATGAGAGCTACTGAAATCCTATTGGCTGTTCAAATCACCCAATAGGATAAGAGCTACTGAAATCCTATTGGCTGATTTGAACAGCCAATAGGATTTCAGTAGCTCTCATCTGATTGGCTGATTTGAATTTGAAGTCTCAAATCAGCCAATAGGAATTCAAGGGACGCCATTTTTAATTGCGTACCTTTAATTCCTATTCAGTGTACGGCGGAGATCGTATGAACGGATCCTCCATGCTCCATGGCTCCGCGGTCGCCGGTCTTCAACTCCGCCCTGGCTGGTTCCTGGAAGAAGAAAGAAGAGGTCGCCGCTTGGAAGAAGACTTCACCGCCTGGAACAGGACCTTCTCCGCTGGACTTCAGGACAGGTGAGGACCACTTGGGGGTTAGACTTAGGGTTTTTTAAGGGGTTTTTGGGGGGATTTATTTTATTTAGATAGGGTGGACAGCAAAAGAGCTGAATGCCCTTTTAAGGGCAATGCCCAACAAATGCCCTTTTCAGGGCAATGGGTAGTTTAGCGTTTTTAGTGTTAGTTTTTTTTGGGGGGGTTTGGTGGGTGGGGGGGATTACTGGTAGGGGGGGGGGCTGTGTGTATTTTTTGGCAAAGTAGCTGATTATCTTGGGGCAGTGCCCTGCAAAAAGTCCTTTTAAGGGCTACTGGTAGTTTATTAGATTAGGGGGTGTTTTTATTTTGGGGGGGCTTTTTTATTTTCATAGGGATTAGGTGTAATTTATTTAAAATTTTGTAATTTTATTTATTATTTTCTGTAATCTTAGATTTTTTTATTTTCTGTAATTCTTGCTTAAAGGGACAGTCTACTCCTGAATTTTGATTAGACTGCCCCTTTAATTTATACTTAGTTTATTTGTATTTTAAAAGTAGTGGGTTTTTTTTTTATTTAATAGTAACTTTAGTATTTTGTAAATTAGGTAATTTTAGTTTATTTAGGGGGGGTAGGTTAGGTAAGGGGTTAGGTTTATTGCGTTGTGGGGTATGGCGGTTTAGTTATTGCGGTGGGGGATTGCGGTTGACAGGTAGATAGACATTGCGCATGCGTTAGGTGTTAGTTTTTTTTTGCAGGCATTTTCGGGAGTTACGGTGCTCCCATACTCAGCACAAGGCTTGCTGCGGCTGCCTTTTATGGTGAGGTAAAAATGGAGTAAGATTTCTCCATTTTCGCCACGTAAGTCTTTGCGCTGGATATTTGATACCGATTTGTGACGCGGTTCTATGTTAGCCTATGGGAGTAATGATTGCGTGCGACGGCTGAAATATACGCGCGTAACTTGTATGCTACGCCATATATGTAATACCAAAATCGCGTAAAATCTGACAGCGGAGGATTTTGCGGGCGACGCTGCATATGTAATGGAGGCCCAGATCTTTAGTTGATTGCAACTAAGTAACTAAAATATACATTTTTCAGTGTGTGGCGCTCTCCTTTTTTAACTGCAATATATATATAAATACATATAGCATTTACCCATATTTGAAGAACATTGGGATGTAAAATATTTACAGTACACAGTAAAACACATTATTAAATATTATAATTTATGTTTCTTGTTTTCAGGTATTTGAGTGGAAAGGGCTCCAAAGTATATATACATATGTATATATGTGTATACCGGTGTTCCCTCTATGGCCAGTATTGTGAGTGGCCCAGCAGTGAAACAGTTAATAAGGGGACCACACCTTGCAGTCTGCATTATGTAGTGTTTGCTAATTGCTCTAATTAACTGTTTCACTGCTTGGCTGCTCACAAAACTGGCCTTAGAGGGAACACTGGTTTATGCATGTTTATATGTGTATATATGTATAAATACACATGTATACACATAAATACATATGTATAAATACATACACATATGTACATGTATATGTATGTTTATATCCATGTTGCTTCTTATGCATAAGTGAACTTGTGTATTTGTTAAGTAATGAATAACACATCAGTTGCTGGATCATCTATATATATGGTTAAAGTGTATATACAGCCACTTATTGTGCATATTGATGCGTGTTGCCATATTAACCCTATTACTTTGCTCCACAGTCCGTTTAGAGCAATTGATATTGAAGTGAGCATCTATTTAATTGTAGGGAGAGTGGGGGACTGCATAGATCCTAGTGAGTTCCATGACAGCATATACCCTCTAATACAGGTGAGGCTGCCCTCTGGACAGGTGTTGCAGGTCCCTTACATCCCCTTCAATTACGATTTCCTAGTGACGTCACTTTTTACATTTTATTAAGTGTGTATTCTTTTTTATTTGTATGTATTATTTGCATGCTTTTGATTTTCAATTATTTGTTTGCTTTTGGTGTATGGTTCCTTTCTGTTGGAAAATATCTCTCATTTTTGAAATATTTATCCTATACTGAATGGGATTTAAAAAAAAAAAAACATTTTTGGCTAAATTAAAATGTATTAAAAGAGTGCTTGATTCCCTGTCTTTTATTGATAGTGTATAACACTGTCATATCTTTCTTTTTTCCAGTAAATATATGTGTATGGGTCTGCACCATTTTCTTTAAAAAGGACGCAAAATACATATAGCCATTTAAACAATAGTTTTGATTTCTCACTACCCTCCTCTTTTGCATATGTTACACTCATATAATATATATATATATATATATATATATATATATAGTGCTCATATATATGCCTGATTCCCTGTCTTTTATTGATAGTGTATTACACTGTCATGTCTTTCTTTTTTCAAGTAAATATATATGAGTTTAAAACTTTACTTTTATGTATATATGGTACAACGTTTAACTTAGCTCTAACCCTATCCGTGAGGACTTCAGTCGAACTAACACAACAAGTGGAAATTTAGTTTGCACTTGTGCGGTTGTTTTTACTTTTAACTTGTAATATGCATGCAACTTAACATGGGCACAATATTGAAATATCACGCCCAAGTTAACTTGCATGTGTATTAGAAGTTGAAAGTAAAAATTACTGCACAAGCACAAACTAAATTTTGCACCAAACACTAATGATTGTGCTCCACTTGTAATCTTGGCCTTTTTTATTACACTTAATTAAAATGCTGCCAAAGTTTACAGTGTTGAAGCAATCGCTTTTTAGATCAGTGATGGCCAACTTCCTAACATATGGGGGCCAAAGAGAAATATTTTAGATTTAAGGGTTGCCGCATAATTTTATGGCTAAGTGGCAAAGGGTCAGATTTAGATTGTAAGGCACCCTCTTTCTGCACCCTCAAGCACACATTTTTAGCTCTGGTTTTCCCTACTGCTACAATACTATGGTACACATTTTTTAGATACTGGCTACCCCGACTGGGTAGCTCCGCCAAAGGGTCCTGCTTCCTCCCTGGAGTCTGCAGCTGTATAGCTGGAATGTGTAGCTATAGAGTGAGGAGAAGTGATTATAGCCAGAGCCCACCCAAATAACCAGACAAGATCAGTATTCAGGTGAAACAAGAACTGCTTTATTGTTAAACACACACTGCTTATATACACACAAAAGGGTCTTATCTGACCCCTAGATCTCCCGCCGTTCCAACCCCTCCAGACAGTCCAGCGCATCCATAGGAACCACAGTCCCATAAAGTCCCCACAGTACCTAGGTAATGGTTTCGGGTGATCCCAGGGGAGCTGCAGCACTTCCAAGGTGTCATTGCTCTCCATGCCCAGAGGCCACAGTCCAAAAAGCAGCATGATCTGTTACTGGGGACCAGAGTTACAGCCTGGTAAAGATATGGAGGTGGGGGTGTCCAAAATCCCCGGTTCCCAAGGGAGCTCCCTTCCGGCAATCACCCCACCTCTTGTCCTCCCTAGGAGCTACCAATCCCCAAAAGAGCGGAGCTCTGGGGCAAGGGGCCACTGGAGCGACCTGGGGTAAAGGTTAGCGGGTATCTGGTGAGGTGCGGCCAACCGGTAGTTCCAGGAGCCTGGCCAGCCGAGAAGGGTTTATGTTGTCAGGGATCAGCTCTTTCCTGATGAAGTACAAATAGTAAAACAATAGACAGCTAGAGTGTGGGAGATCCCGTGAGCCATGAAATCGCCAAAACCGGTGTGATAAGCAGAGAGCCAGGTAGTAGGGGGGTGGAGGTAGCCTTAGCAGTCTGGTATCCGTGACAGTGCTCCCCTCCTAGTCCGGCAGGCCCGGCTAGAACCAAATGGGTCGGCTTGGGGCTGTCCGGTGGTGGCCCTCAAATTGTAGGTTGCCGGGATAAGTCATCCCATCCCTACTGGGCTTGTGGCATCTTCATTGCTCCCAACTAGCCTTTATCCCCTGCACCCTGGAGCGCAGGGATATTCATATAATGCCAAGTACCAAAACAGGTTTCCAATGCCAGCCCCAGAAGATGTGCGCCCCTCCACAAGTCACAGAGGGGCCTCTGGGCTCTCCCATAAAAGGCATCTGCCGCTGGAGAGAAGGCAGGGTAGCTGGGGCTCCTGCAGCCCGAGGTTGGGGACCAGGGCAGACTGCCCCACATTCCTGGGGTTCACAGGTGGGGACTGTAGTCTCATCCTCCCCCCTTCCTGGATGGGGAAAGGGCAGTAATTAGCACCCACCTGCCCAGTTGCTAGCTCCACTGCTAGATGGACCCCCCTACTATTCCAGGGCTGTCCCTCCCTGGCTCTGGGATGCATAAAAGGGGTGGGCAGAGGCCAGCGGCACTCTGCCCCGCTGCCAGCTCCTCCTCTGGGTTGACACAGGGGACCGCCTCAGACTCCTCCAGGACCACAGGGACAAACTCCAGTCCTACAGTATCCACTGCTTCTCCAGTATAATCCAGTGGTGGAGGGTAGCGACCAATCTCCTTCTCAGAGCTCAGCTCTGGCCCTTCTGATGTGGGGATGTCAGGGGCACCCTTGGTTGCCTCCACAGCCACAGGAACCACAATTCTGCACTAGGATCCTCCACCTCCCAGAGTCTCTGTGAACTTGGGGAAACGGGGCAACCCAGACACCAGGGCAAAAGCCCTCAACAAATTCCTGGGTCACCCGCCTCCCAAAAGACAGAATTTAGCGCTGCGGAATCTGTTGGCGCTCTACAAATAACCGATAATAATAATAATAATTCTCCCAAGTTCCAGGGTCCATAGTCGGTGGGTAGGAGGCAGACCTGCGTTCCTCTCCGAAAGTAACAGAGGCTTCTGTTACACCTCCCAAACTGGTATGGGGAGCTGCTGGGGAGAGGGATCAGCCATCTCCTCTCCCTGAAGTAGGTTTGGCTGTTGGGGAGAGAGACCGTCTATCTCCTCTCCCTGGAAGGGGTTCTTCTGCTGGGGAGTGAGGTCGGCTACCTCCTCTCCCATGAAGGGGTGCTGTTGCTGGGGAGGGAGGTCGCTACCTCCGCTCCATGGGAATGGCTCTGTCACTGGGGAGAGAGACTGTCTGTCTCCTCTCCCTGAAACTGGCTCTGCCGCTGGGAAGAGAGACCAACTGCCTCCTCTCCTGGGAAGGGTTTCTGTCGTGGGGGAGAGAGGTCAGCTACCTCCTCTCTTGAGAAGGGGTGCTGTCGCTGGGGAGGGAGGTTGGCTACCTCCTCTCCCTGGGAATGGATTTGCCGCTGGGTAGAGACTGGCTGTCTCCTCTCCCGGGAAGGGGTTCTGCAGCTGGGGAGGGAGGTTGACTACCTCTTCTCCTTGTAAATTATTCTGTTGCTGGGGAGAGAGGTCGGCTACCTCCTCTCCCATAAAGGGGTGCTGTCACTGGGAAGGGAGGTCAGCTACCTTGGCTCCCTGGGAATGGCTCTACCACTGGGGAGAGAGACCGGCTGTCTCCTCTCCTGTGAAGGCTTTCTGTCACTGGGGAGAGAGGTCGGCTACCTCCTCTCCCTAGAAACTGATCTGCTACTGGGAAGAGAGACCATCTGTCTCCACTCCCGGGAAGGGGTTCTGTGACTAGGAAGGGAGGTCGGCTACCTCCGCTCCTTGGGAATGGCTCTGTCACTGGGGAGAGAAACTGGCTGCCTCCTCTCCCGGGAATTGGCTCTGCTGCTGGGAAGAGAGACTGGCTGTCTCCTCTCCCTGGAAGAGTTTCTGTCACTGGGGAGAGAGTGTAGCTACCTCCTCTCCCTGAAAACTGATCTGCCATTGGGGAAGGAAACCGGCTGTTTCCTCTCCCTGGAAAGGGTTCTGTCACTGGGGAGAGAGGTCGGCTACCTCCTCTCCCTGGAAACTGATCTGCCACTGGGGAGGGAGGTTGGCTACCTCAGCTCCCTGGGAATGGCTCTGATACTGGGGAGAGAGACCAGCTGTCTCCTGTCCTTGGAAGGGGTTCTGTCGCTGAGGAGGGAGGTCGGCTACCTCCTCTCCCTTGTTTCCCAGAGCTGCTGTAGGTGCTGGGCAGAGGCCAGCAGTGCTCTGCCCTGTTGATATTTTTTCATCTGGAGACTCACCGGTCTGTCCCTCTTCAGAGGAAAAGTCAATTAGATCTACAATCTCTGGGTCCTGGGGCTGGGGAGAGAGGTTGACTACCTCCTCTCCCTGGGACTCCAGAGATGTCACAGGTGTAGGGCAGAAGTCAGCGGCTCTCTGCCCTGTTGCCAGCACTTCTGCTGTGGTGGCTCCCTGGTCCAAGACCATAAGCTCCAGGCCAGGATGCTGATCGTGGTCTAGCAGCTCTTAGTAGCTCATTCCTGGTTGCCACTCCTCTGAGGAAAATTCCCATAAATCCCTGATCGCTGCACCATAGCTCCCTGCAGACTCAGAGTCATGCTGCTGAATGAGATCTAGCAGCCCCTTGTATGCCTTTTCCAGTGCCCATTCGTAGACACTTATAAAATCAAGATTGGCTTGTAGCCAGGGTACCCCCGACAGATTCAGCAATCTCTCTCGGTACTCCCTAAAGTACTTCGGTCTCCACTCTGCCTCACTCCCAAAGTCTGGGTTGCCAGCATTTCAAATAGCAATCCAGGGCCGCTGAAGCCAAAGCCCTCTGGGGGGACATCATCCTCCAGCCATGGCCACACTTGCATAGCGTACCATCAGAGGGCTCTGTAGCCATCCTCCAGCCACATCTCTGCCTGGACCAGTCCATCTAGTGTAGATAGTCATTTCTCCCTGGGCTTCTCTCCCAGGAAAGGCACTCGTAAGTCTAGCTGGAACTAGTACCTTTTATCAGCAGTGGGGAGGACTTTTCCATAATAGTCCTGTTCTTGTTGAAGAGCCTCCCTCCATAGTTGCTGGCAGATAATGTTCCTCCATCTCAGCTTGCCCTGTTCATAACCAGGACCATCCAGCTTGTATTCTCCATAGGAACTTGGCTTCCATAGTTGCAGGCTACTGTGGCACTTCTCCTCTGTCAGCAGGAACCGTGTGTAAGCATCGGATCCCACTGCTGACAGCCAATGTTACAGATACCGGCTACCCCAACTGTGTAGCTCCACCAAAGGGTCCTGCTTCCTCCCTGGAGACTGCAGCTGTATAGCTGGAATGTGTAGCTATAGAGGGAGGAGAAGTGAATATAGCTAGAGCCCACCCAAATAACCAGACAAGACCAGTATTCAGGTGAAACAAGAACTGCTTTATTGTGACACACACTGCTTATATCCACACAAAATGGTCTTATCTGACCCCTAGATCTCCTGCCATTCCCGCCCCTCCAGACAGTCTGGCACCTCCATAGGAACAGTCCCATAGAGTCCCCTCAGTACCTAGGTCACGGTTTCAGGGTGATCCAGGAGAACAGCGGCACTTCCAGGGAGTCATTAGAATGTTCTCCGTCCCCAGATGCCACAGTCCAAAAAGCAGCATGATCTGTTACTGGGGGCTGGAGTTACAGCCTGGTAAAGATATGGAGGTGGGGGTGTCCAAAATCCCCAGTTCCCAAGGAAGCTCCCTTCCTGAAATCACCCCACCTCTTGTCCTCCTTAGGGGCTACCAATCCCCCAAAGAGAGGAGCTCTGGGGCAAGTGGCTGATAGAGCAACCTGGGGTAAAGGTTAGCCATATCCTGTAAGGTGCGGCCAGCCGGTAGTTCCAGGAGCCCGGCCATCGAGAAGGGTTTATGTGGTCAGGGATCAGCTTTTTCCTGATAAAGTACAAATAGTAAAACAATAGACAGTGAGAGTCTGGGAGATCCCATGAGCTATGAAAGGGCCAAAACCGGTGAGATAATCAGAAAGCCAGGTAGTAGGGGAGTGGGGGTAGCCTTGGCAGTCTGGTGTCCGTGACAGTTACAATAACTATGGTACACATTTTTAGTTCTGCTTTTCCCTAGTGCTACAATAACTATGGTACACATTTTTAGTTCTGCTTTTCCCTAGTGCTACAATAACTATGGTACACATTTTTAGTTCTAAATTTTCCTAGTGCTATAATAACTATAGTACATATTTTTAGTTATGCTTTTTTCTGGGGGCTGCAGAAAATATTGTAGAGGGCTGTATGTGACTCTTGGGCTGCCAGTTGGCCTCCCCTGTTTTAGAAAACCAATTTTTATATTTAATGTTAGCTTATGCTATGTTTGGACAGATTTAATTTAGTAATGTGTACAAATCTTGCTCAGTTTCTTCTCTCAAATCACTTTTCACGCTTAGTAAGGCTATGTGAAGTAGCACATATAGAATGAAAATTTCCCATCAGAGTAGAACTAATCAGAACATCAGCAATACCTGAGAGTTTTGTGGTATAAATATATATCTAGATGGAAGGCCTGAAAGTCTTTTAACACTACAATAATTGATGTGAAACAGAAACTATTGTCATCTACAACAGAAGGAAACACATGTTCACAAATAGTGACCAATATTTTCTTTCATTTCTTATCTACTAGAGTATATCTGAATTTGTATAATATCAATAATGCATTTATAAAAGAACAAATATATTTAATTGCATTGCACAGTCTGGTCAATTAGAGTACTGGGTGTGGATAAAAATGTAAAATAACTGTAAAGGGTTTCTTAAAGTGATTGTAAATTTTAATGAATAAAAGCCCAGTATCTAAATCTTAAAAACATGGGCACTTTAATTCATTAAACTTTACAAAGACGCTTTTTTTAAAATAATTACCATTTTGTTACCCTAAACAGATTCTCCGCCCGCATCTCCTTCTGTATTGAGCAAATTGATGATGAATCGTTCCGCGCCCCCTTTGGCATCCAGCTCGTGGGGCACGCAATGAATGGAGGAAGCCGGATTCGTCATTGATCTACTAAATACAGAAGGAGTTGCGGGCGGAGGATAAACAGTCTGTTTAGCGTAAAGAAATGGTAAGTATTTAAAAATAGAAGAGTCTAAAGTTTAATGACTTAAAGTGCCCCTGTATTTAAGATTATTTTTAAATACTGGGCTTTAAATCATTAAACTTTACAACCACTTTTTCCAAAGGACTGATATTCTCACAAGAAATAAAAAAGCATAGACAACTTGCATACTTTGTGCCTGGAAGAACAAACGAATAAAAACCGGAGACAAAAAATTCTCTCTCAATAAAACTTTCCACACTAACATATGAACTATAGAAAATGTGAAAATGAAACAGAAAATTGAGACAACTTTGCCATTTGTGCAATAGGGAGACTTGAGACTGAGATGACTTCAGAAGGGCCAACGGAACACAAGCTTTATACAGGTGAAAAATACTTAGCCCTTTGTTTTCTGAAGCACCTTCTGTTCTATTCAACAAGATTTATTTTCCATAACAAGAGAGACATTTACATAAACAGTTTTTAATGCATGTTTTTATAGTTCTGGTGGTTATACTTATTGTGTTTTCTCTTTGTAAGAGGTTCTGTTTTTATGTGTGAGATATCATGTACTGGGCACCTCATGTAACTAAAATTTTTAATGGCTACTAAATATAGGTGATGTATGATAGTGACATAGGGGCCGATTTACCAAGCTGTCTATCGGCCCCAATGCAGCTGTTTCTGCGTGATCCTTTAGGCTCCCCGGAAACAGCAGTTAAGAAGCAGCGGTCTTAACACCGCTGCTCCTTAACTCGTATGCCTCCTCTGAGGCGGCGGACATTAATCCGCCCCCGATCGTATACGATAAGGTTAATTGACATCCCCTGCTAGCGGCTGTGATTGGTCACGAATATACAGGGGTGGTATTGCACAAGCATACGCTGTCGGCATTCAGCGATGTCTATCAGACATGATCCGCTGAGCTGATCATGTCGTACAGACACTTGATAAATTGGCCCAATAATCTCTACACCAAGCAACCTCATGAACATCTATAAATCTGGACCATAATGTTACTTTCTTATTTATCACAATTGAATCTAGCAGCAAATATATTTCAACGTATGTATACATTTTTACGTCTCTCACACTACTATCATATCTCTTATTAAAATAAAAAATACTCGCCTAGATTTGGAGTTTTGTCGGTAAAGACCTGCGGTGCTAACAAGACTTTTTTTTTTCCAGCACACCCTTAAGACAACGCTGGTATTACGAGTTTTCTGAACGGCTGCGTTAGCCTCAGAAAAGTGAGCATTGAGCCAAATTTAGCTCCTCTTCAACCCTCAATACCAGCATTGCTTACGGTAGCGGTAAGCTGGAAAAACGTGCTTGTGCATGATTTCCCCATAGGAAACAATGGGGCTGAGCTGGCTGAAAAAAAAAAATAACACCTGCAAAAAACAGCGTTCAGCTCCTAACGCAGCCCCATTGTTTCCTATGGGGAACCAGTTTCTAAGTCTACACCTAACACCCTAACATGAACCCGAGTCTAAACACCCCTAACCTTACACTTATTAACCCCTAATCTACCTCCCCTGTATCGCCGACACCTATATTATATTTATTAACCTCTAATCTGCCCCCCCAATGTCGCCGCCACCTACCTACACTCTGACTCCGACCAGACATCGCCGCCACTATAATAAATGTATTAACCCCTAAACCGCCGCACTCCCGCCTTGCAAACACTATAATAAATTGTATTAACCCCTAATCTGCCCTCCCTAACATCGCCGCCACCTACCTACAATTATTAACCCCTAATCTCCCGCCCCCTAACTTAAATATAATATAAATAAATTAAACTAAAATTACTATTATTAAATAAATTAATCTAAAAATTAATATTTAAAACTAAATACTTACCTATAAAATAAACCCTAATATAGCTACAATATAACTAATAGTTACATTGTAGCTATTTTAGGATTCATATTTATTTTACAGGAAACTTTGTATTTATTTTAACTAGGTACAACAGCTATTAAATAGTTATTAACTATTTAATAGCTACCTAGTTAAAATAATTACAAAATTCCCTGTAAAATAAATCCTAACCTAAGTTACAAATACACCTAACACTACACTATCAATAAATTAATTAAATAAATTGACTACAATTATCTAAACTAAAATACAATTAAATAAACTAAACTATAATACAAAGAAAACAAAGACTAAATTACAAAAAATAAAAAAATATTACAAGAATTTTAATCTAATTACACCTAATCTAAGCCCCCTAATAAAATAAAAAAGACCCCCAAAATAATAAAATTCCCTACCCTAAACTAAAGTAATCGGCTCTTTTACCAGCCCTTAAAAGGGCTTTTTGCATGGCATTGCCCCAAAGTAATCAGCTCTTTTACCCACCCGATCCCCCCTTAAGAAAACCTAACACTACCCCCCTGAAGATCACCCTACCTTGAGCCATTTTCAGCCAGCCGGCCACCAATAGGACAGAAGAGGACATCCGGACCGGCAGAAGTCTTCATCCTATCTGGGCAGGAGAGGACATCTGGACCGGCAGACATCTTCACCCAGGCGGCATCTCCTATCTTCATCCTTCCAGAGCGGAGCGGAGCAGTCTTCTATCCAGCTGACGTGGAGCCATCCTCTTCTTCCAATGTCCTAAGGCAGAATAAAGGTTCCTTTAAATGACGTCATCCAAGATGGCGTCCCTCGAATTCCAATTTTCTGATAGGATCCTATCAGCCAATCGGAATTAAGGTAGGAAAAATCCGATTGGTTGATTTAATCAGCCAATCGGATTGAAGTTCAATCCGATTGGCTGATTGGATGAGCCAATAGAATTGACCTCACAGTCTATTGGCTTATCCAATCAGCCAATAGGATTGAAGTTCAATCCTATTGGCTGATCCAATGGAACAGCCAATAGAATGTGAGCTCAGTCCTATTGGCTGATTGGATCAGCCAATAGGATTGAACTTCAATCCTATTGGCTGATTGCATCAGCCAATAGGATTTTTTCTACCTTAATTCCGATTGGCTGATAGAATTCTATCAGCCAATCGGAATCTAAGGGACACCATCTTGGATGATGTCACTTAAAGGTACCTTTATTCATCTTTAGTCGTTGGATGAAGAGGATGCTCCGCGTCGGATGTCTTGAAGATGGACCCGCTCCACGCTGGATGAAGACTTCTGCCCGTCTGGAGGACCACTTCGCCTGGCTTGGATGAAGACTTCTCCCGGTAAGTCGATCTTCAGGGGGTTAGTGTTAGGTTTTTTTAAGGGTGTATTGGGTGGGTTTTATTTTTAGGTTAGGGTTTGGGCTTGCAAAATAGCTAACTGCCCTTTTAAGGGCAATGCCCATCCAAATGCCCTTTTCAGGGCAATGGGGAGCTTAGGTTTTTTTAGATAGTATTTTATTTGGGGGTTGGTTGTGTGGGTGGTGGGTTTTTTGTTGGGGGTTTTTTTGTATATTTTTTTACAGGTAAAAGAGCTGATTACTTTGGGGCAATGCCTCGCAAAAGGCCCTTTTAAGGGCTATTGGTAGTTTAGTTTAGGCTAGGGTTTTTTTTAATTTTGCAGGTTTTTTTTTAATTTTGATAGGGCTATTAGATTAGCTGTAATTAGTTTAAATATCTTGTAATTTGTTTATTATTATCTGTAATTTAGTGGGGTTTTTTGTACTTTAGCTAATTTAATTTAATTGATTTAATTGTTGTTAATTTAGTTAATTTATTTAATTATAGTGTAGTTTTAGGTGTTAGTGTAACTTAGGTTAGGTTTTATTTTACAGGTACTTTTGTATTTATTTTAGCTAGGTAGTAATTAAATAGTTAATAACTATTTAATAACTATTGTACCTAGTTAAAATAAATACAAACTTGCCTGTAAAATAAAAATAAACCCTAAGCTAGCTACAATGTAACTATTAGTTATATTGTAGCTATCTTAGGGTTTATTTTATAGGTAAGTATTTAGTTTCAAATAGGAATAATGTAGTTAATTATAGTAATTTTCTTTATATTTATTTAAATTATATTTAAGTTAGGGGGTGTTAGGGTTAGACTTAGGTTTAGGGGTTAATACATTTAGTATAGTGGCGGCGACGTTGGGGGCGGCAGATTAGGGGTTAATAAATGTAGGTAGGTGGCGGCGATGTTAGGGACTGCAGATTAGGGGTTAATAATATTTAACTAATGTTTGCAAGGCGGGAGTGCATCAGTTTAGGGGTTAATATGTTTATTATAGTGGCGGCGATGTTGGGGCGGCAGATTAGGGGTTAATAAGTGTAGGCAGGTTGTGGCGACATTGGGGACAGCAGATTAGGGGTTAATAAATATAATGTAGGTGTCGGCAATGTTGGGGGCAGCAGATTAGGGGTTCATAAGTATAATGTAGGTGGCGGCGGTGTCTGGAGCGGCAGATTAGGGGTTCATAAGAATAATGTAGGTGTCGGTGATGTCAGGGGCGGCAGATTAGGGGTTAATAAGTGTAAGATTTGGGGTGTTTAGACTCGGGGTTCATGTTAGGTTGTTAGGTGTAGACATAAATTTTATTTCCCCATAGGAATCAATGGGGCTGCGTTATTGAGTTTTACCCTGCTTTTTTGCAGGTGTTAGACTTTTTCTCAGCCGGCTCTCACTGTTGATTCCTATGGGGAAATCATGCACATGCACGTACGACCAGCTCACCGCTGACTTAAAGGGACAGTCTACACCAGAATTGTTATTGTTTTAAAGGATAGATAATCCCTTTATTACCCATTTCCCAGTTTTGCATAACCAACTAAGTTATAATAATATACTTTTAACCTCTGTGATTATCTTATATCTAAGCCTCTGCAAACTGCCCCTTTTTTCAGTTCTTTTGACAGACTTGCAGTCTAGCCAATCAGTGCCTGCTCCCAGATAACTTCTCGTGCACGAGCACAGTGTTATCTATATGAAATACGTGAACTAACACCCTCTAGTGGTGAAAAACTGTTAAAATGCAATCTGAAAGAGGTGGGCTTCAAGGTCTAAGAAATTAGCATATGAACCTCCTAGGTTAAGCTTTCAACTAAGAATACCAAGAGAACAAAGCAAAATTGGTGATAAAAGTAAATTGGAAAATTGTTTAAAATTACAGGCCCTATCTGAATCATGAAAGTTTATTTTGGCCTAGACTGCCTCTTTAAGCAGTGCTGGTATTGGAGTGCGGTAATGAGCAAAATTTGGCTCAACGCTCACTTCTTGTCTTTTAACGATGGGTTTGTAAAAACTAGTAATACCAGCACTGTAGGTAAGTGAGCGGTGAGGGAAAACTACTCATTAGCACCGCATAGCCTCTAACACAAAACTCGTAATCTAGCCGAAAATTTGTAGCAACCAGAGATCTCAATATGTACATTTTATGTTTAAGATCCATTAACTCTTTCTCTCTTATTCTAAACACCCACATCAATTAGGCACACAAGTGGCCTCCCCATGCTTTATCATTATTCTCTATTTTATCTTAATAGTTAGACTAGGCCCAAAAGTGGCCTACTGAGTTTCAAGAGAGATGCCTCAAGTTCACTCTTCCCTTTCCTAACTGATAAAGCTTAGGTTAGGCCCAAAAGTTGCCTATTGAAACCCATAAGGGAAATTTTAATTGGAAAGGGAATTTTTTTTATGATACTATACCCATATGTACTGATAATCAATGTACTGCCTTATATTTTTGTATCACATGATTATTGAGCATAATTTGTATTCCCTTCATTGGAACGTTAGTTCATATAGACCCACAAAACTTCTAAGAGGGTCCAAAAGTGGCCCTATATTATGAAATATCCTCCTTTCACTACCAACATTCCTATAGTAATAAAAGCCCAAGAGTGGCTTTAGTTTGCCAAAGGAGTTGACATATCCATTAACATTTAATTAAACAGAGGTTTCAACTACATAGGTCACAGATATCTATATAATTTAGTTATTTATGTCTTCAACATTGCTTCATCTGCTGTGAATTTAACAAGGTGCAATATGCACTAGGGGAGATATTTATGAAGCCGTCAACCGCAAATATGCCGGAATTCCACAGCGTAATTGTTGCGAGATTGATCAGACCTAGTTATCAAAGCCTACAGACCGGCAAATGTTGAAATTTGTGGCGTAACATACTATCCGTCGGTCTCAATATGACGCAGATCAATGCTTACGTCATTACAGATCTATCTGAAACTTTTTCCAAGTTATCAAACTTTTAACAGGTACGCTTGCGGCTATTCCGGCCCAGTGTTCCTGGTTTTCAATCCGCCACCCTGGAGGACGCGGATGCCATAGAAATCAATGGGAGACTGAAAGCACCGAAAGCTTATGTTCGATGCAACCAGATATCCCATTGATTTCTATGGTTGAAAACAAGTTATTCAACCAACAGAGAGGAAGAGACCTCTCTAAAAGACTGCACATACAGCACTCTGTGCCTGGACTTATAGTGGAGAAATTGGGAATTTAAAATATAACTTTTATTAAATTTTATTAAAATAAAACACTCAATTAAAAACAACCTAATAGTGGTAAGCCACTTCCTTAATCCTCTGTAAGCCTTTGATGTGTAAAGGGTGTTTGGAAGGAAGTTGTTTAGGTAGGGAGTTATAAATGAGACCTCTTGATTCAGTAATATTCCTGATAATAAAGGGTTAATCTTTATGTGTCAAATACACATATATTTGGCTATTGAAATAAGTTGTTGGTTTCTGCTTATTGGATTTAGGTAAGTGTGAGTGATGTTCAGTGACCCCAGAAATATACCTACAAAGTGCAGTTGTAAAATACCCTCTGTATGATAAATATCACTTATATTCAATTTTATTGTGGAGTATAGTTGATATAGATATTCATAATAGATGTGGTTTCATATGACAGAATATGCCCCTATATTGTTCTGGATATGTCTTGAAACATTCAAATGGCTAATATGTATCTTATTAGATCAACTTATTTCCACAGTTTTGTGGGTTTATTATCACCATAAGTTGTTATAGGTTCTCTGAGGATTTATATGCGGTGTAAGCAAAGCAGTATAATATAGATTTATTTGTACTAGCTAGTCGTACGTCTATTATGCCAGTTGTCTTGTGTTGGCATAGGGGTTTTTTTCTATTGTCTTTGCGTCACTACCCCTTATATATAATTCTTATGATTGTGTAATTCTTATATAGGGGTTATATGTGTACCTTTCATTACAACAAATCCAAATGTTAATACTGTGTACTTATGAATAGCTTAGTACACTTCTTGCACCTAATGTCTCAGCCAGTATGAATATGCTGAATATTTTTAGCTATTAGATTAATAAGCTACACCACCTGTTACATTTGGCTATTTGTTTTTCAGTGGTAGAGGAACAAACTAGTATTGTAAATCTGTGGCCGCAATATTGTGCCACTGTTTGTGATATTATCTTATGTTTGCCCCTCTTACTGCAATGTTTTTAGTATCTTCTGTTCTCTCATATAGTAATTTGATCTTTTCGTGTGATTCAGTGTCACACTAGAAATGCAATATTGTGCTTTGTGTACGTTACTCTAGAACCGGATACTTATTTTCTTGAATTTATTTGTTGTTAGCCAAAAGTAAACTAGTTCTAACCAATTAGGTATATATGCATCTTCAGCTGGGCTAGTATAGCTATTGAAGTACTAACTGAAAGGTATTTTTTAAAGGTATTTGCTAATACTGTGTACTTATAAATAGCTTAGTACACTTCTTGCACCTAATGTCTCAGCCAGTATAAATGTGCTAAATATTTGTAGCTATTGGATTAATAAGCTACATCACCTGTTACATTTGGCTATTTGTTTTTCAGTGATAGAGGAACAAACTTGTATTGTCAATATGTGGCCGCAATATTGTGCCACTATTTGCGAAATTATCTTGTGTTTGCCCTTCTTACTGCAATATTTTTAGTATCTTGTGTTCTCTCATATAATAGTTTGATCTTTTCGTGTGATTCAGTGTCACACTAGAAATGCAGTATTGTGCTTTGTGTACATTACTTTTGAACCGGATACTTATTTTCTTCATTTGTTGTTAGCCAAAAGTAAACTAGTTCTAACAGATTAGGTATATATGCACCTTAAGCTGGACTAGTGTAGCTGTGGCGCTGTTGAGGTACTGACTGAAAGGTATTTTATGTAGTGGCAAACGTTAGATAATGCACCGGTAAGCTACAGTTATCTGGCTCTACGTATAACTACGCTAGTTCCCCCAATATAATATTGTGAGGTTGCCCCTTGAAAACAGCTTAATAAATAGTTAATTACGAGTAACCTTCTGTTAAATCCAAATAGTTTTAAGGTCAAAATTATAACTAAGACAAACAGTCCTAATAGTGACTGTCATATATTTTAGCTATATGCGTAATACCAATTTTTATCCCGCCTAAACAGGCTAACCACTATAGGTAAAGTTTTTTTTAAAAATTAATAGAGCTCCCATCAGCTCTATAACCCCCTGACCGGTTTCGCCCGTATCTGGCTTTTTCAAAGGCGGGGCGCCGCCGGAAGTTTCGAAGTATAAGCGGGTTGAGGACCCGGTCCCAATGACATCTCCTATTCTGATTGGACAGTCTGGCTGTCACTCACGACGGTTAGCCAATCAGTGATTTCCTATGTTAAACATAGGCCTAGATTTGGAGTTCGGCGGTAGCCGTCAAAACCAGCGTTAGAGGCTCCTAACGCTGGTTTTGGCCGCCCGCTGGTATTTGGAGTCAGTGATTAAAGGGTCTAACGCTCACTTTACAGCCGCGACTTTTCCATACCGCAGATCCCCCTACGCCATTTGCGTAGCCTATCTTTTCAATGGGATCTTTCTAACGCTGGTATTTAGAGTCGTTTCTGAAGTGAGCGTTAGAGCTCTAACGACAAAATTCCAGCCGCCTGAAAATAGCAGGAGTTAAGAGCTTTCTGGCTAACGCCGGTTCATAAAGCTCTTAACTACTGTACCCTAAAGTACACTAACACCCATAAACTACCTATGTACCCCTAAACCGAGGTCCCCCCACACCGCCGCCACTCGATTAAAATTTTGAACCCCTAATCTGCCGACCGCCACCTACGTTATATTTATGTACCCCTAATCTGCTGCCCCTAACCCCGCCGACCCCTGTATTACATTTATTAAACCCTAACTTGCCCCCCACAACGTCGCCGCCAGCTACTTAAAATAATTAACCCCTAATCTTCCGACCGCAAATCGCCGCCACCTACGTTATCCCTATGTACCCCTAATCTGCTGCCCCTAACATCGCCGACCCCTATATTATATTTATTAACCCCTAATCTGCCCCCCTCAACGTCGCCGACACCTGCCTACACTTATTAACCCCTAATCTGCCGAGCGGACCTGAGCGCTACTATAATAAAGTTATTAACCCCTAATCCGCCTCACTAACCCTATAATAAATAGTATTAACCCCTAATCTGCCCTCCCTAACATCGCCGACACCTAACTTCAATTATTAACCCCTAATCTGCCGACCGGAGCTCACCGCTATTCTAATAAATGTATTAACCCCTAAAGCTAAGTCTAACCCTAACACTAACACCCCACTAAGTTAAATATAATTTTTATCTAACGAAATAAATTAACTCTTATTAAATAAATTATTCCTATTTAAAGCTAAATACTTACCTGTAAAATAAATCCTAATATAGCTACAATATAAATTATAATTATATTATAGCTATTTTAGGATTAATATTTATTTTACAGGCAACTTTGTAATTATTTTAACCAGGTACAATAGCTATTAAATAGTTAAGAACTATTTAATAGTTACCTAGTTAAAATAATAACAAATTTACCTGTAAAATAAATCCTAACCTAAGTTATAATTAAACCTAACACTACCCTATCAATAAAATAATTAAATAAACTACCTACAATTACCTACAATTAACCTAACACTACACTATCAATAAATTAATTAAACACAATTCCTACAAATAAATACAATTAAATAAACTAGCTAAAGTACAAAAAATAAAAAAGAACTAAGTTACAGAAAATAAAAAAATATTTACAAACATAAGAAAAATATTACAACAATTTTAAACTAATTACACCTACTCTAAGCCCCCTAATAAAATAACAAAGACCCCCAAAATAAAAAATTCCCTACCCTATTCTAAATTAAAAAAGTTACAAGCTCTTTTACCTTACCAGCCCTGAACAGGGCCTTTTGCGGGGCATGCCCCAAGAATTTCAGCTCTTTTGCCTGTAAAAAAAAACATACAATACCCCCCCCAACATTACAACCCACCACCCACATACCCCTAATCTAACCCAAACCCCCCTTAAATAAACCTAACACTAAGCCCCTGAAGATCTTCCTACCTTGTCTTCACCATCCAGGTATCACCGATCCGTCCTGGCTCCAAGATCTTCATCCAACCCAAGCGGGGGTTGGCGATCCATAATCCGGTCCAGAAGAGGCTCCAAAGTCTTCCTCCTATCCGGCAAGAAGAGGACATCCGGACCGGCAAACATCTTCTCCAAGCGGCATCTTCGATCTTCTTCCATCCGGAGCGAAGCGGCAGGATCCTGAAGACATCCAGCGCGGAACATCCATCCGGACCGACGACTGAACAACGAATGACTGTTCCTTTAAGGGACGTCATCCAAGATGGCGTCCCTCGAATTCCGATTGGCTGATAGGATTCTATCAGCCAATCGGAATTAAGGTAGGAATTTTCTGATTGGCTGATGGAATCAGCCAATCAGAATCAAGTTCAATCCGATTGGCTGATCCAATCAGCCAATCAGATTGAGCTCGCATTCTATTGGCTGTTCCGATCAGCCAATAGAATGCGAGCTCAATCTGATTGGCTGATTGGATCGGCCAATCGGATTGAACTAGATTCTGATTGGCTGATTCCATCAGCCAATCAGAAAATTCCTACCTTAATTCCGATTGGCTGATAGAATCCTATCAGCCAATCGGAATTCGAGGGACGCCATCTTGGATGACGTCCCTTAAAGGAACAGTCATTCGTCGTTCAGTCGTCGGTCCGGATGGATGTTCCGCGCTGGATGTCTTCAGGATCCTGCCGCTTCGCTCCGGATGGAAGAAGATCGAAGATGCCGCTTGGAGAAGATGTTTGCCGGTCCGGATGTCCTCTTCTTGCCGGATAGGAGGAAGACTTTGGAGCCTCTTCTGGACCGGATTATGGATCGCCAACCCCCGCTTGGGTTGGATGAAGATCTTGGAGCCAGGACGGATCGGTGATACCTGGATGGTGAAGACAAGGTAGGAAGATCTTCAGGGGCTTAGTGTTAGGTTTATTTAAGGGGGGTTTGGGTTAGATTAGGGGTATGTGGGTGGTGGGTTGTAATGTTGGGGGGGGGGTATTGTATGTTTTTTTTTACAGGCAAAAGAGCTGAAATTCTTGGGGCATACCCCGCAAAGGGCCCTGTTCAGGGCTGGTAAGGTAAAAGAGCTTGTAACTTTTTTAATTTAGAATAGGGTAGGGAATTTTTTATTTTGGGGGGCTTTGTTATTTTATTAGGGGGCTTAGAGTAGGTGTAATTAGTTTAAAATTGTTGTAATATTTTTCTTATGTTTGTAAATATTTTTTTATTTTCTGTAACTTAGTTCTTTTTTATTTTTTGTACTTTAGCTAGTTTATTTAATTGTATTTATTTGTAGGAATTGTGTTTAATTAATTTATTGATAGTGTAGTGTTAGGTTAATTGTAGGTAATTGTAGGTAGTTTATTTAATTATTTTATTGATAGGGTAGTGTTAGGTTTAATTATAACTTAGGTTAGGATTTATTTTACAGGTAAATTTGTTATTATTTTAACTAGGTAACTATTAAATAGTTCTTAACTATTTAATAGCTATTGTACCTGGTTAAAATAAATACAAAGTTACCTGTAAAATAAATATTAATCCTAAAATAGCTATAATATAATTATAATTTATATTGTAGCTATATTAGGATTTATTTTACAGGTAAGTATTTAGCTTTAAATAGAAATAAGTTATTTAATAAGAGTTAATTTATTTCGTTAGATAAATATTATATTTAACTTAGGGGGGTGTTAGTGTTAGGGTTAGACTTAGCTTTAGGGGTTAATCCATTTATTAGAATAGCGGTGAGCTCCGATCGGAAGATTAGGGGTTAATAATTGAAGTTAGGTGTCGGCGATGTTAGGGAGGGCAGATTAGGGGTTAATACTATTTATGATAGGGTTAGTGAGGCGGATTAGGGGTTAATACTATTTATGATAGGGTTAGTGAGGCGGATTAGGGGTTAATAACTTTATTATAGTAGCGCTCAGGTCCGCTCGGCAGATTAGGGGTTAATAAGTGTAGGCAGGTGGAGGCGACGTTGTGGGGGGCAGGTTAGGGGTTAATAAATATAATATAGGGGTCGGCGGTGTTAGGGGTAGCAGATTAGGGGTACATAGGGATAACGTAGGTGGCGGCGGTTTACGGAGCGGCAGATTAGGGGTTTAAAAAAATATGCAGGGGTCAGCGATAGCGGGGGCGGCAGATTAGGGGTTAATAAGTGTAAGGCTAGGGGTGTTTAGACTCGGGGTACATGTTAGAGTGTTAGGTGCAGACGTAGGAAGTGTTTCCCCATAGAAAACAATGGGGCTGCGTTAGGAGCTGAACGCTGCTTTTTTGCAGGTGTTAGGTTTTTTTTCAGCTCAAACAGCCCCATTGTTTCCTATGGGGGAATCGTGCACGAGCACGTTTTTGAGGCCGGCCGCGTCCGTAAGCAACTCTGGTATCGAGAGTTGTATTTGCGGTAAAAATGCTCTACGCTCCTTTTTTGGAGCCTAACGCAGCATTTGTTTGAACTCTCGATACCAGAGTTAATTTTATGGTGCGGCCAGAAAAAAGCCTGCAGAGCGTTAACAGCCCTTTTACCGCCGAACTCCAAATCTAGGCCATAGTGATTTAGGGCTATTGTGGACCTGCATTGAATGATAGCTATTACATATAACAGGTATAGAAGAGATCGACAGATACATATTATAATTGTGAACTAGATCTTCTTTCTTATGTTCAGAATTAATATAGTAGATTGGGACTTATTCATTTGGGCTTGATATGGATATTCTGTTTTGAGATGTCAAATATGAGCCTATGGTTAATGCCATATACTAAGCTTGGTGTAAGGAGTGATGGAAACAAGATTTGAATTAAAGCCAACACATATATTTTTAAAATAATCCTGTTGTTTCTTATTATAAGTTAGTGGGATGCACTTTTTTACCGGTGTTAAGTTTGATTTACAGATTCAATAAGGAAGCTGAAATTAGTGTGATACATAGACATGCTTGTATTATCCTTACTATTAATAAGCTCGTTCTTTTTGTTATTGATAGTGTTTTAGTGTCTCTGATTACTGTCAGTCTTTGTAACACAATTTTAGTTTTGGGATTATATACTGTTGTAGAACTTCTTTGGAACATATATTATTTTTGGATTGAGTGTTAATTTATGTGTATTATTTGTTTTGAATTAAAAGATAACTAGGTGATATATTAGAATTGTGTGTAGTGGTTTCATAGTTATGAAGTGAGAGTGCTGGGATTCTGAATTAAGTGTTCAGAACTACTATGTGTCGTGTATAAAGTGCTGACACAATAAGTACAGGGGGATAGTGTGAGATTCAAAGGGGTCCAGAGGTGAAGTAGAAAGAAAATAAAATTGCATCAAGTGCGGTATGTACTTGATGTGACCTTGTGCGCCTTGAGTGTGGTAGTGCTTGACTAATGTAAGGGGGTGTTACAGGGGTGATGTGGTGAAAGCATACGATTAGGTGCCAAATGTTTCCTGACCTACATCCCGTCGAGTGCTAGAAGTTATTAAATTCCAAGTTTTGTATATTGATATTGTTCCACTAATAAAAATTCATTATTAAGTAAAGTTAGGAACTTGTATTCCTGCTAAAATTAATATACTTGTGTTGGAGTGTGTTGGATTAGAGCTATCAGTACTTGAATTTTTAGCTCTATATATTTTATTATTTATGTCTCATTCTAATTTTTAAGATGTACATAAAAGTTGTTATTTTCGTTCATACCATGAGGTTGAACACAATTAAGAAGGTAGATCCATCTGCTTTCTCTTTTCAATAATTTTGTTTCAAGGTTTCCTCCTCTAATGCCCAACCTAATTCTTTCAATGCCTTTACATTGTAATTCTTCAGCATTGGCTTTGTGGTATTGGAGGAAATGATATGCGACACTTGTTAGAGTTTTACCATCTTTTTTGTCTTTCTCAGCGTTTCTGATGTTACATAGGTGTTCCATGATTCTCACTCTTAATTTCCGTGTCGCCATCCCTATGTAAAATTTTTCACATTTACATATGAGTAAATATATTACTCCCTCTGTTTGGCAACTGATATAATCTCTGATGGAGTGTTTGTTTTGAAATCGATCTATTACATGGTCGGATTTGATTACATATTTGCATGTACTACAGTTACCACATTTATGTGATCCTGGTGCCAATGCTGTTTTGGTTTTATGCCTCTGAAGATGGCTACTGGTTATCATATCCTTGATGTTACGTGTCCGTTTATATGAAATGGAGGGTCTGGTTCCTATAATATCTTTTAACATAGGATCAGAT
Organism: Bombina bombina; assembly: GCF_027579735.1. Taxonomy (NCBI): domain Eukaryota; kingdom Metazoa; phylum Chordata; class Amphibia; order Anura; family Bombinatoridae; genus Bombina; species Bombina bombina. The sequence continues at coordinate 276,983,415 of NC_069501.1, forward strand.
CTCAGAATGTACCAATGTTTGTTCAGAATTTCATTAACCATTTTACTTTGGGAATTATATGTTGTTATTAGTCTTGGAATATCTTGGAACAAAGAAGAACTAGAAACTATTCAAGATCTTGACACTCTATTAGGAGAGTCTGACAGTACTGAACAAGGTAAATGGAGGAATCTGGTTCGCACAAAATCAACTTATGTACCTAAGAAAATACATTGTCCTCAAATAGAGGTATTTAACCAGATGGTCTGTAAAGATATTTCCTCTTTGCATCCTCTACCGTCAACCCCCAACCTAACAGACAAGGAAAGACAAGCTCTAAAGGATATGAGCACATGGGATGAAGTAGTAATAAGAAATGCGGACAAGGGGGGCAACATTGTTATATGGCCCCTAGAGATGTATCTCAAGGAAGCTAATAAACAGCTAACAGACAAAAATTGCTACATGAGACTCCTAAACAATCCAACCACAGGTTACCTTAAAATCTATAACCATATAATAAATGAAGCTAAACAAAATCATACTCTTAACGCAAAGGAAATTAAATTCCTACAAAGAGATCATCCTATTACCCCAACATTCTATCTCATCCCTAAGGTACACAAGAACAAAGATATACCCCCGGGAAGACCAATCGTTTCTGGAATAGGTTGCCTAACAGAACAAGCAAGTAAATACCTAGACTATAGATTGAGAAGATTTGTACAAGAACTCCCGTCCTATGTACAGGACACCATGGAAGTCCTGCAAAGAATAAATGGCATTCATACTGATAAAGAGACCTGGTTAGTAACAACCGATGTAGAATCCTTATACACTTCCATCAACCATGTGGACGGTATAAATGCAGTTCAGTACTTCTTAGATCAAAAATCAGAAGAAGATAAACAACATGATGAATTCATAATAAAACTTCTCAAATTTATCCTCCAATATAATTACTTCATATTTGACAATAAATATTGCCTCCAAACAAGAGGAACAGCCATGGGAACAGCATGCGCACCCACGTATGCTAATCTGTTCCTTGGTTGGTGGGAGGCTGAATTTGTATTCATGGAGAAGAACAAAAATTACACTGACAAAATCCCTATGTGGCTTCGGTACATAGACGATATCTTCTTCATTTGGGAAGGATCATACCACGAATTACAAGAATTCATCACTATATTGAACAACAATAAAATTAACATCAAGCTAACTCATGAAGCGAGTCAAGAAAGTATCAACTTTTTAGACCTGACTATAATGAAGGATGTGGAAGGAAACATTAAAACTGATTTGTTTAGGAAAGTAACGGCAACTAACAGTTTACTCCACAACAGCAGTGCACATGCCAGTAACACAGTGAAAAGTCTTCCCACGGGGGAATTCCTGCGAATCAGGAGAAATTGCTCTGATCTGCAAACCTTTAAAATACGTGCTCAAGAATTGGAAAGAAGGTTATTGGAGAGAGGTTACAGTAAGAGAACGATTAAAAAAGCAAAATATAGAGCAGAAGAAACAAACAGACAAGAACTGTTAAAGAAGAAATACAGACCTGGAAGCGATATTGCAAGACTAATAACAACATATAATTCCCAAAGTAAAATGGTTAATGAAATTCTGAACAAACATTGGTACATTCTGAGATCTGATCCTATGTTAAAAGATATTATAGGAACCAGACCCTCCATTTCATATAAACGGACACGTAACATCAAGGATATGATAACCAGTAGCCATCTTCAGAGGCATAAAACCAAAACAGCATTGGCACCAGGATCACATAAATGTGGTAACTGTAGTACATGCAAATATGTAATCAAATCCGACCATGTAATAGATCGATTTCAAAACAAACACTCCATCAGAGATTATATCAGTTGCCAAACGGAGGGAGTAATATATTTACTCATATGTAAATGTGAAAAATTTTACATAGGGATGACGACACGGAAATTAAGAGTGAGAATCATGGAACACCTATGTAACATCAGAAACGCTGAGAAAGACAAAAAAGATGGTAAAACTCTAACAAGTGTCGCATATCATTTCCTCCAATACCACAAAGCCAATGCTGAAGAATTACAATGTAAAGGCATTGAAAGAATTAGGTTGGGCATTAGAGGAGGAAACCTTGAAACAAAATTATTGAAAAGAGAAAGCAGATGGATCTACCTTCTTAATTGTGTTCAACCTCATGGTATGAACGAAAATAACAACTTTTATGTACATCTTAAAAATTAGAATGAGACATAAATAATAAAATATATAGAGCTAAAAATTCAAGTACTGATAGCTCTAATCCAACACACTCCAACACAAGTATATTAATTTTAGCAGGAATACAAGTTCCTAACTTTACTTAATAATGAATTTTTATTAGTGGAACAATATCAATATACAAAACTTGGAATTTAATAACTTCTAGCACTCAACGGGATGTAGGTCAGGAAACATTTGGCACCTAATCGTATGCTTTCACCACATCACCCCTGTAACACCCCCTTACATTAGTCAAGCACTACCACACTCAAGGCGTACAAGGTCACATCAAGTACATACCGCACTTGATGCAATTTTATTTTCTTTCTACTTCACCTCTGGACCCCTTTGAATCTCACACTATCCCCCTGTACTTATTGTGTCAGCACTTTATACACGACACATAGTAGTTCTGAACACTTAATTCAGAATCCCAGCACTCTCACTTCATAACTATGAAACCACTACACACAATTCTAATATATCACCTAGTTATCTTTTAATTCAAAACAAATAATACACATAAATTAACACTCAATCCAAAAATAATATATGTTCCAAAGAAGTTCTACAACAGTATATAATCCCAAAACTAAAATCGTGTTACAAAGACTGACAGTAATCAGAGACACTAAAACACTATCAATAACAAAAAGAACGAGCTTATTAATAGTAAGGATAATACAAGCATGTCTATGTATCACACTAATTTCAGCTTCCTTATTGAATCTGTAAATCAAACTTAACACCGGTAAAAAAGTGCATCCCACTAACTTATAATAAGAAACAACAGGATTATTTTAAAAATATATGTGTTGGCTTTAATTCAAATCTTGTTTCCATCACTCCTTACACCAAGCTTAGTATATGGCATTAACCATAGGCTCATATTTGACATCTCAAAACAGAATATCCATATCAAGCCCAAATGAATAAGTCCCAATCTACTATATTAATTCTGAACATAAGAAAGAAGATCTAGTTCACAATTATAATATGTATCTGTCGATCTCTTCTATACCTGTTATATGTAATAGCTATCATTCAATGCAGGTCCGCAATAGCCCTAAATCACTATGTTTAACATAGGAAATCACTGATTGGCTAACCGTCGTGAGTGACAGCCAGACTGTCCAATCAGAATAGGAGATGTCATTGGGACCGGGTCCTCAACCCGCTTATACTTCGAAACTTCCGGCGGCGCGCCGCCTTTGAAAAAGCCCGATACGGGCGAAAGCGGTCAGGGGGTTATAGAGCTGATGGGAGCTCTATTAATTTTTTTAAAAAACTTTACCTATAGTGGTTAGCCTGTTTAGGCGGGATAAAAATTGGTATTACGCATATAGCTAAAATATATGACAGTCACTATTAGGACTGTTTGTCTTAGTTATAATTTTGACCTTAAAACTATTTGGATTTAACAGAAGGTTACTCGTAATTAACTATTTATTAAGCTGTTTTCAAGGGGCAACCTCACAATATTATATTGGGGGAACTAGCGTAGTTATACGTAGAGCCAGATAACTGTAGCTTACCGGTGCATTATCTAACGTTTGCCACTACATAAAATACCTTTCAGTCAGTACCTCAACAGCGCCACAGCTACACTAGTCCAGCTTAAGGTGCATATATACCTAATCTGTTAGAACTAGTTTACTTTTGGCTAACAACAAATGAAGAAAATAAGTATCCGGTTCTAAAGTAATGTACACAAAGCACAATACTGCATTTCTAGTGTGACACTGAATCACACGAAAAGATCAAACTATTATATGAGAGAACACAAGATACTAAAAATATTGCAGTAAGAAGGGCAAACACAAGATAATATCGCAAATAGTGGCACAATATTGCGGCCACATATTGACAATACAAGTTTGTTCCTCTATCACTGAAAAACAAATAGCCAAATGTAACAGGTGATGTAGCTTATTAATCCAATAGCTACAAATATTCAGCACATTTATACTGGCTGAGACATTAGGTGCAAGAAGTGTACTAAGCTATTTATAAGTACACAGTATTAGCAAATACCTTTAAAAAATACCTTTCAGTTAGTACTTCAATAGCTATACTAGCCCAGCTGAAGATGCATATATACCTAATTGGTTAGAACTAGTTTACTTTTGGCTAACAACAAATAAATTCAAGAAAATAAGTATCCGGTTCTAGAGTAACGTACACAAAGCACAATATTGCATTTCTAGTGTGACACTGAATCACACGAAAAGATCAAATTACTATATGAGAGAACAGAAGATACTAAAAACATTGCAGTAAGAGGGGCAAACATAAGATAATATCACAAACAGTGGCACAATATTGCGGCCACAGATTTACAATACTAGTTTGTTCCTCTACCACTGAAAAACAAATAGCCAAATGTAACAGGTGGTGTAGCTTATTAATCTAATAGCTAAAAATATTCAGCATATTCATACTGGCTGAGACATTAGGTGCAAGAAGTGTACTAAGCTATTCATAAGTACACAGTATTAACATTTGGATTTGTTGTAATGAAAGGTACACATATAACCCCTATATAAGAATTACACAATCATAAGAATTATATATAAGGGGTAGTGACGCAAAGACAATAGAAAAAAACCCCTATGCCAACACAAGACAACTGGCATAATAGACGTACGACTAGCTAGTACAAATAAATCTATATTATACTGCTTTGCTTACACCGCATATAAATCCTCAGAGAACCTATAACAACTTATGGTGATAATAAACCCACAAAACTGTGGAAATAAGTTGATCTAATAAGATACATATTAGCCATTTGAATGTTTCAAGACATATCCAGAACAATATAGGTGCATATTCTGTCATATGAAACCACATCTATTATGAATATCTATATCAACTATACTCCACAATAAAATTGAATATAAGTGATATTTATAATACAGAGGGTATTTTACAACTGCACTTTGTAGGTATATTTCTGGGGTCACTGAACATCACTCACACTTACCTAAATCCAATAAGCAGAAACCAACAACTTATTTCAATAGCCAAATATATGTGTATTTGACACATAAAGATTAACCCTTTATTATCAGGAATATTACTGAATCAAGAGGTCTCATTTATAACTCCCTACCTAAACAACTTCCTTCCAAGCACCCTTTACACATCAAAGGCTTACAGAGGATTAAGGAAGTGGCTTACCACTATTAGGTTGTTTTTAATTGAGTGTTTTATTTTAATAAAATTTAATAAAAGTTATATTTTAAATTCCCAATTTCTCCACTATAAGTCCAGGCACAGAGTGCTGTATGTGCAGTCTTTTAGAGAGGTCTCTTCCTCTCTGTTGGTTGAATAGATTACTTAACTGCACAGCACCACCTTTTCTGTCATTATAAGTACAGAAACATTAACTATATGTTAGCAACTTACGGCAATCATAGAAAAGGCTGCCGCAGTGATGCCACTGTATATCAGTTGTGGTAATGAAAACAAGTTATGTTTACACCTTACACCCTAACATAAACCCAGAGTCTAAACACCACTAATCTACTGCCCTGACACCGCCGCAACCTAAATAAAGTTATTAACCCCTATTCCGCCGCTCCCCGACCCTGCCACAACTTAAATAAACATATTAACCCCTATCCCGCCGCTCCCTGACCCTGCCGCAACCTAAATAAATGTATTAACCCCTAAACCTCTGGCCTCACACATCACTACCACTAACTAAATCTATTAACCCCTAAACTGTCAGTCCCCGACATTGCCAAAAACTAAATTAAGCTATTAACCCCTAAACCTAACAACCCGCTAACTTTAAATAAAAATTACAACATCCCTATCTTCAAATAAATTTAAACTTACCTGCAGAATTAAAATTAACTATATTAAACTATTAATTAACCTACCCTAACTATTATCCTACAATTAAATTAAACTACCAATTAAATAAATTGCATATTAAAAACCTAACCCTACTCAAATTAATTAAATCTACAATTAAACATTATTAAAAGTTCTAAATTACAGTAAAAAACAAACACTAAAGTTATAAAAAAAACACTAAATTACGAAAAATAAAAAATCATATTATCAAAAATAAAAAAGAATTACACCTAATCTAATAGACCTATCAAAATAAAAAGCCTTCCCAAAATAACAAAAAACCCTAGCCTACAATAAACTACCAATGGCCCTTAAAATGGGCTTTTGTGGGGAATTGCCCTAAAGAAATCAGCTCTTTTACCTGTAAAAAAAATATAAACACCTCCCAACAGTAAAACCCACCACCCAAAACAACCAACCCCCCAAAATAAAAAAGACTATCTAAAATCTAAAATAACCTAAGCTCCCCATTGCCCTGAAAAGGGCATTTGTATGGGCATTGCCCTTAAAAGGGCATTTAGCTCTTTACATGCCCAGACCCTAATGTAAAAATAAAACCCACCCAAAAAAACTTAAAAAAACCTAACACTAACCCCTGACGATCCACTTACAGTTATTGAAGTCCTGCTTGAAGGATCCATCCAGCCGGCAAGAAGTCTTCATCCAGGCGGCCTCTTCAATCTTCATCCAGCCCGCGGAGTCCTCATCTAGGCGGCAAGAAGTCTTCATCCAGGCGGCATCTTCTATCTTCATCCAGCGTGGAGCGGGTCCATCCTTAAGACATCCGGCGTGGAGCATCCCCTTCATATGGTCGCCACTGTAAACTGTAACTTAAATGCAAGTGACGCCATCCAAGATGGTGTCCCTTGCATTCCAATTGGCTGAAAGATTTCAATCAGCCAATAGGATTAGAGCTACTAAAATCCTATTGGCTGTTCCAATCACCACCCACAAAATAAAAATAAAGTAAAACCTAATCTACCCATTGCCTGAAAAGGGCCTTTGTATGGGCATTGCCCTTAAAAGGGCATTCAGATTTTTTGCTGCCCATTAAAAATAAAAAAATGGCTATTCGAAAAAAAAATAACCACCCCAAAAGAAAAAAAAAAAAAAAATTACACAAAATAACAAACAAATTATCCGAAATAATAAAAATGATTCCTATTCTAATAACCCATTTTAAAAAAAAAAACACCCCAAAATAAAAGAGTCCTAATCTATAATAACCAACCAATAGATCTTATCTAAAGAAATCAGCTCTTTTTCTAAAAAAAAAAAAAGAAGCACCCCCTAACATTACAAACCCCCAAACCCACAAAATAAAATAACCTAACTAAAATAGAAAAAACTACCCATTGCCCTGAAAAGGGCATTTTTATGGGCATTGCCCTTAAAAGGACATTCAGCTCTTTTAAGAAATGCCCAAACCCTAATCTAAAAATAACCCACCCCAAAAAATTAAAAAAAAACACTAACACTAACATTGGACCTCTGTCTTGGACCTCCGCTTGGACCTCCACCTCCGCGAATCTACCGCTCCGCCTCCGCAGGGATGAAGACGATGCCGGTCCCATAATGGATGAAGATGGAGCCGCCTGGATAAAGATGGAGCCCCGGAATGAAGATTATTCAAGTGGGACTTCAGCAACTGTGAGTACCGAAAGAGGGGTTAGTGTTTTTGGGATTTTCTTTTTTAGATTAAGGTTTGGGCATTTCTTAAAAGAGCTGAATGCCCTTTTAAGGGCAATGCCTATACAAATGCCCTTTTCAGGGCAATGGGTAGATTAGTTTTTTTTTAGAGTTAGGTTTTTTTTTCGGGGGGGTTGGTTGGGTGGTGGGTTTTACTGTTGTGGTGCTCTGTATTTTTTATTTTTTTCAGGAAAAAGGGCTGATTTCTTTAGGGCAATGCCCTACAAAAGGTCCTTTTAAGGGCTATTGATAGTTTATTGTAGGCTAGGGGATGTTTTTATTTTGGGGGGCTTTTTTATTTTGATAGGGCTATAAGATTAGGTGTAATTTTTTATTTTGGATAATTTTGTTTGTTTGTTTTTTTTGTAATTTAGTGTTTGTTATTTTTTTGAACTTTAGTATTTTTTATTTTTTGCAATTTAGTATTTTTTATTTTTTGTAATTGTAGATTTATTTTTTTAATAGGGTTAGGTTTTTTTAATATTTAATTTAATTAATTTAATTGATAGTTATTTTAATTTTAGTCTAATAGTAATGTTAGTTTAATTTATAGTTTAAACTTAGTTTTTTTTAATTTCCCAGGTAAGTTTTTATTTATTTTAAGATAGGGATCTTGTAATTTTAATTTAAGGTTAGGCGGTTGTTAGGTTTAGGGGTTAATAGTTTAAATTTAGTTTTTGGCAATGTGGGGGGCTGGTGGTTTAGGGGTTAATCGGTTTATTTAGGGGTAGTGATGTGGGAGGCCAGAGGTTTAGGGGTTAATAACTTTATTTACTGGCGGCGATGACGGGGAGCAGCGGAATAGGGGTTAATATATTTATTATAGTGTTTTTCAGCATTAAAACACGAACGCAAACTTGTACTCTACTTGAGGATTAAATATTAAAATTGAATAAAAATTATTTTTCTTATTTTCAGGTATTTTAATGGAAAAGTATATATTCACACGTATATATGTGTATATATGTGTATATATGTATTTATATGTATTTATATGTATGTATGTATATTCATGTATACACATAGAAATATAAATAAACATGTATACACATCTATACCTATATATATATATATATATATATATATATATATATATATATATATATATATATATATATGAAGGGCAATAGGTCCAGCACTAGTAAAAGTAACCACAGTTCATTGCAGGTAATAAAGTGCACGTCCACCAGAGGGTCCTATGTCACCTCTTACATATAAATCCAGAAGATGAATGACAAATGGCGCCAGCACTGTTTCTTTAAAAGTATAAAATCTTTATTGGGGCGTCATCATAGAAGGACAGCAACGTTTTGGGTCACACTGACCCTTAGTCATGACTAAGGGTCAGTGTGACCCAAAACGTTGCTGTCCTTCTATGATGACGCCCCAATAAAGATTTTATACTTTTAAAGAAACAGTGCTGGCGCCATTTGTCATTCATCTTTTGGATATATATATATATATATATATATATATATATACTGAAGGATAAGGAGGCACTCAATAAAATTGCTATGGATAATAGAATTGTAGTGAGACCTTCAGACAAGGGGGTAAATGTGGTCATACTAAATAGAACCTCATATATTTTGGAAGCCCATGGGCAACTACATGATGTAGAGGTATATACTAAACTTAAATATAATCCCACGAAACAATATAGGGAAATATTAAGTAGTATTCTAAAAATGGCAAGACTTAACAACATAATCTCACAGATTATAAAAGAAATTTTAGTACCACAAAATCCAGTTACACCGGTATACCACTATCTCCCGAAAGTCCATAAAGACATATGCAACCCTCCTGGCCGCCCGATCATTGCGGACATTAACTCCTTAAATGAACCATTGTCAGATCTCATTGGCGCATTTCTACAACCTCTAGTCTGTAAACTGCACAGTTTTATACAAGATACTACAGATTTAATTGTGAAACTGCAGAAAGTAAAATGGAAATCCAGTTACAGACTTTTGGTTGTAGATGTTACTTCTCTCTATACCTCTAACACATCAAGTTGGGCTTAAGGCAGTAGAATACTTTTGGAGAGTCAAAGCAATTATGATGAAATGACCAAACACTTTATTCTTACATCAATAGAGTACTTACTCACACATAATTTTTTTATGTTTGTGGGGGGTTTCTATCTCCAGGGACATGGAACCGCTATGGGGGCTAAGTTTGCCTCCTGTTATGAAAATCTCTTTATGGGGGGGTGGGGGATGGTTCCACGTCTATGGAGATAGGAATCCCCTCAAAAGTGACATCATATTGTATGCACGATACATCAATGACTTGATGTTCATCATTGACAGTGACAAACAGAATGTGGATAGATTTTGTGACTATCTAAATGCTAACAATGTTGGCATTAGATTTGTAGGAGAACAAAATACAGATAAGATCTGTTTTTTGGATTTAACAATAACAGGGAACAGAAAGGAGGAGTGTATAGAAACTGATCTGTACAGAAAACCCACTTCTGGCAATACGATATTGGAATTCAGTTCTAATAATCCAAAACATACCATACAAAGCATCCCTAAGGGTCAATACATTAGGGCTAAGAGAAATTGTAGCAATGAGGATGATTATAACAAACAAGCAGACATCATCACTGAAAGACTATCACAAAGAGGGTATAATTCTAAAATCTTAGGTAAGGCACGTGATGAAGTGGATAAATTATCTAGAGATGACTTATTGAGGTACAAAGTGAAACACAACACACAGAGTAATGAAATCAAACAGAAACATACAGTCTGGAGTACAACAGTATCTGTAATATTGTGAAACAAAGTATTCCTATACTACACACAGATCCAGTGTTAAAGGAAATTGTAAAAGGGGGCTGTGATTTCATATCTAGAAGAGGAAAAACCATAGGAAACCATGTCTCACCCTCTGATTGTACAAAAAAGAAAAGTAGTGCCTATTGGCTTAAACAAAGAAAAGGATTCTTTAAATGCAGAAAGAATATCTGTAAAACTTGCGAATATGTGACTGAGGGTGAGACATTTGTTTCAACTAGTACTAACAATGTACATAAAATTAATTTTTTCATTAATGACACCACACATGTGATATATTTGCTAACCTGTAGGGGGTGCTCTAAGCAGTACACAGGGAAAACAAAGCGCTCCCTCAAAAACAGATTTCTAGCCCATGTGAGATCATTCTGATACTCCCATAGCAAGGCATTTTAGGGAGTATCACAATTCAAATGTAAAGCTATTAAATGTTCAAGCAATTGACCATGTCCCCTTATGGAGAAGGGGAGGTTATAGAGAGGAAAAATTGGGTCTCAGAGAAGTATTCTGGATTTTTACCCTGAATACTTCAATACCATTTGGTTTAAATTTTAGAAGGGATATAGATCTGTGTGTATAGACTCTGTGACAAATCTGAGATGTAGTTGTTCCTAATAATAGAATTTATATAAAGTATTTAACCTAATTTATTATTATACTGTATATATTTAATATTTCTATTTTGGATCAATTCTGTGTGCACTGTATGTATATGTTCTTTAATTGCTGAAGTTAAATGAGGACTTTTTATATGAGGAGCATATACCTTTAAGAATTAAGTATTTAAGGGATGGAGGAGACGAATACTGTGGGCAGTGAACAAGTGCTGTTTGAGCACGAAACATGTCTGTTGCACAGATTCTTGCAGTCCTCATTTACTCTGCCTAGTGTCTGAGTTTTCGGTTGTGGAAGATTGGATTCAACTTCATATGTTTTTAACTTTAATATTAAATAAAGACTTGTGACTTTTTACCTTAAGGAGAGCCCGGATATTCTTTGTGTTTCTATACAGTGGCGTCACTAGGGGGGTGCGGGGGTGCGGGCCGCACCTGGGTGACACCCTCCAGGGGGTGACACCACCACACCAAAAATTTTTTTTTTTTTTTTTTTTTTTTTTAATTTTATTGAAATTCAAACAAATACAATGTAGAGATGCATATATTTTTTTATTAGATGGGCCAGCATTTGTGAACATTAGTGGGACTGGGGAAGTTGTAGACACATATTTTTGAGCCAGCACTGCAATTTCCACAAATAGTTTTCCTGGCTGCTTTTGCTTGTTTGTACTTTGCTCCGCCACTGCCCAATTTCACTATGAATGTTGTGGGCGTGCCGTGGGGCTTGCAAAGTTGTGCTGCTAGCCTAAACCTGCCTGCCTATCTGTGCTCACTGCTCAGTGGCATGTGGAGTCACTCACTGCTGTGCTGTCTCTCTAAACGGGAACTGGGAAATCATGAGGGGGATGACTGCCTGACACTGTCTCTAAAGTTACAGTACACTAAGTTCAGACTGAAGAGGTAGGAGGGGAGGTCATGTGGGGGTCTGGGGGTGAGCAGAGAGCAGAGGTGCTTGGCCATAAGAAGCGGTAGACACGCAGCCCGGGGCTGTGCACTGACAGACTTGGAACAGAGTCAGAGAGCAGAATTTTCATAGTTTGGACGCCTAAACCTTTTCTTTAGTGATTTATTTTTAGAGTGCTCTGTTTATCTTTCATTTGATGCTCTGCTGAGCCAGGGAGCAGCTCTAGGCATGAGCTTTATAATTAATGCAGTGCAGTTTACATATTTTGTATGTGTGTGTGTCTGAGTGTTTTTGTGTGTGTTTGAGTGTTTTTGTGTGTCTGAGTGTTTTTGTGTGTGTGTGTATCTGAGTGTTTCTGTGTGTATGCCTGAGTGATTTTGTGCGTGTGTCTGAGTGTTTTTGTGCGTGTCTGAGTGTGTTTCCGAGTGTTTGTGTGTGCATCCGAGTGTGTTTTTAAGTGTGTCTGAGTGTTCGTATGTGTGTGTGCCTGTGTTTTTGTGTTTGCTTTCTGTGGAGAGGGGGGGTGACACCATAACATACCGCACCGGGTGACACCAACCCAAGTGACGCCACTGTTTCTATATATATATATAGGAAAATATCCAGAACACAACCCAGGCTCAAAGGTAAAGCGTGTCTCTGGAAAACAGCAGGCAACACAGGAAACTTTGTAGTAAGCCTTTTAATCAACAACAGGTGAAGAAAAATAGGGCCTTATCCCATAACGTTTTGGTTCTGCGGCGAACCTTTCTCAAATGGAGACAGTTAATTTATTTAATTATAGTGTAGTGTTAGGTGTTATTGTAACTTATGTTAGGTTTTATTTTACAGGTACTTTTGTATTTATTTTAGCTATTTAGTTATTAAATAGTTAATAACTATTTAATAACTATTCTACCTAGTTAAAATAAATACAAACTTGCCTGTAAAATAAAAATAAACCCTAAGCTAGCTACAATGTAACTATTAGGTATATTGTAGCTATTTTATGGTTTATTTTATAGGTAAGTATGTAGTTTTAAATAGGAATAATTTAGTTCATTATAGTTATTTTATTTAGATTTATTGTAATTATATTTAAGTTAGGGGGTGTTAGGGTTAGGGTTAGACTTAGGTTTAGGGGTTAATACATTTAGTATAGTGGCGGCGACATTGGGGCAGCAGTTTAGGGGTTAATAAATGTAGGTAGGTGGCGGCGATGTTAGGGACGGCAGATTAGGGGTTAATAATATTTAACTAATGTTTGCGAGGCGGGAGTGTGGCGGTTTAGGGGTTAATATGTTTATTATAGTGGCGGCGACGTTGGGGGTGACAGATTAGGGGTTAATAAGTATAGGTAGGTTGCTATGACATTGGGGGCAGCAGATTAGGGATTAATTAATATAATGGAGGTGTCAGCGATGTTGGGGGCAGCAGATTAGGGGTTCATAAATATAATGTAGGTGGCGGCGATGTCCGGAGCAGCAGATTAGGGGTTAAAATTTTTCTTTTAGTGTTTGCGATGCGGGAGGGCCTTGGTTTAGGGGTTAATATGTAGTTTATGGGTATTAGTGTACTTTTTAGCACTTTAGTTATGAGTTTTATGTTACAGCATTGTACCATAAAAATCATAACTACTGACTTTAGAATGCGTTGCGGATCTTGTCGGTATAGGCTGTACCGCTCACTTTTTGGCCTCCCAGGACAGACTCGTAATACCGGTGCTATGGAAGTCCCATAGAAAAAAGACTTTACTAAGTTTACGTAAGTCGTTTTGCGGTAAGGCCAAAGAAGGGTGCGGTACACCTATACCTGCAAGACCCGTAATAGCAGCGGAGCGTAAAAAAGCAGTGTTAGGACCTCTTAACGCTGCTTTTTTACCTTAACGCACAACTTGTAATCTAGCCAATAGTGTTTGTTAGAGAATTTCTATATATAAAAAAGAAACTGAAAAAACTGTGTTCTATAACCAGATTTTCCCTTTTATTGAAATGAACTATAATACAAAATGCAAGATTTTGATATCACGAAAAAAAGTTTCTGCTTGCTCTGTAAAATTTGTTGTGTTAGGTCTCTGAGTTCTTTACAGACATAGCACTGGGAATAGAGCCTGAATAGGAAGCTGTAATTCATTTTATATTTGTTCCTGGTTTCTGCGGTGACTCACATCTTCTGATTTCTCAGTTTAATTTTAAACTCAGCCTGCAGTTGTGTTGTGTCTTGTGAGAGGCAATTCTTGTGCAAGTGTCAGAGGAAGTCAGAAAGGTGTGTGAGATGGGGAGGGAAATAGGCTTATCTGTGAATACAGCAGATGGGCAACTATAATGAAAAATGTACCTTCTGTACTATCAAGTATTGCACATAGGATGTTAAAACTCTCCAATCCAGACACCTTAATCTTATAAATGCCTAAGCTTTTCTCGCCTCTAGACTGGATTCCTGTGTTTTATTTACCCAAGCAGGTGAATAGAATATATGCTATTAAAGGGATATTAAACACTAAGGGCTAGGTTAAAAGTGGAGCGACATATATCGCTTCCATGAAAGCGATATTAGCGCTCCACTTTGTAACACCAGCGTGCAATAATGTGCGCTGGTATTACAAGTTTCCTGCAATGCTTACGCAAGCTTGTGTTCGCATTGCTAGGAAGCATTGCACTCACAAGAGCGTTCTTCCATAGGCTCCTATGGGAGCTTCGTTCTGATGTCGTCATAGACGGCATTAGAACTTCTGCACCAGTGAAGGAGGTAAGTCGAGCAGCTATGGCAGCAAGTATAAATATGTATGTATATGCTGAGATATATATATATGTATAAATATAAGCACATTTCCACAATCAATTTCCAGAATAAGTGAGTAAAGGGGGTGTTCTGTCGATAACTTCAATTCATTGAGAACTCCAATATGACGTCACTTCCGGCTGCAGATTACACTAATTGCCTCCATTGCGCATGCAAGCGCGCACTCGAGATTATTCATCTGAAAAGAGGTGCACCCTTGGGGAGAACTCATTGAATTCTCCAATAAAAGCCATTGCGCATGCGTATTTTTTATGACGCTAAAAAAAACAGACCCTTGAGAAGAACTTATCGAGTGCTACAAGAACTGATGTTGCGCATGCACGCATTACATGTAAACACTGGGCCCGTCTGTTGCTCAATAGCTTTACCCTCAGGCCGAGATAAGTTTTCGCTTGTCACAATATTCAGCTTTGAAACCGCTGAGCAACATTATCTGATTGGTTGTGCTTCCTGTCCATCACGGACACATGGACCAATCAGATAATTCAAAAATAACCAAGGGCAGATATGCTCCAGAGCACTCTGTTTTAATCAGAGCCTCGGGCGCCGCAACCGCCTCAGGGAACCTAACCATGAGTCCCATCCCCCACTACGTGCTTTTACCCACATTCTATCCGAAAACCTGTGAAAGCATATCATGGGGGGATGGGACCCATGGTTAGGTTCCCAGAGGCGGTTACGGCACCCGAGGCTCTGATTAAAACAGAGCGCTCTTGAGCGTATCTGCCCTCTGCCATTTTTGCATTTTCTAATTGGTCTGTGTTTCCGTGAGGGAGAGGAAGCAGAACCAATCAGATAATGTTGCAAGTGTGTCGCTAGAGCCTTGTATCCTATTATTAGGTAAGTAGAATGTTCTATTCCGGAAGAGAGAGCGAGACAGATGCTGGTTCTCACTGTGCGTATACGTCCGGCGGGATCCCCACATTCTACGTCACTAGCATCTCATCTCAATATGCAAAAAATAACTACGAGAGAAATGCCCCAGATAGAGTAAAAATGTTTTGTTAAAGTAAAAAACATGCACAACATGAAAGGCTTACACTGTCAAACCTCAATCGATATGAGGTAAGTATACGTTTCACATAGCCACAAGGCAATCTGCAACAGATGTAAATAATAATAAAAATTCTGCAGAAGGACTCCAGATAAAAACAGCTCCTCAAAGGGTACGTCTGCCTGGAACTCAAAGCCCTTACGTGTTTCGAAGTCTGATTGTTTTCGTAACTTCTTCGTCAAAGGTATGGGCATAAGAGGTATCCTGGACTTAATTTAAAAACTTTTTTGTGTGTGGGTGTGAGTTGATGGCAGACAATGATTGGAGCACGATCATTTAACTCTTGCTTTACTTTCTTGTACAACCATATATTGAGTTCTAATATAACACCAGCCTACATGAGAGCTGGAATGGCTGGATAAAGAAGTGCATGATTGTTCCAAGTATATCTATACATGCACTCCCCTCATTCGCTTAAGTGTGACAAATGTATAACTGTCTGTGTTAGGTTATAATAGCATAAACATATAGTTCGTTTTTCGTCAAGATTGCAATTGTTTTAATGGTAACTGTATTTCACCATAGCAATTAAATTATTACAACCCTTTTTGTACTCATAAAGTATTTCTCATCACAAAATAGAGATATTGAATTTAAAATAAAATAAAAATGGAAAATAATAAAATATAAGATAAGATACAGTAGAATATAGAAAAAAGCACAATATATATGCATAAATGGGACAATCTAAATAAAAATAAGGTGACTCTGCTCACACATGCCAGGCGCATGCTCCCTTGCAAGTCTTGGGACAAACAGCCTGATTGGATGCTTAACATCCCTTGCAATAGGATGTGGCTACATAGTAAAATCTGAGGTGCTGCATCACTGTCCAGTGATTCAGCATTGCATTACAAAAAAATCTGTATACAAAATAAAATGTAAAGCTCTTAACTTCACTGAAGCATGGAAAGAACTTAAAGCTGAAATTTTAGGGTTACTTGGTGTAAAGATAAAACAATGTGTTTCTTTTTTACTATATGTTTACTTCAAAAAGGTTAACAAGAAGCCAAAGTTGCACTGCTGAACCCCCCCCCCCCCCCATTGTGCACCAGATGATGATACAGTGATTTGTAAATATCCGTGTATACCTGCTTCTCATTTGCTCAAAATGTAATCAGTGTTGGTTGTGATATGGAATACATTTTAGTAATAGTAATTTTAGGTTAGTGCTGCTGACTGTATGGGTTCCACTTGTAATCTAGAATGAGAAAAATAGAGCAATAGATTTTCAGAGTAGAATGTCTCTTTAAAACATCAGATTTTAAAGGTTTTAATGAGTTATATGTTTCCAAAGATTTTAAAAAGCCATCAGTTTAAGCTCTTTACTATATTGGTAAATAGAAACAGCTTCCTTCTGCTAATGTCATTGCAGTTTTAGAGAAATCCTTTTACTAAGAAAATGAAGATTCATGATGCCGTCATTGAGTACTATATAAGGATTGATGCCTTTTCCTCACCCAGAGAAGTGCTTTTTTAGATTGCTTTACATTTGTTGAATATCATAATGCAATTTAGGGCTTTGAAATCTGGATTTTACTTTCTGCTTTCAGTTTGTTGTATTTACATTTTCTTGGGAATGTTTGCAAAATGTCAGTACATTGAGATTTTAATATAGAATGTTTAGTAATGCTAAGTAACTTTACATGATACTTTAATTATTTATTTTACCCACATTTCATGCATTTAAAATCTAATAATTGTAGCTTCTCTAATCCTCAAACATATAAAAGCACCCTCCAGGCTTATCAAGGCTAACCCTGCTACATATATTCATTTTACTTAAAGGGGCAGTATAGTCAAAATTAAACTTTCATGATTTAGATAGAGCATGTGATTTTAAAAAAACTTTCCAATTTACTTCTATAATCAATGTGCTCTGTTCTTGTGATATCCCTTGTTAAGAGTAAAGCTGATAGAAGTTATGGAGTTGCACATGTCTTTAGCAATCTAAGGAAGCGATGTTTGTTTATAGCAATGCTATACATAGATACAATATTGCAAACTCTGCTGCCAGATGGCTAGAGACACGTGCACATTCCTGAGCTCACCTAGGATTAATAAAGGATACAAATAGAACTAAGTAAAATTGGTAACAGAAGTAAATTGGAAAGTTGTTTAAAATGTCATGATCTATCCTGTCCATTTAAGCTTAATTTACTGTCCCTTTAACTGCAAAACAATGTACTTCATACTAGCAATAGCCTAGTTGTCTGCAGAGTCAAGCCTGGATTGGTTCCTGTAAATAAGCCAAGCAGTGGGTGGAGTTTGAGTATTGAAAATGAAATGCAGCAAGTAAGATGCCTTAAAATGTTTAGACTTGACTGATATGTTATTCTATAGCAACACAACAGAAATGTCTTGAAATGACAAGGTGTTCACTGCCTCTTTAATTAAGGTTCTTCCCCCTTTTACTCTCTATTCAGTAGCTGATGGGAAAATAATGTTTAATGTTCACTAGAAGCCGCCTTCTTTTCTCTGTTCTTTCAGTTCCTATGATCTACACAGTGATATATGAAAAAGTCAACTTCTCTCAATTATTTAGTGAATCAGCTACATGTGTTTTACAGACGTAATCATAACCAAGATGTGAATCAAACCCATATGAAACTCATGCAGACATTTCATTTGAAATCATGCACAGCATAAATACACCACCCTTCACCAGACCTGTGGCAGGAAAACATATGCGCTTGTATGTTTCATGCCATTCTTAGGAGTATTGTGTGAAATTAATTAAAAAAACAAACAAAATGTATTTGTTTCAACCACACAAATGTGAGCCTAATCATGCTAATTATGTTATATATATACGCGTGTGTGTTTTATAGCATTGATTCTTCTTCTGAGCACCCTGCAACTATAACTGAAGCACATATATGAATAAATGACAATTTACAAACTTGCATGCGGTTTCCACGGAGAGCCACAAGCATTTGTATTGCTATGACACTATATACAAGTATGGCCATGGTTGTTCTCTGAGCCTGGGCATTCACAGACACTTTCCAGGGGAATGCAAATAAAATAAAAACAACAATGGTCTTTTCTCTTGGTATACCTAGGTAAGCTCAGGAGCTGAGAACTAGCTGATTGGTGGCTGCACATATATGCCTCTTGTAATTGGCTTATCAATGTGTTCATCTAGCTCCCAGTAGTGCATAGCTGCTATTTCAATAAAGGATTTCAAGAGAATGAAGTAAAATTGATAATAAAAGTAAATTGAAAAGTTGTTTAAAAATGTATGTCTATATCTGAATCATAAAAATGGTGGCTCATTGGTATCAAAAGAGTAACTCAAGTGGATTCTTATTCTTGGATATACAAAGCAAAATCCCAGAGCAAGGGCATTTGCCCCATCTTTACCGTCCCCTCCTGACACCCATGGAGCTACAATTACATCCATACACTTAAATTACAGGTTGTGCTTATTGTGTTTGTTTAAGCATGAAAATATGCATGTGGTGTGACCTATACGGATGTGTACTGTAGGACAATTCCCATGCACTTATACAACTTTTTTCAATTTAGCTATTATTTACAATATACTGTGAAGAACTGTATCACATATTTAAAAGTAAATGGAGCTTTATTAATTTATTTTTTTAAATAACTGTTGCGCACGAGCAATATCGGGTTTTTGGGCACGTTGGAGATAGCACACGTATTACAAGTTGAAAGTAAACATAACCGCAAGAGTACAAACAGAGTTTATGCTAGTTGGGTTAACGTGACTGAAACCCTCTCATACAGGGTAGTGCATTAAAAAAAGATGCATAAAACACAACATAAATACATTCAAAATTACAATTACACTTATATAAACACTGATAAAAAAATATTCATATATATATATATATATATATATATATATATATATAAAAAAAATTAAAAATAAATGAGTACCTGCACCTTGTTTTTAATTACCGGCACCTTTTCTTTTACAAAAAAGCACTGTGTGCGTGTATATATATATATATATATATATATATATATATATATACATACATGCGTACCATTACCTACACATATTTAGATATGTATGTATATATACAATATAGCCCTTTGCAGTCAAACACCTTGTCATATACCATATAGATTTTAACCCTTGTAACCTTTTTATATCATATATAAATAAATAAATATATATATTCTGCTCAGTAACTTTGATAAAAGCAAAGGGACAAGATTATTTACAATGTTTGATGTATTTTGCAGCCCCCTCTTGTGAGTATTTACATGATGATTACAAATGTTACCTCTTATGAGTTGGTAGAGGTGGGGGTACTCAGTACAGGTGAGTACCCCCACAGAAAAAGCCCTGTATATATATATATATATATATATATATATACGCGTGTGTGTGTGCATGTGAATTTATGTGTTTTACTGTATATTTACTGTGCATATTTTGTATTCCAATGTTCTTCACTTACAAGATAATGTCATTTTTATTGTAAATACATATTTCTATATAAATCTGTATATACCTATACCTGCATATCTATTCCTATAGATGTATAAGTATATATATCTATTTTACATTAACATTGTCAGTTATATATAGAAATATATGTTTAATAATAGGAATTATATATTTTTTCTATGTGAAGAACATAGGAATGTAAAATATGCGTAACACGCAATGGGATTCCCACTTTAGTTCTAACGCAATGTCGGGTTGGAGAATTACTAATCTCTCATCTCGTTATTTAAATAATAAATATAAAATATATTTAAAAATATTATAGATACTCTAAAGATGCTAAATAATGAATAGAAAATGTGTGTGTGTATGTATATATATATATATATATATATATATATATATATATATATTTATTTATATATATATTTTTTTACAGTATCTATAATTTTTTTATATATTTTTTTAAGATTTTATATTTAATATTTCAATAATGTGATGTAAGATTAGTAATTGTTCATGTGCGCTAATCCCACACCACGTCAGACCCAAAGCACAAAGTGCGGTTTGCATATTTTACATTCTTATGTTTTTCACATAGATTTTTTTTATTATTATTAAAATATATATATATATATAATGTTAATGTAAAATAGGAATAGATATACAGGTATAGGAATATATAGAAATATGTATTTACAGGTATACCCCGCTCATACAGCGGGTTAGGGACCGGAGCCCCGCTGCAAAGTGAAAACCGCCTTAAAGTGAAACAAGGCAGTTTTAGCTTTCTTTTCACTTGCCAGTGTGTTTAAAAACTTAAAAACATGTTTTAACTAACTTATATTAGGTGTGCAATAGTGCTACGTTTAGTTTAACACTCGCACAGCACAGTATTCAATAAATACTGTACCTGTAAAATAGTTACAATCACTGTAGTACAATTTGCCAGAGTATAGCACTGAGACACAGATTGCACTGTAATGCTGTAAACAGAGTGAACTAAGCATAATAAAATGGTGCCAGTCACGTTTCTTGCAATCTCACGAAGATTACAGCACTGT
The DNA here is from genome assembly GCF_027579735.1 of Bombina bombina. Taxonomy (NCBI): domain Eukaryota; kingdom Metazoa; phylum Chordata; class Amphibia; order Anura; family Bombinatoridae; genus Bombina; species Bombina bombina. The sequence goes on from NC_069501.1 coordinate 277,004,874, forward strand.
TTTAAAATCCTTGGAGGTTGAACTTCAGCTCCACAAAGCGCTGTATTAGCGAAGCGCTGTAAAGTGAAGCGCTGTAAAGTGAGGTATACCTGTACAATAAAAATTACATTGTTCTGTATGTGAAGATCATTGGAATGTGAAGTATTCATAACTCCTGTTGGGTTAGCGTGTTAGTGATAAGTGTTTGGTTTTTACTCTGAACTTGTAATATGTGCGCTACACGACAAACGCAAAAAGCTTACTACTAGTGAAGTTTACACTTGAAGAAAATTGCTAAATAGCGTTGCCCAGAATTTGTTTACACTGAGTATTGCATTTCATTATTTAAATCTAACATTTTATTTAAAAAAATATTCAGTATAACAAAATCTAACATTTAAATGTTGATAAAACTAAATGACTACAGCAATTAACGTGAATACTATTATTATTTTTTATTTATTTATTTTTATAGAAAACTAACCTTTTGAAACAGGGAAATTTTCATAGAAAATGTTTATTTATACATAATGAAATCACTTTAGAATGTATTTTCATTATTTATTTTGATCCCTTTTCATGTATCTTAGCTCTGAAAACTGAGCAATTTCTATCTCTCAGACCTTAAAATGCACCCTGCTCGTGCTTGCTTATCAAGGCTAACTCTGCTACATATATGTCCCAATTGTCTTTAACTGGCAACTGCAAAAAAACTTACTTTATACTAACTTTATCACAATAGCTAGCCTTGTTGTCTCCAGACTAAAGCCCAGATTGTCTCCTCCAAATAAGTCAAATGGTAGGTGGAGTTTGGCTATTGAAAAATAATTGTAGTAAAAAGGATGTTAACCCCTTAATGACAACATACCCTGTACTTCCATGGTCGTTAAGGGTTTTACTAGCACAGTTTTATCGACAGCAGCAAAGTTGTGCTTGTACTGCACTTCTGGAGGCATGCAGATATAGCGCGGTCTTGCCAACATCAGCAAGACTTGCGCTATTTTCGACACATGTACTGGGGCTATGTGAAAGACGGCCGACATACAGGGTACGTCAGTGGTCGGTAAGTGGTATTTTAAAAACAGCCGGGCAATTATGTTTTGTATCTACAAGGTATTTACTGCCCATTTAAAGTGACAGTCAAGTCCAAAAAAACGTTCATGATTTAAATAGGTCATGTAAATTTAAACAACTTTCCAATTTACTTTTATCACCAATTTTGCTTTGTTCTCTTGGTATTTTTAGTTGAAAGCTAAACCTAGGAGGTTCATATGCTAATTTCTTAGACCTTAAAGGCCGCCTCTAATCTAAATGCATTTTGACAGTATTTCACCACTAGAGGGCGTTAGTTTATGTGTTTCATATAGATATTATTGAGCTCATGCACGTGAATTTACAGAGGAGTGAGCACTGATAGGCTAAAATTCAAGTCTGTCAAAAGTACTGAAATAAGGGGCAGTCTGCAGAGGCTTAATTAGATACAAGGCAATTACAGAGGTAAAAAGTATATTAATATAACAGTGTTGGTTATGCAAAACTGGGGATTGGATAATTAAGGGATTATCTATCTTTTAAAACAACAAAAATTCTGGTGTTGATTGTCCCTTTAAATATTGCTTAAAACAACATTGTCAAAATGCTAAGCAAGGACTTCAAATTAATTCAGAATAAATGTAAATATTATTTAATATTATTTGTTGTCTTAATCAAATGTGCTTTAACATTCACCCAACTCTGTATTACATGGTTTTCAGAAACTGGAAGTTTCACTCTTTAAACTTTTTTTTTGTAAATACATTTTCTTGACCAACCACCTGGATGCAAATGTTAAGCGTTTAAATTGTTATGATAACATATCTAATTCCAGAACAAAATTATGCTTTGTACTTGACAATGGTTATCTAAGTTTCAACCAAATTGTGAGATGCAAATTGTTTCCGATGAAGATTTGACTGACTCAAAATACTGTAACGTATTTGCCCATGTCTTAAAGGGACAGTAAAGTCAAAACTAAACTTTCACGATTCAGATAGAGCATACTTTTCAACAAAGGATGCCAAGAGAATGAAGAAAATTAGATAATAGAAGTAAATGGGTAAGTTGCTTAAAATGATATGTACTATCTGAATCATTCTGATTTGTGAGGGGTTGTATGTCCCTTTAAAGATTTTAAAATAAAAACTTCTGCAACTTCTTTCAACTGCACACAACAGTAAGTGGTGGCCTTTAATTAAATACGTATCATATTGTTCTTCATGTGTCTCTTCTTTTTAGAGAGAAATTCAGGGAACACCCCTTATTGAGCTACATAGCTTTCAATGTAAAGTAATCCATTATGATTTTTGAGTTCCCGTAGAGAATGCAAATATCTCAGTTGCAAATTGTAGAGCAAACCGGCTTTATTTTGTCTATTCCAAAATTGTATTTAGCAGACATGTAAACAACAATCTTTCACAAAAAGTTCATGATCATAAATATATTTTGACATTTATGTCTAAAGATATTTGAAGCCAGTAATAGAACAGCTGCTCAAAGAGTAACACCTAAGAATTTCTGGTTTTCATTAAACATTTTGAACAACTTCCTACAATGGAGATCAATATACATGCAAAACTAATAGACCAGCTGACTTCCTGATTATTCACATAAAATATTAGTGCTAAACAGTGATATTGAAAATGGGTTCCTATCTAATAAAGAATCCAGGAATGCCAGTGACATCACCACACCAAGCCCCAGAAATCCAGAAGTGCCAAGTCTGCTACAGGGTACTTAAGATTGGTGGATTGGGGGCGTAAGTATTCAAACCCTCAAATTCACCTCCCTTAAGCTCAAGGAACCCATCAATTTAAAGTCAATTTGTGCGCTTTCTAATAGTGTGTGACTTGGGGTTATAAAGTTAAAGCACCAATGTATAAAAATGTAATTTAAAAAGTCACATTTTGTAAGTAGGTCTCTTTGTGCCTGTAACAGCTCATCAAAAAGGCTTAGAGACCCACAAGCCCACTCTTTTTAAAGCCCAGAAGTTCCTCTTTAAAATAAACCTCCTATGTAGCTTTTAATAGCCAGGTGACCACTGTATTAATAGTCATCACCGGGTGTGAATAAATGTGCATCTATTTGACTAGAGGCTCATGGGAGCTGGAACCACTCTGTGGAGATCAAAGATATATGATGATAACCCCTTCTTCTTTTAACTTACCCCTTCTTCTTTTTCTTGTTGTTTTTAAAAGTTTATGATTAAATTGTGCATTATTTACACTTTTTGTTGTAAATTTATCACAAGTTGTGACAGACAGATATATAGACATACATATATATAGGCAGACAGATATATAGGCAGGCAGATATATATATAGTCAGATATATAGGCAGGCAGATATATATATAGACAGATATATAGCTAGACAGATATATATATATATATATATATATATATATATATAGACAGATATATAGACAGACAGATATATAGGCAGACATATATATATATATATATATATATTTATATATATATATATATATATATTTATATATATATATATATATATATATATACAGATATATATATATATATATATATATATATATAGACAGATATATATATATAGGCAGACATATATATATATATATATATATATACAGATATATATATATATATATATATATATACAGACAGATATATAGACAGACAGATATATAGACAGACAGATATTTAGGCAACTGGATATATATATATAGACAGATATATAGGCAGGCATATATATATATATATATATATATATAGACATATATATATATATATATATATATACAGCTTTATAGGCAGACAGATATATATATAGACAGACAGATATTTAGGCAACTGGATATATATATATAGACATATATATATATATATATATATATATATATATATAGACATATATATATATATATATATACAGCTATATAGGCAGACAGATATATATATATATGCGATAAAGTGTGACCGCACCACCCTTTCTAGTTAGTATGCTCAGGCACGGGATAAAGTCCGGTCACAGACTATATAATAATAATAAAACATCAAAAAATCCCAGCCACTGAGTCTTAGAATCAAGAAGTTTTTATTCTTCAACAAAGGATATGATCAAATTGATCTTTCACAAAATGTAATCATAAGGTACCATCAGGTGTAAGTTCACTCAGATCCACACATACCCCATCCACCAAACACATCCGTATCCAACCCTTACCAGACAAGAAAACAACAAACGTCAAAATAAACAAACGTCAAAATAAACATCAGAAGAATAAATAAAAAAAAGTGTATTATCACTCCCAGGGCGTCCCCAGGGAGTGAATTTTGACACCACCCACTCAGGACCTAATAGGATTAAGAACCATGAAGAGTGTCCACTGGATCCGTAACTCTGTAATATTATATGGACAAAAAGTGTCTCGTACTGTTGTGGAAACTCCTCAAACAAGAATGTCTCGTATGTTATAAAACTTCCAACTGTAACAATGTGTATCTGTTTGAAACCATCAGCAATTATCTTCTTGCTACTATGTGAAGGTGGTTACAGGAAACATAACTTGTTACAGTATTTGTAATCCATCACAGTAAATGTTGGTGACGACTATCGTGACAAATCTTGTAATTATAAGAGTATTTTGGTTCAAATGTCCCTTAAACCTGGCGTGCTACTGGCCATAGACTGTGTTGCGGGGAGCTGCAAACGTACTGTCGGCCCAAACACACACCCTCTTCGCACTTCACTCACGGTAACGTGCACTATATCTTCCTTGTAATGAGCCTTTCGCATTTCTTAAGTGTTGAATGGCTTTCTCAAGACTGTGTCCCTCTCTAGGAGATAAATAATTGAAGAGAGGTAGACAAAGGTTTAAATATTTGCGATTCCGGGACATTACGATCTAATAATGTATATGGTTTTGTCCCACGGCGTGGTAGTCCTGCGATAATTAAATATGATATATGATATCCAGTCCCCTTTGTATAGAACTCACTATCTATCCTGGATATATGTGAAAGTAGAATTGTTTGCATAAGGGTAGTTCCTTCTGTATGACTTTGTTGCTATATAAAATATGACTGTGAGAACCAACATTGAATAGGGTTAGAAATAGTTCTTCTTGAGAGCCTTGGAACATGTTTTATCTGAGTCGACTGCATATAGTCTTTAGAATTTAACATGTAAATAGGGTATCCCGTAAAGGGACCGCTGACATGGAATAATCCCATCTTATATGAAAAGAGTAATGTGAGGGAGCGTACTGTTTAAGTTACGATTGTTGAGAACAGGTACAAAATAGAATTTGGAAACAGTCGAGAATGCCTATATATTGATAACTCCCTAAATGCGTAGCGTACAGCTTTCATGCTTTTTTGCTATTTTGCTTTTTCATTTTGAAGATGCTGTGCATTGGCGTATTATTTTTATTTCGATATTTTGGAGATTGCTCAGCGCTTGCTCGGAAGTGTACACTAGCCATTCGTGAGTCTTAGATTCATTCGTTTTTTCAACCAAGCCATATTTCCACAAATACGTATGTAGAATGTGACGTTAGAGTGGGGGTGTGTATGCCATTAACCAATAAGATTACATTTGATTCTATTTCAATCACACCTCCACCCCATTACCTGTAAATTCCTTGAGAAAGGGGCGGAGTCCCGAAACGCGCGTCGGAACGAGGAGACGCCACCACAGACACCTGGATATCGTGCTATCTGAGCCACAGCAATTGCGAGGTGAGACCAGATTCTTACACTGGGGGGGCCCACAGAACCACACTGAAGACAGAGAGTCTCACGGCACTACTGATATATGCACACATATGCTGAAGGAGGTAACACGGCTGTTTAAGCATCTGCTTTATTTACAACACATTGAAGGCCATGAACTGCCATGAGGGTATGAGATACTCGCAGTTTGGGTAAAAAGGAAAATGTGGAATGTATTGTATCCTCTGCAATAAAGGCATTACAAGGAAGATATAGTGCACGTTACCGTGAGTGAAGTGCGAAGAGGGTGTGTGTTTGGGCCGACAGTACGTTTGCAGCTCCCCGCAACACAGTCTATGGCCAGTAGCACGCCAGGTTTAAGGGACATTTGAACCAAAATACTCTTATAATTACAAGATTTGTCACGATAGTCGTCACCAACATTTACTGTGATGGATTACAAATACTGTAACAAGTTATGTTTCCTGTAACCACCTTCACATAGTAGCAAGAAGATAATTGCTGATGGTTTCAAACAGATACACATTGTTACAGTTGGAAGTTTTATAACATACGAGACATTCTTGTTTGAGGAGTTTCCACAACAGTACGAGACACTTTTTGTCCATATAATATTACAGAGTTACGGATCCAGTGGACACTCTTCATGGTTCTTAATCCTATTAGGTCCTGAGTGGGTGGTGTCAAAATTCACTCCCTGGGGACGCCCTGGGAGTGATAATACACTTTTTTTTATTTATTCTTCTGATGTTTATTTTGACGTTTGTTTATTTTGACGTTTGTTGTTTTCTTGTCTGGTAAGGGTTGGATACGGATGTGTTTGGTGGATGGGGTATGTGTGGATCTGAGTGAACTTACACCTGATGGTACCTTATGATTACATTTTGTGAAAGATCAATTTGATCATATCCTTTGTTGAAGAATAAAAACTTCTTGATTCTAAGACTCAGTGGCTGGGATTTTTTGATGTTTTATTAGATATATATATATATATATATATATATATATATATATATATATATAGACAGATATATAGACAAACAGATATATAGACAGACAGATATATAGGCAGACAGATATATATATATATTTATATATATATATATATATATATATAGACAGACAGATATATAGACAGACAGATATATAGGCATATATATATATATATATATATATATATATACATACAGATAGATAGATAGATAGATAGATAGATATATTTAAAAAAATATGGTTATAGTTCTGAATCTGTTGGATATGCTAAAACAAATATACATCTTCTCACTGAAAAATTACATTTAGTAAACAACTTTCCAATGTACTTCTATTCATCAAAAAAAATATTTGTTCTCTTGGTATCGTTTGTTGAAGGCGCAGCCATGCACTACTGGGAGCTAGCTGAACACATTAGCTAAGCCAATGAAAACAGTCATATACATGCAGCCACCAATCAGCAGCTAGCTCCTAATAATGCATTGCTGCTCCTGAGCCTAGCTATGTATGATTTTCAAAACAGGATACAAAGAGAAGGAATCAAATTAGATAAGATAAGTCAATTGAAACATTATTTAAAATTGTATGCTCTATTTGAATCCTGAATTTCATGTCTCTTTAAATGTGTGTAGCAAACCAAAGCAGCTCAGCACAGGGGTGGACATACTCAGCAGTTAAGGGGTCAAACATATATTTGGTATGTCTGTAGTGAACTCAAGTGCCTCATCAGCTTGTGTTTAATGGCACTAAAAATGTCATTCCAGTTTTCTGTATGTCCTTCCTTTCTCGATAGTTTCTAATCACACTTTTTTTTCTTTTTTTTTTTCTAAACTTAGTAATTATCCTCACCCTATAATCCAATATGAAAGTTTAAAGAGACAGTTTAATGAGTTAGATAGATAAAAAAAAATCTTCTATTGCCATATTCATCTCTTAGTATCCTTAGGAGCGTGCACGTGAATTGAGCACTGTGTGTGTGTATAAGCTTGTCATCTTATAAATGTATAGTTAGTCCAATAACAAAGTATCATTGCTCAATGCAATACTCTTGTTATTTTGAGATATATGTACATATATATATTTATATATATATATATATATATATATATATATATATATTCAGTATATATACAGTATACACCTCTGATGAAGCGCATGTGCGCATGCGTGAAACGCGTCAGATGTATTCTAGGTTACACACCTTACTATGAGCAACATTGCTGAATAAACTTCTTTGCACATGTTCCATGAGTCCGGAGTTCCTGTTTCTTCCTCCTTTGGATGTTTGGAGTCTTATATATATATATATATATATATATATATATATATATATATGTATATATATATATATATATATATATATATATATATACTTAATGGAATTCAAGCAATATTTTATTACGGGGGACTTAAATTAATGACTTAAAGGGACACTAAACCCAAATTTTTTCTTTCGTGATTCAGATGGATCATGCAATTTTAAGCAACATTCTAATTTACTCCTATTATCAAATTAGCTTCCTTCTCTTGGTATCTTTATTTGAAATGCAAGAATGTAAGTTTAGATGCTGGACCATTTTTAATGAATAACCTGGGTTATTCTTGCTGATTGGTGGATAAATTCTTCCACCAATAAAAAGTGCTGTCCAGAGTCCTGAAACAAAAAAGAAGCTTAGATGCCTTCTTTTTCAAGTAAAGCTAGCAAGTGAACGAAGAAAAATTGATACTAGGAGTAAATTAGAAAGTTGTTAACAATTGCATGCTCTATCTGAATCACAAAAGAAAAAAATTGGGTTCAGTGTCCCTTTAAGTATGTAATTTGCTTTTTTTTAATCTGGCTGTGCCAGTATAATATCCTTTTTTTTTTTTTAGCTAACGGTTTGAACTGTTCTCCAATCAGCGGTTTAGCTAAAAATAAAAAAAAAGCGCTATACGGCTAGAACGTCGATTAGAAAAGAATTCAAAACATTAGCTCAGAAAAAATATGAGTTTTGAAGTAGGCGGCCAGAGTGCGGGGTATTAGAATGGCACAGCTAGATTAAAAAGTAAGTTACAGCGCATCCTCATTAGAAATGATCAATTAAAGTCCCTGTAAAACATTGCTTAGATTAGGACCTGATTTTATAACATGTAAAGTTTAGCGCCAGGTGCTCTTTAGGAACTCTGTAGTGTACTAACACGTACTGCCTGTTATAAATGCTCTTTTGCGCAGAGCCCTCCTCATGTATTAAATTAGTTTTCTTAGTCAGTTTTATGTATCCGTATTTCTTTTTTACAAGTGTCAGTACTATGGAATTCAATTACACTTTACAAATAAATGATGACAATATTCCTATATATTCACATTATTTAATGCAAAAGCTGAGCAGTTATGTACCAGCTGTTACATTGTGTTTCAACTAAAAGTCAAGGTAAGGTTTATAGACACACTAAAGGTTACTTAGTTTTCTACTGATAACACTTCACTGTATTCATGATAATCACAATGGAAGATAAATGTAATTCAATAAAAGGATAATCAGAACAAACATTGGATGATAGCAATAAAGCTAGTTAGACTTTTTCACTTTAAATATTGATTATTTTATACTATAGAAAGTAGGATGGATATGTTATGAGTGGGGCTTAAGGGGCCGATTTGTCATTGGTCTGTCCAACATGATACGCTCAGCGGATCATGTCCGACAGACATTGATGAATGCTGACAGCATACGCTGTCTGCATTTATCATTGCACAAGCAGTTCTTGTGAACTGCTTGTGCAATGACGCCCCCTGCAGATTCGTGGCCAATCGGCCACTAGCAGGGGGTATAAAATCAGCCCGATCGTATAGGATCAGAGGATCAGGCCGATCGATATCTGCAGCCTCAGAGCTGGCATTCGGAGCTTGATAATTTGGCCCAAAGTAATTAACATCAAAATCCAAAAAGAAAATGCTCTGTATACTTTATTATAGCACTTTTGAAGTCCTATAACTGTGTGTCTAACCCCTGCAAATGGTTAAATACATAATTAAAGGACCACTCAACTAAAGTAAAACACAAATATGAAAAAAAATGTTCTGTGATATAAACTATATTATATAGAGTATATCAGCATGAAAATCACATTGAAATTATGTTTTACAATAAAATATTTCTTCTTTTTAAGTTCCCTCTTACATCTTTTCATGGCCGTAGCCCAACCACCCACTACCAAAAGTGGTTTCCCCCACTGTGATTGAAGTATTTCTTTGTCCAATCATGATACAGCAATTGTACTGTGTAATTCAGGGATTTACCCGCCTGCTTGGTCGCACATTCCCTGCCAGCTTGCTTTAAATTGAAACAGCCTAGCTGTTTAGTCTGTGAAGCTTGTTTTAAAGGGACATTAAACACTTTGAGATGGTAGTATAAAGTGATAAATTGTATATATATATATACAGTATATAAAAAAAAATTGCTATATACTTTCATTATTTTTTTGTCCCCAGTTCCTGTAATTCCATGCTGACATCATGGGCCCGATCCGATATGCAGCGTCGCCCGCAGAAACCGGCGACGCTAAATATTGCTTGGGTTTGGTATCACATATACGGCGTAACATAGAAGTTATGCTTGAATATTTAACCCTTCGGCCGTAGTTTTTTGGCCCATAATGATATACCAAAACCGCGCAGTTTGGTATCCAATATACAGCGTAAGGACTTACGTGGCGAAAATGGAGAAATCTTACTCCATTTTCACCTTGCCACAAATTGCAGGCATAGTAAGCCTTACGCTGAGTATTGGAGCCCCGTAACTCCCTAAACTGCCTGCAAAATAAAACCTAACACCTAACGCATGCGCAATGTCTATCTACCTGTCAACCGCAATCCCCCGCCGCATTCCCTAATAAAGTGTTTAACCCCTAAACCGCCGCTCCTGGACCCCACCGCCACCTACATTATATATATTACCCCCTAATTTGATCCCCCTACACCGCCGCCAGCTATATTAAATCTATTACCTCCTAATCTGAGCCCCCTACACCGCCGCCACCTATATTATATGTATTACCCCCTAATATGATCCCCCTACACCGCCGCCACCTATATTAAATTTAATAACCCCTAATCTAATCCCCCTACACCGCCGCCACCTATTTTAAATAGATTAACCCCTAATATGATCACCCTACACCGCCGCCACCTATTTTAAATATATTAACCCCTAATCTAATCCCCCTACACCGCCGCCACCTGTTTTAAATATATTAACCCCTAATCTAATCCCCCTACACCGCCGCCACCTATTTTAAATATATTAACCCCTAATCTAATCCCCCTACACCGCTGCCACCTATTTTAAATATATTAACCCCTAATCTAATCCCCCTACACCGCCGCCACCTATTTTAAATATATTAACCCCTAATCTAATCCCCCTACACCGTCGCCACCTATTTTAAATAGATTAACCCCTAAACCTAAGTCTAACCCTAACCCTAACACCCCCTAACTTAATTATTATTGAAATAAATCTAAATAATATTATAATATATTTAAAACGAAATACTTACCTATAAAATAAACCCTAAGATAGCTACAATATAATTAATAATTACATTGTAGCTATTTTAGGGTTTATATTTATTTTACAGGTAACTTTGTATTTATTTTAACTAGGTACAATAGCTATTAAATAGTTAATAACTATTTAATAGCTAGCTAGTTAAAATAATTACAAAATTACCTGTAAAATAAATCCTTACCTAAGTTACAAATACACCTACACTATCAATAAATTAATTAAATAAACTACAAATATCTAAACTAAAATACAATTAAATACACTAAACTATATTACAAAAACAAACAAACACTAAATTACAAAAAATAAAAAAAGATTACAAGAATTTTAAGCTAATTACACCTAATCTAAGCCCCCTAATAAAATAAAAAAGCCGCCCAAAATAATAAAATTTCCATACCCTAAACTAAATTAAAAAAGTAATCAGCTCTATTACCAGCCCTTAAAAGGGCCTTTTGCAGGGCATTGCCCCAAAGTAATCAGCTCTTTTACCTGTAAAAAAAAGAACAACCCCACCCCCCCATTACAACCCACCACCCACACACCCCTACTCTAAAACCCACACGATCCCCCCTTAAAAAAACCTAAGTCTAACCCCCAAGTGGTCCTTACCTGTCCTGAAGACCGGCGGAGAAGGTCCTGTTCCAGGCGGTGAAGTCTTCTTCCAAGCGGTGACATCTTCTTCTTCCAGGAACCAGCCGACGCAGAGCGGAGGAGTTGAAGACCGATGACCGCAGAGCTGAAGACCGTCCACTCTGGAACTGAAGACCGGCGATGCTGGAACTGAAGATCGGCGACGCTGGAACTGAAGACCGGAGCCATGGAGCATGGAGGATCCTCTTCATACGATCTCCGCCGTACACTGAATAGGAATTCAAGGTACGCAATTAAAAATGGCGTCCCTTGAATTCCTATTGGCTGATTTGAGCCTTCAAATTCAAATCAGCCAATCGGAAGAGATCTACTTTAATTCTATTGGCTGATTTGAATAGCCAATAGAATAATAGCTACTGTAATTCTATTGGCTATTCTAATCAGCCAATATAATTACAGTAGCTCTTATTCTATTGGCTATTCAAATCAGCCAATAGAATTAAAGTAGCTCTCATCCGATTGGCTGGTTTGAATTTGAAGGCTCAAATCAGCCAATAGGAATTCAAGGGACGCCATTTTTAATCGTGTACCTTGAATTCCTATTCAGTGTACGGCGGAGATCGTATGAAGAGGATCCTCCACGCTCCATGGCTCCGGTCTTCAGTTCCAGCATCGCCGGTCTTCAGTTCCAGAGTGCACAGTCTTCAGCTCTGCGGTCATTATAACTGTCTCCAACTGGCCTCAGCAGAGAAAGAAAGTTACAACATGGCAGCACCCATTGGTTTATAGACACTCAAACTGTATACCTATGTTGTCAATATTTAAACAACTGTTTAACTTTAAAAAATCCATCTACATGTTATTCTCAGACTAATCTTTTCTTTGAATGCTTCATTTTATCTATCATTTATTCGCCCGTTTACAGGTGCGCGATAATTAGCAAGCCATTACAAGTTCAAGCTTGTGGTAGCTTGTGGTAGCGCTCAGATCTCTGGTTAATTTTCTAAATGTGCCCCAATTGCCCCAATATTTAAGTGTAGATTAGTAATAAATAATAAATAGCATTTTTATTTTTTTTAAATGAAAAAGAAAAAAACAGAACTGAAAAGTGCCTTTATATTGCGGTCTATGGGAATTGTATGTTGTCTAAAAATATATATGTGTATGCTCATATAGATATACATTTATATTTCTTGTCCATTGCTGTGCCACTTACCCCCTTTGCTGCAGTGAGACACGGCATCAGAACAAGGCTCCTATTGTATGGAATAAGATTGCTGTCTACATTGCAAGCATGCGTGATTCTTTATCATTATACATAAATTATCACATACGAATACAAATCTAAATTCAATTTTTTTTGGGGGGGGGAAATACAATTTTTTATTTAAAATACATTTCATGTCCCTTTAATGTATCCTAGACAAAAACATAAATCTTTTTTTTTTGGGGGGGGGGGGGGGTCGGGGAATAACAAAAGAGCTGTACAGGTGATACCTTTAAAGGGATAGTAAAGTCCAAATTAAATTTTCATGATTCAGATAGGGCATGTTTTTTTAAACAACTTTCTATTTTTTTTATTTTTTTTTCTAATTTATTTTATCTTCAAATTTGATTTGTTCTCTTGGTATCCTTTGTTAAAAGCTAAACCTAGGTAGGCTCATATGCTAATTTCTAAGCCCTTGAAGGCCACCTCTCATCTGAATGCATTTGACAGCTTTTCACAGCTAGAGGGTGGTAGTTCATGTGTTTCATATAAATAACATTGTGCTCATGCACGTCAAGTTATTTAAGAGTCAGTACTAATTGCCTGAAATGCAAATCTGTCAAAAGCACTGATATAAGGAGGCAGTCTGCAGAGGCTTAGATACAAGGTAATTACAGAGGTAAAAAGTATATTTCTATAACAGTGTTGGTTATGCAAAACTGGTGAATGGTAAAAAAAAGGGATTATCTATCTTTTTAAACAATAACATTTTTGGTGTTTACTATCCCTTTAATAGATGTATATTGGTTTTGTTATTCATTTTGCAAACGGATTCCTTCTAAAATACGGCATTGCTACTTTTCTTTCCTGAAAGTTAAGTCTGTTACTTTCTTTACTCCAAAATATAATGGCATCCTGGCATTTCAGGCTCGTCTGAAACAATAGTTAAAGGGACACTGAACCCAAAATTTTTCTTTCGTGATTCAGATAGAGCATGGAATTTCAAGCAACTTTCTAATTTACTCCAAATTTTCTTCATTCTCTTCCTATCTTTATTTGAAATGCAAGAATGTAAGTTTAAATGCCGGACCATTTTTGGTGAACAACCTTTTGGTTGTCCTCGCTGATTGGTGGGTAAATTCATCCACCAATAAAAAAGTGCTGTCCAGAGATCTGAACCAAAAAAAAGCTTAAATGCCTTCTTTTTCAAATAAAGATAGCAAGAGAACGAAGAAAAATTGATAATAGGAGGAAATTAGAAAGTTGCTCAAAACTGCATGTTCTACCTGAATTATGAAAGTAAACATTTGGGTTCAGTGTCCCTTTAAGTAGCAGCGCTCTTAAGACCTAAAAAGTGGTGGATTAAAATCACCCTGATTCAATCAGATCCGGATGATTATCAGTCCTTGCTAATTGGCCACCAGCGAGCTGGTGGCGGCATTGCACAAGCGTATGCTGTCCGCTGACAGTGAGGTACCGCGAATCATGTCCGCCCAGCATATGATAAAAAGAGCTCAATGCCTATTCATTAATAAATTATCATTTGATATATTGGACATAAATTTCACCATTCCCATTAAAAAAAACATATATACATTAATAAGAAAGACTGCATACAAATGCAAAGTAACACGTCTATATCTAGAGAGAGAACTAAATAGTGTTTCTGATCATCTGTGTCTGACACTAAAAGGAGCACAAAAAAAGTTCTATTATGCAAATGAAAAGGCTACATCTAAAGTTGAGACTTTATTTAATGATTTTTCTGGAAAAAGTTATGTAAAAACTGTTTAAATGTATCTTAAAGGGACATAAAACCCAACATTGTTCTTTTATGATTCAGACAGGGCATGCAATTTTAAACAACTTTCTAATTGACTTACTGTATATCATCAAATATTCTTTGTTATCTCTGTATCTTTTGTTAAAAAGCAGGGATATAAGGTCAGGAGTGTGCACGTATCTGAAGCACTATATGTATATGCAGTTTTGTAAGAATGTTATACATTTGCAAGAGCACTAGGTGGCAGCATTATTTCCTGTCATATAGTGCTCCAGACACCTATCTAGGTATCTGCTCAACAAAGTATACCATGGAAACAAAGCAAGTTTCATAACAGAAGTAAATTGAAAATGTTTCAAAATGATTTGCTCACAAAAGAAATGTTTGGGGTTTCATGTCCCTCTATGTCTAATACTGCAGTATGAGATGTGTACTGATAAGGACAACTGCCACAGCTCTGCTACTATAGAGGGACACTTATTTACAAGCCTTAGAAAATAAGTCATGCGCATTTTCGAAATACATAATGCTGTAGTACGTTTTGATAAGGGGCCGAATTATCAAGGGCCGAATGGCCCTGAATACCCGTTTCCGCATTAGCCTTCAGGCTCGCCGGAAACAGGAGTTAAGAAACAGTGGTCTTAAGACCGCTGCTCCTTAACTCGTCCGCCGCCTCTGAGGCTGCCGACATCAATCCACCCGATCGTATACGATCGGGTTGATTGACACCCCCTGCTAGCGGACGATTGGCCGCGAATCTGCAGGGGGCAGCATTGCACAAGCTGTTCACTAGAACTGTTTGAGCAATGTTAAAGCATACAGCGATGTCTGGCGGACATGATACGCTACAGTGTATCATGTCTGCCATACATTGACAAATCGGCCCCATGGCCTCTTTTAGATGAAACAAAGTAAATAATCAGTAAAATGTCCATTTATAGGGACAGCAAAAATCCTGAGATTTTGTTATTGTAAAACTATTGCAACAAACATGTTTTTTAAATATTTAGACTTTTCTGATGTGTTATTCTACAGCAAGACAGCAAAACTTTATTGTAATCACACAAGGTTTAGTGTCTTTTAAACATGATAGGAATCTTCTGGAAATTTGTCATATGTGCACGTAATCTGATCAGCATCCCTCAACCTGTTTCTCTTTCTTGCGCAGGAAGGAGATTCGCTAGGGGCAATAGAGAAAGTGTGCAGGCAGCTGACGTATCACCTCAGCCCTCACTCACAGTGGAGACGGCAGGGTATCATGAAGCGCAAACCGCAGGCTTGGTGAGTCATGCTTTATCAGTAGGGCTGCTCCTTATGGCTCATGGGAAGTAATGGAATTAAATTAGCGTCCCGTTCCTTTCTCACCTGTGGTCCCATGTGCTCACAAGATCTTTGTTTGAAGCCTCAGGCTTTTTAATGACCCATTTATTTTAAGTAACCTATTTCAGTAGTGTTTCCTTATTTTCTGTTCATTTTTGATCTCTTATAAGGTATCTGATATTTGGTCATTTACGGTCCATCATTTTCTCTATAATAATAATATGTTTTGCATAATTTTCTAATGTTACATTTCTGTAAACATATTAAATTATATATTTTTTTAAATTAACTGTTAAAGGGATAGAAAGGCAAAATTGATATGTGCATGTGTACGTCTTAATTTTAAATAGAAGGATTTATAATTCCATTAAAAAAAAATACTTCTAGTAACAGCTATTACTGTTTTTTCAATGGCATATGCACATTTGCTGCAGCAGCATCCCAGCTCAGAGAGGTGGCAGTGGTGTGTATTGTGTCAGTAAAGACTTTATTTGTATCATAAAAGCCACTGCTGAACCTGTGAGAAATTGTTGTGTTTGAATCCCTTTCCTGCCTATACTTCACAACTCTACCTAGCCTGCCTATACCACACAACTGTCCCTAGCCTGCCTATACCTCACAACTCTACCTAGCCTTCCTATACCTCACACCTTTACCTAACCTGCCTATACATCACAACTGTCCCTAGCCTGCCTATACCTCACAACTCTACCTAGCCTGCCTATACCGCACAACTCTACCTAACCTGCCTATACATCACAACTGTCCCTAGACTGCCTATACCTCACAACTGTCCCTAGCCTGCCTATACCTCACAACTGACCCCAGCCTGCCTATACCTCACAACTGTCCCTAGACTGCCTATACTTCACAACTGTACCTAGCCTGCCTATACCTCACAACTGTCACTAGCCTGCCTATACATCACAACTGTCCCTAGCCTGCCTATACCTCACAACTGTCCCTAGCCTGCCTATACATCACAACTGACCCTAGCCTGCCTATACATCACAACTGTCCCTAGCCTGCCTATACATCACAACTGACCCTAGCCTGCATATACCTCACAACTTTACCTAACCTGCCTATTCATCACAACTGTCCCTAGCCTGTCTATACATCACAACTGTCCCTAGCCAGCCTATACATCACAACTGTCCCTAGCCTGCCTATACCACACAACTGTCCCTAGCTTGCCTATACATCACAACTTTCCCTAGCCTGCCTATACATCACAACTGTCCCTAGCCTCCCTATACCTCACAACTGTCCCTAGCCAGCATATACCTCACAACTGTCCCTAGCCTGTCTATATAACACAACTGTCCCTATCCTGCTTTACATCACAACTCTCCCTAGCCTGCCTTTATAGCACAACTGTACCTAGCCTGCCTGTAACTCACATCTGTCCCTAGCCTGCCTATACCTCACAATTGTCCCTAGCCTGCCTATACATCACAACTGTCCCTAGCCTGCCTATACCTCACAACTGTCACTAGCCTGCCTATACCTCACAACTAACCCTAGCCAGCATATACCTCACAATTGACCCTAGCCTGCCTATACATCACAACTGTCCCTAGCCTGTCTATACCTCACAACTGTCCCTAGCATGCCTATACCTCACAACTGTCCCTAGCCTGCCTATACCTCACCACTGTCACTAGCCTACCTATACCTCACAACTGAGTCTGACCCTTGCCAGCATATACCTCACAACTGTGCCTAGCCTGCCTATACCTCACAACTGTCCCTAGCCTGCCTATACATCACAACTGTTACTAGCCTGCCTATACCTCACAACTGTCCCTAGCCAGCGTATACATCACAACTGTCCCTAGCCTGCCTATTTATCACAACTGTCCCTAGCCTGCCTATTTATCACAACTGTACCTAGCCTGCCTATACATCACAACTGTCACTAGCCTGCCTATACCTCACAACTGTACCTAGCCTGCCTATACATCACAACTATACCTACCCTGCCTATACATCACAACTGTACCTACCCTGCCTATACATCACAACTGTACCTAGCCTGCCTATACCTCACAACTGTACCTAGCCTGCCTATACATCACAACTGTCACTAGCCTGCCTATACCTCACAACTGTACCTACCATGCCTATACATCACAACTGTACCTAGCCTGCCTATACCTCACAACTGTCACTAGCCTGCCTATACATTACAACTGTACCTACCCTGCCTATACATCACAACTGTCACTAGCCTGCCTATACCTCACTATTGTCACTAGCCTGCTTATACATCACAACTGTCCCTAGCCTGCCTATACATCACAGCTGTACCTAGCCTGCCTATACATCACAGCTGTACCTAGCCTGCCTATTTATCACAACTGTACCTAGCCTGCCTATACATCACAGCTGTACCTAGCCTGCCTATACATCACAGCTGTACCTAGCCTGCCTATTTATCACAACTGTACCTAGCCTGCCTATACATCACAACTGTCACTAGCCTGCCTATACCTCACAACTGTCCCTAACCTGCCTATGCTTCACAACGGACCCTAGCCTGCCTATACCTCACAACTGTTCCTAGCCTGCCTATACATCACAACTGTCCCTAGTCTGCCTATACATCACAACTGTCCCTAGCCAGCCTATACATAACAACTGTTCCTAGCCTGCCGATACCTCACAACTGACCCTAGCCTGCCTATACCTCACAACTGACCTTAGCCTGCCTATACCTCACAACTGTCCCTAGCCTGCTTATATATTACAACTGTACCTAGCCTGCCTATACCTCACAACTGTCACTAGCCTGCCTATACATAACAGCTGTACCTAGCCTGCCTATACCTTACAACTGTCACTAGCCTGCCTATACATCACAGCTGTACCTAGCCTGCCTATACATCACAACTGTACCTATCCTGCCTATACATCACAGCTGCACCTAGCCTGCCTATACATCACGACTGTCACTAGCCTGCCTATACATCACAACTGTCCATAGCCTGTCTATACATCACAACTGTCACTAGCCTGCCTATACATAACAACTGTCCCTAGCCTGCCTATACATCACAACTGTACCTAGCCTGCCTATTTAACACAACTGTCACAACTGTCACTAGCATGCCTATACCTCACAACTGTCACTAGCATGCCTATACCTCACAACTGTCACTAGCCTGCCTATACCTCACAACTAACCCTAGCCAGCATATACCTCACAATTGACCCTAGCCTGCCTATACATCACAGCTGTCCCTAGCCTGCCTATACATCACAACTGTCACTAGCCTGCCTATACCTCACAACTGTACCTACCATGCCTATACATCACAACTGTACCTAGCCTGCCTATACCTCACAACTGTCACTAGCCTGCCTATACATTACAACTGTACCTACCCTGCCTATACATCACAACTGTCACTAGCCTGCCTATACCTCACTATTGTCCCTAGCCTGCCTATACATCACAACTGTACCTAGCCTGCCTATTTAATACAACTGTCACAACTGTCACTAGCATGCCTATACCTCACAACTGTCACTAGCATGCCTATACCTCACAACTGTCACTAGCCTGCCTATACCTCACAACTAACCCTAGCCAGCATATACCTCACAATTGACCCTAGCCTGCCTATACATCACAGCTGTCCCTAGCCTGTCTATACCTCACAACTGTCCCTAGCATGCCTATACCTCACAACTGTCCCTAGCCTGCCTATACCTCACCACTGTCACTAGCCTACCTATACCTCACAACTGAGTCTGACCCTTGCCAGCATATACCTCACAACTGTGCCTAGCCTGCCTATACCTCACAACTGTCCCGAGCCTGCCTATACATCACAACTGTTACTAGCCTGCCTATACCTCACAACTGGCCCTAGCCAGCGTATACATCACAACTGTCCCTAGCCTGCCTATTTATCACAACTGTACCTAGCCTGCCTATACCTCACAACTGTCACTAGCCTGCCTATACATCACAACTGTACCTAGCCTGCCTATACATCACAACTGTCACTAGCCTGCCTATACCTCACAACTGTACCTACCATGCCTATACATTACAACTGTACCTAGCCTGCCTATACCTCACAACTGTCACTAGCCTGCCTATACCCCACTATTGTCACTAGCCTGCTTATACATCACAACTGTCCCTAGCCTGCCTATACATCACAGCTGTACCTAGCCTGCCTATTTATCACAACTGTAACTAGCCTGCCTATACATCACAGCTGTACCTAACCTGCCTATACATCACAGCTGTACCTAGCCTGTCTATTTATCACAACTGTACCTAGCCTGCCTATACATCACAACTGTCACTAGCCTGCCTATACCTCACAACTATCCCTAACCTGCCTATGCTTCACAACGGACCCTAGCCTGCCTATACCTCACAACTGTTCCTAGCCTGCCTATACATCACAACTGTCCCTAGCCTGCCTATACATCACAACTGTCCCTAGCCAGCCTATACATAACAACTGTTCCTAGCCTGCCGATACCTCACAACTGACCCTAGCCTGCCTATACCTCACAACTGACCTTAGCCTGCCTATACCTCACAACTGTCCCTAGCCTGCTTATATATTACAACTGTACCTTGCCTGCCTATACCTCACAACTGTCACTAGCCTGCCTATACATAACAGCTGTACCTAGCCTGCCTATACCTTACAACTGTCACTAGCCTGCCTATACATCACAGCCGTACCTAGCCTGCCTATACATCACAGCTGTACCTAGCCTGCCTATTTATCACAACTGTACCTAGCCTGCCTATGCATCACAGCTGTACCTAGCCTGCCTATACATCACAGCTGTCCCTAGCCTGCCTATATATCACAACTGACCCTAGCTTGCCTATACCTCACAACTGTCCCTAGTCTGCCTATACATCACAACTGTCCCTAGCCTGCCTATACATCACAACTGTACTTATCCTGCCTATACATCACAGCTGTACCTAGCCAGCCGATACATCACAACTGTACTTATCCTGTCTATACATCACAGCTGTACCTAGCCTGTCTATACATCACAACTGTCCTTAGCCTGCCTATACAGCACAACTGTACTTATCCTGCCTATACATCACAGCTGTACCTAGCCTGCCTATACATCACAACTGTCACTAGCCTGCCTATACATCACAACTGTACCTAGCCTGCCTATACATCACAACTGTCCCTAGCCTGCCTATACATCACAACTGTCCCTAGCCTGCCTATACATCACAACTGTACCTAGCCTGCCTATGCATCACAGCTTTAACTAGCCTGCCTATACATCACAACTATACATAGCCTGCCTATACATCACAGCTTTAACTAGCCTGCCTATACATCACAACTGTCACTAGCCTTCCTATACATCACAGCTGTACCTAGCCTGCCTATACATCACAACTGTACTTAGCCTGCCTATGCATCACAACTCTCCCTAGCCTCCCAGTCCCTATACATCACAACTGTACCTAGCCTGCCTATACATCACAGCTTTAACTAGCCTGCCTATACATCACAACTGTACCTAGCCTGTCTATACATCACAGCTTTAACTAGCCTGCCTATACATCACAACTGTCACTAGCCTTCCTATACATCACAGCTGTACCTAGCCTGCCTATACATCACAACTGTACTGAGCCTGCCTATGCATCACAACTCTCCCTAGCCTACCAGCCCCTATACATCACAACTGCCCCTAGCCTTTCTATACATCACAGCTGTACCTAGCCTGCCTATACATCACAACTGTACCTAGCCTGCCTATACATCACAACTGTACTTAGCCTGCCTATACATCACAACTGTCACTAGCCTGCCTATACATCACAACTGTCACTAGCCTGCCTATTCATCACAACTGTCACTAGCCTGTCTATACATCACAACTGTCACTAGCCTGCCTATACATCACAACTGTACCTAGCCTGCCTATATATCATAACTGTCACTAGCCTGCCTATACATCACAGCTGTACCTAGCCTGCCTATATATCACAGCTGTACCTAGCCTGCCTATACATCACAGCTGTACCTAACCTGCCTATACATCACAGCTGTACCTAGCCTGCCTATACATCACAGCTATACCTAGCCTGCCTATGCATCACAACTGTACCTATCCTGCCTATACATCACAACTGTCACTAGCCTGCCTATACATCACAACTGTACCTAGCCTGCCTATATATCATAACTGTCACTAGCCTGCCTATACATCACAGCTGTACCTAGCCTGCCTATACATCACAGCTGTACCTAGCCTGCCTATACATCACAGCTGTACCTAGCCTGTATATACATCACAGCTGTACCTAGCCTGCCTATACATCACAACTGTACCTAGCCTGCCTATACATCACAACTGTCACTAGCCTGCCTATACATCACAACTGTCCCTAGCCTGCCTATACATCACAACTGTCCCTAGCCTGCCTATACATCACAACTGTCACTAGCCTGCCTATACATCACAACTGTCACTAGCCTGCCTATACCTCACAACTGTCACTAGCCTGCCTATACATCACAACTGTCCCTAGCCTGCCTATATATCACAACTGTCACTAGCCTGCCTATACATCACATCTGTACCTAGCCTGCCTATTTATCACATCTGTACCTAGCTTGCCTATACCCAACAGCTTTACCTAGCCTGCCTATACCTCACAACTGTCACTAGCCTGCCTATACATCACAACTGTCACTAGCCTGCCTATACATCACAACTGTCACTAGCCTGCCTATACATCACAACTGTTCCTAGCCTGCCTATACATCACAACTGTCACTAGCCTGCCTATACATAACATCTGTACCTAGCTTGCCTATACATCACAGCTGTACCTAGCCTCCCTATACATCACAACTGTACCTAGCCTGCCTATACATCACAACTGTACCTAGCCTGTCTATACATCACAGCTGTACCTAGCCTGCCTATACATCACAACTGTACCTAGCCTGCCTATACATCACAACTGTCACTAGCCTGCCTATACATCACAACTGTCCCTAGCCTGCCTATACATCACAACTGTCACTAGCCTGTCTATATAACACAGCTGTCCCTAGCCTGCCTATACATCACAACTGTTCCTAGCCTGCCTATACATCACAACTGTCACTAGCCTGCCTATACATCACATCTGTACCTAGCTTGCCTATACCTAACAGCTTTACCTAGCCTGCCTTTACATCAGAACTCTCCCTAGAAAGCCTATACTACACAACCGCCCCTAGCCTACTTACACTTGTCAGTTGTCCCCAACCTATACCAGTCGAGTTTGCCTAGATTGCCAATAACTGAGAACTTTTCCCCAGTCTCTCTCAACTGCACATGTGCAAATAGAGTTTGTGCTTTATCTGAATATTAGTTTGTAAATGGTGAGCAAGGATTATTTTGTTCTGGGAGACAGGGAAATCAGTGAAATGAACAAACATAAAACAATATACTCATTTGACAAAATAAAGCTGCAGTTTTTATTGTAAAATTATTCTCAGATATGAAGGTTCAAAATCTTGTAGTTTACATTTTATCCTGTTCTGCAGGACAAGAGATCTTGTATTATGGCTACCTAGCTGGCAGAGGTCTAACTGAAGTGCGATTAGGGTTGCCACCTTGGCCATATTTTCCTGGACACTTATGGGTTACACATGCTGCAGGGTAAGCAGGGCGGAACATGTATTGTGCCTCTGATGAATAGTGCAATACATGTTCCTCCCTGCACACCATACAGCATGTGCAACTCATAAATGCCCAGGAAATCATGGCTGAGGTGGCAACCCTATTTGGGCTGCTCCATCTTTAACCCCTTAATGACCACAATGTACCCAGTATGTCACTGGTCGTTAAGGGTTTTTTTCAGGACATAATAGCACAAGTCTAGCAAGAACAGGCTATTAATGCCCTCCCTCCAGCTGGCTTTGTGTAATAGAGAAGTCTCAACGCTGGTGGCAGGACCGCGCTATAAAACAATCAAGTCCCAAAAAAATGCCAGTGACATACAGGGTACGTCGCTGGTCCTTAAGGGGTTAAATACCTGGGCCTATTTTTGGTCCCAGTCCAGTCCTGGAAGTTAACCCATGTCTAAGGTACCAGAAAAAACAAACCTGCTTTGATATTGAAGTACAGTATTTTTTTGTTATTTGTTGCAGAAGATATTTTTTCTTTCTTTCGTTGAGCCTTTTTACCCCCTTAAACGTAACACTGATGTGGCTTTTTTTCATTTAATTAGGTGTTGATTAAAGTTGCTTGTTAACATAAAAGACTTTTGCGCACACATGCAGTAAAACTCAGCAGCTGCTTTTATGAGAGATGGAAATAGCTGAACTTTGCGCTCTGCTACAATTGTGACGTTTCAGCGTGTTTGTTGTTAATTGCTCGTCTAATCACATTCCTTCTATTTCCATTTTTAAGAACATAGAAAAAATGTTAACAAAAAAAAAAACATTTAAAAAGTAATTGCTTTTCCCCACAAAATATTTGAAATGCATTTTGATTCTATTAAATACTTTATGTTAAAGAACCATGAAGGAATACAAAACATATTATATAATTATATACATATGTACCCAAGAAGGTTATTTCTGATCTTACAACCTGAACCTTCAGTAAAATTGAGATGTCAAGGTGTCCCTCCCAGGCACACACCATTACAAGCTGATTTAAACACTGATAATTGGTCTGGCTTTTCAGGCCTTGAACCACTTCAATACTGTAAATTAACTGTGAAATACTTTTTTCATTTTCCTTTTACACAAGGCCTAATGTCTCATGCTGGTCAAGTGAGTTTTTAGACCGCAGTTTTCTGTATAATAACATGCCCACAAGAAATATTAAACATATAGAAGCTCAAATACACTCACATTCATGAACAAATGCACATGCACTTAAGCACACACACTAGATATATACAAACTTATATATTTGCACACACAAACACACACTAGACATAAGCAAACATGCGCCTAGATTTAGAGTTTTGCGGCCAAAGGGGTGCGTTAGCTACGCATGCTTTTTTCTGGCCGCACCTTTTAAATACCGCTGGTATTTAGAGTTCACAGAATGGCTGGGTTTTCAGTGCGTTAGGCTCCAAAAAGGGAGCGTAGAGCATAATTTAACGCCACTGCAACTCTCGATACCAGCAGTGCTTACGGACGCGGCGAGCTTCAAAAACGTGCTCGTGCAGGATTCCCCCATAGAAAACAATGGGGCTGTTTGAGCTGAAAAAACCTAACACCTGCAAAAAAGCCGCGTTCAGCTCCTAACGCAGTCCCATTGTTTTCTAAGGGGAAACACTTCCTACGTCTGCACCTAACACCCTAACATGTACCCCGACTCGAAACACCCCTAACCTTACACTTATTAACCCCTATTCTGCCGCCCCCGCTATCGCTGACACCTGCATATTTTTTTTAACCCCTAATCTGCCGCTCCGTAAACCGCCGCTACTTACATTATCCCTATGTACCCCTAATCTGTTGCCCCTAACACCGCCGACCCCTATATTATATTAATTAACCCCTAATCTGCCCCCCACAATGTCGCCTCCACCTGCCTACACTTATTAACCCCTAATCTGCCGACCGGACCACGCCGCTATTATAATAAAGTTATTAACCCCTAATCCGCCTCACTCCCGCCTCAATAACCCTATAATAAATAGTATTAACCCCTAATCTGCCCTCCCTAACATCGCCGACACCTAACTTCAAACATTAACCCCTAATCTGCCGACTGGAGCACACCGCTATTCTAATAAATGTATTAACCCCTAAAGCTAATTCTAACCTTAACACCCCCCTAAGTTAAATATAATTTTTATCTAACGAAATAAATTAACTATTATTAAATAACTTATTCCTATTTAAAGCTAAATACTTACCTGTAAAATAAACCCTAATATAGCTACAATATAAATTATAATTATATTGTAGCTATTTTAGGATTAATATTTATTTTATAGGTAACTTTGTAATTATATTAACCAGGTACAATAGCTATTAAATAGTTAATAACTATTTAATAGTTACCTAGTTAAAATAATTACAAAATTACCTGTAAAATAAATCCTAACCTAAGTAAACAATTAAACCTAACACTACCAAACACTAACACTAACACTAACAAACATTAGAAAAATATTACAACAATTTTAAACTAATTACACCTACTCTAAGCCCCCTAATAAAATAACAAAGCCCCCCAAAATAAAAAAATGCCCTACCCTATTCTAAATTAAAAAAGTTCAAAGCTCTTTTAACTTACCAGCCCTGAAAAGGGCCCTTTGCGGGGCATGCCCCAAAGAATTCAGCTCTTTTGCCTGTAAAAAAAACACATACAATACCCCCCCCCAACATTACAACCCACCACCCACATACCCCTAATCTAACCCAAACCCCCCTTAAATAAACTTAACACTAAGCCCCTGAAGATCTTCCTACCTTATCTTCACCATACCAGGTTCACCGATCCGTCCTCGGAAGTCTTGATCCAAGCCTCGGAAGTGTTGATCCAAGCCCAAGCGGGGGGCTGAAGAGTGACGTCCATCCTCGGGCTGAAGTCTGGATCCAAGCGGTGGCTGAAGAAATCCATCATCGGGCTGAAGTCGGAAGTCCATCATCGGGATGAAGTCTTCTATCAAGCCGCATCTTCAATCTTCTTTCTTCTGGAGCGGAGCGGAGCCATCTTCTTTCCAACCGACGCGGATCCAACCTCTTCCACCGACGCCTACTCGCCGAATGACGGTTCCTTTAAATGACGTCATCCAAGATGGCGTCCCTCGAATTCCGCTTGGCTGATAGGATTCTATCAGCCAATCGGAATTAAGGTAGGAATCAGCCAATCAGAATCAAGTTCACTCCGATTGGCTGATCCAATCAGCCAATCAGATTGAGCTCGCATTCTATTGGCTGATCGGAACAGCCAATAGAATGAGAGCTCAATCTGATTGGCTGATTCCATCAGCCAATCAGAATATTCCTACCTTAATTCCGATTGGCTGATAGAATCCTATCAGCCAATCGGAATTCGAGGGACGCCATCTTGGATGACGTCATTTAAAGGAACCGTCATTCAGCGAGTAGGCGTTGGTTGAAGAGGTTGGATCTGCGTCGGTTGGAAAGAAGATGGCTCCGCTCCGCTCCAGAAGAAAGAAGATTGAAGATGCGGCTTAATAGAAGACTTCATGGACTTCTGACTTCAGCCCGATGATGGATTTCTTCAGCCGCCGCTTGGATCCAGACTTCAGCCCGAGGATGGACGTCACTCTTCAGCCCCCCGCTTGGGCTTGGATCAACACTTCCGAGGCTTGGATGAACACTTCCGAGGACGGATCGGTGAACCTGGTATGGTATGGTGAAGATAAGGTAGGAAGATCTTCAGGGGCTTAGTGTTAGGTTTATTTAAGGGGGGTTTGGGTTAGATTAGGGGTATGTGGGTTGTGGGTTGTAATGTTGGGGGGGGGGTATTGTATGTGTTTTTTTTACAGGAAAAAGAGCTGAATTCTTTGGGGCATGCCCCACAAAGTTCAGGGCTGGTAAGGTAAAAGAGCTTTGAACTTTTTTAATTTAGAATAGGGTAGGGCATTTTTTTTATTTTGGGGGGCTTTGTTATTTTATTAGGGGGCTTAGAGTAGGTGTAATTAGTTTAAAATTTTTGTAATATTTTTCTAATATTTGTAAATATTTTTTTATTTTTTGTAACTTAGTTCTTTTTTATTTTTTGTACTTTAGTTAGTTTATTTCATTGTATTTATTTGTAGATATTGTATTTAATTAATTTATTGATAGTGTAGTGTTAGGTTTAATTGTAGATAATTGTAGGTATTTTATTTAATTAATTTATTGATAGTGTAGTGTTAGGTTTAATTGTAGATAATTGTAGGTATTTTATTTAATTAATTTATTGATAGTGTAGTGTTAGGTTTAATTGTAACTTAGGTTAGGATTTATTTTACAGGTGATTTTGTAATTATTTTAACTATTTTAGCTATTAAATAGTTCTTAACTATTTAATAGCTATTGTACCTTGTTAAAATAAATACAAAGTTACCTGTAAAATAAATATAAATCCTAAAATAGCTACAATATAATTATAATTTATATTGTAGCTATATTAGGGTTTATTTTACAGGTAAGTATTTAGCTTTAAATAGGAATAATTTATTTAATAAGAGTTAATTTATTTTGTTAGATTTAAATTATATTTAATTTAGGGGGGTGTTAGTGTTAGGGTTAGACATAGCTTTAGGGGTTAATCCATTTATTACAGTAGCGGCAAGATTCGGTAGGCAGATTAGGGGCTAATAATTGAAGTTAGGTGTCGGCGATGTTAGGGAGGGCAGATTAGGGGTTAATACTATTTATTATAGGGTTATTAAGGCGGGAGTGAGGCGGATTAGGGGTTAATAACTTTATTATAGTAGCGGTGCGGTCTGCTCGGCAGATTAGGGGTTAATAAGTGTAGGCAGGTGGAGGCGATGTTGAGGGGGGCAGATTAGGGGTTAATAAATATAATATAGGGGTCGGCGGTGTTAGGGGCAGCAGATTAGGGGTACATAAGGATAACGTAGGTGGCGGCACTTTGCGGTCGGCAGATTAGGGGTTAATTATTGTAGGTAGCTGGCGGCGACGTTGTGGGGGGCAGATTAGAGGTTAATAAATATAATATAGGGGTCGGCGGTGTTGGGGCAGCAGATTAGGGGTACATAAGTATAACGTAGGTGGCGGTCGGCAGATTAGGGGTTAAAAAAATGTAATCGAGTGGCGGCGATGTGGGGGGGGCCTCGGTTTAGGGGTACATAGGTAGTTTATGGGTGTTAGTGTAATGTAGAGCACAGTAGTTAAGAGCTTTATGAACCGGTGTTAGCCCAAAAAGCTCTTAACTACTGACTTTTTTCTGCGGCTGGAGTTTGGTCGTTAGATTTCTAACGCTCACTTCAGCCACGACTCTAAATACCGGCGTTAGAAAGATCCCATTGAAAAGATAGAATACGCAATTGACGTAAGGGGATCTGCGGTATGGAAAAGTCGCGGCTGGAAAGTGAGCGTTAGACCCTTTAATGACTGACTCCAAATACCAGCAGGCGGTAAAAACCAGCGTTAGGAGCCTCTAACGCTGGTTTTGACGGCTACCGCCCAACTCTAAATCTAGGCGTTAATTACTGTATATGCACAAAACACAAACATTATTGACTAATACTAGCTTCTAGACATGTTTAATTATTGTATTCTGTGCACGAGTAACAAATATGACTGCTGCCTGTGGCATTCAGCTATTTTCTTGTGAAGTGCAGAATACAAATATCTGGATTTTCACAGATCTTTATATGGTGCACTTTCACATAAAGAAATCTGGCTCCAAAAAGAGCTGGATGCTTCAGACAGCTGCTATATTCAGCATTTGTTGTGCACAGAATAAAATGAATGCACGTCTACTAGCTTACATACATACACACACACACACACACACACTAGACATATACAAGCTTATATACATACACACTAGACATATACAAGCTTACATACATACATACACACACTAGACATATACAAGCTTACATACATATACACCCACTAGACATATACAAGCTTACATACATACACACACACTAGACATATACAAGCTTACATACATACACACACACTAGACATATACAAGCTTACATACATACACACACACTAGACATATACAAGCTTACATACATACATACACACACTAGACATATACAAGCTTACATACATACACACACACTAGACATATACAAGCTTACATACATACACACACACTAGACATATACAAGCTTACATACATACACACACTAGACATATACAAGCTTACATACATATACACCCACTAGACATATACAAGCTTACATACATACACACACACTAGACATATACAAGCTTACGTACATACACACACACTAGACATATACAAGCTTACATACATACACACATACTAGACATATTCAAGCTTACGTACATACACACAAACTAGACATATACAAGCTTACGTACATACACACACACTAGACATAAACAAGCTTACATACATACACACACTAGACATAAACAAGATTACATACATACACACACACACACACACACTAGACATATACAAGCTTACGTACGTACACACACACTAGACATATACAAGCTTACATACATACACACACTAGACATATACAAGCTTACATACATACACACACTAGACATATACAAGCTTACATACACACACACACACTAGACATATACAAGCTTAGATACATACATACACACTAGACATATACAAACTTACATACATACACACACTAGATAAATACAAGCTTAAATATATACACACACTAGACATAAACAAGCTTACATACATACACACACACTAGACATATACAAGCTTACATACATACACACACACACTAGACATAAACAAGCATACATACATACACACACACTAGACATATACAAGCTTACGTACATACACACACACTAGACATATACAAACTTACATACATACACACACACACTAGACATATACAAACTTACATACATACACACACACACTAGACATATACAAGCTTACGTACATACACACATACACTAGACATATACAAGCTTACATACATACACACACTAGACATATACAAGCTTACATACATACACACACTAGACATATACAAGCTTATATACATACACACACACTAGACATATACAAGCTTACATACATGCACACACTAGATATATACAAGCTTAAATATATACACACACTAGACATAAACGAGCTTACATACATACACACACACTAGACATATACAAGCTTACATACAAACACACCCACTAGACATATACAAGCTTACATACATACACACACACTAGACATATACAAGCTTACATACATACACACACACTAGACATATACAAGCTTACGTACATACACACACTCTAGACATATACAAGCTTACGTACATACACACACTCTAGACATATACAAGCTTACATACATACACACACACACTAGACATATACAAGCTTACATACATACACACACACACTAGACATATACAAGCTTCATACATACACACACACACTAGACATATACAAGCTTTCATACATACACACACACACTAGACATATACAAGCTTACATACATACACACACACTAGACATATACAAGCTTACATACATACACACACACTCTAGACATATATAAGCTTACATCTGGCCGGACTGTTAGCCAACAGACATTTGGCTTACTTACATTTGGCAGACGGACATTTGGCTTTCAGATAACAGTCCGGCCACGAAATAGATAGATAGATTTGATAGATAGATAGATAGATTAGATAGATAAATGGATAAATACAGTTATAATAATAAAAAAAAACTTACATAAGTGAATAAGCACTATCTTTTGAAATTACTACTACTGAGAGTAAGGAAACCCTGGTCCTTAGATTACTGGGCACCCTCCTTGAGCAGGATAAGAATGCAGCACTCTTATCAGTATATTCCTAATTGCCTCTCATTTCTTCCTTACATTTCCCAGCATTTATGGGGCTGCCAGGCCAGGCACCGACTGGTGCAATCTAAACAAGGAGCAGTTTTGCTCTCAGCAGTTGGTTACTCGACTCATCATAGGGGTGGGACATCCTCTTTAACAGCGTGGCAAATGACTGCCTGTGCGCAGTGTTTCATTTCCCCACCAACAAAAACTCAGACGGTATAAGTTCTAAGGGACATTCTTTAAGAAGAATTTTTTTACAGTCTGATTAGAAGCCTTGAGCCATTTATTCAGCTGAGCTAATGCGCAACAATTCATCGCCGGTACTTTGTCCCGCCTTTGCCGCACTGAATCTGTTTGCTCTGCTATTCACTAACCTGCAATTTAAGATCACTTCTGTTCTCCTCATAATCCATACTTCCTTCCCTTGTGGTACCACAATGACTGTGCGGACAGCAGAGGCTGTGCTTGGTGGCTGGGCTGGCTGCACGGTGCACCACATGTTTTGTCATGTATGACCTCACCAGCTGCAGCGTTAGGAACGATTATAGTGCTCATGCTGTGGAGGGTTTTTTAGGGCCAAAAAGAGCTGCATATTATGTGGGGTAATTAATAGGTTGGCAGGGCTAAGGGAGCCGGCGGCCCACCAGGAATTTGCCCGCTATGCCCAATGGTCAGTCCGGGCCTGAGCTTACATACATACAGACACACTAGACATATATAAGCTTACATACATACACACACACTAGACATATACAAGCTTACATACATACACACACACTAGACATATACAAGCTTAAATATATACACACACTAGACATATACAAGCTTAAATATATACACACACTAGACATACAAGCTTAAATATATACACACACTAGACATATACAAGCTTAAATATATACACACACTAGACATATACAAGCTTAAATATATACACACACTAGACATATACAAGCTTAAATATATACACACACTAGACATATAAAAGCTTAAATATATACACACACTAGACATATACAAGCTTAAATATATACACACACTAGACATATACAAGCTTAAATATATACACACACTAGACATATACAAGCTTAAATATATACACACACTAGACATATACAAGCTTAAATATATACACACACTAGACATATACAAGCTTAAATATATACACACACTAGACATATACAAGCTTAAATATATACACACACTAGACATATACAAGCTTAAATATATACACACACTAGACATACCGTTGTAATCAAAATTATTCAACCCCCATTGCAAATCAGGTTTATTGTCAAAATTTAAAGACTTTCAGCTGTTTGCAATGAACAAATCAAACAAAAGCAAATAGCTCCACACAACAAATGCTTCAAGTGGTTTCCCCAAATTCAACTGAAAATGCAACTTTTAATGAATTCTGCAGTCTCCAAATTATTCAACCACTTGAATAGAATCCCTCACAACAGCACAAATAAAACAAGTGTTGTCTCAAGCACACCTGATGTAACTTATCAAGGGGTTCATTAGTTGCACCAGGTGTGCTTGAGCTAGAACACATGAAATACCTGAACTGGCTAAGGGTTTGCTGAGTGTCACGTATGACTGCATGTTATAATATGGCTTAGTCAAAAGAGCGGTTCAAAAAGTTAAGAGAAGAGATCATCGGTCTTCACAAACAAGGAACAGGATACAAAAAGATAGCAAAGGCACTGAAAAGTTCAAAGTTAAAGGAACAGTGGTTACACTACCTGGACGGGGCAGAAAAAAGAAGCTATCTATGGCAGCAAGCAGATTTCTGAGAAGGGTCAGCCAGGAAATAAAAAAAGAAGAAGAAAATGGTGTTTAAATTGGAAATCAGAAGGATCAGTAGAATCATATACAAAATGCAATGCCAACAGAACTTGCAAAAGAGCAATTAAATGGACTAAGCTAGAAAATGAAAAACAAAAAAAAGGAAATTACACACTTTGAGATGGCATTATAAAATGATGCATTTTATATATAAAAAATATTTGCAATATACTTTCAATATTAATTTTCCCCTGTAATTTCATTCTGACAATCATGAGCTTTTCTGTTCCTGTTAGCAGTAGAAGTGCAGAACACTGTTATTTTCCACACAGTCATTGACTGCACACCCTAGTGACTTATTTATAACTGTCTCTAATTGACCTAAGTTACAACATGGCAGCTCCCATTGTTTTATAGACACCAAAAATTTACACTTATTTTGTCAATATTTAAACAACTAATGAAACTTTAAAAAATCCATCTACATGTTATTCTCAGACTAATCTTTTTTTTAATGCATTATTCTTTCTATCATTTATGAAGTGTTTAATGTCCCTTTAAGAAAGCAAATCAAATCCCAAAAGATGTTTTTAAAGGGATACTGAGCCCAATTGTTGCTTCTTTCATGATTCAGATAGAGCATGCAGTTTTAAGCAACTTTTTACTTTCTGGGAAATTATAGCTTAACATCTATGGTGTTAATGAAAACATTATTAAGGGATACTATTCAGGGATACATTCTGAACAACAATATCAATAGTGTGAGGTAACATGGTTAGATCATGTCATACTAACCTAACTGTATGAGGTTAGTAAAATATAGATGAGGGTGTTGCAGTGAATGTCATCCTATATTATAAAAGGCCAAGTATGTTTGTCCCATGCAGTCATGCACAGTAGAGACTGTGTGAGGACAAACATACCTGGCCTTAACTGCAGGCATGAGATAGCTTCAGGAAGCTCCAGCACTCTCAGCTTTTAAGTTACAGCCAAGATCTACAGGGAGTGCAGAATTATTAGGCAAGTTGTATTTTTGAGGATTAATTTTATTATTGAACAACAACCATGTTCTCAATGAACCCAAAAATCTCATTAATATCAAAGCTGAATAGTTTTGGAAGTAGTTTTTAGTTTGTTTTTAGTTTTAGCTATTTTAGGGGGATATCTGTGTGTGCAGGTGACTATTACTGTGCATAATTATTAGGCAACTTAACAAAAAACAAATATATACCCATTTCAATTATTTATTTTTACTAGTGAAACCAATATAACATCTCAATATTCACAAATATACATTTCTGACATTCAAAAACAAAACAAAAACAAATCAGTGACCAATATAGCCACCTTTCTTTGCAAGGACATTCAAAAGCCTGCCATCCATGGATTCTGTCAGTGTTTTGATCTGTTCACCATCAACATTGCGTGCAGCAGCAACCACAGCCTCCCAGACACTGTTCAGAGAGGTGTACTGTTTTCCCTCCTTGTAAATCTCACATTTGATGATGGACCACAGGTTCTCAATGGGGATTCAGATCAGGTGAACAAGGAGGCCATGTCATTAGATTTTCTTCTTTTATACCCTTTCTTGCCAGCCACGCTGTGGAGTACTTGGACGCGTGTGATGGAGCATTGTCCTGCATGAAAATCATGTTTTTCTTGAAGGATGCAGACTTCTTCCTGTACCACTGCTTGAAGAAGGTGTCTTCCAGAAACTGGCAGTAGGACTGGGAGTTGAGCTTGACTCCATCCTCAACCCGAAAAGGCCCCACAAGCTCATCTTTGATGATACCAGCCCAAACCAGTACTCCACCTCCACCTTGCTGGCGTCTGAGTCGGACTGGAGCTCTCTGCCCTTTACCAATCCAGCCACGGGCCCATCCATCTGGCCCATCAAGACTCACTCTCATTTCATCAGTCCATAAAACCTTAGAAAAATCAGTCTTGAGATATTTCTTGGCCCAGTCTTGACGTTTCAGCTTGTGTGTCTTGTTCAGTGGTGGTCGTCTTTCAGCCTTTCTTACCTTGGCCATGTCTCTGAGTATTGCACACCTTGTGCTTTTGGGCACTCCAGTGATGTTGCAGCTCTGAAATATGGCCAAACTGGTGGCAAGTGGCATCTTGGCAGCTGCACGCTTGACTTTTCTCAGTTTATGGGCAGTTATTTTGCGCCTTGGTTTTTCCACACGCTTCTTGCGACCCTGTTGACTATTTTGAATGAAACGCTTGATTGTTCGATGATCATGCTTCAGAAGCTTTGCAATTTTAAGAGTGCTGCATCCCTCTGCAAGATATCTCACTATTTTTGACTTTTCTGAGCCGATCAAGTCCTTCTTTTGACCCATTTTGCCAAAGGAAAGGAAGTTGCCTAATAATTATGCACACCTGATATAGGGTGTTGATGTCATTAGACCACACCCCTTCTCATTACAGAGATGCACATCACCTAATATGCTTAATTGGTAGTAGGCTTTCGAGCCTATACAGCTTGGAGTAAGACAACATTCATAAAGAGGATGATGTGGTCAAAATACTCATTTGCCTAATAATTCTGCACTCCCTGTAGAGTTCCTGAAGCTCCAGGCATCTGCCACATATGGAGCCGGAACGCGATCGGTGCTCCGTCTCCATATGAGGGCGGATGCCTGATCGTTACAGACGGTAACACTGTGTGTGTCACCATCTGTAATGATCTTCTGCTGGTGCCGACGGGAGGTGTGGGCGGGAGGCAGTTGGCGGCTCAGCAGGGGAGGGGGGAGGGAAGGGAAGGGGAGGGAGTTGGAGGGATGGGGCAGCTACACTACAGAAAAGGGGTTTGGGGGTGCGGGGGGGGTACTAAATGGTGATCACGGGAGGGGGAAGGTGGTGGGACCACTACACTAACAGAAAATAAAACAATGTCTTATGATTTATTTGTCACATTTAGATCTGGTATTCTTTTTCTGTAAAGGGACATGAAACCCCAAATTTTTCTTTTGTGATTCAAACAGAACATACAATTTTAAAAAAGTTTCCAATTTACTTTTATTATCAAATGTGCTTAATTCTTATGTTTTTCTTTGTTGAAGCAATGTCTGGAGCAATTTATGACAGGAATTAGTGCTGCCATCTTCTTGCTAATGTATAACTGCTGCTATATAGTGCTGCAGACACATGCACACTCCTGTTTTGCAACAAAGAATAACCAGAAAACAAAGACAATTTGATAATAGAAGTAAATTTGAAAGTTGTTTAAAGTCATATGCTCTATCTGAATCACAAAAGAAAAAAATTGAGTTGTATGTCCCTTTAATATTTCAGTGGTAGAAACATTAAAATGTGCATAACAAAAATAAACTCTGACGGTAGCTTTAAAATACCTTAATACATTATAACACTGTTAATGCAGAATAGGCAGTTTCTGAGAAGTAGGTTATGAATTTAGTTGTTTTTCCAATAATGTGTATTTATTATTGTAATTTCCATGTGCTTTCCTATAGCTTAATGCCAGTGCATAGTCTATCATTTAATAAAAATGGTCATTAAATTAG
This sequence comes from Bombina bombina, assembly GCF_027579735.1. NCBI lineage: Eukaryota > Metazoa > Chordata > Amphibia > Anura > Bombinatoridae > Bombina > Bombina bombina. The sequence goes on from NC_069501.1 coordinate 277,041,886, forward strand.
AAATGAATTCTCATTATATATTTATACAGTTAAAAAAGGTAACAAACAGGAACCACAACAGCACACGCACGTAGATGTAAACCTGCATATACAGCAGGACTTCCTTAATAAAACATGAGCGTGACGGGATGCTTAGTGCAGTAGGTTAATTATGGTGCCCGCACGCACCTGCAAGCTTTGCCCTCTGTGCTGCAGACCCAGGAGGTCAGTTTTTTTAATTTATGCTGGACTGAAGGGTTATTCAGGGTCACCCTAACTACATAGAACTTGAAGACCAAATGGAATGATCCACAGAGGTGAAATCCGTCTTATCACAGGGCATTTTGGTCTGTAATTACAACAGCTAGATAAGCTGTGATTTACATTAACACCAGCCATGAGAAGCTAAAAAATACCCTTTTGAATATTAAATGTTTATATTTGAAAAAAATGTCAGTGATAAAGAAATGTATCCTGTTTTTGTTATAAATAGTTTGTAACAATTGTAAAATTATTATTATTATTATTATTATTATTATTATCGGTTATTTGTAGAGTGCCAACAAAATGATGCAAATACAGATCCCAATCTATTGCAAATTACATCCTATTATTTTCTGTTTTTTAAATGTAAATTTATTTGAACTGTAGCTTAAAGGGACATTAAACCCAACATTTTTCTTTCATGATTCAAATAGAAAATAGCAAATATATTTATTTTTACACTTTATTTAACAAATATGCTTGAAACAGACGTTACCAGGGGGGGAAAGAAATATCCACGGTTAAGCAACCTCTGGACTAATTGTAAACTTACAGAATCTAGAGATCCCCACCGGTAATTAGACAAGTAAAATAGGGATGTATATATAGAAGGCTAAAAAAGAATGGGATAAGTCACTTCCATACTTCAAATAAATAATAGCCAAATTCTATAGCATCCACGTTTAAAAATAAGGACTAGTGGACTGAGTGTTGCGTGTCAAATCAGTAAGTCATACAGGGTAGGGAAGTTAGCATAAAAGTGATTCCATACACACAGGGTAAGTATTTAGGACAAGCATACAAATGTACAAGCTGAGCGCTCAAAGGCGTCCTCCTGCCTGCGTACTTCTCTGATTGAACAGAGTCAGCCGATTTCTGGCTAAAATCCCTATCAGATAGAGCTAGTTTACATACACACAAGTCATTCTCATATGCGCTCTGGATGTATTATATTCAATACAAAATGTCACCATAAATTTCTCTCAGTTACGTTCAAACCGATACATTCAATTCAACATTAAAGGTTACTATGTAGCTTATAGCGTAATGGCATATAGAGCTTAGCAGAAATGTAGCTGTTCGTAACTAGGCAATTAAGCTTATTCTTAGATGACAGTTAAATTTTATAACAACCCTCCTATAGTAGCAGTTGGAGTGAGAAAACTATAGCAATATAAGTATAAGTATAAGGTTACAGCGGTATAAAGTTAGAGAATTTTCAAAAAAACGTTATTGCTATTTTAGGTATGTGACTAGCTCGCACGCTTGTTCCACCCAAGGCCACGCCCACCGACGCGTTTCCGTCACAGAACGTGACTTCGTCAGGGTCATATGCCCTGACGAAGTCACGTTCTGTGACGGAAACGCGTCGGTGGGCGTGGCCTTGGGTGGAACAAGCGTGCGAGCTAGTCACATACCTAAAATAGCAATAATGGTTTTTTGAAAATCCTCTAACTTTATACCGCTGTAACCTTATACTTATACTTATATTGCTATAGTTTTCTCACTCCAACTGCTACTATAGGAGGGTTGTTATAAAATTTAACTGTCATCTAAGAATAAGCTTAATTGCCTAGTTACGAACAGCTACATTTCTGCTAAGCTCTATATGCCATTACGCTATAAGCTACATAGTAACCTTTAATGTTGAATTGAATGTATCGGTTTGAACGTAACTGAGAGAAATTTATGGTGACATTTTGTATTGAATATAATACATCCAGAGCGCATATGAGAATGACTTGTGTGTATGTAAACTAGCTCTATCTGATAGGGATTTTAGCCAGAAATCGGCTGACTCTGTTCAATCAGAGCAGTACGCAGGCAGGAGGACGCCTTTGAGCGCACAGCTTGTACATTTGTATGCTTGTCCTAAATACCTACCCTGTGTGTATGGAATCACTTTTATGCTAACTTCCCTACCCTGTATGACTTACTGATTTGACACGCAACACCCAGTCCACTAGCCCTTATTTTTAAACGTGGATGCTATAGAATTTGGCTATTATTTATTTGAAGTATGGAAGTGACTTATCCCATTCTTTTTTAGCCTTCTATATATACATCCCTATTTTACTTGTCTAATTACCGGTGGGGATCTCTAGATTCTGTAAGTTTACAATTAGTCCAGAGGTTGCTTAACCGTGGATATTTCTTTCCCCCCCTGGTAACGTCTGTTTCAAGCATATTTGTTAAATAAAGTGTAAAAATAAATATATTTGCTATTTGATATAACTAGTGTATAATTCTACACTTGACTTCAATGTCACAAACCCCCTTAGGTTCCCTAACCTTACCATGATTAAAATAGAGAATACATTTTTAAAATGTTTCCAATTTATTTATCTTATCAAATTTGCTTCATTATCATGTTATTTTTTGTTGAAGAGCTATCTAGATAGGTAGCATGCACGTCCTGAGCACTGCATGACAGGAAATAGCGCTGCCCTCTAGTGCTCTTGTTAATGTATAACATTGTTACAAAACTGCGGCCATATATTACTGCAGAAACGTGCACACGCCTAAACTTACCTTCCTGCTTTTCAACATAGAATAACAAGAAAACAAAGAAAATTTGAAAACAGAAGTAAATTGGAAAGTTGTTTAAAATTGTATGTTCTATCGGAACCATAAAATAATTTTTTCGGGTTTTATGTCCCTTTAGAGAGAAGGCCGAAACGATCGTCTGGGGTTGACGTTTTCCTTGTTCAGAGGAGAATTGCCTAGTATTTTGGGGCTGGACTGACCATGTTGGCGAGATCAGACTGATATACTACAGGGTAGAAAGGTTTGGGTAGAAAGAAGCTACTCCTAGGTGGCAACCGGGCCATAGAACAAACTTTTAGAGCAGAATTATCAAGTTCTGAATGGAGCTTGATGCCCCTTGTTTCCGGCGAGCCTTCAGGTTCGCCAGAAACAGAAGTTATGAAGCAGCAGTCTAAAGACCGCTTCTCTATAACTTGTCTGCCTGCTCTGAGGCAGCGGGCAGAAATCAACCCGATCGAACACAATCGGGTTGATTGACACCCCCTGCTAGCGGCAGATTGGCCGTGAATATGCAGGGGCCGGTATTGCACAAACAGTTCTGGTGAACTGCTTGTGAAATGATAAATGCCAACAGCATATGCTGTCGGCATTTATCGATGTGCAGTGGACATCATACGCTACATCGTATCATGTCCACTCACACTTTGATAAATATGCCCTTTTGAGATGCTTTTCGTTCCTGGCAGACTGCTTCTCTTTCTGTTTGCATATGTAAATAGGACCCTATGGAATTAGCCACATTCACTACATATTTAACAGAGGCCTCTGTTTTTTTGTGTGCCAATGAGGATTCTGTTTTTTTTAAATATATTTTTATTTATATCCAATAGAAGATACACAGCATAACAAGCATTAAAATCTGTTGCTGTAAACCCTCCAATCCTTCGGCATCTGTGACACAGCCCTCTCTTGGTTCTCTTCCTACCTCTCAAACTGTACCTTTAGTGTAGTCTTCTCTGGGGCCTCCCCTGCCCCGTCACCACTTTCTGTCAGGGTACTGCAAGGCTCTGTCCTCAGTCCCCTACTCTTCTTAATCTACAAGTCATCATGAGGTTTCTTAATAAAGTCCCACGGTTTCCAATATCATTTGTATGCCGACGACACCCAAATCTACTTCTCTGCACCAGACCTATCTCCTTCCTTGCTAACCTGTGTCACTAACTGTCTTGTTCACATCTTTTCCTGGATGTTCTCTCACTACCTCAAGCTAAATCTCTCCAAAACGGAGCTCCTTACTTTCCCCCCTTCTTCCAAAATCTCCACCCCCAATCTCTCTATAACTGTCAACAACTCCATCATTAGGCCTACCCCACATGCCCGATGTCTCGGGGTCACATTTGACTCAGATCTTTCTTTCACTCCTCACATTCAGTCCTTAGCTAAAGCCTGCCGCTTTCACCTTAAAAACATCTCTAAAATTAGGCATTTCCTTACACAAGACAACTAAAATTTTAATCCACTCTCTCATCCTTTCCCGCCTTGACTACTGCAACTCTGTCCTCTCTGGTCTCCCCAGCTGCCGCCTAGCTCCTTTAAAATCCATAATTAATGCCTCTGCCAGGCTCATCTTCCTTACACGTCACTCTTCATCTGCTGCACCTCTCTGCCAATCCCTTCACTGGCTTCCTCTTGTCTCTAGGATTAAACACAAAATTCTCACTCTGACATACAAGGACCTCAACTGCAATGCTCCCCACTATATCTCAGACCTTGTCTCCAGATACTCTCCGTCCCGTCCCCTTCACTCAGCTCATGACCTCCTACTCTCCTCCTCTCTTGTTACCTCCTCACACTCCCGTTTACAGGACTTCTCCAGACTGGCTCCCATCTTGTGGAACTCTCTGCCTTGCTCCACAAGACTCTCCCCTAGTTTTGAAAGCTTCAAGCGCTCCATAAAGACTACTGCTCAGGGATGCATACAACCTACACTAACCTTTCTTTATACCAGTTCCTCTCCTCCATTGCTATCCCCTGAACCCCCTTAGCATGTAAGCTTATGAGGCCAGCTGTTTGCAGATCACCTTCATAAGAGCTGACTACAACAGTGCAACTCTTGGCATTGCCCTCTACCCTTTTGATCAATATAATTGTTTTGCTGTACTCTGCCTTTGTTTATAGTGCTGCGGAATCGGTTGGCGCTCTAAAAATAACCGATAATAATCCAAATCAAAACAAACAATTTTCCGCCATGCAGGGAGTAATCTCAAATTTTCGGTCACAGAGTTCCTTGCCACACAGGGCGTAGCATTTAAGTACTAATTCACAATAAACATGTTCCTCTGTAATTTATCACATAGTTACACTGTATCAATATAAACAAAGATATGTATAGTTAACCCCTTAAGGACAAGGCCATTTTTCAATTTCTTACCCTTAAGGACCAGGGCTATTTTTACATTTCTGCGGTGTTTGTGTTTAGCTGTAATTTCCCTCTTACTCATTTACTGTACCCACACATATTATATAAAGATTATTATATATAAAGATACCATTATTTTCATCATATCTTATAATTTTCTATAAACATTTTCATAAAATATGATGAAAAAATGGAAAAAAACACACGTTTTCTAACTTTGACACGCAAAATCTGTTACACATCTACAACCACCAAAAAACAACCATGCTACATAGTTTCTAAATTTTGTCCTGAGTTTAGAAATACACAATGTTTACATGTTCTTTGCTTTATTTGCAAGTTATAGGACAATAAATACAAGTAGTACTTTTGCTATTTCCAAACCATTTTTATTTTCAAAATTAGCGATAGTTACATTTTAGCACTGATATCTGTCAGGAATCCCTGAATATCCCTTTACATGTATATATATATTTTTTAGTAGACAACCCAAAGTATTAATCTAGGCCCATTTTGGTATATTTCATGCCACCATTTTTGACAAACTTTTTCACAAACGTTAGGTTTCTCACTGAAATTATTTACAAACAACGTGTGCAATTATGACACAAATGGTTGTAAATGTAGGACCGTTAGATGCAGCTGGAGATGGGCTACATGCAGTAATTACTCAAAAAGACTTATACCAGTTATGTGGGTATGCAAAGGGATTCCATGCAAACTTAATGCAAATCTTTATATCATGAATTGGTCTCTAGACTACTTGTACTGTTTAAAAACTATACCTTGGCACTAAGAGTAAGCTTAGTAGCAGCACATTAGGATACCAATGAGAACTTGTAAAAAAACAGCAGCAAGACACACCAAAAAGAAAAAGAAAAAAATAAATAAATAAAAGGAAATCTACACATCATGTGAATAAAAAGTTGATATAGTTAACAGTGACTATGGGTGCATCTATAATCAGGCAAACCAAAGTGTATAGGAATTATAATAGAGAACTTATCATTTTCTGAACATTAAACATAACAGTAATCCAAGTTCTATTACCCTGTGCCAAATGCATATCGTATATAAGTTACATACATTATCCTCTATATATTTCTTTGTGTTTTAGCTGCTATCAATGACTAAGTATAAGAGTTCTGTCACATACTTGGGTGGCCAGCGTAAATCTTAATATAGCACAATAAAACCCAGCAACATATGAAAAATGAGAAGGAATTGAATAGTCCACAGTTCGATTGTATTCTAAAAAATTATAGCAGAGTATATTCTAAACATAGGGTGTCATCCACGTGGAGATCAAGAGTTTGGTAGTGGTCATTTAATGTTTGTTTGTCAGTTTGCAAACTCCTCTCTTCTGTAGTGGAGCAGAATGAGAGATATAGCAATTGAGGAGGCCCAGGTGATAAAGTTGAACCAGCATACATGAGGAGGTTTCTTGGGTGCAAAGCATGGGGGATAGTATGTCACTATTGGGCCCATAGGTTGTGGGTATGAGAGTCTCTATTTTTCCTGATACACGCTGAGAATTACTTCTGCCTTCACTTACTGTAACCGCCTGTACCGCAATCTTCTCGCCTCTCAAATAATGTAGATCCCATGTATTATAGCTGGCTCTTCCAACACGGATCTCAGCTGTGGGGGGCTTGTCAAGTAAGTCCGCTGCCATATTGGCGATTTCAGGGCCAGGTGGAGCAGATGGGCACAATGGATCTCTATAGTCGGCTATGGTTTCCTGCTGCCTCAGTGACTTCTCCATATCTAGCGCGGGATCCGCCTTGGGAGATGAGCAGTCTTCATGGGCTTCGGCCATGGCATATGAGAGGACCTCTTTCTGGTAATCCGCCTTAACAATTGCGGCACTAGGTCCCTGAGTTCTCGCAGCTCTAAGTATATCAGTGAGATCTCCAAAATCGCGGGACATTTTACGGTCTAAATCCATAAGTAGTTCTCTCATCTGTGCAACGAAACCCCTCTCAATAATTAGATAGAAATAGTAGGATCGGCTTGTAAGATACTGCTCTGTTTGAAAGGTTCCAGAGATTAGTACCGCTCTCCCGGCTTAGCCCTCAAACCGGGTGAGGGGGGGGGGTAGATGGAATTGTGAGGTAGGCCGCAGCAACACTTCGTAGCGAGCTGATAGATGTCCTCCGGTGGGTAAAGGTACTATGTAAATAGCTCTGTCAAGGTTAGATGTGGCTCATAGTAAGATAGGAAGAGTTATAATAGTAAAAAGCTGTAGATATAGTAGATAAATTTTTGAAGGTAGTAAGGAGAGCCAAATAGATATGCGTCTGGTCCTGTCTGCAGCTTAGTCACGCCCCCACCCCTTCATATTTTTATTGAGTATTTCATTTTTATCTACATCCTTAAAGGGACGCAAAACACCTTGTAGTTACAAGAGATTTCTGTTGACTTTCTATAAAATAACATATCAGCCAAGTCTAAATAGATTTTAAGAAAATTAACATCTTGTTTCCTGCAATTAACTTTCAAAAGCCAAACTTCCTCCACCACATTACTTGGTGGAGCCAGTTTGGTCTTAAAGGGACAGTCTAGTCAAAATTAAGCTTTCATTATTCAGATAGGGCATGTCATTTTAAACAACTTTCCAATTTACTTAAATCATCAAATTTGCTTTGTTCTCTTGGTATTCTTAGTTGAAAGCTAAACCTAGGTAATCTCCTATTGTAATTTCTAAGCCTGTAAAATTATTATCTGAATGCATTTGACAGTTTTTCACAGATAGAGGATGTTAGTTCATGTGTGCTATATAGATAAACTCGTGGAGTTACTTATGAGAGGGCATTGATTGGCTAAAATAAAAACCTGTCAAAAGAACTGAAATAAGGGGGCAGTCTGCAGAGACTTAGATACAAGGTAATCACAGAGGTAAAATGTATATTAATATAACCTTGTTGGTTGTACAAAACTGGTTAATGGGTAATAAAGGGATTATCTATCTTTTTAAACAATAAAAAGCCTGGAGTAGACTGTCCCTTTTGTTGGGAAATACAACAGCATGTACTGTACCACGTATATGAACAACATTAAGGCTGTAGATGGCGCTGTACAGTTTAGATTACCAGTCTAATTGTTTATATCTGTGAACTTGTTCATTCACTAATAGGAAGGAAGTTATGTTCTTTTTCTCTATTGTGTTTTCTCCTCTCTGTGTGCTGACCACTGTTTTACAAGTTATTGATATGTTCTAAATGCTGCTACTGCATCTGTATAAGTAAAGCCTAATGCAGTATTCCTAAAAGCTTCCAGTGTCTTTTTGATAAATAACCAACAGGTTATGGGCCCAGACACTAAACGAAAACTACAAGTCAATAAGTGTTGCATCTATGATCCAAGTAAATACTGTGTGAGGAAACAAGAGCTGCATCCAATTTACTGAAAGATGGCAAGTGGTTCAGATGTGAAATATGCAATAACAAAGCTAAACAATACTAACTACCAGCTGTGGAAGTTTAAGCTTGAAATGCTGTTATCCAAAGATGACTTATGGGAGGTGCTGAATACAAACAGACCCACTGAAAACCCAGAAGAATGGGACAAGAAAAACAGGCAAGCAAAAGCAGTTATAAGCCTGTTAGTTGAGTATGATCAACTGTATAAGATGAGGCTGGAAAAAAGCCAGGAAATGTGTGAACATGTGAATGCTTTGCTAGAGATTATGGAACAGCTAGGTGCAATTGGAGAAGAAATGAAAGACAATCATATAGTAGCATTGCTATTATGCAGCCTTCCAGAGTCATATGGTGCCCTTATCAATGCTCTAGAAACTAGAGCCAGAACAAACACTAGAATATGCTAAGCGAAAATTAATTGATGAATACAAACGAAGAAAGGAAAACATGCATAGTGAAGAAAATGAGAGATCAGAGGTAGCTCTGAAGGTGCAAAAACAGAGAAACCAGAGTGTGTTTTTGCTGCAAAAAGGCCGGTCACCTGAAAAAGAACTGCTCAATCTGGAAAGCTAAGCAGCGAAGGTTAGAGCCACGCACAAGAGAAAGAGCTAAGGCAGCCACAAAGGAAACTGCAGCTGCATCATGGAAAGGTAGCTTTAAAGAGACTAAGAATAGTAAACCACATGGATGGTGTATTGACTCAGGGGCAACTAGTCACAAGACAAGTGATGAGACATTCTTCACAGAAATTGATTTCAATGCAAAAGATAACGTCTTCCTAGCGAATGGGAAAAGTATTACAGCGGAAGATAATGAGGTAAGGGTTCCTGAATTGCATCACATCATCAGGAGATAAGCAAAGCATTCTAGTAAAGAATGCTCTGTACGTCCCAGGTTTAGATGGAAGCCTCCTATCAGTGAAAACTCCTGGACTCACAGTCCAGTTCCAAGGCAATGAATGCACAATTCGAAACAGGACACAAATCTTAGCAAATCTTAGCAAAAGGAAGGTTGAATGAACACCTGTACAAGCTCATCAATGAAAGAGAGCAAGCCAAAACAACCATTCATAATCCACACAACAAATGTATCCACCTGTGACACAGCCGATTAGGGCATCGAAACCTAGAAGCCATAAAGGAACTTGCAAAGGGAGGTTTATTAGAAGACATGATAATATTGCCTTGCCACATACAAATGAAGTGCACATGTTGTATCAAAGCAAAGGCCCCACGTACCCCACTTCCACAAGCCAATCAAAGAAAAACCACTCACCCCATGGAACTCATACACAGTGACGTGTGTGGACCAATGAAAACACCCACACCTGGCGGGAACAGATATTTACTGACCTTCATTGACGATTATTCCAGGTACACAACAACATATCTGATGAAGCGCAAAAGCGAGACATCAGAGAAACTTCAAGAATTTATTGCTACATTTAGCAACAAATTTCAACGAAAGCCAGGAATAATACGTACCAACAATGGAGGGGAATATATGAGTAAGGAAGTGGAGTCATACGTAAAGAAACAAGGTATTGTACACCAAACAACTGTACCATACACTCCTGAGAAAAATGGTGTTGCAGAAAGGAAAAATCGCACCCTCGTAGAAATGGCAAGATGTATGTTTTCAGATGCCAATTTACCTAACAAGTACTGGGGTGAAGCAATAATGACTACAACATACTTACAGAACAGGCTACCATCAAAAACTATTGAAACTATATGAAATGTGGAATGGATCAAAAACTTGTATGGGGCATATTAGAGTGTTTGGATGTAAAGCATATGCCTATGTTCCAAGTGAGAAATGCTTCAAATTAGAGAACACAGCCATATAAGGCATTCTTGTGGGCTACAGTGAACAAAGTAAGTGCTATAGAATCCTTCATCCAAAGACCAACATGATCACAATAAGCCACAGTGTTTATTTTGATGAAAGCCAAACATCAGAAAAAATGTTTCTCGAAAGCCATGAAGAGAAACTGTCCACTGAACCAGCAAGAGATGCTGACCAAAGTGAAGCTGTGCAGGAGACAGAACAAGAAGAGGAGCTTACAATAGAAAAATTAGCTACTCACAAACTAGTAGAACCCATTGAACAACCAGAAATCAGAAAATCGACTCGTTGATGAAAGGGATACCACCCCACAAGCTGTCATACATCGCTAAGACACATGAAACACTCGAACCAACATCCTGGGAAGATATAGAAAAATTGTGAAAAAGGTAAGCTAATCAATGGAGAAAGGCAGCCGAAGAAGAAATAAATCACTTCAAGAAAATAAAACCTGAACACTCACTGAGCTCCCCCCTGGTCACAAAACTATAGGAAGAAAATAGACTTTTAAAGTAAAATATGATGCAGAAGGAAATATCCACAGAAACAAAGCAAGATTAGTTGTGAAGGGATACTCACAGAAATTTATAGAAGATTATGATGAAACTTTCACTCCAGTTGTAAAGCACTCAACCATCAGAGCGCTCCTTAGCATTGCAGCCGGAAAGGGAATGCAAGTGAGGCACCTGGACGTCAAAACTGCTTTCCTATATGGAGACATCAATGAGGATCTCTACATGGAACAGACACCTGGAACAGCCACTTGAGAAGGAACAGAACCTTGTATGTAAACTTCAAAAGAGCATCTATGAATTTAAGCAAGCTGTGGAATAAAAAAAGTGAATGAAGTACTCATGAAACAAGGATTCTCAAGAAGCAAAGCAGATTCATGTTTATATTCAAGGCATCAAGAAAACAAATAGATATACATCCTAATTTATGTTGATTACATCATAACTTGTTTTGAACAAGAAGGAGATTATGACCGAATAGTTCACATATTAATACAGAACTTTGAGATTAACGAACTAGGAAACATCACTCGTTATTTAGGAATACAAATAGAGAGGGAAGAGGATGGAAACTATCTTCTTAACCAAAGTCAGAAAATTGCAGAAATATCAGAGCGGTTTCACATGCAAAATGCAAAAGAGGTGAAAACACACATGGAACCATATTACCTGAAAAACAACGGAATAGAAAACTTGTTACCCAGTAATGACAATTACTGAAGGGCAATTGGAAAATTGCTATACATTGCCACCGTGACAAGACCAGACATTACCGCAGCAGTGGGTATACTCTGTAGAAAAGTTGCGACACCATGTCAACATGACTGGTGTCAGTATATGGCTGGGTTAAAATACAATTTATTTAATAATTATTCTTTAAAACAAACCCCCAATAAAATGCATATACAAAACAATTAAAATCAATATTTTATTCCTAAATTCTTTATATTAGTTATAGTTATAAACACATTGAATTATATTTATAGGAACCAGATTATGAAACAAATTATACAAGCTTAGACTGTTACAATATTCTTTACAAAGCAAACCAAATGTATCTTTAGAATTAACCTTATTCACAATTGAATTGCATTACATCACCACAATGAATGTTGGGATTCTGGAATGAATGGAATTCAGCTGCAGATCTAGTGGTATTTCCCAATATAAGGGAGAGTTTATTTGTATCACTTTTGCCTATGTATCGCTAGATTTTGAGAAATACACAATGGTAGCAAGTGATTTAATTAAGTGTAGATATAACACCAACAGGGAATTTTTGTATCATTATCATTATAACAATGATACAAAGTCACAATTATTCTTTATATATATACATTCTTTCTTTGTAACACAATTTAGTATTGAATTACAGTATTTATACTTTTAAGATTTTATTAAATTGAAGCCTTCTAAAACAAACATTTTATACACTATAGATAGATCTATTTCAACATTATGGATGAGAATATGTGTTCCAAACAAAGGGTTAATTTGAGGAGACCACTCCTCTGTGAGGGTGGTTCTCAGGTGCTTTTTTTTTTTTTTTTTGATTGGTAAAGGTTTAGTAAAGCATGTGTATATAAAGGCTAACTATAGCCTTATTTGTATGCCTGAAGAAACGCGTAGCATTTTTTTTAGGGGGCTCTTGCCACTACACCCCACCTATTTTGGTTCCTGTTCTTAACATGTTTTTATGTTTTTTTTAATAAATTGGTTGTTGAACCTTTTTTAACTGCAACCTTCCTCGCTTATCCTTTAACAATCACTTCCATTGGAAGTAATAAGCTGTTGGAAACTCTGCATCTGTGTGCTCCTGTGATTCCTGTTCCTGAGCTCCTGCTATCCTGGGTTTCTATACTTGGGAGTGTTTGTACTCGACAGAACAGCCAGCCGGCTTCTAATAGCACTGTCTGAGTGCTCCTGGGAAATGTGAGTACCCTGGCACAGGGATTTTTCTGCTATTTTCCTATATCGTTTACTACTAATACACACATGCGCCTCCCTATGTTCTTATTTTTGTTCCAGATTAAGTGGTATTGTTAACTGTTAGGTTCAAATGAGGTGAGAAATAACAAAAAGCAGTCCCACATGTGTCACAATTCTTTCCTAGAATCAGTTTGGCTTTCTAGTATTAGATATGACCCCCTTAGGAGTTGACAAGGTTAGGTGGAGCAGGTGCGTATCTGAACAGGTGAATCCTAAAAAGAATACTGACAGATGGAGCTACAGTATCATGGGAGCTGACAGGTTAACTACTAACGTTTCCTGGAACAGCTCTTGTACAGCAGAGAGGCTAACTGAGTTTGCAGGAGTCAGCGCTTACAGATTCAGTTCCAAAACAGATGATCCCTTCAGCTGCTACAACGGAACTGAGGTCATGAGATTTGCAAGCGTGCAGCTCCTGGTTATGCTGGAAGTGAGACCGATGTGGTCCGTAACAACTCTTGTGCTTCAATAACGGAGAGTTCCTTCGTGAGTGATTTCCAAGAAGTAGAAATCAGTTCTTCCATAGATGAGGTAGGAGTTTATGAGAGGCTGGTTGTATCAGTATTGTGATTGTGATTGCGGTTGAGGAGAGGTTGTTGAAACAAGCAACAAGCAAAACACAATGTATCCAAGTACAAATTAAGTGGAGAAAGGCTTATTAGATTCCTTGCAAACAGATAAGAAAGTTACTCCTCATATAGTAGGAGGCGGTTGGAATAACTTTGTTGAATAAAGGCTCAAGCTGGAAGGTCTCCCAGGGAGTTATAATCCAAATGAATAAAGATACAAACAATCCAACTTGCTCTGGCTCAGCTCACAGTTAGAGAGTAACTAACAAATTACTAAGCACTTGTTTGCAGCTGTGCAGATCCTTTTAAAGGAGTAGGGGGCGGACCCAGGCAGAATCCTGTCAGCATAAGGTAAATCCTGACAATGAAATACCAAAGTATGTGCCACTAACTTTCAGACCAGTACAATTAAGCTACTTAGCCACAATTGATCCTATATAACTCCAATTATATACATCAGGAATTATATAAATATTATTAATGCAAACAACCAAATTATATGCCAATTTATCTGAGCTAAAATAAATTTACTTAGCATACCAAAAACTAGTTTAAAACTACACAGAACTGTGAATATGAGTGTAAAATACAAAGTGCCATTTTAAATTTACTAACTGTAATTAGACTGTAGCAGCAATGAATGTATTTGCTTTAAAATATTTTAAATATAGAACAGTCATACATCACCAACATGAACCAATTCAGTATTCCAGTCTTTTCCAAATAGATTTAGATCACCTCATATGAAGAAAGGTTATTGCATGGATCAAGAAGGGAGTCCCAGATTTCACTTAAAGTGATTGTGTCCCAAATATGGCAGCCAGTTATTCAATCACAAGTTTCAGCAGACAAAAGATTTTTTTTCCTTTTATCTCCTTGCATGAGGTTATATCATGTGATATCCCTCCCCCTTTTCTTATTCTAATCATTGGTGAAATTGGAAACGCACAACGGAAGCTTGTCTTGTGATAGGCTCCTTGAGCTGAACATCTCTTGGTTATTTGGGAGATGCCTCCCTGAGTAGCCATTTATCTTTTAGCTGTGATACCATCCCTGATCTATAGGTGGCAGCAGACACCCAGAAATGCCGTTTCTATTCTTAACACTGCTAACAGTAAATACAGTTCCTATATATTTTTATTTAATATACTATCATTTCTTGTATTAATAAGTCATATGTTTAATATACATGGACCACATTTTGCAATTTTTTTCTGATTATTTTGATATGAAACATGAGCATTATTTATAGCACCATTTAAAAAAAACAGCTCACTGCCAACCATTTCTCTTCACAGCATCATAGCATTCAACATCCTGGTATTGTATTGTATCTTAAATGAATACAGTATATTTCACGTTTCTAATAATTTTGAATGCATGAAGAACCAGATGTAGGTCTGAAATGAAAGAAGTAATGTTGTTAAAAATGTCAAACATTTATACATCTATTTGCAGTTATTCATTTAATTTATTACAAATCTGAAAGGGATTTCCTTTCAGGCGAGATATATATATATATATATATATATATATATATATATATATATATATATTATTTTTTTTATACAGTCTGAGAATCAATTATACTTGAAATTTAAACACAAGTTGTACTTTAAAATAAATTTTCAGCGGGGGGCTGAAGAGGTCCATGATCCGGCTGAAGTCTTCATCCAAGCGGGAGCTGAAGAGGTCCATGATCCGGATGAAGTCTTCTATCAACGGCATCTTCAATCTTCTTTCTTCCGGATCCATCTTGCAGACCTCCGACGCGGAACATCCTCTTCTCCCGACGCCTACTAGCCGAATGACGGTTCCTTTAAGGGACGTCATCCAAGATGGCGTCCCTCGAATTCCGATTGGCTGATAGAATTCTATCAGCCAATCGGAATTAAGGTAGGAATATTCTGATTGGCTGATGGAATCAGCCAATCAGAATCAAGTTCAATCCGATTGGCTGATTCGATCGGCCAATCAGATTGAGCTTGCATTCTATTGGCTGTTCCGATCAGCCAATAGAATGCGAGCTCAATCTGATTGGCTGATTGGATCAGCCAATCGGATTGATCTTGATTCTGATTGGCTGATTCCATCAGCCAATTAGAATATTCCTAACTTAATTCCGATTGGCTTATAGAATCCTAAGAGGACAGAGTTTTTCAAAAACTTTCCTGCGCTGCCTAGTGGTTAGCCTTGACTCCTGGAATATCAACCCCAAATGATATTAAATACGTTTGTGAGAGAGAGAGAGTTTAGGAGTGTGGGGCGCAAATAAATGCTATAACCTTTAAAAACGTATTTTAATATGTTACTGTATGGTTAGAGAAAAAATAATAAAAATCAAAAGAAACTTGTTCTTATAGTATAAAATTATCTTTATTGGTTCAAAAAGCAATTTAACAAATATGTGTGTTCTTTTCAATTGATGTGCGATTATACAATCCTGTATTATCTGTGGGTCTGTCTATAGAAACTCTACGAAAAAAACTTTCTTTAAAAATTCTTAGGGTAAATTCTTTGTATAAAAAATTCTTTATATTAAAAAATTAAAACAATACATAAAGATCATATGGGAGAGTATTAAATTGCATGTAGACTTTAAAAGAAATAGGAGAAATATTCTGGATATTCTGGATATATCTTGTCTAGGTGAGGGAGGACTCTGACTACGCAAAGTGAATATGTTTTTGGAAGAAAAAAATTCCTTTGTGATCTTAAAAGTGTGTGATTCGATATATATGCAATACACCTAGTACATAAAAACCTAGTGTAGTGTAGATAAACAATTCCACTTTTAATTTTATAATAGGTCAATTGAAATTATTTTCCTTGATGGTTCTTTTAAAAAACAATATAATAAAGGCGTCTATTTTCACCTTTAGTTTAGACAATATATATGCTTGTGGGATGTAAATTGATAAAATTGTTAAAATAGATAAGATATTAAAAAACCGTAAATCTATTAGATTTGGAGCAATGTCAATCGCAAATAATGCAAGTAGAATGCGATTCACATTCACTGAATATGTGGTGAATAAATTGTTTATTTTGCTGTAAAACACAGTCGGCCGACTGATAGGTAAAGGATTATGGTTTTTCTTCAAGTGGTCATCTCTATAATAGTTCTGAGTCTATTCCTTTTTGTTAGTTATAATTAATAGCTGTATGCTGGGAATGTTTTTCACGTTGCCCGGGTTAATTTTAACGTTGCCAAGGCTCTACGGTCTAGGAGCAAATACTGTATAGTAAGGAGCGGGGTTTTACTTACTTGCTTCCTAGCCGATTCTGGAGCCTGGATGTGGGTACAGGTGTTCCTTCTTTAGTCGTCCGCTCAGTTGATATTGCCGGAGGTCGGTTTTTTCTTTGATGTCCTTGGTATGGTTATTCCTTGCACACAGGTTTTACGTGCGGCAGCACGGTTGTAATAGTATCCAAAGAGTCCTCTCATACGCTAACAGATAGCGGCTACTTTGTAGCATAGATGTGAGGGCTTGGTTATCAGATTGTTTATCCGATCGCGGTTCCTTTTGTGAAAACAAGTTCAATCAATTTATAAACACCAGTTATAGAAGTGGTGGTGTAGTAGTCCTTGGAGACACAATAGTAGTGTTCTTTTTTGACAGTAGTTTGCTACGCGTTTCGGCCGTGGAACTTGGCCTTTTTCAAGCTTTACTACTGCAGTGTTTCTTGGCGGGCTTTTTATACCCTATTCTGTTTTTTCAAATGTTCATGTAATTGATTAATAGTCTCATTTGTGTTTCTAAACATCCTGAAGTTAGATAATTGTTTAATAGGTATTAAATTAGTTGCATTTGTTTTTAGTAGTAATTGGATAGTATTATACAGGAAATTTTATATCCACTGTTTTCGTATCCTTTAGAGTAACAATTTTGAAGTAGTATTGAAGGTGTTTATTTAGTGTTTCTTAAATGTTAAAACAGATGATCTTTTTGTATCATTTTAGGTTTTTTTGCATTTTTATTTTTCATTTCCTCTCGTTTGTTGAAGGACATTACAAATTTACTATTTGATAAAAATATATATCAAAAATGTTTTGTAAAGGACTTGTTGGAATTGGGGGGCACCAGTAAAAATTGGGGAGCACCAATAACGGTTGGAGCTTGGGAGAATCAATAAAAAGCAATGAAAATGGGTACAAAGTTGGATAAAAATGAATAGACACTTGGAAATAATTTAATGATGTTTTGTATTATAGAAAGATATGGCTCATAGGTATTATTTTTGGTTGGATAATTTTGTGACACATTTAGCTTGTCTTAGTTGTGGGAGTAATATTAACGCCTTTCTTCTATTCTTTTAGGAAGCTGTTCAGATTAAAGTCTATATTTAGACCTTTTGGTTGTAATGTCTGCAGTTGGAAGATCCATTTAGCTTCTGCTTGCATTAGTTTATTAGAGTGATTCCCTCCCCTACAGTTATGGCTTATTTTTTCTATCACTGTGAAAGTAAAATATTTTAGATTACTGTTATTACATAGTCTAAAATGTTTCGGGATTGGAAGCTCTAAATTTCTTTTTTCTTCTGAATTTTCTATAGATAATATGTGCTCTCTTAGGCTTTCACGTACTGTTCGCTCAGTTTCTCCAGTGTATTGGATATTACATTTTTTACATTCTATCAGGTAGATGACATTTTTATCCATACACCTAATGGTGCTTCTGATTTTATATTCTTTTTTAGTAATATTAGATGTAAATGTGTGGGGGTTTTTAGAGTGTCTGCATGCTTTACATATGTGACAGGGGTAGAACCCTTTTAAATCAGATCCTAAAACCCCTTTTTCAATTGCTTTTCTTTTACTGTTCTTCATTGAAGGAGCTAGTCTATTTTTTAAAGTATTTGCTTTTCTGTATACAAATTTTGGTTTTGTGGGTAGGTGTGGACCTATATCAGGATCATAGCTTAAAATGTACCAATGTTTTCGAATGATTTTTTCTATTATGTGTTTATCTTCAGCATACTGGGTGATAAATGGGATGTTTATTTTATCACTATTACTGTTAAATTTATTTCCCTTGTTAGTATTATTTAAAATATCTGTTCTTTCGATATTTCGGACCTCTTCTATATCTCTTTCTATTTTTTGTGTATCATATCCCCTGTCTGTAAATTTCTGTTTGAACACTATGCTTTGTTGTTCAAATGTCTCAGGGTCATTACAATTTCTTTTTAATCTTAAAAACTGTCCCTTGGGAATATTTTGTTTCCATTTTTTCAAATGGCAACTTTCCCAATGAATATAGTTGTTTGCATCAACTTCCTTAAAGTATGTCTTTGTGTTTAATTTGTCTCCATTTGATGAGATTTCTAAATCTAAATAGTTTATTTTTATTTTGCTGTAATTAAAGGTGAATGTTAGGTTCTTATCATTATTGTTCATATTTTGGATACACTGTATCAGGTCTTTTTCGTCCCCTGTCCATATAAAAAAGAGATTGTCTATGTATCTCTTATACATTAAAAAATATTTCTTAAAATTACTATTATTGATAAAATTATTTTCCCATAGACCCATGAACAGGTTTGCATAGCTGGGGGCAAATTTGGTGCCCATCGCAGTTCCGCAAACCTGTTCATAGAAACTACCATCATATAAAAAATAGTTATGTGTTAGAATAAAATTTATGCCCTCTAAAATAAATTCAATTTGATCTTGTGGCATAATGCCCTCCTTAGTGAGAAAATATTTTACTGCACATATTCCGTCTAAGTGTTGTATGCTTGTGTATAGTGATGAGACATCACAAGTAACTAGTAGATAATTTGGTTTCCAATGTATGGTCTCCAGGATTCTTAATAGGCTAGATGAATCTTTCAGATAGGAATCTAAATTTTTTACATGTTGTTGGAGAAACCTGTCTATATAGGCTGAGAGATTTGATGTGAGGGAGTTAATACCCGATATGATTGGGCGGCCTGGTGGGTTTTGGCTATTTTATGTATTTTTGGAAGTGCATATATAATAGGAATTCTGGGGTAATTAGGGTATAGAAAATCGTACTCTTTCTCTGTGATTATTCCCATTGTTTTTGCCTTTTCTAGATGATTTTTTAAGAATATTTGATAGACTCTTGTTGGATTTGTTATCATCTTTTTGTATGTATCAGTGTCGTTTAGTAGTTTAAATATCATCTCATCATATTGGGATTTATCTAATAACACAATGCCCCCCCCCTTTATCAGCTGGCTTTATAATGATTTCATTATTCTTTTCTAATTCTGTGATGAGTAATTTTTGTTTCCTTGTAAGATTTTGTTTAATATTTTTCTTGTTTACTAAATTTGTTATATCTGTTGTGATCAATTTTTCGAACGTGTCGATGTATTTACCTTTCTCGTTCTTTGGGTAAAAATTGGATTTCTTTTTTAAGTCAGTGTGAATGAAACCCTTTTCATCTTTTAGAAAAGATTTCGTTTCTATTGTAGTGGAATTTGAGCTACATGTAGATTCATTTTTAATTACTTTTTCAACTGGATTTTTGATGAAATATTTTTTTAAAGTAAGGTTTCGAACAAACTTATGTGCATCTATGAATGTGTTGAATTTATCAATAGTTTTTGTTGGGGCGAACGATAGTCCCTTACTCAGTATTTGGCTTTGTGATTCATTTAATTTTAATTTACTTAGATTATATATTCCTTGTGTTTGTATACTTATTTCTTTCTTTTCAATTCTTGGAACTGGGTTTTTTGTGGATGCTGTTGTTCTCTTAGTTCTTTTTGATCTACCTCCTCTAGTTCCCCTCTTTCTGAATGTCTTCTTTTTCTTCTTCCTGAGCTTTGTTGCGGGCCTAGTTCTAAAAAATCTTGTGATTTTTTGGAGCTGTTTTTAGTTGTATTTCTTATTTGGTCTTCATCTCTTTTTGTTTGGTCTTTGCTTTCAAATCTATTTTCTGTTTCATATTTATCTAAGGCAGAGAACCTGTTGTGATTATTGTAGCTATTATAGCTATTATATGGTCTGTTGTAAGTGTTTTTATGTTCGTAATAGTTGTTGGTTTGGTGTTCATATGATCTTAAATGTTCACTATTTCTGGGTCTGTTATATGAATTATGGTGTTCGTAATAGTTATAATTTTGGTGTTCATATGTTCTTGGATGTTCAAAAGTTCTTCTATTGGATATACCCCAATTGTTCCGCCAATTGTTTGAATTGTATGTATTGTAACTTTGTTTGTTGGAGTTGTATGTATAGTAGTTTTGATAATGTTGTCTCTTTTCATATTTATTTTGATTGTTATTTCCCTTTTTATATTCCACCTTTTGCCAAGAGGGTCTTAGGTTAGGATTATATTGGTTTGTTTGCTCTCTATCTGTTACAGGAGGCCTATGGTGTTCATTTTTTTCTTCTTGTATGTCATTATTTGTATTTGCTGATTTCTCTATTTTATTGCCCCTCCATTTGTGGCTTATATACTCATCACCATTTGGTTCTTTTTCATAGGCTTGATAGTCTATTTTATCTCTTTCAAATTTTTTGAATTTGTTATCTACTAATTCTTGTTTTGATTTTATCAGTAATTGTTTTATTTCTTCTTCTCTTTTTTTATATTCAGTTATTTCTTTAAAGTCCATTATTTGAGTTTCAATTTCATTTATCTCATTTCCTAATTGTAATAGTTGATCTTCTCTATACTCTTTGATAAGGTTCATTAATTTAAATGATGTTTCCTCTAGTATGTCCCTCCATTTTTTCTTAAAGTTAGAATCTATATTTTTAAAAGAGCATTCTTTTTTAATTCTTAGTCCCCTGGGGGCTCTTTTATTGCTCAAGTATTCATTTAGGAAAATACACTCTGTTTTATGTCTCATCTCTAAAATGAGTTTTGTTTCAAGGGTATTTAAGTAGTCTCTCATTTTATCCATATTTTTATTCTTTGGTTTTATTTCTTGCCTTCCCTCTTCAAATATATTGTGTATATTATCATAAATGTGGGATCTCAAATCAAAGATATTTTCTTTCTTATGTGTATTACTTTTATTTTTACTTTTACTTTTATAATGTTCAGTAGTTTGTATTTCATCAGTCTCAATAGTTATATCATGGTTAATATCTCGATTTTCTATGGCTGCTGCAGTATTCATTTTTAAGGGGTTTAGAACTAGATACAAAGAGGACAGAGTTTTTCAAAAACTTTCCTGCGCTGCCTAGTGGTTAGCCTTGACTCCTGGAATATCAACCCCAAATGATATTAAATACGTTTGTGAGAGAGAGAGAGTTTAGGAGTGTGGGGCGCAAATAAATGCTATAACCTTTAAAAACGTATTTTAATATGTTACTGTATGGTTAGAGAAAAAATAATAAAAATCAAAAGAAACTTGTTCTTATAGTATAAAATTATCTTTATTGGTTCAAAAAGCAATTTAACAAATATGTGTGTTCTTTTCAATTGATGTGCGATTATACAATCCTGTATTATCTGTGGGTCTGTCTATAGAAACTCTACGAAAAAAACTTTCTTTAAAAAATTCTTAGGGTAAATTCTTTGTATAAAAAATTCTTTATATTAAAAAATTAAAACAATACATAAAGATCATATGGGAGAGTATTAAATTGCATGTAGACTTTAAAAGAAATAGGAGAAATATTCTGGATATTCTGGATATATCTTGTCTAGGTGAGGGAGGACTCTGACTACGCAAAGTGAATATGTTTTTGGAAGAAAAAAATTCCTTTGTGATCTTAAAAGTGTGTGATTCGATATATATGCAATACACCTAGTACATAAAAACCTAGTGTAGTGTAGATAAACAATTCCACTTTTAATTTTATAATAGGTCAATTGAAATTATTTTCCTTGATGGTTCTTTTAAAAAACAATATAATAAAGGCGTCTATTTTCACCTTTAGTTTAGACAATATATATGCTTGTGGGATGTAAATTGATAAAATTGTTAAAATAGATAAGATATTAAAAAACCGTAAATCTATTAGATTTGGAGCAATGTCAATCGCAATTAATGCAAGTAGAATGCATTCACATTCACTGAATATGTGGTGAATAAATTGTTTATTTTGCTGTAAAACACAGTCGGCCGACTGATAGGTAAAGGATTATGGTTTTTCTTCAAGTGGTCATCTCTATAATAGTTCTGAGTCTATTCCTTTTTGTTAGTTATAATTAATAGCTGTATGCTGGGAATGTTTTTCACGTTGCCCGGGTTAATTTTAACGTTGCCAAGGCTCTACGGTCTAGGAGCAAATACTGTATAGTAAGGAGCGGGGGTTTACTTACTTGCTTCCTAGCCGATTCTGGAGCCTGGATGTGGGTACAGGTGTTCCTTCTTTAGTCGTCCGCTCAGTTGATATTGCCGGAGGTCGGTTTTTTCTTTGATGTCCTTGGTATGGTTATAGAATCCTATCAGCCAATCGGAATTCGAGGGACGCCATCTTGGATGACGTCCCTTAAAGGAACCGTCATTCGGCTAGTAGGCGTCGGGAGAAGAGGATGTTCCGCGTCGGAGGTCTGCAAGATGGATCCGGAAGAAAGAAGATTGAAGATGCCGTTGATAGAAGACTTCATCCGGACCATGGACCTCTTCAGCTCCCGCTTGGATGAAGACTTCAGCCGGATCATGGACCTCTTCAGCCCCCCGCTTGGGCTTGGATCAGGACATCGGAGGAGCTCTTCAGGACGGATCGGTGAACCTGGTAGGGTGAAGACAAGGTAGGAAGATCTTCAGGGGCTTAGTGTTAGGTTTATTTAAGGGGGGTTTGGGTTAGATTAGGGGTATGTGGGTGGTGGGTTGTAATGTTGGGGGGGGGTATTGTATTTTTTTTTTACAGGCAAAAGAGCTGAATTTCTTGGGGCATGCCCCGCAAAGGGCCCTGTTCAGGGCTGGTAAGGTAAAAGAGCTTTGAACTTTAGTAATTTAGAATAGGGTAGGGCATTTTGTTATTTTGGGGGTCTTTGTTATTTTATTAGGGGGCTTAGAGTAGGTGTAATTAGTTTAAAATTGTTGTAATATTTTTCTTATGTTTGTAAATATTTTTTTATTTTTTGTAACTTAGTTCTTTTTTATTTTTTGTACTTTAGTTAGTTTATTTCATTGTAGTTATTTGTAGGAATTTTATTTAATTTATTTATTGATAGTGTAGTGTTAGGTTTAATTGTAGGTATTTTATTTAATTAATTTAATGATAGTATAGTGTTAGGTTTTATTGTAACTTAGGTTAGGATTTATTTTACAGGTAATTTTGTAATTATTTTAACTAGGTAACTATTAAATAGTTCTTAACTATTTAATAGCTATTGTACCTGGTTAAAATAATTGCAAAGTTGTCTGTAAAATAAATATTAATCCTAAAATAGCTACAATGTAATTATAATTTATATTGTAGCTATATTAGGATTTATTTTACAGGTAAGTATTTAGCTTTAAATAGGAATAATTTATTTAATAAGAGTCAATTAATTTCGTTAGATAAAAATTATATTTAACTTAGGGGGGTGTTAGTGTTAGGGTTAGACTTAGCTTTAGGGGTTAATACATTTATTATAGTAGCGGTGAGCTCCGGTCGGCAGATTAGGGGTTAATGTTTGAAGTTAGGTGTTGGCGATGTTAGGGAGGGCAGATTAGGGGTTAATACTATTTATTATAGGGTTAGTGATGCGGATTAGGGGTTAATAACTTTATAATAGTAGCGGTGCGGTCCGCTCGGCAGATTAGGGGTTAATAAGTGTAGGCAGGTGGAGGCGACGTTGTAGGGGGCAGATTAGGGGTTAATAAATATAATATAGGGGTCAGCGGTGTTAGGGGCAGCAGATTAGGGGTACATAGCTATAATGTAGGTGGCGGCTCTTTGCGGTCGGCAGATTAGGGGTTAATTATTGTAGGTAGCTGGCTGCAACGTTGTGGGGGGCAGGTTAGGGGTTAATAAATATAATATAGGGGTCGGCGGTGTTAGGGGCAGCAGATTAGGGGTACATAAGTATAACATAGGTGGCGGTCGGCAGATTAGGGGTTAAAAAATGTTAATCGAGTGGCGGCGATGTGGGGGGGCCTCAGTTTAGGGGTACATAGGTAGTTTATGGGTGTTAGTGTACTTTAGAGTACAGTAGTTAAGAGCTTTATGAACCGGCGTTAGCCCAGAAAGCTCTTAACTACTGACTTTTTTCCTGCGGCTGGAGTTTTGTCGTTAGATGTCTAACGCTCACTTCAGCCACGACTCTAAATACCGGAGTTAGAAAGATCCCATTGAAAAGATAGGATATGCAATTTACGTAAGGGGATCTGCGGTATGGAAAAGTTGCGGCTGAAAAGTGAGCGTTAGACCCTATTTTGAGTGACTCCAAATACCGGAGTTAGCCTAAAACCAGCGTTAGGAGCCTCTAACGCTGGTTTTCACGGCTAACGCCAAACTCCAAATCTAGGCCTGTGTTAACCTGAGTTTTATTTACTATGTAATTCTGAACAACCATAAATCAGAACGTCTACCCTCCACCCTATTCCTTTAAAACGGAATACACACCAATTAAAAATACACAGGTATTAGAACAGGCTGGCCAGCTATTCATTGAAATATATCTCACAAACTTCCATGCACCATATACATAGTATCACATATACACATAATATCTAAACTGCAAATGTAACTTGCAAAGCACGACAGGTGAACAGCTGTGAGCAGCTGCGAACAGAGCCAGCGGTATTTGAATTTTACTGAGGAACGCTGAAACGCTGAAGGGTACATGGTGGTAAGCAAGTGAAGCAGCCCTACTGCAGTAACAAAGACTCTTTCACTGCCTAAACTGCTACAACAGGTACTGAATAAATAGTCCTTTATATTGGCTTTAAAGTTTTGCAGCTGACAGCCGGGTCTTTCCTGCCAGGGTACATTGTGCGTTAATCTTCAGAAAGACACTGCATGTATATCACACACAAGTTTGTTCATTAAAAGAAATCACAAGCATAAATCCTGCAATCAAGCTGTTACATTGTGCAAAAGTAAAGAAATTGTGTCCAGATCCAGAGCTTGTTTATACACTAAGAGCTTGGAAACTGAACAATTACTTGTTAACAACAGCTGCAACTTTGGGGCCCCGTAATAACCGACAGACTTTTTTTGATTACAAAGTTCCCTATTCACTTGTCTCCCAAGTTACATTTGCAGTTTAGCTATTATGTGTATATGTGATACTATGTATATGGTGCATGGAAGTTTGTGAGATATATTTCAATGAATAGCTGGCCAGCCTGTTCTAATACCTGTGTATTTTTAATTGGTGTGTATTCCGTTTTAAAGGAATAGGGTGGAGGGTAGACGTTCTGATTTACGATTGTTCAGAATTACATAGTAAATAAAACTCAGGTTAACTAAGTGCGGCCTGTGTCCCTCTTTGATTGAATGATAAATTTCGCTCAATCCTTCTCTCTTATTGTATTGTATATATATATATATATATATATATATATATATATATATATATATGCAAAAAAAAGGAGGGAGAGTGATAGAAACTGAAGGGCGCACTGAACTGTCTATACAATCCAAAAATAAGGGAATTCTATTATTAGATCCTATAGTGGATATATTCTGGAATGTAGAAGTAATAAGGGATCAATGTGTATAGTATATTATAGTAATTCCAATAAGAAGAGTACAGAAAAATAATATAAAAATAATATTATATATATATATATTATTTTTCTGTTTTCTTCTTATTGGAATTACTATAATATACTATACACTTTGATCCCTTATTACTTCTACATTCCAAAATTATCTCCACTATAGGAATCTAATAATAGAATCCCCTTATTTTTGGATTGTATAGACAGTTCAGTGCGCCCTTCAGCTTCTATCACTCTCCCTTCTTTTTTTTTGCAGTTTTCTTCTTATCACGACCGGAGTTTATGGGGATGCTCTGGTCCTGATAGATTTGGGCAGCAATCTAGTGAACTGTAGGACTCTTTGGGTTCTAGACTGCAGCATACTCACAATTCTTTGTATATATATATATATATATATGTATATATATATATATATATATATATATATATATATATATATATATATATATATATATATATATAAATTTAATAACACTCACAGATACCCTGACATAAATCCCCCTTCCAATTTTAAATAGATGTAGGACACATGTATTTGAATTGGCTTAAAGTCAGTGGTATTTGGTGAGTGAATTGACAGTATGCATCATAGACAGCCTTCTATGAAGAGAGTCCATTATTTTTCAGCCCTATGCTCATTTGCTAGGCATCTTTAAATTACAATATTTCTTTAGTACATTTGGGGATATGACACTTCATTCTCCCTCTATGACTTGTAGCTGGGATCTAGGATGGCACGCTCATAACTGACTAATATGGACCCATTTATCCATAAAAGTATCGTTTTTAGGGATCCTAATTTTATAGGCAACTGCAGATATTTTGTCAGTAACGACAAAAGGACCCTTCCATGATGGAAGAAATTTCTTCTCCTTAACCTGATCTCTTCCAAAGTTATAAAGATAAACTTTATCATTTATTTCATATTCCTTTTTGGACGTTTTGAGATCATAATAGGTTTTAATGGCAGTTATGGATTTCTCTAAGTTCCTTTGAGCAAATGCAAAGGCATATTGTAGGTGCTTCCTTAGGTTCTCCACATATTGATGCGTATTGGCAGCGTTTATCAAGTTCTGGTCTGATGTATGGTACAGTAGATTCTGAGGTATAACCATTCTTCTACCAGTCATCAATTCAAAAGGTGACATCTTGGTAGCACTACTTGGAGTTGATCTTAATGCCCTTCAGACTAGAGGTAATTTTATATCCCAGTCTTTACCTGCATCATTCACAAACTTTTTGATGATTTTCACAATGGACTGTTTGTAACGCTCTATACTACCACTTGAGGCAGCTCTATATGCATAGTGGAGCTTTCTTTTGACCCCTAGTATTTTCCACATTTTGGTCATCACTTCGCTAGTGAAATGGGTTCCCCGATCAGATTCAATTATCTGAGGTAAACCAAATCTGGAAAACATGTGGTTGATGAGCAATGCTCTACATGTTTCAGCACTATTGTTAGGTGCACTGATGCACTCTACCCATTTAGTGAATAGACATGTCACTGTCAACATGTATTTATTACCTCTTGATGAGGTACTGGACCAATAAAATCAATTTGTATATCTGACCATGGCATTACCATCCCCCTTTCCTGCAATGGCCCCCTATGCGTTGGTGCAGTGGGTTGGAACTGTGGACAGATTAGACAACCTTGACAGTAAGTTTGAACATCTTTCAACATGTGTGGCGAAAAACCGTAGTCATGCAATATTTCATACATTAATTTGGCACCACCATGGCCAGATGTGGGTGCATCATGGGCATGTTGAAGCATGAGACCTTTGAACTAGGTGGGTACTACCCATTGCTGGATGCCAGTTTTGGAGATTCTAATTAACAAACCATCCTGTAACTTGAATTGTGATTTGGATTTCATTAAGATTCTAAGATCTTCCTTGCCAATACCGTCCTCTTTTGAGATGCTTTCAGGATCTTCTATGTGTTTATAGAAGATGCCTACAATGGGGTCTTCTTTTTGACTAGTGATCAGGTCCTCACTAGGAAAATCCTGACTCCATTGTACCAGGTTAGGCTCACTTTGTTGTTTAGCCTGGTTTCTGGTAATGGCTTCTACCTGAATAGCACCCATTAAGTGGTCGATATTAAGGAGTTCTACCGTTATGGCTCCTTGTTTGGCTAATGAATCTGCAAGATTATTGCCTTCCTTATCAGGACCTAGAACCCTGGAATGACCCTTGGTCTTTTTCCAGTGTATGGTTAACCCTTTGGATACCACTAGGTTATCAATCTCGCAGATCAACTTGCCATGCTTGACTGGTTTGTTGTTACTTTTCTGCATGTCATTCCTTTTCAAAGTTGGCAGGTATTCAACAAAACTGTCATGCACATAATTTGAGTCAATAATGATCACAAATTCATGAATATTTTGATCAATAGCCATTTCAATCGTTTTAAGAATAGCAGTTACTTCTGTGACTTGGCTGGAACTTGGTCCAGTGTTGAAACCTATAGAAATATCTGGGAATCCATTTGCAAAAGATATACAAATGCCAGTGACTAATCTGCGCTCATTATCAATAGTGGCGTGGTAAGAACAACCATCAACATATACCCAAGGTAATGTCTGACAATGGTCCTCATTGTATATCTTATACGGGGAAAGTAATTGTTCCTCCAGGAAATCATCTTCTAATAATTCTTCCCCATGATCTTTAGCAGTACAGTTGTTGAGCTCAGCAAGCCCCTGTGTGACCGGATTCTTTTTATTTTGCTTATAGCGAATTTCTAAAGGCCAGCCTTGTAAGGAAAGAGTCCAAATTTCTATCTCTTATTCTCTCACTTTGCAGATATAGCAAAGACTGGTGGGCCATTTCTACAATAATTTTCTCGCCCTGTATATAGCTGCAGAAATTTTGTAGAGCCCATACAGTAGATAAGAGGACTTTTTCGCAATCGCTAAATTTTATTTCTACTGGGGATAGAGTTTTGCTAACATAAGCAATGACTTTGCCTAAATTATCATGCTGTCTCTAGGTAGAAAGGTTTACCCCCTTCAGGGTACGCTAAGCAAGGTGCTGAGTGAGTTTTCTCTTCAGCTCCTTGATGGCTGTCTCTTGAGTCTCACTCCAGTGCCATTTCACATCCTTCTTTAGAAGAAGTAGCAGTGGTTTAGCTAATTCTACATAATTATCAATAAATTTGCGAGAATAATTCGTCATACCCAGGAATGATCTCAATTCCTTTCAGTTAGGTGGGTTCTTAGAATTTATTATAGCTTCCACCTTTTTCTTCTGAGGATTTAATCCTTCAGAAGTAACTTCATGTCCCAAGAAGTTTACATGAGTGCGGCACCATTGAGCTTTTTGTATGGATAATTTGACACCTGCCCTTTTAAGTTGGCTGAGGACATGTTTAAGTTCTGTGATGTGTTTTTCAAAGTCTGTGCTTTTGATTAAAACATCATTAACATAAGATAAGGTCCCCCTTTCCAGTGCATCAGGCATAGCCTTATGCATGAATACAGCAAATTCATGTACTGAATTTATGTATCCAAACGGGAGCCTTTGGAATGCATACTGGACCTTTTGGAACGAGAATGCAAGTTTATACTGGTCCTCCCCATGTATCTTTAAGGTCCAATATCCCTGTGCACAATCAATGGCAGTGAATATTTTAGATCCCTTCATCTGTGCTAGGCATTGGTCAATATATGGCACGGGCCAGCCAGACATGTACACTCGTTTGTTTAGCTGTCTTAAGTCAGCACACAAACGCCATTGACCATTGGGCTTAAGAACACCTAGAATAGGATTGTTATAAGAGCTATGCACCTGTCTGATATTACCTCTTTCTTCCAAGTTCCTTATCATTTTTGCAAGAGAATCATATGAGGCTAAAGGAAGTGTGTATTGTTTAACAAAGACAGGCAGTGCATTGGGATCTGTTTGGATTCTTGCAATGTACAAGTCTGTAGTCCCACAGTCATAAGAATCCCTAGCAAAAATATCCTTGTACTCCATCAGGAGTTCTCGTAGCTGTTGGCGTTCATCATCACTGGAACAGCCATTAGTTAAAGATATTTGCTCTTCGACTGCTGAAATCCTGGAAAGATTTCAGGCTGTCCTATTTCATATGCTTCTTCCAACCTAGAGGTGAGATCCTCTTGATTATAATTTACATTGCCCCCATAACTCTGGGTATTGGGGTATTCTTGATCTTTGATTGGCTGATCAAATACTAGAGAGGCTTCTTCAATTTTACAGATGCCTTCCTCTGAGCTGAAGGGATAAATAGACTGAATTGTAAATAGACCCTCTGGCATAGATGATAAGGATTGTTCTATTAATTGTTCTTCAGTTAAATATCCTTCAGGTATTAGCCCAATTATATTATTCTGGAATCCAAAAGTGTAATAACTTGATTCCAGCACATATCCTATGGTAGTTCCCTTGGATAAGGTTATATTCTGTGGGGTCATGTTATGCACGATAACATGTATTGGAAGAGTTCCAATATTTACCAGAGGAGTATGGGTCATTGTTATACCCAGATTTTGCATTCTATGGGAGAGGCAAATTAGTGTTTCAAATGTTTTTAAATTCTGACCTCTTTTTACCTGCAAGGATAAGAGGAATTTATCAACCCCAGCAGGGATTACAACATCGTTAGACACCTGCATATTTACAGCATATGGCAATTACTGATTTGATTTTAGTGCTGCACTTTCATCCTGAAATACTTCAGGGTCCCCCTTTAACCTGCTCCAGAGGCAAGAGTTAATCAAATCTATTTGTATGGCATATCTATGTAATAGATCATTGCCAATGTATATTTGATTATGGAGTATTTAAAACTAAAAACAGGTGCATCACTGATTTATTACCAATGGAGATAGTTAATAAACATTTAGCTGTGATGTTATAACTTTCACACCTGTCATCTAGGTCCTGGACCCAGAGATCTTGGGGAGAAAGATATTTAATCATTTTAGGTTCAGCTATTTGTGCCAATAAGCCTTCGCTTATGTAGCTAGCTTCCTGTTTTAAGTTCAGTTTAGCAAGGTCATGCACTTGCATAGGGATAAATAGATCATCCTTAACTCTCTCAATCCCCTTTAGGGATTTTATGATCCCCCTTGTGGAGAGATATGGTTAATACATCACGGTCTAAGGAAATATTTGCTATCTTTCCAGGCGAAATTTTAAAAGTATTACCATCAGAACCACTTAAAGGAGTCTGATCATCTATTTTTAGGATAGTAATTTCAGGTATAGAGTCATTCCTGAAATTAATCTCCACAGCATCTGGCTTCTCTTCCACCACGTGACAGTTATGTCGGGTGCGAGATATACCGGATCGCTCATAATTAATAGGCCTTTTTACTTGTGACCAAATTACATTATTTATGCAATCAATTATGGTGCTTAATCGCTTCAGGAGATCCCTACCAATTATTAAACGATCAGTTGGCAGATCCATTATAATGACAGGGTGTCTTATTACCCTGTTCACCAGTTTAAATTTTAACCATGCAGTACTGTAGACGTTTAGAGAGTCGCCCCCAACACCTATTAGTGAACCATCAAATTATTTTATTTTAGGTTTGTGGGGTGTTAGTTCATTTAGCTGTGTGTAGTACCTGTGGGATAAAATAGTTGCCTGAGATCCAGTATCAATTAATCCCATGATAGGGTTGTAAACTGAATCCTGGAGCTCAGCTAATACATAATATCTCCCTGCAGTTTCTACCATTTCACACATAAAATTGGCATGATTACACAATTGTGGGCTTCGCCACGTGTTACCTGTATTTGCCCCATTACCTGATGCAGAAGAAACTTCATTCTTACCAGTCCACCCCTCTGTAATAGGATCAACAGGGTTCCTGTGTATTGCATCTGTGGAAATAAGGTTGAGAATACTGCAAAGGAAGAGATTGGTTAGAGCTTTCAGTTGCTCGTTATCACAGCTAAATCGTCAGTTTCCGGCCTGTAGGGAGAGAACATGATTAGTACCATTATTGTCATTTATCATTCCATTTGGTATATCTCTCCCCCCTCTCTCAGGTAATACTGCAGTATTTATGACTGTGCCTGTGGTCCACTGCTGGCCACTGGCTGTAAAAAAGGATTATTAGGGTTCTGAGCCATAAAATCTATTAGTAAATAGTGTACATAATTGACTAACTTGCGTACTGAGTTGGCCCACTTGAATAAACAAGTTATCTTTACCCATGAACCGATTTTTTTATATCCCAGGGTATTGATTCCTGGATTCTTGGGATCCCTCAGAATCATAGCTATTGTTTCTATTTTGACGTGGTTGTCTTTGGGGTTCAACTTGTCCAGTGCTAATATTTTAGGGAGCACTATTAACTTGGGGTGTCTGGTTAGAGTATTTTGCCACTTTTGGTATTTACTTTTACGGGGATACCAATAACCTTGTGGGTTTTCATCTCTTTGGGAATAATTATTTACCTGGGTATGCCCCCCATTTTGAGTATCTTCTCTCTGCACCTCAGCCCATGTTGGGGGAGGGGCAGAGTTAAAACTTTGTGGGGATGGCCTGTTTTCTCGGGCCATCTCCACATAGATTTTCTTTTTAGACTCCAAATTGAGGGGGCTAAATGACACCCTAGTTTCTGCCACAATTTTGGGGCTGGGCTTTTGTTCCCTTTTAACCCCCTGTTTACCGGACTGCTGAATAGAGTATAACTTTGTACTCTCTTTGATCAGACAGTCCAATGAGCAGTGCTCATCAAAATCTCTAGCTAAATTAAGCTTGATGTGCGCGGGCAATGCTTCGAAAAATAAATTCACAAATTCTGAGCATACAAATATGGGGTAATCTTCAGCCATACTGTACGCACTTTTTAGTACAGAAAGGAATTCTATAGGGCTTTGATTCGCACTACAATTTAAACCGTATACAGCTATTTTCGCTGCAGTTTTAGTGCGATATTGCCTGAATTCCTTTCTGCACTGTCGTTTAGTGTCATTCCAGGAATGAATATTCATATCCTTTAGTGATGCAAAGAATTTGTGATATTTACCTTCAAATACCCAGGGCAGAAATTCAATTTTTGACTGCTCACTTGTAACATTTATTATAGATAAAGCATTTTCATAAGTCACTAAGTGGTCAATTATAGAATTGGTTCCCTTGTTGGAAAACTTTGGTACTCTATCCCTTAAGAAAGTAATTATTTTAGGCGTGTCATATACCTTATTAGGCATATCTTGGGCTTTCCTAGGGCCGTTATTTTTGGGGCTGTAGTGCCCCCTATCTAGCCTATATTTACTATTTTGAGACCCCCTATGTACATTAGTAATACATGGGCTATTTGGGTAGCCATCTCCGCCTTCTGACTCACTACTACAGATGCCCTCCCTCTCCTCAGCTGAGTTATAGCAGTTCCCTAAATTTATAACATGAGGTGACTGTCTATTTGGGAAATGTATTTCTGACCCAATAGGGGTCCTTTGTTTAAATTCTTCCCTAAATTTCTGCAGTTCATTCCTGATGTATTCCTTAAGGGAGTTAGAATTATCTGCATTATCCTCATTGCTAATAGAGGGGTTTTCATTATGATGATACAGCCTTTTTAAACAACTTAACGAGCTTTGGCTTTGTGCAAGGTCCTTATGCAAATCTTCTATCTGAGCTACTAAACTTTGGTTATATTTTTGTAAGGTGGCCATGTTTTTCGTTCTGCCTCTTCCTCATCTAACCTTAATAAATAATTTTCACCCCTTAGTTGCTCCAATTGTGAATTTTGTACTTCTATTTTATTGTACATTTCATCGTTCACATAGAGGAGCAGGCACCAAGTTTTGAAAATTATTTCATCGCATTTTTTCCACGCTTTTGAGGTTGGCCCAATTTTAATAGCCCTTGAAATATTTTGCTTTTGCCACACCATATATTATCTGGAATTTTTTTGGCCTTAGTCTTCAGCATCTTAATGTAAGCGCCTATTTCTCCCTTAATATTTAATCTATTTTTAAGGTGAGAAATGGCTTCTGTTTTAAGCGTTTCTGCCTGACTAACGGGCGATTTTGGGGAACAGATTTCAACACTATGTAT